>NC_056743.1:1018816382-1019566382 GCF_019279795.1 Protopterus annectens
AAGGCCTTTCAAAAAAAACAAAAACGCCGCTTCCTCAGACAAACAGTTACTTACTGAGTAACAGAGATTTAAATATAGTGTATCCTGTTCTCAGCCAATCAAAAACAACTTAGTCATTGAAACATATACGCATTTCCTCTTTCTAAAATAAAAACATTTTCTTTCCCAAGAATGCGTTGCACTAATTTTTATATATTTTCTACATATGTTAAGTATTTATTTATTTATATTGTCTGCAGTTGATATGTTAGTTGTTTATGTAATTAGAGGAAATGCCTTTATCATTACCCATGTGGACTACACAGCATACTTACGAAGTTTTCAGTGTCTTTGGAGATTCTTTTGGAATTTGGACACCTTCATCTTGTTCATATTGCTCTGCTTCACTTTCAGCCTTTTACAGCTTCATGGACTAGATTCTTATTATACTTTTGGCTGAGAGAGTTTACCGCAGTGGTGGTTTTGTTTTGAATCTGACATTAAGCAAACTCTGTTTTGGCCATATTTCATCGCTTATCGTGTACATTTCCCACAGTTTTTCATCATGTTTGTGGATCACTAACACTGTGCCACTCTAGCACTGTCTGGATAGTGGAATAGCTATTTGTTGATAGGTGTTTCTCCCATCAGACTTTGATTGCTGTTGCCACATTCCAGAAAAAAATCCCCCCCCCCCCCCCTGGTTTTAGGGATTTCTGTTATTCTTCAAATCGACTGTAATATGCTGTTGTCTTTTGAGTTTTACTGGCATTTCCTTTCAGCATTCTTCTTACCTTTCCAACAGTATTAACTTCCTTCAGGCCATTTGCTTGAAGTTGTAAGCTCTGTGTCAGTGA
The DNA here is from genome assembly GCF_019279795.1 of Protopterus annectens. Taxonomy (NCBI): domain Eukaryota; kingdom Metazoa; phylum Chordata; order Ceratodontiformes; family Protopteridae; genus Protopterus; species Protopterus annectens. Next base: position 1,018,817,219 of record NC_056743.1, read on the forward strand.
CTTACATTCAAGGGACTCTGTTGCCAAACTACTGCTTAGTAGCTTGTTGTAAACTGTCCACATTCCTCAGATAGTAAACTATGAATAAGTGGTCATTACCTCTTCTTAAGAGTTTTCCTTGCTATTACTACAAAGAACAGTACTAAGTTTGAGTTATTGCTTTGATTATCTCCTGCTGCTGCTAGGTTTACTTCTATTCTGAAATGCAGATTCTTAGCTATTGATGTAAGGAGTTGTCTTTTTCCTCCTAGTTCATTTTAGCCCCATGTCTGCTGACCATCAAATCATTTATCAGGCTCAGCCCATTTGTTCCTCAGTAAGATGGGCATATGCCTTGATGTTCTTCATGTTTCACTGTTGCAGTCATCACCTGTGGGTTATCCCTGCTGTGGTAGCCCTCTGCCACCCCAAATACTAGAGTCCATGTTTTTGTGTCGGCCGCTGTCATTTGTTGACTGACATCAGATCAGTGCTATAAAGCAAGGCAGCCGATGCCATTACATCAGTCTTTTTTGCTGTGGAGCCCGTAGCAGAAGCAGTTTGCAAGTGTAACAGTCGGTCACTACCAGAGCTCGAATTACAGCTGAAAACGTCTAGAGCTAAGTACCCCGTTAGGGATCCTTTTTTCTTGCCCTAACAGATGTCAGAAAAAGTTAACTATTGTCTCGCCTGTGGAAAGCAGATCCCGCACCGAGACTTCCATTCATACTGCATCACTTGTTTAGCCCCAGACCACAATGTCCCCCGTTGCCAGTTTTGTGCCCTCTTTAACACGAGAACTATTCATTATAGAGCTCTTATTTTAGACTGGTATTTTAGTCTTCCGTCTTCGCATTCCGAAATGGCGTCAGTCAGCCAGCAATCTGTAAACATTCTGAAAAAACGTAGAGATAAAGATAGACACAGACCACACAAGGCTAAGCCTTCCAACGACACTACCAGTAAACAAGTCGACAGTTGTCCGGAATTCAGTGAGGCGCTTTCGCAGCCCCTGATGCCCAGTACGATATCTATGCAGGCCTCTACCGAGCCCCTATCAGAGTCCGGTATGCAGCAGAAATCTTCCTAGTCTTCCAAGCCTTTGGTTGTCTCTGCCTCAGTTGGGTCCGGAGCCGTGACTTAGGCACCGGCTTCCGAGGAGCCCATTCGCACAACTGATTCTAGTCAAAAAACAACGTCTTCTCATCCGACTACCGTTTCTGTCAGACCGATGGATACTCTTAGGCCTAGAAGCCAGGCCACTCCTAGAAAATCTACTTCTAGTCACCATCTTACTCCTGTTCCACCACCCCAAGCCCAAATCCTTAAGATGGCGGAGGATCTTATCTCCCTTATCAGGGTTAGTCAGGCCACAACTTCTAAAAGGAAAAGACACCCTTCTCTTGAAATAATGACATAACAGGATTCTGAGGAATCTGATTATTCAGATTTTGAAGAGGAACAACCTCTTACTGCTTATGAAGATTCAGATGCAGAGGAATCAATTCCTTCTGCCTCTCCACCAGAAGACCTTTCCTTTGGGTAAATCCTTCACACCCTTAGGGAGCATTTCCACTGGGAATATCAGGACTTCCCTCAGTCTAAGAAAAGACCTGCCCCAGCACAGACCCCTGGCCCATCCCCCCATCTTAGAAGTAGTGGATGATGTTTTCCATGAATCCAGCTTAGCCCCTGATGTCCTCCCACCTACTCCCAGTAAACCTGACTGGTGTTGCAGAGTACCGGATTCTCACAAATACCTGTACAGAAATCCTGCTGCAGACCCAGAGATCATTACACAGGGGACCTAAAGTAGCTAAGGCTAGTTCTACAAAGAATCCTATTCCTTCTGACAAGGAATTCAGAGCTCTGGACAGATGGGGTAAAAAAGTATACACCTCTGCACCCTTGGCTATCAGAGCACTCAACTGTTAGTCCTGTATGTTAAAGTATCAACAACACACTTTGGAACTATTAAAGCAAAAGATTTCTACCTTTCCTGACTGTGCTAATTCAAAAGAGTTAGCAGATTTACTGGACTCTACTTGTGAAGTGGCCAAACACTCTTGCACTGTGGATATGACGCACTAGAACTTCAAGCAGGGCAGCAGTGTCAGGATCAGTCATTAGGAGACCTGCATGGTTGAAGGAACAACCTCTCCCTGATCATGTCAAGTCTAAATTAATTGATGCACCCTTGGATAAGGACCGCTTGTTTGGAGTAAAAGCAGAAGAGGTGCTTAAAAAGATGGAAGACAAAGCAAAATCGATGCAAACAGTAAACTATTTCTTTCAAGTTCAACCTCCTAGGTTCAGCAGGAATTTCCCCTCTACGCACTGGTCCTTTCCTGCGCCTAGCAGATAGGGGCAAGGTAAGCCCTGCAGGGACAGACCACCCAGACCACTATCCCAGGGACAGTAGAGAACCAAAGAGTGGACCACTTCCGTCCCAAAGGCAGGGAGTTCTAAGCCATCTTTCTATGGAAAAAACTCTCAATGACTCCCTCTCCCCCTCTGCCCTCCTTTCACTCACCAAAAGCTAGGAGGAAGGCTTTCCTTCTGCAAAGTAAATTGACTTTCTGTAACAAAAGCCCAATGGGCCTTTAAGATAATTTTTCAGGGATACAAATTCTCTTTCAACGAACTCCCAATTTCAAGAGGGTACCCAAACTTACCTCCAAATCAGTGGGCAGAGGCATTTAAACAAGTCCAAACTCTCATATCACAGGGGGCAGTAGAATCTGTTCCCACAGATCAAACAGCCAAAGGCTTTTATTCCAGACTATTCCTTGTTCCCAGAAAAGAGGGCACTTGACGCCCCATCCTGGATCTATCCATTCTGAACACCTCACTGGTGGTCCCCAAATTCAAAATGCTAACTTTGCAGCAGCTGCTGCCTATGCTGACAAAAAATGCCTGGTTAGTAACCCTAGACCTAAAAGATGCCTACCTCCACATCCCCATAAGGGAATCCTGCAGGAAATACCTGTGCTTCAGAGCAGGCTCACAACACTTTCATTTCTCTGCGCTACCCTTTGGCTTATCTACTGCTCCCAGGGTATTCACCAAATGCTTAGCCCCGGACATAGCATTTAGCAGACAGAGAAATATTCAGATTTACTCTTATCTGGACCACTGCTTCATTCAGGCAGAGTGCAAAGAAAAGCTACTTCAGGACTTCCTCCATCAACGAAAATAAATCAAAGCAAACACCCTCCAGGAGGATCATTTTCTTGGCAGCACTGTTGGGCACATCATCCCAACTGGCCTTCCTATCCCCAAAAGCAGAGCTTCCTGCCTCTACTTTACCCAGCTGGCTTCCAGAAGTCACCTCATAGCGAATGAAGTTCCTGCAAGCCTTGGGGTACATGGCATCTTGGATCCTTCTGGTTCCTCTGGCCAGGCTTCACATGAGGAAACTTCAGTGGTATCTAAAGAACCTTTGGTGTCGGCACTCTCAGCCTCTAGAGACCTCTCTCCCTCTGATCCCCTGTATAAGGGTCGAGTTTCTCTGGTAGGCAGGGGCCTGTGCCAAGAACTTCAGAATACACCGTGAAACACTCAGAGAAAGAACACAGAAGTGGCATTAATCCATCTTTATTCAGTCTGTCCTGGTACCTCAGCTGTTCGCCTTCAATGGAACACATTCAAACATTTTCAGTGTTCTTTTATATATGCATCAATCAATCAATTAAACAATTAATTATTTCAAACATTTTTAACTCATTCAACACTGAAACATTTTTTTACAAAAACTTCAAATATAATATTCTTTTTCCTTTTTCCTTTGTTAATCATTTTAAAGAATAAATTATTTCATTTTAAACAAAATTTCTTATATATATGTGTTACAAAAATACAAACATAGAATAAATACTCTTATATTCAAAATTACAATATTAATAAATATCAATTTTGTAAATTCCTTTCACTTGGAAATGCAATGTGATGCCCTATAAATCACTTTTTACTGAATTTAATTCAAACATTACAAAATTTCTTATACTTGATATTAAATTCACATTTCTTAACAAATACTTTATATTTTCAAAATTGTGACTACAATAAATTTCATTAACTTTCCAAATTCATTCCCCTAGGAAATAGTGTGATACCCTATAATCATTCTCTGTTCAAGCTTGTTCAAAGCTGCTTTAAAATTCCCTTTACACAAATGGGGCCTGGCAAGTGCACTAAATCTAAAGCTGTCATTTTTACCATCATGTATGCTACAAAAATGTGTAGCTACAGGGCTTTCCAAATTGCCCCTCCTTATATCACCCAAATGCTCCAGAATGCGAATCTTAATCTTCCTGGTGGTTTGACCAATGTACCACATAGGTGGAACACAGTCACATCCTAAAATATATACTATACCAGATGACCTACAATCAAATCTCTCAAAAGCAACGTATTTTTTTCCATTTATTTTCATTCCATGCATATTTTTAGTTTTGTCACAAACAGAACAATTACCACAACTATACATCCCAATATTACTATCTACCATAACTTCCAGTTTTCTATTCATAATTTCTTTTAAATTGGGATACCTTTTATAAGAAAAAGTAATATGCTTGGGAAAAAGGTGACCAATTGCTGGATCTTCACACACCACATGCCACAAACCCCTAATAATTTTTTCCATAATGATGGAAAAATTAGAATACCTAGACACAAAAAATATTCTATTCAAATCTGAAAAAGTTTCAGAATAATGTACATTCTCATGCCTACACATCCTAAATGTCTTATCTTTACACAACTTACATTTTATAGCTTGAAGTTTGTCATGATCATAACCACGAGATGTTAATCTATCCAAAATTCCATCACACACTTCCTCCCAAAGTTTTTTATCTGAAGTGTTTCTCAAATTCCTTTTAAATTCCCCTTCTGGTAAAGCCTTAATCAAATGTAAAGGGTGCATGCTGCTAGCATGCAAAAAGTTATTAACCGATGTAGGTTTCCTAAAAGTTCTATATTGGACCAAGCTATTCATTCCTACATAAAACTCTACATCAAGAAAAGGAATTTTTAATTCAGATATATGTGCTACAAATTTTAAACCATGATGGTTATTGTTCAAATCCAACAAAAACTGATCAAACAAAATAGTATCACCCTTACACACAAAAATTAAGTCATCTATGTAACGTTTAAAAAAAACAACATTATTAACAAAAAATGTGTTTTGAAACATAAATTCCTTCTCAAATTCCCCCATGTAAATCACTGCATAACTAGGCGCAAAAGCCTGTGCCAAGAACAAGGGTCTTCCCTTCATCCTCTGCCCAGACAGGCAGACCATCACCACCGACGCCTCAGACATTGTTTGGGGCACTCAACTAGCAGGCAGGTACACCCTAGGCCTTTGTGATGCTCAGCAACTTCCCTTGCACATCAACAAGAAGGAAATGATAGCAGTACAAAAGTTTCTGATAGCCTTCAAACCCCATCTCAGGCCAGGGGTTCTCCTTATCAAAACAGAACACCACTATAATGTGGTACATCAACAAACAGGGAGGGACCCAGTCTTACCCTCTGTGTAGGCTAGCCATGAACATCTGGCTGACAGCCTCCTCCATGGGATTACACCTAATAGCCCAAGACCTACCACGGATCAACAACTCCTTGGCAGGCCACTTAAGCAGAAACTTACTGGACCCCCACAAATGGCAGCTCCACAGAAAAAATCTTTTTGCAAGTCCCTCAGGAGTGGGGAACTGTGGAAGTGGATCTGTTTGCTTTGCACCTCAACCACCAGTTAAAATAAATTCTGTAACGGAGTATCACCACCTAGCGTGGAAGGTGGATGCCTTGACCTTCCCCTGGAACAACCTCTTTCTGTACGCATTCCCTCCTCTGCTTCTTATTCCCAAGGGGGGGGGGAATGCTGCACCCAGACTTGCAGACTCTCAAACTGTCAGCATGGCTTATACTCTAAAAGCAAACAAGGGGCCCCCTGTTAAGCGAACAGGTCCTAGACATTATCTTAGAGGCCTGAAGGCCCAGCACCTGAAAATCTTATGCAGGGAAATGGAAAAGATTCTGCTCCTGGAGCCAATCCAGAGGGGGCAGTTCCTCACAACATTCCATCCCTCTTATCCTGGACTATCTAGCAGAGTTGCTCAATAGTGGTCTCTCCTTCTCTTCTATTAAAATCCACGCCTCAGCCATCTCAGTTAATTTCGATACAGACCTGCCCCTGTTCTCAAATTCTTTGATTAAACAATTCCTCAGAAGGGTTTCTAATATCAGACTTCCCAGAAGGCCACCCACGCCAGCCTGGGACCTGAATCATGTTTTGGAAAAACTAACTTTACCACCCTTCGAACATGCTGCTTCAGCAGAACTGAAATGCCTCTCCTGGAAGACTGCTTTCCTACTAGCTATCACCTCAGCCAGAGGGGTTTCAGAACTTTAGGCACTGATGGCCATTGAGCCCTTCATCATTTTCCATGCAGACAGAGTCTGCCTGAGGACTAACCCCTCCATTATGCCCAAGTTGGTATCTAATGTCATCCTTAACCAGGCCATTTATCTGCCCACCTTCTTCCCTAACCCTCAAAACAAGGGGGAAATAATTCTTCACTCACTAGACATGCACAGACAGCTCAGATGCTACCTGGACTCTACTAAACCTTTCAAGAAAATGGACTAACTTCTTGTCAGCTTTGCCCCAGGGACAGAGGGGAAGCCCATTTCCAAGCGACCATTTTCAAATAGATATCACACTGCATCCATTTCTGCTACAGATTACATGGGAAACCATCCCCTAAGTATATTCGTACCCATTCCACTAGGGCAGCCTCCACTTCCACAGCATTCCTCAGAGGAGTTCCCACCAGGGATATCTTGGAAGCTGCCACCCGGACTTCTTTCCATACCTTTACTAAGCATTACCACCTACCTCTTTTCTCTAAGGCTAGGGCAGGGTTTGCCTCTGCCATTCTGCAGGGCATGCTGACTCAGGCCTAGATCTCTTACTAATCCTACCACCCCTCTCCTCAGCTTTGGGAATCTTCCCACAGGTGCTAACTGAAACAGTGAAACACGAAGAACATAGTACAGTTGTGTACACTTAGCATAAATGTAGATGTTCAAGTGTATTCACTGTTGAAGTCCAGGTTTCCCTCTCACCTTTCCCCTTATACCCTCTTTCCTTAGGGAGACATAAGCTTCTTATGGTGGCTTTTTGCCACCAGGACCACTTTACCATATTTCCTTGGGCTTCTGACTGGTTAGGGCAAGAAAAACTGATGTAATGGCATCAGCTGCCTTGCTTTATAGCACTGACAACCTGACATCAGTCCACAAGCGACAGCAGCCAATGCACAAAAACATTGACTCTGGTATTCGGGCTGGCCGAGGGTTACCACAGCAGGGAATTAACCCACAGGTGATGACTGTAACAGTGAGTACACCCCAACATCTACATTTACGGCAAGTGTACACAATTGTACTTTCTGTACAGAGCTGACGACCCTTACCAGCATCTATGCAAATGGGGGTGTTTTCTGACCTAACACTATGCCCTGCTGGTGTTGTGAGAACCTGCATCAGAGCTGAGACCAGCTATGCTGTAATCCCCATGCATATGCACTCCTTCACATGTGGAGGCAAAGGGCTACTTTCAACAGCTTGGATGGTCACATTCCATGACCTTCTTGCACTGTCTGTTGATATGGGCAAAGCCTCTTTTCTGACCTGTAGGGGAACTCCCCCCCCCCCCCCCAATTGATGGTTGTAGCCATCATCCCCTGCAAGCTCCATCACATGCATGAGTCTCTACTTGAATTCAGGTCACCTGGGTTGTAGTCAGGAATTCCTCTATGCCATGGAGCCTGGTTTATTGTTTTGCGGAATCTTCTTTTTATATTGTGTAATGTCTAGCATAATTTCAGCTAGTTTTAGCATCTTTCTTATTTAGAATTCCAGTGATATTCATTTGTCCTTTCAAAATAAATTAGAGGCAGAGTAACATGTTGAGAGGTTTTCAACATTAACAAACTGCTCTTGATCATAATGTGCATCTCAATGATGACAAACAGTAAAGTCCTGTTTTTTAAAACTAAACTGAGATAAAATCTCTTTGTGGGATGTTATCATCTGTTATGGCTTTATCTTAAAATCTTTGAGCATTTGTAATTACCAAGCAGACCTTTGCATATGGGTTGCCATATACAGTGCTGTTTATCACCAAAAGTACTAACAGGCTTTGGGCCAGTGCTGTGACTGGATACTCCATCAAAGAGGTGGCTGGTTTTGTGCATATTTCAGATTTGTCTATAGCATGGTATGTATCGCAGTCACATGGCCCTCAGTGCATAACGTCATTAGAAATTAGTAGTTTCGATCTGCATTTCAGGAAGACTGCATATTTTAGAAAGGCTGCCTTTTTGGGCTTTGTCTCTACACAGATGTTCCATGCTCTGCAAAAGGATCCTCAACATGATATTGGGAGGGTGGCCTAATGATTAAGGTGTTTGCCTTACAAGCACAAGGTGCAGGGTTTGAGTCTCACAAGGGATAATTGGCTAGGCTTAAAATGGCTCACAAGGGCAGTTAGCCTAGTACTAACCTATGAACCTATGATAAAGGTAATAGATGGAAGAGTACTCTGAGTACCCGTTGATCTTTGAAAGATCCCACTGCAGATGTTACCTTTCTCTTCTGCTCCCTGTGCTATGGAAGCTCCAGATGCTGCATTTTTGTAGCATTTAAGACTTCTTGTGGTAGAAAAACTCAAGTTTATATTTTTATATGCGTATTAGTATTCTTTCAAGCAGGTTTAACCCATGTTTGAGTGGGGTAAAATCTGGAGATCTAGGGGACTATGCTTATAGATCGAAACATGAATACAGTGCATAGGCAAGGCAATAGCAGTCTACACACCTGCAAGTGGTGCTTAAGATGTTTAAGTCACTTAAGAGCATAGTCAGGTGTTCCACCCACTGTAAAGTACCATTTTGAAGATCAGCTGATAAGGTGATTACTCACATTTCTATCATTTAATTCTGTCTGTTTTTTTTAAAGCAGGGCTTATTTTCTCATTGGGTTTACCTACTTAATCTTAAATGCATTTTATTTGATCTTCCCTCCAATATTGTGCTAGTTTGTTTCCCTTTCCTCTCCCATGGCACAGTAGAGATGACAAGTAATCCTTTCTGTCTAGGTGCCACTGCACTCCCTTACTGTCACTTGAATAAAAACTGTTAGCTGGGAACTGGCACTGCCATTAAGTTCCTTTTTTTTTTTTGAACTTAAGTGAAGAGCCACTGAGAGAAAGAAGCATGAGGATAATCTGCAGCTGTCATAGATGCACACTTGCATGTTATAACTGTACTGGAATGCTCGTGTAATTTTAAAATGGATGATAATCAGACACTTAAAGTAGTTAACTTTTTAGACAATAGTTAAGCTTTGTAGTTTTGCTGTTTTCACAGGAGACCTATGAGAGTGCAACCTCTCAAGTGCATATTTTGCGTAAAATCATCAAAGAGAAGGAGGAGGCATTCCAGCGACAATGCACTTTAACGAATCACGTACACAAACTGGAAGAAAACATAGGTGTTCCTCTTCCAACAGTAGTCACCGGGGAAGCAGTTATTGTACCTGGAGTGCTCCCCAGTGTAGATGATATTCTGACAGCAGAAATGGGCAAGACTCCGTCTCCTAAGGAACCTCTACCCCCTCCACCACCACCTGCCCCTCCTCTACCAGGTACTCTTGATGTTGAAGTTAATATTATTACCTTTATATAAGCAGTGCTATTTTATCAGTTCTAGTAGTAATACTTAAATTTATTTTAATGCTTGTTTTGTGCATTTATGTGAGAGAATACTTTGTAGAGTGAATGTGTGTAAAATGTACTGGTAATTGGAAAATGTAACATGGTTTCTATGTTTTAGGATGCGTAGCTGTTCATATTTGCCATCTGAAGAGTGCAGGTGCCCATTTAGGGACATGGTTTAGTAACTATTTAACTGATTATAGTTTTGTAATCGTTTCTAGGAGTCTCTCTGTAGAAACTTAATGAATTTTCAGGTTTTATTTCATTAAGACTCAAATCATAAACGTATGTAGACCTCAGAATGTTTTAGACACACAAAAGATCATACATAAAAACATCCCTAAAATGCAGATGAAAGTATTTTTGCCGGTGGAGGGGTACACTCCCTGATACTGCTAAAATGCGGGACTTTGCCCCACACCCTTGGCCTCTAAATATACTTAGAAATCATGCATCCTCAGAATTAAAAGAAAAAATACTTTAGAGAAGCACTCCTTTTCTTTGTGTCCCCCAACTTCAGAGTCAGCATTAAAATAAAAAAAAAAAAAAAAAAAAACTTTTTTGATTAAGCAGGATCCGGCAAAATCAATTAACAGTACAGTGCTTCACAAAACCATTCTTTGCTCTTTGTCTTGACAAATTGAGATTTGAGAAAATTTATTTCTCAGGTTACTTCGTATTTTTTGTGATTTTTCTGTAATTTATTTTCTTCAGCTATGTTAACATCTGAGAATTGAGACTGTCCAAGTTGACTCTAGCCTCAGTTGTCCTCCATTTTTGTAGGCTAAGACATATTTTATGTGAAGGCTATTGTGTTTTTCAGTTTACAGAGAGCAGTATGTGGGACACAATCTTTCATCATTGTTATACTTAGTCCCATTGTTATATTAACTTTTGAGCTTTTGCAGTGGGGTGCATGTAGTCCTCCTCTTGGCATATCTGTGCCCTTACCCATTGTACAGAAAGGTGTATGATTGCCATGGATTTATGATTCTTTTTAACAGATTACACAGTTGAGATCACCAAACCATGATGTTAGCTATTGCTCCAGGTGCCAGTAAACTGAGGTTAGAGGCCTTCATCATCGCTGCATTTGGCAGTGTGGTGAAGAGTATGTTTTTCGGGGATCACCTTGGAGCCTCTCTTTCAAACCAAGGTAAAGGACCCAGAATCCATGTTTGCTTTTTTCATTAAGGGCGCCATACCTGTAGTGGTCTTTTGTCTCATTACTTGTGAGACATATCCCTTTAGTGAGAGGTTGAAAGTTTGCTTGTTTACAGGTGACCAAAGACAGTATCTACAACCTGTGACATTCACTCTTTGGAGAAAGATGCTTGTGATGGGTACCCCCCAAGAGCATGTAGACCTTGGACAGTTTTGTCAGGGAGGGGGCCTCAAGTCTCTGATAATCACATGTAGACCAGAACATAAAAGCAGCAGGTGAATTTTTTCTTCCCAACCTGCTGTCTCCTTCAGAGATGTAGTTTTCACTGACAGAGGTCAATTCCCACAGGTCTTACCCCCTGTCCATGCCCCCCTCATCTTTACCTATTACCATGCTTGATTTTACAAACGTTTTTAACTCTTGATGGAAGATCACTACTTAGGTGTGGAACAGGACTGTATAGCAGTTCAACTTGATGTTAGCATCAGATGCAGTGCTGGCCTCTCATAACATGTCTCTCAGTTGTATACTAAAGCCTTAAACTCTACAACTGTGAGCTGTTTCCTCAGAGACTACTGTTCTGAGCCCTTCTTCCTTCACCCTCAAAATTGTTAGCTTTGGCTGGGTTCTGGAAGGGTTGAGACATTCAGGGAAAAATTAGTCATTCTCTTCTGACTGTTGCTTATGATGATCATATCTTGGGATAGGCTGTCTTCAGGCCACATTTGTATTTCCTTACCTTTTTCCCTTCACTCAAAAAATTTGAGTGAATGTTTAAAAAGAGTGTATAGTGCCACATAATGTTATGTCTGGAAGTAGTGCTTAAGGATACTATTTTTTGCAGTTTGGAGGCACCCTGATATGTGCTCCTCAGCACCTAAGAAGCAAGCCATCAGTGTAGACCCTCTCCCAAGTTGTTTTGTCAACTAGGCATATGGAGTCTGTCATCTTGTGTTATTGAATGAGCATTCTGCTTCAGCATAGATGCTCACAACATGTTCCCTAGGTAGGTGCATGCACACCCACTATAAAGGCTATTACTTATTAGTAGCTTGGTGAGCATAACATCTGCTCCCAGACCACATGTTAATATCCTAGCCCCTCCTTTGAGGGAACAGATGGCACAAAAAGCCGGCTCCACTCCACTCTTCCCTCAGGATAGGCATGTCCATCCCTCCCCTGCCATCACTGTTAATTTCCCCATCTGTCGTCACTTGGTTTATAGTCAGGGCTTTATCCTTCAACACTGCTGGTGCTGGTCAAAAGTCATGGGTAGATTTGGTAGGAATATTTACTCCTTATTAAAATACTAAAACACATAAGTGTTTCACTGCAAAGATAAAGTTTGTCTCCAGAGTAGAGTTCAAAGGCATTTTATTTCTATAAAGATTTGCAAACTACCCAAAGCCAAGTTCAAAAGAAAGTTATACAATTAATCTAGTCCCTTGAAGTCAGTGGTCACACTGACTACTGTGACAAAAACACACTGGAAAAAAATGAAAAACCGAATATATGGAGTTCTGGTTTGTGTGATATGTAAAATGTTTTGCAGTATAGGGTTAGGGAGCTCTATTTGTGGCTTGTAGCTTAAATACTCATCATAAAACTAGTTTCCCAAACTGTAAGTGGACACCCTTTTGCTACTGTGCCAAGCCAATGTTGCTGGATATTCAGTGCTCACAATTTCCATCTAAGTAGTGGCTTTAGTTGACCAGTCATTTCTGCAGTGCTACAGAATGCAACATTTTCACTGAGTACCATTTTCAGACAATAAAAAGTCCCACATTTGCAGGTTGTTGTACGAAGTCTGATGGTATACTTTTATGGTCAGGAATGAGAAGGTCCATCCTTGTCAAGAGCAGGAGTAATGGTTGGGATCAGGCAGCTTGGGAACTCTCCCAGGCTACTAACAGCTTCCCTTTTACTGACAGTTTAGACGTTCCTGTCATGGTTTCCTTTAACATGAGTTGAAGCAAGTCATCTCTGGGAAATGCCCTCAGGTTGATTGGTAAAGTTAATCCTTTTCTGTGGAAATATTTGCCCATTTTCATCTTTTCCCTAACACTGCATTTGGTCAGTGTTTCAAGTCTAATAATAGACAATTCCACCGTAGGTGTGGAACAATGCTGTAAAGAAGTGCTTTGCCTTATGCTTACCCTTCCATAAGCCCTAAAGACATATTTTCACTTCACCATTTTCTTGGACCATACTTTCTTGTCGCTGTGCAAAATTTCCACTTCAAAACAAAAGATTACTATGTTTTGCTCAATTTCAGCTGTTTACTTTTGATTTTATTTTTCTGGCTTGTATTTTCTCTGCTGCTGTTATGGATAGCAAGCTATTTAAAACATACAACTGTGACAGAAAGGTACTACTCCAGACCTTTCAGAATGCCACCTGATTCTCAAGCAAAGGGGAGGGGGTTATCAGAGTTATTGTTAAAGAAGGGTGTATTTCAATAAGTCAGAATCCAGGGATAATCCACCCAGGCAGCTACTTCTCAATTGATCTTTCCTGCGTAGCCCCAGTCAGACTCCCTCCCAGGATTGGTTAAGTTGACTCTGGTGATTTTGAAGAGCAAGAGATGTTGGACTGTAGGTTACAGCTATCCTGTTGGTCACACCTTTTTCATTCCCTCTAGATTTTGACAAGGAAAGTGATGACTTAGCCTCTGACTCTCTGCAAGAGGGAATGTAATTTGGAGACACCCTCTAAAGTCATGAGAGAACATGTGAAGTGTCAGCCTGAGGAAGCCTCTTACAGAAGAGCTGTTTAGATGATCTGGGTCTAGGGTCCCTAAGCCAGTAGCTATCCCTTCTTCTAGGAAGCCCTTATGAATGTTTTTTCAAACATCATCCTTGGAGCCGGATTCCCAGTACATGACTACTAACACCTTCCCTTTTACTGACAGTCAGAGTCCTGACTGGTTGTACTGGGTTCAGGAATCTCATAGCTTATGTAATAGAACCCAGCACACAAACGTACAAGGGAGGTACATTATTTCCAGGCTGAAAGACTTTCCCAATGACAAGAAAAGCAGAGTGCTAAACTGATTTGCAGAAAAATGTTATACCTAAGCAACCTTGGCTTTCAAGTTTGTCATTATTCAGACTCGCATTCTGAACTATTAGGAGCATATCATTCAACTCATGGAAAGATCTAGGATAGTTAGAGTGCAGAATGAAACCTGTAGACAAATATGATTGACGAAGTCCAGACTATTTACAGCTTGGAAAACATGCAGTGAAATATGGATATGTTGTAACTGCAGCAGGGCCAGTTATCGGGAGAAGCTGTCTGATATGGACACCATTGTTTGAGAATATGAATGGTAAACTCCATAATTCCCCCTTAGATAAGGAATCACTCTTTGCATTACATATCTAGAGTATATATTGAAACACTTTAGGGTAAAGTGAGCAGTATGGAGTCAGTCAAATGCATTTTTCACTCTTCCATCCACAAATCCAGTAGAAATTATTCCTTATCCACCAACGCAAGAGCCTTCCTACCAGAGACAGAGAAAATGCAAACAGCCAAAAGGTGGAAAGGCCACACACAAAAAAGAAATGGCTGCAAGATGGTAGAGGGAGATGTTCATGTTTCACTGTTGCAGTTATCACATTTGGGTTATCCCTGCCAGGGTAGCCCTCGGCCGACCTGAATACCAGAGGCTTAGTATTTCTGCGTTGGTTGCTGTCGCTTCAGGACTGACGTCAGGTCGTCAGTAGTATAAAATAAGGCAGCTGATGCCATTGCATCAGTCTTTCTTGACGTGGAGGCCGAAGCAGAAGCAGTTCGCATGAGTGCCGGTCGTCCGCTATCTGAATTTCATCTACTGAATTCAAGCTGAAGTCTTCTAAAGCTAAGTACCCCATTGGGGATCCTTTTTTCTTGCACTAATCAGTGTCAGAAAAAGTTAACAATTGTCTCGCCTGTGGAAAGCAAATACCGCACCGAGACTTTCATTCTTACTGCGTCACTTGCTTAGGGCCCAGACCATGACGTCCCCCGCTGTCACTTCTGTGCTTTGTTCAACTCCAGAACTATACGTCGGCGGGCCCTTATTGTAGCTAGTTATTTCTGCTTGCAGTCGTCGTCGGGCCCTTATTGTAGCTAGTTATTTTTGCTTACAGTCCTCAAACTCCGATATGGCTTTGGTAAGCTATCCGACAGCAGATCTACTGAAAAAAGTAAAGAAAAAGAGACAGACCGCACAGATTCAAACCTACCGACGATGGTCCCGTTAAGCTAGTCGTCAGTTCTCCGGTCTTCAGTGAGGTGCATTTGCAGCCCCATGATGGCTGCTTCTGTGGATTTGCAGGCTACTACCGAGACCTTTTTGGAGTATGGTATGCCACAAAACTCTTCTTTGACTAAGGATCCGGTGGTCATCTCTACCTTGGATGGGTCCGGAGCCGCTGAGTAGGCACCGACTTTCAAGGAAGGCCTTCACACGACCAATTCTTGACACAAACAAACGACTTCTTTCGCAACTACCATTCTTTCAAAAAATGAGTTTCTTAGGCCCAGGGTACGAACCACACCCAAGAAACTGACAACCCAATCTCAGGCACCTGCTTTCTTGCCTCAGTCTCTAATGCTTAAAATGGTGAAAGACCGTATCATGTTGATCAGAGGAAGCCAAGCTACCTCCTCCAAAATGAAAAGAGATCTGTCCCCTGTAGTTTTGTCTGACCCAGAGTCTGATGATTCTGATGCATCTGAATATGAAGACTTTGTAACCCCTCTCCACTTATGAGGATTCTGATGGAGAGGATCCCATTCCTTCAGCCTCTCCCCCAGAGGATTTTTCCTTTAGGGAAACCCTTCATATCTTAAGGGAGCATGCCCAATGGGAGTCAGGACTACCTTCAGTCTAAAAAGAGACTCAGGGAATTCTTAGATCTTCCACAGTACAGACCCTTGGCCATCCCCCCAGTCCTAGATGTTGTGGAGGATGTTTTCTTGGAATCCTGTTAACTCCTGACACCCTCCCTCCTGCACCCAGAAAACCAGATGGGTATTAGAGCCCCTGACTCACACAAATTTATTTTTAAAAATCCTACTGCTGACCCTGGGGTAATTTCTCAAGGGCCTAAAGGAATTAAAGCAACCTCTACTAAGAATCTCACCTCTTCAGATAGGGATTCCCGAGCACTAGACAGATGGGGTAAAAAAGTATACACCTCAGCTACTCTTGCTATCAGGGTATTAAATTGTCAGTTCCATATGCTAAAATTTCAGCAACATAGCCTGGAACTCCTCGAACAAAAAATGTCTTCCTTTCCTGCATGTGTAGAATCTAAAGAGTTAGAGTTAATGTATTCTGCAAGTCAGGTAACTAAACAGACCTTTCACTGCGGTTTTGATGCCCTAGAAGCTTCTTGCAAGGCAGCAGTCACTGGTTTGGTCCTTATAAGGCATGTATGGCTTAAGGAACAGACCTTGCCAGACCATGTAAAATCTAAAGTGCTGGATGCCCCCTTGCACAAAGACAACTTATTTGGCACTAAGGCAGAAGAGGTCTTAAACAAGATGCAAGAAAAAGCAAAATCTATGCAGACAGTTAAGGATTTCTTACAGGTCCAGCCACACAGTTCAGCAGGCATTGTCCCACCAAGCACTGGTCTTTCCTGCTCCCACCAGTCCAGTTCAGCCCAGACGCTGGGGGACCAGACCCCCCAGACAGCCACAGGGAATGCAGAGATCTAAGTAGTGGACTACCTCCCCTTCAAAACCTGGGAGTTCTAAGCCACCCCCTTATGGTAAGAACTCACAATGACTCACCGCTCCCACCCCCCCTGCCCACCTTCACCTACCCCTAGGAGGAAAATTCTCCTTTCACGCAAGCCCCTGGGTCACCATTACCAGTGACCATTGGGTTCTCAACATAGTGTCCCAGGGATACAAATTTTCTTTCCACACCCTTCCAACTCCAAAAGGGTTCCCAGATTTACCTCCAAACCAGTGGGCAGAAGTGCAAAATGCAAATCCAAGTCCTTTCCCTGCTCTCTGAGGGCAGTAGAGCACGTTCCTGCATAACAGAAAGGCCAAGGTTTCTACTCCAGACTTTTTCTGGTACCCAGAAAAGAGGGCACCTGGCACCCTATCCTCGATCTACCCATTCTAAACACCTTCCTGGTGATTCCAAAATTCTCACCCTCCAGCAGCTGCTACCCATGCTTTCCAAGGATGCTTGGCTAGCCACCCTAGACCTAAAAGAGGCCTACCTCCACATTCCTATCAGGGAATCATGCAGGAAATACCTCTGTTTCAGGGCAGGATCTCAGCACTTTCAGTTCTCTGTGCTTCCCTTTGGTTTATCTACTGCTCCCAGAGTTTTCACAAAATATCTAGCTCCAGCCATTGCCTTTTGCAGGCAAAGGAATGTCCAGATTTACCGATACTTAGACGACTGCCTAATTCAGACAGACAGCCAGGAAAAGCAGCCCAACCACCCTAATAACCTCACTAGGGTACACAATCAACAAAAATAAATCCAAACAGGTGCCCACCCAAAGGATTATATTCCTGGGAGCAAACCTGGACACAGCATCCCAGATAGCATTCCTTACAAGCCTACGTCTCTCAACTAGCCACCAGACCTCAGCCATCTGCAAGGAAAATCCTGCAAGTTCTGGGGTTCATGGCATCTTGCATACTACTCATTCCATATGCCAGACTGCATATGAGGAAACTTCAGTGGTACCTAAAAAGCCTTTGGTGTCAACACTCTCAAGACCTGGAAACTCTTATACCTATAATACCCTGCCTCAGAAAATATTTTCTTTGGTGGGCAACAGCATGCTCCCACAACAAGGGACTGCCTTTCTCAACCCTCCCCGCCGCCCACACCCTCACTACAGACAACATCGGACTATGCCTGGGGTGCATACCTGGATGGGCAGGTGCATACAGGGCCAATGGAGCCCACAGCAAATCTATCTGCTCATCAACCAAAAAGAGATGATGGCTGTTCAGCATGCCTTGATAGCTTTCAAGCCCCTTCTGTCCCCAGGGGATTTCCTGATCAAAACAGACACCACTGTGATGTACATAAGCAAGCAGGGAGGGACTCACTCCTACCCTCTATGCAGGCTGGCCATGACCCTTTGGCACACAGTCTCTGCCATGCAACTCCACCTGTCAGCACAATTCCTACCAGGTTCTCTAAACTCTCTGGCAGACCACTTAAGCAGAACTCTTCTGGTCCCACATGAGTGGCAGCTCAACAGAAGAACCTTCACCCTAATAACTCACAAATGGTGCACCCCGAAGGTCGACCTCTTTGCCTCCCACTCCAACCATCAGCTCAGCAAGTTCTGCATCAGGGAGCACCACTGCATGGCTTGGAAAGTGGATGCCCTGTCCTTTCACTTGGTCAATCTTTCTGTCTGTACCGTTCCTCCACTACCTCTCATCCCCAGGGTACTGCTCAAAATAAAGGAGGAAAAACCAAGGACAATTCTTATAGCTCCAGACTGGCCTTGCCAGCACTGGTACCCCTTGCTGTGTAGCCTGTCCCCACTGCCACCATGGCATCTTCCTCGGATTCCAAACCTCCTGACCCAGAGGGGAGGGGAATTCATGCATCCCCAATTGTAGACTCTCAGTTTGGCAGCTTGGCTTATTCCCTAACCCTAGATCAATCTGCCAACCTCAGCAAACAGATTCTAGATGTCATACGTGAGGGCAAATGCCCTAGCACTAGAAAGTCTTATGCTGACAAATGGAAAGGTTCAGCACCTGAATTCAGGCTAAGGGAAGCCAGTATGGCACAGCTCTCTCTCTCTCTCTCTCTCTCTCTCTCTCTCATCCTAGATTACTTAGCTGACCTGCTACACAGTGGCTGCACTTTTTCCTCTATTAAAATTCATGCCTCTGTTATCTCTGCACATGTTCCCGCTGAGCAGCTCCTCTTCTCACACCCTTTGATCAAACAGTTCCTAAGAGGGGCTAGCCACCTGAGGCCACCCAGAAGAGCACCAACCCTAGCTTGGGACCTTAACTTTGTGTTGGAAAAAGCAGCTCACTCTGCCCCCTTCGAACCAGCCTCTTCAGCAGACCTAAAATTTCTCTCCTGGAAGACAGCTTTCCTTCTGGCCATCACTTCAGCCAGAAGGGTCTCCGAGCTACAAGCACTCATGGCTGTGGAACCCTTCATTATCTTCCATACTGACA
This sequence comes from Protopterus annectens, assembly GCF_019279795.1. Classification (NCBI taxonomy): domain Eukaryota; kingdom Metazoa; phylum Chordata; order Ceratodontiformes; family Protopteridae; genus Protopterus; species Protopterus annectens. The sequence continues at coordinate 1,018,836,343 of NC_056743.1, forward strand.
GGGTATCCCTCAGAATTAACCCATCCTTCATGCCTAAGGTGGTGTCCAGTGGCTCTCAACCAATCCATTAATTTGCCCACCTTTTTTCCTATTCCACAGAACAAGGGGGAAAGGATCCTGCACTCTCTAGATGTGTGCAGACAGCTCATATTATATCTAGACAGGACTAAATCCTTCAGAAAGTATGATCAGTTGTTGGTCAGCTTTGCTGCAGGGGCAGAGGTCAAAGCCATCTCCAAACAAACCATTTCCAAATGGATAGCACACTGCATCCATTTCTGCTACAAACAACACAGCCTACCCCCAAGGGGGTCAGGACTCACTCCACCAAAGCAGCCTCCAAGACTGCAGCTTTCCTCAGAGGGGTCCCCACCAGGGACATCCTGGAGGCTGCCACATGGGCATCTGTTCACACTTTTATCAAGCATTACCACCTGCCTCTCTTCAAATCCAGGGCAGGGTTTGCCTCTGCAGTCTTGCAGGGCATCCTAGCCAGCCCCTAGTTTTCTTGACTGCCTCCATCCTTTTCCTGAGCTTTGGGAATCAACCCAAATGTGATGACTGCAACGGTGAAACACGAAGAACATAGTACAGTTGTGTACACTTACCATAAATGTAGATGTTCGAATGTATTCACTGTTGCAGTCCTGGTTTCCCTGCCTCCATCCCCTCCTCTTTCTTCTCTTCCTTACAAGGGACATAATTGGTATTTACTTTCTACTGGTGGGGTTCTTCCACCAGAACCTGGCTCCCACTTGGGGGTTCCTGACAGGTTATGGCAAGAAAAACTGATGTAATGGCATTGGCTGCCTTATTTTATACTACTGGCGACCTGATGTCAGTCCTGAAGTGACAGCAACCGATGCAGAAATACTAAGCCTCTGGTATTCGGGCCGGCCGAGGGTTACCCTGGCAGGGATAACCCAAATGTGATTACTGCAACAGTGAATACACTTTAACATCTACATTTATGGTAAGTGTACACAACTGTACTTTCTGTGAGCATTTAGGGCAGCTTATTTCCCAACAGGAAGCAACTGTGACAGCATGTCCCCTCCTCCCTCTACCTCCCTAAAAAAACTACCTTGGCCCTCCCACCTCCCATATGTCCCAGGACAGGATACTGTCTGTCTTCCTAGTACCTGAATTGGACAAAATTAACTTTAGACAAAGTCAGTCCTTGAAATAGTTTCCGGAGGGTACAGACTTCAGCTGTCATCCACTGTAAGAAAAGGGTGATTTCCTTCTGTACCAAAAGACTAGGAACATTACCTTCTTTGCAGTCAAGTTAGTGCAAGAAACTATCTGAAGACAAAAGATTTTACTTCAGACTTGCTTGTTCCAAGAATGGACAGTTCATGGAGGCCCATTTTGGACTAATCAATGTCAAACAGGTTCTTAAAGTTCTAAAATGAAGATGTTGACTTTCCTTGCCCTCTTGCCCCCTCCTCATTTGCCAGGCTTTGTAAATAACATTAGATGTCCTTCCTTATTACGGTTTCAGTTTTCTTTACAAATGGGATATCCTGACAAGAATTGTAAAATGTCTGGCCAACATGCCAAAGTCTTGACTCCTTCCAGGCAATATACAATAGACTATTGTGATATGTCTAAGGCATAGGGTACGTAAGTGACACATGAGCACCTAATCCTCATAACTTCTTTGCTGCCAGTCCAAACCCCAGTCTTTGAATTCTGTCTGCAAGTCATTTTGTCATGTTTCTGCCACTACCAAGCCTTCAAAAGATAAGTGCCCAACTGGGGCCTCTTCCTTCCTTTTTTCGTTTGGTTGTGTTACCTTTTACATGCCATCCAGAAAGGGAAAATGTGACTGTAGGAGGCAGATTCCCCATAAGCATAGACTTGGAGAAGTGCATTTTTTGTGTAGGTGCTGCCCATGACCGTACTTGGTGTGAGTTTTGTTAAGCATGTGTACCAAAGACCTTACACAGCCATCTGCCTTCCCTTACAATATATTTAGAAAACCACCGTTTGAAGGGGGAACCATGGCTTCAGAATCAAGTCACCCTGACATTCAACTGCTAAAAAGCATACTGAATCTTCTGCTGTCCACCCTGTTCCTGATATCTCAGTCCTGTTGGATGAAGAAACTGAGGACTGTCTAGTTCCAATGTCAGCTACTGTCGCGACCCAGTTGGAGACCGACATGGAGTTTCCTAGTCACACTTGTGCTGATGCTGTACCTACGTCTGCTGTAGATGAGGAGGGGAAACCAAGACTGAACCGTTCAGCCAGTTCCGCGCTGTCAGCAGCGCAAAGAGTTTTGTTCAAGTATATTTCTGGTTCCCAGGAAGGACTGTTCTTAGAGGCCCATTCTGGACCTTTCCTTTCTCAACATTTTTCTAAAAGTACCCTCTTTCAAGATGCTGTCTCCCCAGTCCCTGTTTCCCCTGTTACTTTTTCAGGCTTTTCTGGTGTCTCTGAATTTGAAAGATCCTTCCTTCACATTCCTGTTCATCCTCTGTTCAGGAAATGTCTACATTTCATTGTTTCTGTGTTACATTATCAGTTCCAAACTTTGCTGTCTGGTCTTTCTACAGCTCCAAAGGTCTTTAACAAGTGATAGCCTTCTGCATACTTTAGGCAATACAGATTTTCTCTATTTGGATGACCTGATTCAGGTCCCCTCTTGGCACCTCCTGGTTTAGGATCTGGAATATAATATGCTTCTACTCCATATTGAGGGATTCACTGTAAATCTAAAAAAGTCTATTCTTACCCCTTCTCAAAATCAAGTTTGTCTGGGTTGCAAGATTCAGACCTTGCCAGTGATGGCTTTGCTTCCTGCTCCCAATGTTCTTTCTTTAATGGTTTATTTTCAGTCTCCTCTTCCTGTGAAAGTGCTGCTTTCAAGATAATTTCTTCTGGTTTGGGGGCTCATGGCATATTCCATTCCTGTGGTTCCTTATGCCAGACTCCATATGAGGAAGTTTCAGTGGTATCTCAAAACTGTTTGGCGTCAACAATGCCATCCTGTGGATCTTCACCTCTCTCTTTGTTACCATGCCTCAAACTCAAGTTCCTCTGGTGGATTCGTCAGGTTTCTCTGAATCTTGGCCTGCCTTTCCAGGTACCTGTTCCTGCTCAGGACCTGTACACAGATGCTTTCAATCACAGCTGGAGAGCGTTTTCCAGCAACATCAGGGTTCAGGGATTTTGGTCTCCCAGCAACAAGAGAGCCAAATCAACTTGAGATAAGAACTCTGATTCTGGATCTTTATGCTTTGCACTTCCTTTGAGAATTTTTACAGGCAACACAATGGTTATGTGATATATAAGCAAGGAGACGCAAAATATTACCTTCTTTGTAGGCTAGCTCTTCAGGCTTGGGATTTTGCAGTCCGCCATCAACTGACTTTTTAAGACTGTCTAAATTCCTGTCAGAGGATAGCCTAGTGGAAGACAGTCTGAACAGTTCCAGGGCAGATCCTCTTGAATCATGCTTCACAGGGAGGTTTTACCAGACATTGTATATCAGTGGGACACTTCGCAAGTAGATCTTTTTGCCATCCCTCTGAACAGGCAACTTCCCAACTTCTGTTACAGCATGTCATGTCCTGTGGCTTAGAAAGTGGGTGCAGTGTTTTCATGGAAGGGGGATGCTTCTGTATGCTTACCTCAGTCTTTCTCTGTTGCCCAAAATCCTGCACAAGATCTTGTGGGACAGGCCCGAAATCTTGTTGGTGACTCCCTTTTGGACCAGATGACACTAATTTTTTCTCCCGTTTCATCCCGCTTGGGAGAACTAATTACAAGTTACCTCACAGGATGGATATTGTCACACAGGACAAGGGATCTGTCATCCACTCACTTTACAGTTGACTCTGTGTGTGACAGGGCATTCCTGGTGATTCCAAAATTCAAAATTCTCACCCTCCAGCAGCTGCTACCCATGCTTTCCAAGGATGCTTGGCTAGCCACCCTAGACCTAAAAGAGGCCTACCTCCACATTCCTATCAGGGAATCTTGCAGGAAATACCTCTGTTTCAGGGCAGGATCTCAGCACTTTCAGTCCCCCACCCCCCACCCAAGAAAGGCTATTCCTCCTCCTTGAGATCTTAATTTTCTTCTTGAAAAGTTAGCTGGGCCTCCTTTGAGCATACATTTTTTTTCTTTTTTGCAGCTCTGTACTTGGAAAACTGTGTTGTTGGTAGCTCTTAACTTCTACCAAGAGGATTTGTGAACTGCATTCGTGGCAGTTCTACCTTTTCGGTTTTTCATAGAGTCAGAGTTTCTCTTCGTACCAATTATTTTATGCACAGGGTAGTTAATAATTTGTCTTTGACTCAGATTAATCATCCTTCTTTTTTCCCCGTCTCCACAAAGGGAACTCTTCTTACCTTGGGTCTACATAAACATCTCTGATATTACCTAGATAAGACTAAGGGTATAAGGAAATCTGAGCAACCTTTTCCTTCAATTTCAAGGAATTGGGTTTGGTTGTTTCTGAGCAAACCATCTCCTCTTGGATTTCTAAGGCCATTTATTTTTGCTGTTATTTTCATGGCAAACAATTTTCTTCTGTTTGTGCTCATACTACCAGGGCTGTAGCATCTTCTGGTGCTTTTTTCAAGGGTCTGGATACTGGATCCACTTCGGAAGCTGCTACTTGGTTTTGTATATAACTTTTCTAAACATTACAAGTTGGATATGATTTCTAGGGCCAGAGCTGATTTTGTCAAGGCCATCCTGCATGGGTTATTTAGAGGGCTCCTCTGTGGCATCCTCCTCTCATCCTCTCCAGTAGCTTTTGTACTCTACCATTTGTAAAGAATACTGCAAGAGAAGGAAGGAAGGATATAGAATGCAGTGAATGTCCTACTTCTTACTGTTGCAATATTCGTCCCTCCTTCCCCATGTTTTTCTCTGTGGTTTCCCTTTGGCAGAGGGGTCCTTATTTTCTTCCCTTCCTAAATGCACATATCTTTGCTTCTCCTGTTTGGTTTCTCTGGATTTTCTGGGCAATTCAGTTTTGAGGATTAGGTGCTCGTATGTCACATATGGCACCTGAAAGGAGCTAAAGGTTTGGTATGACGTACAGCTGTCTTCTTCAGGACATCTGATTTGTAAAGAATACTGCAAAAGTGAGAAGGACACCTACTGTTATGGTAAGATCTTACACAACTGAACTATTTCAAGGATGCCTACCTCCACATCCCTGTTTTCAAAGGACACAGGCAATTCCTAATGTTGTTGTGACTGGGCGGCTCACCATTATCAGTTTACCTCCTCGACCTTTGGTTTGGATACTGTGCCATAAGTTATATCAGAATGTCTGGCTGCAGTAACAATTCACTGCAAATCCATGGGCATCCACATTTATTTTTATCTGATTGAAAATTTGATTCAGAAAAAAATCACAGGAGCTGATGAGGAGGGCACTGGGATGTAATCTGGACTGATCCAACAGACTAGCTCTATTCCTGAAGTCAAACCTATACATAGCCATAAGGATGATCTACAGTGGCTTCTAGGACACCAGTTCAGAAATGGTTTGTCTACCTAGGCAAAGGCAGTGGCCCTTTTCAACCTTTTCCAGGGCATTCTAAGAAAATAGCATGTATAGTTCCTGAGCAATGTGGGTCACATGGCATCTTCCATACTCAAGTTGCCATTAGTCAGACAGCGCATGAAGAAACTTCAGTGGTAGTCAGAGAAGGGTCTATGTTAAATCATCGAATGCTTAAAAAAGCGAACGATGATTTCTCGAACCAATGTAAGTGAAAGCTTACAATCTCGAATGCTTAGAACAAGGGAAAAAAATTGCTGTTCCACAAAACAAAAAATAATTTAAAAACATTACATAAAGTGGGGGGCTGTGCCACCCACACCCCCCTACTTAAATATACCAACTCCGAGATCGTACTACAGTCACGAAAATGGCAAAGTAACGGAAGTGGCCAAGCGATTTCTTTCCCAGGGAAAGAATTTGCTTGTATGCCATTTCGCTATTTTGCCTTTTCGTGCTTTCAAGTTCGATCAAGAAGCATTCGAAAGAATGGGTCTTCGATCATTTAATAGAAGCCCTCATAGAATACCTGGGACCAGTAGTCCCATTTCCTAGACCATACCATCCCAGTCATTCCCTCTATAAAGAGGGAAATGGAATGATGGTTACACTGAGTCAGAAAGATAGAAGGCAAGTCTTTCGTATTGCCACCCCAAACTAGCCACTAACCACAGCTGCCTTGGATGTGGAAATGGTGAGGACTTGCAAGAGACCTCAAAGTGCAAACGTCTGGAATCTCAGACAAGCAGTGCTGCACATAAATATGAAAAAGGTGATGGCACTGGTTCAGGCTGTCAGGGCCTTCAGGACAGTCTGGAGACCTGAGAGACACTGTTATAACAGACAACACCATAGTTGTATGGTGTGTGGTGTGACAAGGTGGGGATTGTACACTTTTTACCTACTCTACAGCCTAGCCATACACACTTGAAAAAGAAAAAAAAGCAGGTACTGGCCACCACGCTGAACAACTTAAAAACTTTTATTTAAAACACAAAAACACAGGAATGAGTGTTTTCGGGACCAAGCCCTTCTTCAGATACAAAACTCAAATAAAACTGCATTTTTTATATAGCTCTTCAGTTAACATTCAGTACTGCACCTTCCTTTTCTTTAGTGCAGATCTTAAAGGTATAACCCCATTTAAACCTGGGGTTTTGTATGCTGCTAGCTCAATGATCCATTTTGTTTCATACAACTCTGTCTCATTAATCAGATCGCCACCCCTTTTGTATTTATTTACACATTGTATAACCATAAACTTAAACTTATGATTTTCGTACTTAGAAATGTGCTGGAAAAGTGCATTATGTTCCTGTTTTAATCTTACAGAGGATAAATGGTTCAAAATTCTATTTTTCAGCATGCAGTTAGTTTTTCCTACATAGAATGAGCTGCAGTCCTGACAGACAGATAAACAACATACTTTGTTCTTCAGTCTGCATACAAATCAAAACAATATTGTTTTCGTGATGCAGGGTGTACATAGGATTCTGCCTCCACAATGTATTCACATGCTTTAAAATTTCTGCACTTTCGTGTACCTGCACGTTGTGTAAAACTGTTCTTACTTTTTTCTGTCTTCCCTTCATGACATAAGATTTTTGTTTCTTCTAAAGCCAAAAACTGTTTTTTCTCCCACTGCCTTGGCTATTTTTTCATCTGTCAGCAAAACATTCCAATTCTGTTTGTCACATATTCCCCCTATGTTATTACTATATGTTAACATTAGCCTCACTTTGTCCATCTGTGAGGTTCTAGACTAAATAGGTGTTCCATCCTGTTGTCTATGGGAGAACCAAGGCCTAGAACTACTACTTCTGTATTGTTTACTCGTAGTAATAGCATCTTTAACTCTATTTTCATTGTATGCCCTTCGACAGAGGTTACTCTCTAACTTGTGTATTTCTTGTTCAAAATGTGTGTCCTGTGTACATATACGTGAAATTCTATCAACCTACCCTGTTATGCTATTGAATGTATACCTTGGATGCATGCTGTCATAAGATAGCATGCTATTCTTCCAACAGTTTTTTCTGAATAAGGTCGTGTCCAAAACTCCATTCTCATCTCTCAGCAATTTTACATCCAAAAAGTCCAAAGCTCTACTTGAATACTACATGGTGAATCTAAGGAAAGTGGTCGTAGATTCTAAATATTCAACAAATTTTTGTAAATCCACGACCCCCCCCCCCAACCCCACCCCATAACAAAAAAAGTCATCCACAAAACGCACATAGAAAATTAACTTGTCCTTTCATGGATGTTGTCCTCCATCTATAGCTTCATTCTCCCAGTAAGCCAACACTAAATTTGTGTAAATGTTGGCACAGAGGGTGCCCATAGCCACCGCCTGCTTCTGACGATAATATGCATCTTGACACACAAATCTGTTATTTTCTAACACTATTTTAAGCAGCTCATTTATCAGCCTAATATTATCAAGCTCAAAGTTAGCTACTTATGATCGTATGTGTTCTATGGCTGATATGCCATAAATATTGCTAATGACAGTAAATACATTCTTTACATGTAGTGTAACCATAATATAGTTCTGTCCCTCATACCGTATAATACACTCATACAACAATGTTAAGAAGTGTCCTGTATCCCTTAGTATACTGGGAAATTTATCTAAAACGTTTTTCAATGTATATTCTATCCAGATGGATACATTCTCTGTGACCCAACCCCTACTTGAGATGGTAGGTCAACCAGATATTTGTGTCTTGGGTAGTGCCTTGAATTTAGGCACCATTGGATGTTCTATCCATAAAAATGTGTGCAAGTCCTCTGGCATTAGCCCCAGTTGTTTTAATTCTGTAAATCTTCGCTTTACCTTGTCAGTTGTATGATTAACCATTATAGGGGATATACAAATAAGTGTGTTCATCCTGTAGCAGTTGTAAGACTTTTCTCTGATGGAAACTCTTATTCATTACTACTACAGCTCTCCCCTTATCCGCTGGTTTTATCACAATATCTGCATTATTTTTCAATGAATTCAGTGCTTGCCTCTGTGAAATGGACAGATTAAAAAACTTGTTATTGCCCTTATCTTCTAGGTAACACTTTTTATCGGATTCACACAGTCTCATAAAAGTGTTAACAGTAGAGTTAATAGGTGGAGTAAAAGTGCTGGGCTGTCTCAACTCCTTGTTCTGTGGCAGGTTTGAATTACCGTATAAATTAAGTGGCACATTCCCACCATATAACATCAAGTCAAGAATAACCTGAGAGTATACAGTTCCTGTACTCAGTACAAATGTTAAGCCTTTGTTAAGAACATATTGTTCATCTGCAGACAAAAAATAGTCAGATATATAATATAAACAATGCAGTTAGTATCACCAGCCAAGTGGATATTCGCCGCTTCTTCGCCTCTCTCTGATTCATATGGCTCTGTCTCCACTTGCCCTTCTTGATTGGTACAGGCAGTGACGGAAATGAACCCTTTCCCATCTCAAAAACTTTTGGATGTGCTCCTAGCCGTGCCAACTCATTTTTCATGCCGGAAGTCAAACGTTGTCCTCCCATAGTGTCAGCAGTTGACTCATGTCCTTGTCATTTAATCAGTTTGGAGGTTGCCATGTTGGTCTCCTCCCCACAGGCAGGGTCATCCATCTGCCTTCGTGTCATCTCTACTAGTGCTGCAGTTGGACACTGAATGGTGGACCTGACCTGTGTACTGCTCAGTTCCTCCTGAGTAGTCATGGAAACATTAAGACTACGTACATGAGAGTGAGGGTGTCTGCCCTGGTGGGTAGATGTTTTCAGGGATTTCTTGCTGGAGAAGTAAATGCTTCAGCATGAACTGGTTTCTCTTTAGGCCACATGAAAATGTTGCTCTGTTTAAAATCATAATAGTCTCTCATCAGTTTTAGTTTTTGTTTGCTGCAATTTCATGTCTAAGGTAGATACCAAACAATACATCTCTTCCAGTTGATTCATGTAAAAATCACCAACATATTCCAACTCTACATCTTTTTGTAAAGTCTCAATTTCTTTCACTAAAATATCCTCTTGTGGAGCATGAAAATCTAGCAGTAAATGCATATATGAGAAACTAGTCTCTAAATTTAAACGCTGCCACTTGGCTAAAAGTTCTGGATAGTACTCACCATGCGAAAGCATGCACAGTACATGAAGGCCTCTGGGAACTATTGCAAACTGCAAACAGGCCTCCAAGTGATGTATTTGCCACTGTAGGTGCTTTAGTTTCATTCATTTATTATGCAAGGTATTTACTAAGTCAGTAAAGGCCACTATTTCTTTTTTAGCAGAATCACCCACCACATGTTTATCACACTATATGTAAATTTAAAGCAAGTGAAGGATTACTTCTAGTTGGCACATTTCTTCTTGCTCTCTGTCCAGATTGTAGATGAACCATGAGAACTGTGACTTGGTTCCACTCCAGCATCCCGTGCCATAATGTGTGGAGACTTCAGACACACCAGCAAAGCCAAACCAAAAAGAACTGTAGATACTCCACCAAAGGCTGCCTGCCCACAAAGATTCCAAAGGAAAGAAGAAAAAAGCAAGTACTGGCCACCACAATGAAAACCTTCAAAACCTTTATTTAAAACACAATTAAAAGCACAGGAATGAGCGCTTTCTGGATCAAGCCCTTCTTCAGATACAAAATTCAAATTAAACTGCAGTTTTTATATAGCTCTTCATTAACATTCAGAACCCCCTCCCTCCTTTTCTTTAGTGCAGGTCTCAAAGGTATAATCCCATTTAAACGAGGGGTTTAGTATGCTGCTACCTCAGTGATCCATTTAATTTCATTCAACTCTGTTTCATTAATCAAATTATCACCCCTTTTGTTTTTATTTACACATTGTATAACAAACTTAAACTTATGATTTTCATACTTAGAAATGTGCTGGAAAAGTGCATTATGTTCATGTTTTAATCTTACAGGGGATACATGGTTCAAAATTCTATTTTTCAGCATGCAGTTAGTTTTTCCTACATAGAATGAGTTGCAGTCCTGACAGACAGCCAGGTAAACAACATTCTTTGTTCTACAATCTGCATACAAGTCAAAACAATATTGTTTTTGTGATGCAGGGTGTACACAGGATTCTGCCTCCACAATGTACTCACATGCTGTGCAATTTCTGCACTTTCGTGTACCTGCATGTTGTGTAAAATTGTTCCTACTTTTTTCTGTCTTCCCTTCGTGACATAAATCCTACAGTTTTTATTTCTTCTAAAGCCAAAAACTGATTTTTCTCCCACTACCTTGGCTATTTTTTTCATCTTTCAGCAAAACATTCCATTTCTGTTTGATTATATCATATATTCCTCCTATGTTATTAGTATATGTTAACATTAGCCTCACACTGTCCCTCTGAGAGGCTCTAGACTGAACAGGTGTTCCATCCTGTTGTCTATGGGAGTACTAAGGCCTAGACCTATTACTTCTGTATTGTTTAATCTTAGTAATAGCATCTTTATATCCCCTTCAACAGAGGTTACTCTCTAACTTGTATATTTCTTGTTCAAAATGTGTATCCTGCGTACATATAAGTGAAATTCTATCAACCTGCCCTGTTATGCCATTGAACGTATACCTTGGATGCATGCTGTCGTAAGATAGATAGATGAAGTTATAGATGGAAGACAACATTCATGGAAGGACAAGTTAATTTTCTATGTGCGTTTTGTGGATGATGTTTTTTGTTATTGGGGGGGGGGGGTCGTGAATTTACAAAAATTTGTTGAATATTTAGAATCTACGACCATTTTCCTTAGATTCACCATGCAGTATTCTAGTAGAGCTGTGGACTTTTTGGATGTAAACTTGCTGAGGAATGAGAATGGAGTTTTGGGCACGACCTTATTCAGAAAAAAACTGTTGGAAGAATAGCATGCTATCTTTTGACTGTCTTTTGATGGTCTGAAGAAGTAATAGTTTCACGAAAGTGCTCACCTGTTTTTATTGCTTTTTATTTTATTAAAGTATTTTTTATATCTGCTTCAGTCTACTGGACATCTTTGGTTTGCACATTATTTTTGAATTTGTCCTGGTACGCTTTTTTGTTATTAAATGGGGTTATACCTTTAAGACCTGCACTAAAGAAAAGGAGGGTGTGGTACTGAAAGCTATATAAAAACTGCAGTTTCATTTGAGTTTTGTCTCTGAAGAAGGGCTTGGTCCCAAAAGCGCTCATTCCTGTGATTTTAATTGTGTTTTAAATAAAGGTTTTGAAGGTTTTCAGTGTGGTGGCCAGTACTTGCTTTTTTCTTCTTTCCTTTGGAATCTTTGTGGGCAGGCAGCCTTTGGTGGAGTATCTACAGTTCTTTTTGGTTTGACACTTGAAAAAGACGTAAAGTACAGTCTCCTCCTGAAGGCTACCTGTGTACTAGCACTGAGCACCTCCACTGTAAACGTTGTACGCAGGACTTCAGCAGATCCACACAAGTAGATGATAGACGAAGGTACAGTCTTGGATCTCATGAACAGATGCAGTGTACCAAAGACAGATCTCTTTACTTCTCTGAACATCATTCAGTGGACTAAATTTTGTTCCTGAGCACCAAAACAGACAGGCTTGGGCAATGCATGTTTTCTGTTTAGATTGGATGGTTCTGTTTATCTATAAAGGTTCATAGGCGTATAATAGGTTAATGACCACTGGCGCCTTTGTAAGACCAGCCAAGCATTCCATTCGTATCCCACAAGTGTATCTGCCTTAGAGTTTATTTTAAGGGGTGTATGTAATCTAATGCAAGATTTACAGGCTGTCTCTGTCTATTACAGACATAGGTGCTAGACCCAGGGTGTATTTCCAATTTCCCATCCACTGGTTCACGTTTCCCTTGAATAATGTTATGGAAGAGCTCAGCTTCAGATGGATAGGAAGTCTGTTCCAGAAAAGGGGAATTCAGTGAGAGACATACCTGCCCCTCCAACATGTCCTATTTATGTCACAAGCAAAGTTTAAATCTCTAGCTCGAGTAATTGTGATGCTGTTCATTTTGCAGATTTGCAAAAGGTCCATCAGAGTAGGATCCAAGGATTCCTTGTACACCAGGCATAGATTCCCTCTCAACAGTTGGTAGGGAACAGGAGTTTAGAGATAGGGCTTTGAGGTGATCTGCACAGGGCATGTTTATGACCTGTAGTTTTCTTGTGAGGAACCTCTGTGGACGTTTCAGTTGTTGCATGTGCCTGCAGGCATATATTGAAGGGAGCATTGTACTCAATAATGGGCTTAATAAGGGCCAAATACAATGGAACAATGACTTCCTTGGACCTAGATGCCATTCCCTTGCTTATAAGTTGAAAAATATAGAATGATTTCCTTAACTGCCTTAGACATGTTGATCAAAAGCCAAGTTACTATCTACGTGCATACCCAATTCCCTGACTTCTGATTCTAGTCGTAAGGGTATGTTATTGATGAGGTAATTTTCTAGGGTGGCTGACTTCTCAAAGGGTACTATTATACAACTATTATACAACTCCCTCCTGGCTTTCCATCTAAATTTTAGAAGTATAAATAATAAGGTACATAACCTGTATTCCCTCTTAACAATCCACTCTCCTGATATTCTGTCTCTAACTGAAACCTGGTTAAAACCAACAACCTCAGATACTGAAGTTTTACCTTCAGGTTACAACATACTTAGATTGGACCGTGCTACTAGGAACAGAGGTGGAGTAGATGTACTCTTCAAATCAACTCTGTTACTATTGACCTCGTAAACCTCCTCAGCTCAGCAATGCAGAAATTCTATCTACCAAACTTAGGATCAATAATAAAAGCATAAATATTGTCTGTATTTACATTCCTTCAGGGAGTAATACCAAAACCCTTGAAGATATCCTCCAGTGGTTATCTAGTAACTATCACCAAGAAACTATAGTACTCGGTGATTTTAACATAGATTGGAACACCTGATGTTCATAGTGTTTCACTGCTGCAGTCATTACTCTTGGGTTATCCTGCTGGCAGGCTACCCGCAAATGGCCTGAATTCCAAAGTCCTGGTTCAGCGTCGGTTGCTGTTGCCTCTTCCCTGACGTCAGTGTGCCAGGGGTATAAAAGATGCAGCCGACGCCATTTTCTTCAGTCTTTCTTGCCGCACGGTGGCCGAAGCAAAAGCAGTTCGCAAGTGCCGGTTGGCCAACTCCTGAGATTTTCAAATCCGAATTTCAGAACCGAAGTCTTCATTAAAGCTAAGTACCCCGTTGGGGAAACTTTTTTCTTGCTCCAGACCGATGTCAGAAAAAGTTAACAATTGTATTTCTTGTGGGAAGCAAATACCTCATAAGGATTTTCACTCTTACTGTATTCCTTGCCTAGGCCCTGACCACAACGTTGCTAGCTGTTGGTTGTGTGCTAGATTTAACCAATGCACTATTAAGCGTCTGTTCGATTTTTCATTTCATTACTTTGGCCGAAGATTTAATTATATAATGCCGTTGGAACAGCCGACGACCGGAGTATACAAAAAACGCAAGGACAAGGAATAGGATAGGCATCCGAGGTCCAAAACCGACGAGGCCTCTGTTAGGCCAGTCGCCGGTTCTCAGTGAGGCACTTTCACAGCTCCTGGCGCCCGCTACCTCAGAGCCACAGGCCGCTTCCGACTCCCACGTGGAGCCGACTGGGCCTCTGGATACTCAAGGTATTGAACACTCGGAAATCATTCCCTCAGATGGGTCCGGAGCCACTGAGCAGGCATTGGCTTCTGAGGGGTGTCTTCAGACCTACACAGTTTATATGTTAAACCATCTTCAGCTTTAAAGACAAAGACTAAAGCAGCTCTAAAGACAAAGAAGCAAGTACAGCATTCTCCTACTCAGACTTCCATGCCTAAAAAAACAGATGCTTAAAATGGCCGAAGACCTAATTACTTTGATCAGGGGTTCACATCCCACTCCTGATAAGAGGCCTAGGCAAGAGACCGAATATGATTCTTCTGATCAGGTTTCTATTTCCTCTTATTCCTCTTCTGAACAGGATTATGCTATTTCTCCCTATGAGGACTCTGATGCTGAAGAATACATTCCTTCAGCCTCTCCTCCTGAGGATTATTCTTTTGGGGAAACCCTGCATACCATGGGGGAGCATTTCCACTGGGAGAACCAGGATTATTCTGAATCTAAGAAAAGTCTCAGAGATTTTCTGTTACTTCCTCAGCACAGACCCCTTGCTATTCCATCTGTTCTAGACATTGTAGATGTATTTTCAGAGTCCGGCCTATCCCCTGACTCTTTACCCCCTGCACCTGCTAAGTCAAACAGATACTACAGGGTCCCAGATTCTCATAAATTCCTATATTAAAACCCTGCTGCTGACCCAGAAATTATATCTCAGGGTCCCAAAGGGGTCAAAGCATCCACTGCAAAAAACCCTGTCCCCTCTGATAGGGATTCTAAGGCACTGGACAGATGGGGGGGGGGGGAGTTTACACTTCTGCTACCTTGGCTTTAAATTGTAAGTTTCATATGCTTAAATATCAGCAGTACTTAATGTCACTGCTTAAACAGAAAATGTTGACAAATTCTGAATGTTCAGAGAACAAGGAAATGCAGGATTTATTGCATGCAACTGAACAAGTGGGAAAGCATACTTTGCAATGTGGTTATGATTCACTGGAGGCCTCATGCAGGGCCGCCGTTACAGGTTCTGTTATTAGAAGGCATGCTTGGTTAAAGGAACAGAATCTGCCTGATCATGTTAAAGCAAAATTATTAGATGCCCCATTACAGCATGATACTTTGGTGCTAAAGCAGAGGAGGTGTTGAAGAAAATGGAGGATAAAGCGAAATCCATGCAGACAGTTAAGGATTTCTTACAGGTACAGCCACCCAGATTTAGCAGGAACTGACCTTCTAAAAATTGGTCCTTTCCAGTGTCAGACAGACCACAAAGAGGCAGATACAGACGTCCCAGAGGCAGATCTCAGCCCCAAGGCTCATACAGGCCTAAACAATGGGGTGCTCCTACCTCCAAAAGCAGAGAAGACAAATCACAACCTTACAGGAAACAGTCCCAATGACTTTCCTCTGCCAGATCCAAGCACTTTTCTTTTGGCAGCCCCCTTAGGAGGAAAACTAGCACTTTTTTCATCAAATTTGCAAAAGATTACCCAAGACAAATGGGTCTTGAACATAGTGTCCCAAGGCTACAGGTTCCATTTTCACACCCTACCAAGGGCAAAAGGCGTGCCAGACCTGCCACACAACCAGTGGGCAGAGGCACAAAAGCAAATTACAGCCCTCATGAACATGAGGGCCATTCAACAAGTACCACAACAAGAGCAGGGGCAAGGATTTTACTCCAGAATTTTCATAGTGCCCAGAAAGGACAAAACCTGGAGACCAATACTGGACCTGTCTATACTAAACACGTTTCTGGAGGTACCAAAATTCAAGATGTTGACTCTACAGCAGCTACTGCCCATGCTTGGCAAGAAGGCTTGGCTCGTAACTTTGGACCTAACAGAGGAATACCTGCATGTCCCAATCAGACAATCCTGCAGAAGATACCACAGATTCATAGCTGGCTCAATGCACTACCAATTCTCTGCACTGCCCTTTGGCTTATCTACTGCACCCAGGGTCTTCACAAAATGCCTGGCACCAGTAATTGCATTTTGCATACAGAGGAATTCAAATATATCCCTACTTGGACGACTGCCTTATTCAAGCAGAGAACAAAGACATTCTTCTAAAGCATCTAGTGTTTGTAAAAAGATTACTAATTTGCCTAGGGTACACAGTAAACGAAAAGAAATCAAAACTAGTAACCTCTCAAGAGATAATATTCCTGGGTGCAAGCTTAAATACATCTGCCCAGATGGCTTATCTCACGCCAGGCAAACAAAAGCAACTGACTTCATACTTCAAAAAGTTGGCAACAAAAACCCAGTTATCTGCAAGGAAAATCCTGCAGGCCTTGGGTTTCATGGCATCCTGCATTCTACTAATTCCATATGCCAGACTGCATATGAGGAAACTACAATGGTATCTAAAAAGTGTTTGGACTCAGCATTGCCACAGCCTGGAGACAGTAATTACCCTCATTCCCTGCCTACAACAGGAGTTTCGATGGTGGGCGCAGGCCTGTCACCACAACAAGGGTCTGCCATTCACTTTACCCACAGCCAGACAGACACTGATAACGGATGCATCAGATTATGCCTGGGGGGGGCCCATATGGCAGGAAAATGTATTCAGGGCACATGGCCTGCAAGCCATATGCATCTTCACATCAATAAAAAAGAAATGCTAGCTGTTCAGAATGCTCTGACAGCTTTCAAGGATCTACTTCATCCAGGACAGCTACTGATAAAGACAGACAATACTATGGTCATGTGGTACATAAACAAGCAGGGAGGTACATATTCCTACCCCCTCTGCAAGATAAGCAATGACCTTATGGGACACAGCATTGACTTGTCAAGTTCACCTGCAAGCACAATTCCTGCCAGGAAAAACAAATACTCTGGCAGGTGAGCTAAGCAGAAACCTCATGGATCCCCATGAGTGGAAACTGGATCCACAAGTCTTCAGCATAACAAGGAAATGGGGATGCCCACACATAGATCTATTTACCTCCCCTCACAACTATCAATTACAGAAATTTTGCACAAGGATTTATCACAAACAAGCATGGAGAGTGGATGCCCTATCCTTCAGCTGGAAAAATCTAACAGTATATGCCTTTCCTCCACTGCCTCTCCTTCCCAGAGTACTCCTAAAGGTCAGAAAAGAGAAGCAAAAAATGATACTGATTGCACCAGACTGGCCACGCCAGCACTGGTACCCAATCCTAAAGAGCTTGTCTCAAGGTCCAGCATGGATATTGCCTCAAACTTCTCACTTGCTGACCCAACAAAACAATCAGATCCTGCACAGCCAACTCAGGACCTTAAATCTGGCAGCATGGCAGATAATGTAGCCATTCAGAACACTCTTCTTTCAAAAACTGATATGGATGTTATCTTGGAGGCCAGGAGGCACAGTACCAGAAAATCTTATGCAGAAAAATGGAAGAGATTCTGTGCTTGGAACTAGGAACAAGGTATTGACTCGTATGTTCCAAATATTCCTCAGATTTTACAATACCTAACTGAGATGCTGGACAAAGGCCTTTCCTTTTCATCAGTTAAGATTCATGCCTCTGCCATTTCAGCCCATTACAATACGGAACCACATATCTTTTCTCATCCTTTAATAAGGCAGTACCTCAGAGGGGCCAAAAACATCAGGCCTCCAAGGAGAGCACCAATTCCGGCATGGGACCTCAATTATGTCTTGGAAAAACTCACACAGCCTCCTTTTGAGTCCGCCTCAACAGCAGATATAAAATTCTTATCCTGGAAAACAGCTCTGCTCCTAGCAGTAACCTCTGCAAGACGAGTCTCGGAGTTACAAGCACTCATGGCTGTGGAACCTTTTATCATTTTTCATCCAGACAGGGTTTCTCTGAGGACAAACCCAACATTTATGCCTAAGGTGATGTCCAGTGTGGCCCTCAACCAAAACCATTCCCTTGCCTACCTTTTATCCAAACCCACAGAACAAGGGTGAGAAAATTCTGCATTCTTTGGGCATACACAGGCAGCTACGCTTCTACTTGGACAGAACTAAAGCTTTCAGAAAGACTGAGCAACTTTTAGTGTCATATGCTGCAGGAGCACAAGGAAAGGCCATCTCAAAACAGACTATTTCTAAATGGATAGGCCATTGCATCCATTTCTGCTATTCTCAGCATGGCAAATCAGTGCCTAAGGGCATTAGGCCTCATTCTACCAGAGCAGCAGCCTTCCTCAGAGGAGTACCAACTAAAGACATCTTAGAGGCTGCAACTTGGAGTTCAGTGCACACTTTTACAAAGCACTGCCACTTACCTCTTTACTCTAAATCCAGAGCAGACTTTGCCACTGCAGTTCTGCAGGGCCTCATAGCCTCTCCTAATCCTATTTAGCCCAGCCACCCATCCTCAGCTTTGGGATTCAACCCAAGAGTAATGACTGCAACAGTGAAACACGATGAACGTAGTACAGTTGTGTACCTACCATAAATGTAGATGTTCGAGTGTATTCACTGTTGCAGTCCAGGTTACCCTCCCACCGTCCCCCTTTCCTTTGCTGGGGTTTATCTGTACTTCTCTATTCTATAAAACCTATGTGGTGTATTTGCTTGTAGATTTATTTATTTATTTACTTTTATTTTATTTTACATTTGTTAACCGGGGGTGTCTGAGCCGAAAAGGCCCCTTTTCAGCAGAGGCCCGGGGAGAAAAGCTCCACAAAGAAAAACTACAGACACATTTAGTTATTTAGACATGATCAGTATACACACAAATTTCAAGAGGCATGTTTTTACAGTGGTATGCGGCACAAACAGTTACAGTGGAGAGAACAATCAAAAAAATATTAATTTTAAAAATAAAGGTAAGTAATAGATTTGTGGTGTACGGCTGAACTTTGGAATGTAGGTAGAATACATACATAGTACACAGGTACAGTACATACATTGTAGATTAGCCAGTGTTTGTGAGTAAGATTGAAAAACTATTATCAATTGCTCTAGATTTAGTATGTATATGTTATCCGCTTTCACTAGCCTGGGAGCAATCATGGCACTGCCAACTTTGCTTGAGATGTTGCCTGATGAGGTCTTTAAAGGAGGCTTTGGATGATGTGTTTTGAATGCTAGTAGGGACAGAGTTCCATTTTTAGCCACCGAACTACTATATAGTGCATCTCCAAAGCTATTGTAGCTGTTGGTGACTTCTAGTAGTAGTTTGCTTGATGATCTAAGAGGCCTTTTGGCTGAGTGATGTTGTACTAGGTTTTTGAGGGCAGGACACTTATTGGGGAGGTAATAGATAGAATGACAGAGGCAGAGCTGATTGTAGGTTAGGAGGTTGGGCAGTTCAAGCCAGTGGAGCTGTCTCAAAGCAGTACAGTGATGAGTTCTATATGAGCAATTTGCAGCAAAGCGGGCAATTCTATTATAGCAAGCTTCCATTTTGCTTAGTTCAGTTTTGTTGAGATTAGTCAGAATGGGAGATGCATAGAGTAGGGTGGATAAAAGTTGGGAGTGAGCAATGGCTGATCTTGTGTTGTTGGTAAGAAATGGTTTGATACGGTAGAGTGACCCCAGTTTGGCATGTACTTTTTTAATAGTTAAGTTCAGATGACTATCAAATTTTAGGTGGGAGTCTATGGTTATTCCCAATAGCTTAGCCTGTGCCACTGGAGCAATTGGAGTAGCATTTGTGGAGTAGATAGTGAATTGACTGTTAGTGTTTTTATTAGAAGTGGTTATAATCATAAGCTGAGTTTTCTTTGGCTTGAGGATAAGTTGGGCTTTGGTAAGGTAGTTTTCAACGTCAGAGAATGCTAGTTGAGTTGTTTGCAGGAGGGTGGGAATGTTTTGTGCAGCACAGATGAAGGTAGTGTCATCTGCATACTGAATTATAGATGCATGCTGTGTGGAGGTGTGGAGGTCATTTGTGAAGACTGTGAATAGTAGTGATCCTAAGATAGAACCCTGTGGGACTCCTATAGTTATGGGCAGCTGAGGAGAGAGAATTTTCCCATTTCACAGCTTGGTACCTGTCAGTTAAGTAGCTTTGGAACCAGGTAAGAGTGGAATTAGATAGATGATATTGGTTTAGTTTGTTTAGCAGGATTTGGTGTGAGACTGTGTCAAATGCTTTGGACATATCCAAAAAAAGAGTTGACACTTGCAGCCCTTCATTTTTGAGACGGTTTACTGTGTCTGTGAAGCAGAGGAGAGCTGTAGTGGTACTATGGGCAGGTCTGAAACCATGCTGAGCAGGTGACAGGATGTTGCAGTCTAGGAGATAGTTTAGCATCTGGGTATGGATGCATTTTTCTAGGATTTTGGCCAGGGGGGAAGAGTAAAGCAATGGGTCTGTAGTTATTAAGTTCAGTGGAGGTCTCGCCTTTATGTATGGGTGTAACATAGGATATTTTCCAGAGTCTGGGCACATAGTTTTCAACAATTGATCTGTTTATGAGAGTGGAGACTGGGATAGCAATAGCATCTGCTGTAAGTTTCAAGAAATAGCTGGGGAGTAGGTCGGCTGCTGTTGATGAGGTTTTTAGTTTGGAGAGCATGCTTTAGATTGAAGTGGTGGAAAATGTTTTGAGGGCAAAGCTTGTATTAGTGTTATTTGTGTTGAGGGGGATAGTGAGGAAGGAACTGTCCTGTGATACTAAGGATAGAATTGAGTTCACAAAGTGGGAGTTGAATTGTGTTTCGATGGGAACTTGTGTCCGGGATGGTTGGTTTGGGGGTAGCCTTTTGGGTGGATTTTAGTAGCTGGTTTACATTTTTCCAAAATTGTTGCGGGTTGTGTTGGTATTTAGTTTGTAATGTTGTGTAGTAGGATTTTTTGTCCAGCCTAATGCATTTTTCTGCACGGTTGCGCAGTTCTTGGTACTTAGGCTTTGTGTTTCTTTGTTTTTTTGATAGTAACACCAGGCAGTGTCTCTGGACTTGAGGATTTGTTTGGTTTCTTTACTGAGCCAGGGGTTTGTAGAGGTTCTAACCTTGATTTTGTGCAATGGAGTGACAGTGTCTAGGTGTTGTAGAAATGTTTTGTTGAAATATGCTACAGCCTGGTCAAGTGGGAGGGTTTTTAGGGGGAGGTCCAGTCACAGTTACACAGTAAAGTGTTGAGGACCTCAGGCGAGAATTTTTTTTGTGTTTCTAGTGGATATATAGTTAGTGGTTTTGCATATGCTTGTTCTACTACGTATAAAGTATATTATGTTGTGGTCACTTAAGGTGTCTGGGAGACTGCCTGTGTGAGGGTACAATGTGGGGTTGCTAGTTAGGACCCAGTCAAGGATGGATTCCCTTTTAGATTTTTTATCACACCTAGTTGGAATTTGGACTAGCTGCTGGTAGCCATGGAGATTTATTAGATTACTTGGTGGTTCTGATATACAGGTGAACCAGTCTAGGTCGAAGTCCCCAAGAATAAGGGTTTCTTGTGAGTATGTGGAAGAACACCAGGATAAGAAGTCTTCAAGGCTAGCAGGTGTATTACCGGGTGGAATATAGGTCACAATTGTGGTGATTACCTTTTTAGGGTGAAGTTGAAGTTGTGAGATAAGTATGTCCCAATTATTGGGGAGGGGTAGGAGTTTGGTAATTGCTGGACAGTTAAGTTGGACTTGTAGAGTAAGGCAGTTCCACCCCCTTTACAAAGTGGTCTGTCTTGTCTAATGATATTGTAGCCGGTAGGGAGAACTTCTGAGTTAGCTATGTTTTTATTTAGCCAGGTTTCTGTTAAAGCAACTATGTCTGGGGAGTAGTGTGCTATTGTGGCCTGGAGTTCAAGGATTTTTTTTTGATACTTCTAATATTAATATTTAGCATTAAAAGATGGTTGGTTTTGCTGCTGTTGCTGATTTGCCCAGGGATGAAGAAAGTGGGGGTGTTATGTTCTGACATTTGTGTTGGAGCAGTTTGTGTTGGACAGGATGGATTTGGGCCTGGGTTGGGGTGGATATCCCCACTTATGGTGAGCCTAGAGTTAAAATGGTTATACAGATGTTGGAGTTTGGTGAGGAGTGTGAGAAAGTATTGTGTTTTTTTGGAGTAGGAATGAGAGCATATGTGTTTAGTTCTGAATTGGTCCGTTATGTAGTTCTTGAATAAGTGTGGGCAGATATTATAATGTGTGGTGTCTGTGTATGAGAGTGCATAATGCAGTGTTGTGCTACTAAGTTTAGGGATATTGCTAGAGTGATAACTTGTGGTGTTGTAAATAATTATGAGAAGACAGACTAGATTTAGTTGTGTGATAGTCATGGTTATAAAGTTTATGTTGTTTCTAGGTGGGGGTCTGAATAGGAATTATAGGGTTGCACTATATGTGGATGGGGAAGTAGTGTGGGTGATGCAAAAAATGCCTAGTGGGAATGAGTGTGATTGGGAGTATTTTGTGTGGAGCAAGTTGGTGTGGTTTAATGTGATATGACTTGAGGAGCTGTGATTGGTGGAGGTGATGTGAGGGTGAGCTGTGGGTGTGGCTATGATTACTATAAATGTAGAGGTAGTGGGGGCGGGAGGGAATAGGGGGCAGGGCAGGGGAGCGGAGAGAGCCCGAGCGTTAGCGAGGGCGAATGGAGCGGGACAGAGCCAGAGCCAACCAAGGCAAGAGAAAAAAGTACTGCTAATGTAATAGCTTCACTCTCATAAAACATACAAGTAGAATGCCTGGGTGGACTGACCCTGCTCTTGAGGCTCAAGATGTATATCCTTGTTTAGTTTGCAATACTGATTCCTTCTTACACTGTATAGATGGAGTGGTAGCCGCAGACTGCAGATTTGCTTGAGTGTGCTCTGAAGAGAGAGAGAGAAAAAAAGAGAGGATGAAGCTAGTAGAAGGAGACAAAGACAGGTCAAAGGAAGTAATGAGGCAATAGGAGGGTGTAAAAGATAAAAATCTGAGGATAGTGTGGATAAAGCAGGAGAATAGATGCTACTGCTACAGTTTGAGAGTGCTTCAACAGTAACCACATCACAGTGCCATAACTTAATTTGGAAACAGGTTAATAAATCATACACAATACATTTATCAGCCAATTATCCTGTGCATACAAGAAAAAGGAAAATGAACACAACAGCACAGCTGAAGCAGTAGCAGATACAACTGTAGTGCTAAATTCAGTAAATACTGTTTCTAACTCCAAAGACTAGGTCAATTAGATATACATTACAGTTATAACAGCCGTTTTAGTAGCATAGAGACAACATAGCTGCAGTGGTAGTGTCAGTAAAAACACAATTCCTGAATGACAGAATCAACCAATTGAATAAACAAATAATGAAGGAAATGTTTCTTTACTGCATATATGTTTATTGGCATAATATATTTAGCCTACCCTATTGGGGGCACCTGACATCTGGGGCAAGAAAAACTGAAGAAAATGGCATCTGCTGCATCTTTTATACCCCTGGCGCACTGACGTCAGGGAAGAGGCGACAGCAACCGACTCCGGACCAGGACTTTGGAATTCAGGCTGACTGCGGGTAGCCTGCCAGCTGGATAACCCAAGAGTAATGACTGCAACAGTGAATACGCTCGAACATCTACATTTATGGTAGGTACACAACTGTACTTTCCTCAGAATCTCCCACTACCCATATTAACCTATATGGATTTACCCAAATAGTATCCTCCTCCACCAGGATAGATAAATCGAGTAGCATAGAAAGTATATTAGACTGGATTCTTAATAGTCACCCCGAAATGTATACATCTGGAGCCCTCCCCGATGATCTCAGTGATCACTTTCTCGCCTATATAATTAAACACAAAACCAGTAATCCCCACCAGCCCACCTATAGAACAGTTAGAAATAACAAGAACTTTGACCCTACCAAGTTTCAAGAGAAACTTAAATCATGCAATTGGTCCCCCCTGAAAAACTTACCCCTAGATGAAGGTGTCTCTTACTTTAATGAAAAATTCCTAGCCATCCTTGACTCCCATGCTCCTGCCTGCACCATTAGGACTAAAGTAAAAACTGTGCCATGGCTGTCTAAGGAAACCAAAGTAAGAATCTCGCTCAGAAATCTCCGCAAGCTCATAACAAATTTCGGCAACTTAGGAATGAGACAAAAAGAGCTATCTTACTGGATAAAAAAAAACTACTACTTCCATCTTCAGAATAGAAATGAAAAATACCCTCAAAAAGTTTGGGCAGGTATAAATAAACTACTGCACCCAGGTCAATCCACCACACCTCCACTCCCTCAGCCTCTACTGATAAACCATCGGAGGATGTTGCTAATAACTTTATTAATTTCTTCACTGAGACTATCCATGCCCTAGCCAGTCAACTACCCAAGTGTTCTCTAACTTAGTTTCCCATTCCCAGTACCCAATTCTCCTTTAGCCTCCTTCCAGTCTCTACATCCATTATCTGCTCCCTAATCAAAAAACTAAAACCCACTACCCCATCTGCTGACCATCTTTCTGCTGAGTACCTGCAAAAAGCTGCAAATGTCATAGCTTATCCCATTTCCATTCTGATCAACCGTGGCATATCAGAAACTACAGTCCCCTCTTTCTGGAAAACTTCTCATGTCATACCTCTACATAAAGGTGGTAGCTCCACTTATCTCTCCAATTATAGACCTATAGCTGTCCTATCACCACTGGCTAAAATTATGGAAAAGTGCATCCATAAGCAGCTTCTGCACTATCTAATCCAGAACCATCTACTGGCAAAATCTCAGCATGGCTTTCGACCACATCATAATGCCACCACAGCCCATCTGACCTTTTCTGATGGTATTAACTATAACAGAAACAACAATAGACCATCCTCAGCCCTTTTTCTGGATCTATCAAAGGCTTTTGATACGGTTAACCACCAACTATTTATTTCCACCTTGAAAGCAATTTCCTCAGACAATTATTCTATCCAGTGGTTTCAGTCATATCTCTGCAATAGACAACAAGCCGTCCTATGGCAAAATAAACTATCCAACCTCCTTCCCAATTCCCTTGGATTCCCCCAGGTATCTATTCTGGGTCCTTTCTTGTTTTCCATTTTTATCAATGACCTCCATTTGGCCATTCCAAATGCTAATTGCATTCAATATGCAGATGACTCTACTTTAATCTGCTCAGCCACCTCCCAACCAGTATTGCAGACACTAACCCAAAATACCTTTAATATAGTCGAAAACTGACTTTCTGAGCATCAACTAATTTTAAATCCGTATAAAACTAAGCTCCTACTTTTCTCTCCCACCCAAAGGTCCTCTGTTTTACCCTTCTCTATAAAATCAAATAATGGTACGACAATATCTCCTGATGTGTGCACAAAACTTTTTGGGAGTTTTCGTTGATAACATTTTCAAATTTGATAAGTTTGTCAACCAAACTATTAAAATCATTCACAAAACACTTGGTACATTATGTAGGATTAAGCATTTTATTACCCCACCTGCTAGAATAGCCATAGCCCGTTCTCATCTACTCTCTCCCCTTTTCTGTGCCTCCCCTCTACTTACCAATTTAAACAAATGTGATCTTAATAAATTCTCCACCTGTTATAACCACATAGCTAGATTTGCCACTGGTATGCCTTACAGAACTCATCACTGTAAGCACCTAAGCTATCTGGGCTGGCTAGAGTTGCCCAGCCTATTAAAGTACAACCAACTAATAATGGCTTACAAAGTACTTAACCAACCAGACAATACTCCTCCTCTTAAAAATATTATCTACCCCCACAGTAACTTTAGACCACTTCGCTCATCTAATAGACTGGTAGTACAAACTGTTGAATCCAAAAACATGGCGGGTGACTCTCTCTTTGCCAATTCTTTTGGTAAAACTTGGAACTCACTACCTGATGACATCACTCAGCAGACCTCCCTAACACAATTTAAGAAAAGTCTCAAGCAGTATCTAAATAAACATTGGCTATGCTACTGCTCTAAACCTGACTACATTTTTGGAATACCTGTGTATTTATACTATGTCATGTGTTTTTATTAAGTGTGCTATATCTCAAGTCTTTGACTGTGTAACTCAAATGTCTCTACTGAGCTTGTAAACTTTAATTGTATATTCTTGTAACTACCTTTGGAGCTTTTCTCCCTGGGCATCTGTTGAAAATGGACATGTATCCGGTCAGATTTTCCCGGTCAACAAATAGAAAAAAAAAATAAAGTAAATAAAAATAAATACACTTCTTGACATTATGTTTTAAGCCGTGGCTTTGGCACCAGTCATTTGTCTGTGTTAGTCCTTCCTGTAGGATGTTAGTGTCTTGGGGGGATTGTATGACACACTAGGAGCAGTCATAGAATGTAATCATAGATTAATAGACTGTTAGTAGGCTAACAACCGGGGGGGCTTTTAAGCCTAGCCAAGTTTTCCTGAAAGCATGATGTCCTGCATCCAACTAGGACATTAGGGCCAGGCATTTATAAACTTCCTCTGTCCATAAGGGACATGGGTGCCAGGCCTGGTGTAAATTTCCTATTCCCCATCCACTTATCTAAGTTGTACTTAAACTAGGTGATAGATGAACTCAGCTTTGCATAGATGGAAAGCCTGTTTCATAGGAAGGGGCAGTCTCGGGACTACATATCTGTCTCTCCAGCATGTCCTGTTTAAGTCACAGACAAAATGCAGGTCCTTAGACCTTGCATTTCTAGTACTCTTTGACTTACGAATATGTAGGAGATTCGTAAGTGTGGGGTTTGTGGATGCCTTTGTAAGCCAGGCATTGATCACCCCTTAGCAATCTGTAGGAGAATGAGTAGAGAGAAAGGGCTTTAAGGACCTCTTCATAAGGCAAATTTGTTACGCCTTGTATTATTTTTGTAAGAAACCTTTTAGGCCGCTCTGGTTGCTACATATGCCTGGTCAGGTACATACCAAAGGGAGTACTGTACTCTGGTATGATAAGGGTGAAGTACAGTGGGATAATGACCTCTTTGGACCTAGATGCCATGCCCTTAGTCAAGTTGCACAACATAAAAGGGCTTCCTCACCACTGTGGCCACATAGTCGAAGGTAAGTCTACTGTCTACGTGTGTACCCAGATACCTGACCCTGGGTCAACTCTTAGGGGTGTATTACCAACATAGTAATTAGGCGGGATAGTTGATTTCCCAACGGGTACAATTATACATTTTTTTAGCACTGAGTTTAAGACCATGGCTTTGGCACCATTTGGCAGTCAGATAGACCTTCTTGAAGAATATTAGGGTCTGCAGGCGAGTTGATGATAACCCCCAGCTTGCAATCCTCTGCAAACTTAGTAATAAACCTTCAGCATTTGCTTCCATTTCAGAGAAATAAATGCCAAAAAAGGAGAGGGCCCAGTACTGAGCCCCAGGGGACTCCGCTAGTGAGTGGCCTGTTGGTAGATGATAAAAAGGTTTATACCTAGATTAATGAGCTTAAACTTGAAAAAGACATTGACACAAACACCAAGTCTCCAACACTTAGAACACAAATGTATTGAGTACAAGAAGCACAAATAAAAAAACGGTTAAGTGCTTTTCGTCTCCAAATAGCAGACTTCTTCAGACCATCAGAAAAAACAAACTCTCCACTTAAATAGATACCACATGGTAATTTCAAAATTCATTAGCCAATAATATTTGGTTAGTCATTAAATGACCGCAACAAGACAAAAAGTAAATTAAATTATGTATGAATAAATAAAAATAAATGTAAATGTATAGATCCATTTGTGAATTAAGTAAATGTATATATAATGTATGAGAAAATACACTGTCTAGTTGTCATATAATGGAGAATGATTTCTCCTACTACATGTTAAAAATACTAACTGATGAAAATAATTTATATAAGTAAATTGTGTCCCTATCATTAGCTGACATTGGTTCTCCTAGAAAGGTGCTTAATATTACATTCTACACAAGTAATATAAAAAAGTTATTTAAAAACAAATAAAGTGTTCAATAAAGTGTATAATATGGTGTAATATACTATTTATGTACTTCATTTAACTCTGGGGGGTTTTAGGATTTCACTCTTAGTTGCCAAATCAACTCCTGTCTTTCCAAAAATTAAATGGATTAAATGAACTCCTATAACCCCCCAGGGTTAAAAGAAGTCAACTCTATTGCTTGCATTTTAAAATTGAAGAATATAATGCAGTAAAAGAGCCCTTAGTGAAGTTTTGTTTTTTATTTTATTGCCCCCTTTGTTGTATGGTGGATTTGTGTTTATATTATATTACACCATATTATTATACACTTTATTGAACATTTTATTTGTTTGTTTTTAAATAACTGTTTTTAATAATTACTTGTGTAGAATGTAATGTTAAGCACCTTTCTAGGAGAACAAATGTCAGCTATGATAGGGACACATAATTAATTTACTTATATAAATGATTTTCATCAGTTAGTATTTTTAACATGTAGTAGGAGAAATCATTCTCCATTAGATAACTAGACAGTGTATTTTCTCATACATTATATATACATTTACTACATTTACCTAATTCACAAATGCACCTATTCATTTACATTTATTTTTATTTTTGTTTATTCATACATAATTTAATTAACTTTTTGTCTTGTTGCTGAAGTCATTTAATGACTAACCAAATATTATTGGTTAATGAATTTTGAAATTACCATGTGGTATCTATTTAAGTGGAGAGTTTGTTTTTTCTGATGGTCTGAAGAAGTCTGCTATTTGGAGACATAAAGCGTTTAACAGTTTTTTATTTGTGCTTCTTGTTGTGTCTTTTGGCTTTTCCCGGTTAGGGGTCGCCACAGTGGAACTCCGGTCCACTAATGATTGGCAGTAGATTTTTACATGCCGAGTTGCCAGCCCTGACGCACAACCTTCAACGAAGTTATGCCCATTTACGCATGTCTCCACACAGAAGACGCTTTAGCTGAGAATCGAACGGGATGTCTTACTGTGAGGCGACAGCGCTACCACAGCACCACCACCGCAGTCTATTTGTGCTTCTTGTACTCACAATAAATTTGTGTTCTACGTGTTGGAGACTTGGTGTTTGTGTCAACGTCGTTTTCTAGATTAATGAGCTTGTCTATAATGCCTGAGTGGGGTATTGTATCAAAAGCCTTGTCCAGATCGAGGTAAGATGTGTGCACAGTCTTACCTTCATCCAGTGCTTTGTTGACCCTCTCAAAAAAGTCCAAGAGATTTGATAGGCATGACCTTCCTTTAACAAAGCCAAACTGTGATGGGTCCAGATTTTGCTGGCTATGTCCTCATTTATCATGTCCATGATGATTCTTTCCATGGCCTTACATATGAGGCTGGTATGACTCATGGGCCTGTAGTTACCCTAATCAGTAGCTGGACCTCCTTTGTGCAGGGGGAATGACTGCAGCCATCTGTGACAAAGGGAAATACTGCCAGCCCAGCTATCTGGAATTTTGTAAATAATTGTCATTTGTGAATATTGATATGATTTATATAGAAGTGTGTGTAAAGAATTGAGCTAAAATGTAATCACAGCATGCCCTATTGGAATAGAACAGGAATATACCTGCACTGTTGTGACTGTTTAGATGTATATGTTTTATGGAAACTGGAACACAGGAGGTTAACTTGAAAAAAATTCAGAGAAAATAGTTGAAATTAAATTTTCATAACCACATAATAAGAGATGTTATCTCTCAGTTTCAGTGCAGTAGCAGACACAATGTCTAAAGCTAGAAATTTTTGTATAATTTTTTTTGTATCATCCTGAAAGAGAAGTAATTACTAGGTTTAAAACATAGAAGTGTTTTATTATTTTATGACTTCCAGGATCTACAAACATCTGAGAGATGTATTTATTCACAGGGAGCTGCTAAAATGTTAGTTTCTGACAAAGGGGGATTAGCTTGGGAATTGAAATCAGGTGACACAGCGATGTCATCCTAGCTAACCCAGCAGTAATATTTCATATTAATTTAAGAACTCTCTGAGAGATGCTGTGCATTTTGTATTTTGTCTTTGACCTAACAACATCAGCTGGAAACATACGCTCACCTCTGCATTTGCCTTGCTGTTAGTAAGTTTTTACGGCATGGTAACTCTTTTTAGATTCAGATAGGAATATAGTAACGTGTAGCTTAGTTTTCTTTATTTAATTGAGACTGTTCTACAATGTTGTTTTAAATATTTCCTATGATTTTGAACTTTAATGCAACTGATTACTTGCTGTTCTTTTAGCATTTATTATTAAATATATTTAAACCTTTTAATTGTGGCTGGTCTGTTTAGAGATACATGCATATCTATTTGGTGACACTGTACAGGCCACTCCTAAATAGCCTTGCTCTTGGTCAGACTACCATTTGGATTAATGGAAACATTACACAGTAGAATTGGGACACCCTTTGCTAAGGGCTTTAAAGTAGCTGATAAGAGTTGGCTGGTTGCAATGAAAACTACCTTATAGTCTGGGCAGAATGGGGCATAGCTAGTAAACCTGTGCCAGCCTTTCCCAGGTGTGTGTGTTTGTATATAAATCAAATTTCAAGGAGTATTTGTATCAGCTACTTGGACAGAGAGGGCACTGGAGATCTTTTGTGGCCCAGTAATTAAGAAGCCTCAATCCTCACCACTCGCAACAGTGAGGAACGTACACACTGGGAGGATGACAAGTACACACACAGTAAAGTGCAATTTCCCTTAAGAGCACACAGAGATCACAGTCAGTCTTGGCCAAGCGTCGAGATCTCAGTCCTATGGCTGTGCCAGTGGGGAGTCTTATTGGGGAGGTAGAGAAAGAGGAAGACACTAGCCCCAGACTGACTGTGATCTCTGTGTGCTCTTAAGGGAAATTGCACTTAACTGTGTGTATTTTACTGTGTGTGTACTTCTTATCCTCCCAGTGTGTACGTTCCCCACATGTTGCCAGTGTGAGGATTGAGGCTCCTTGATTACTGGGCCAGTGCAAGGGCGTCACACCATCTTCCATTCCTTGGGCATAAAAACTGACTGAAGGCTCCAGTTAAAAAGTGATTCAAGTGGACCCAGAGAGGTCATGTTTCATGCTGTCTGTTAAAAATCCTGGGATGTTATCAGGGGCCATTGATGCAGTGTTTTAGGCCTCGGAAAGTGCATTAATGACCTCTTCTGTAGTAATGGTTGGGGGGATTTGTTGTGTGGTATTTCCTTTGGACCACTGGGGGAGAGTAGGGGGAGAAATTTAAGCTGAACCTGTCAACCAAAAGGTTAGCAGTCATCTGCAGTTCAGTGTGGGTGATGCCATGTACAATAAGTTCTGCGCATTCTAGTGCATTTCCTCTGAGGTTATTGACATAGCTGTAGAAAGCTTTGTGGTTGTCTTTTGCCTGAGAAGCTATTCTTTCTTCTAATTTAGCCTTTGAAGTATTAATTAACCCTCTTAGCTGCCTGTTTAGATTGTTCATGGGGCTTTTGGTATGTATGCCTTTGTTCCTTCTACACTTGGCCAAGATTTTTTTTCTTTTGTTGTATAACCAATTGATATTGTGATTCCACTTGTCTTTTGTTTGTCTTACTCTTAGTACAAGTGGGCATGGCTTGCTCAGTACAGTTATCTCTATGACTGTACATAGATTTTGTAAATAGCTCATTGCATTCTATGGAGTTTACTGGGCTTGGGGGTGCTTTGAATTTAGCCAAGTTGTTGCTTAGTAGAGAGAGGTTAGCTGTGGAATAGATCATAAAGGTTTATGGTTTTGATGGATCCTCCGATTTAATTTTTATTTCAAGTAATACTACCTTATGGTCACATCTGACGAGTGAAGATATTGCCCCCTTGTTCATGAGTACAAGGTCAGAGATGTTTGTACCCCTGATAGGAGAGTGGATCAACTATTACAGGAAGCTGGTATTAACAAAGTTTAGGAATCGCTGGGCTTGTGCATTAGAAGTGGTGTAGGATTCCCAGTCTGTAGAGGGGTAGTTGATATCCCTCATGAATATTGTACTGGGTTATACTGTGAGAGACTCTAGTAAATTGACATGGGTAGTATGGGTTTCCCGGGACATGAAAGGGGCCCTTTATGTTGCAAGGATATGGTATGACACTCAGCTTATGGTGAGATGCGCATGCATGAGTTCCAGTGGTTCATACATTTAACTAGTCTAGATGTGAGATTAGTCTTAGTTTAGATTAACATTCCTCCACCTTAAGTTCCCCCCTATGGAGTTGCTGATCTAAAGGTATAAAAGGTATTATACCTTTGTATTGCTGGGGTACTCTCAGCGACTTGAAACCATATCTCCGTTACTACACAGATGTCTACACTCTACAGGAAGAGGAAGGCTTGTAAGGAATGGAGTTTCTTGTCAAGACTTCTAGCATTGAGCAGTACCACCTTCAGATACTCATTCATAGGTTCAGTTAAGTCATAGGTTTATCAGTTTGGCAATGCCTAAAAAGGCACTATGGGAGTGGAAAAGGTCTTTGCCAGTATCCAAAAGCCTAGAGAGGATAAGTGCAGACCATTCTCTAGCAAAGCAGTGTGGTCTGTCAACCCATCAAATATTGTACCACCCCACCCCCCACCCCGGATTGACATCAGAAGCTAGACCATTTGTTAAAATCAATCATTTTCTGTTGGTAATGTGGCATCATCCTTAGAGAAGGTAGCTTGCTGCTCAGTGCTAGCCTCATACCTACCTGAGAGACACAATCGGCGAGCTCAATCCTGTCTCGCTTCATATAGTCAAGGGGGGTACACCTCAGGACATTAACACCCACATGGACTAAGACAGAGTCATACTGGTACCCGTGGTTCAATGACCTGAGTGCCTGTGGACTTGACAGATCCTAGTCCCAGAAAGTCAGCTATCATGACTCTGTCTTTACTCAGTGTGATGAGGGGGACATCTGTGTGCTTCACTATAGAATCTGCAATGACCACGAAATTTGGCTGTATACTAGTTTGCCTTAAGGGCTTGGCCGTGGAGGCAATGGATACAGTGTTAGTGTGTGTAGCTGTGGGTGGTGGTTTAATGGTGTGTTTATGTGATAGTTGTGGACCATTCCATTGATTGTGCTGTGCAGGAGGTCTTGGTGTTCTAGGAAGGTTTACCTGCAAGTGCCTCAGCATAAGTAGTTTTATGTGTAGTGTCTTTACCCTGTACAGTAGGCGTGGTGCAAGTATCACTGACAATCTCTATATGATTAGTTTTGGTTGTATGAGAGAGTTTTGCCTTCAGCATTAAATTGTAGTTACATCTCTCGCATGCACTGTCTATTAAGAGTAAGTGGGTTGTCAGTGTACATCAGGCAATTGCTGTAATGCCTCAGAATACCCTTCTCAACAAGACTGGCCACAGAGAATGTCGAGAAGTGCATATCCATGGCCACTGATCTAGGGAGGAGTGGGGCAAATGTGAATATTGAACAAGTCAATAAGGTAAGCAACTTGATGAGGAACACTCAGCTGT
Source organism: Protopterus annectens (assembly GCF_019279795.1). Lineage (NCBI taxonomy): Eukaryota > Metazoa > Chordata > Ceratodontiformes > Protopteridae > Protopterus > Protopterus annectens. The sequence goes on from NC_056743.1 coordinate 1,018,869,816, forward strand.
GAGAAAACTAGATAGCTAGTAGTTTAAAAAAAATCTGTCTGGACAGTAATAAAACAAGAGTGCAGACCACAGACCAGAACAAAGACACTTAGAATAGATGGTACAATAAGCCTTCACTGCAGTTCCCATATCAGAAGAGTTAAGGCTACCCTCTCTCCCACAATTGTGTAGACCACAAACATTCCTAATGTAAAATAACTGGTTTGGAACCCAATTGCTTAAACCAGAACAAAGACAGTTAAAATAACAGGCATAATAAGCCTTCACCCGCAATTCCCAGTTCAGAAGGGTGCAGGCTACCCTCTTCTCCCGCAAGAGTGCAGACCACGGACCTTCTTAATGTAAAATAACTAGTTTGGAGCCCAAGTGCATAAACCAGATCTAGGACAGACACTTTAGAATAACAGACTCTATAAGCCTTCAACCAGCAATTCCTAGCTCAGAAGGATGTAGACTATCCTGTCCTGCCACAAACCTTCCTAATGTAAAATTACTGGTTTGGAACTCAAGTGCTTAAATCAGAACAAAGACACCAAGAATAATAGCCACAATAAGCCTTCACCAGGAATTCCCAGCTCAGAAGGGCAGAGGCTACTCTGTCCTCCCACAAGAGTGTAGACCACAAACCTTCTTAATGTAAAATAATTGGTTTGGAGCCCAATTGCTTAAACCAGAACTACAACAGTTTTAGAATAACAGCCACAATAAGCCTTCATCCAGCAGTTCCCAGCTTAGAAGGATGTAGGCTATTCTGTCCTGCTATGAGAGTATAGAGCACAAACATTCCTGTTGTAAAATAACAGATTTAGAGCCCAAGTGCTTAAATCAGAACAAAGACACTTAGAATAACAGCCGCAATATGCCTTTACCAAAAATTCCCAGCTCAGAAAGGCAAGGGCTACTCTCTCCTCCCCACAAGAGTGTAGACCACAAACTTTCTTAATGTAAAATAACTGGTCTGAAGCCCAAGCACTTAAACCAGAACTAAGACACGTTCAGAGTAGCTCACACAATAAGCATTCAGCCAGCAATCCCCAACTTATAAGGGTGTAAGCTGCCTATCCTGTCACAAGAGTGTAGACCGCAAACCTTCCTTATGTGTAAGATAAGTAGCTTGAAGCCCAAGTGCTTAAATCAAAACTAAGGGGCTTAGAATAACAGATGTTAACAGATGTCATTCTGTTCCTCTGTTACAATATTCTTAACATGAGGGAGTTGCCTGCAACGACGACCTGATGTCGGCCAGTATACAAAAGACTTTTACTACTTAGGGGTGCGTGGTACGTTCCATGTAGGCTGCTTTCAGACATTGGCCATAAAAGTGACGTATGGATGCACCATCCTCAGAATTTCTTTACTGCCAGTCTGGATGCTTCACCTGTACATGCAGTCTGTTCACCGAAGTGGTTATCGTCTCAACATTTCAGATAAGTGCCCCATTGGGGAATCCTTTCTTAACCTTTTTCATTGTGGTTATGTTTAACGTCATCCAAGAAAGGAAAATGTTAAATGTTCATGTGGATGTCAGATTCCACATAAAGACAATCACCAGCAGTGCCTTTTTTTTGTCTTGGACCTACCCATGACCACAGATCTTGTTCTAACTGCCAGGCCTTTGTGCCTGAAACTTTGAAAAGTAGGTTAACTTCTCTTTCTATTTATTTAGAGAATCAGTGCTTGAAACTCCTTGCAAAGAGCTCTATGGAGGGTTTTTCAGGGCCTGAGGCCAAGTCGCTTGTGAAGTAGAAGGCCAAGAAGCCTAGGCCTGAAACAACTTCTGCACCTCCTGTGGTGGACGTCTCCCTTGAGCCAGTTCCTAGCCTGGAGTAATTTTCTGCACCTACATTCAATTCACAGGCTGAGCCCGTAACGGATGCCGCTTTGGAACAGGATGATAGCACGTCCTTGGAGGTACCACAGGCATCCAGTATGGATGTCCAGTGGGAGCCTAGACTTGTGATTACTGAGGGCCCTAGGGGAATCTCCCAAATATTAGTTAGGGAGAACCTGGATTCTGACATCATTGAAACCAGACCTATGTCTGGTCCACCGACCTTACACAGAGTTGAAATACATGCTAAAAAGAAACAAAAAACAAAGCATTTGTCACCACCCTCTGATCCACTTCAGGGAAGGAAAATGTTATATAGGGTATTTTAATGCCCTCATGTCTCTTAGGCCTCCTTATGGGGTTTCAGTATCAGCCATACCGTGGGTTACCTCTCCTCGGAACAGGGTTAGGGAAGAAGCTTCTTCCAAGGAGGAAGAGTCTTCAGAGGATGAGTCCTTAGCTTACTCATCTCAGATCTGCTCCCCACTGGATTACTCTTCCCTGGAGGAGGACTGCAGCGGTACTGACTCTGCAATGGAGGACTTTACTTTCAGTGAGACCTTAGGTAAGATGAGGGAGCATTTCAAATGGGATAGCTGTCGGATGTCTGAAGTCCAAAAAAGGCACTACGCACTACTTCAGGTATATATACCTAGTCCCTCAGCTGTACCTCCTGTCTTGCGTGCCTTCTTAGATGTGTTTGCATCTTACAGTAAAGCCCCTGACTCCCAGCCTCCCACATGTAAGAAACTAGACAGATCCTACCAGGTGCCTGAGAACTGTAAGTTCTTGTTCAAAGCCCCTTCTGTAATCACGGTGGCCTCTGATAACGCCTCTAGGTTATTTCCCTCCACCACCCTGCTTCCCTCTGACAAAGACAGCAGACATATGGAGAGGTTGGGCAAAAAAGGTATACACTTCTGCCACCCTTGCCATTAGGGCTATAAATTGTCAGCTACATGACTAAATACACTTTGGAACTTTTGTCCCAACTTTCAAAAATTTTCTGATATGCCAGACTTAGAGAATAAATCATTGGCCTCATCCCTGATTGGAGCTTCCTCTCAAGTGGCCCAAACTCCATAAAATGTAGCTACCATGCTGTAGAGGCTTCAGCTAGGCTAGCTGCCACAGGCTCAGTCCTGAGAAGATTTGCCTGGCTGAGGCTACAACCTCTACAAGAGGACATTAAATCCAAACTCAGGGATGCCCCCTTAGACAGTTCAGCCCTGTTTGGCCTTTCTGCTGCAGAATTTTTCAAAACGTTGCAGGAGAAGGGAAAAGTGGTGCAGGAAGTGAAATCATCGTGGTCTCCCCCTGTACCAAAATTCCAAAGGAATTATCGTTCTAAGCCAGTGTTTGTTAGAAGGCAGTCATGGCTTCCAGCTAAGGCAAAAAAAGACTGGTAAGAGACCTCAGCAACATAGGACTCCACTGCAAACCCCACCTCATAACAGTCCTTTCCAGACAGACCAGGGTCCATCTGACTGTTTGGACCCCAAATATTTCCCCTTTTTCCCTACGCCTTTCTCTTCCAGCTTGGGAAAACATAACACAGGATAACTGGGTGTTCTCCATCATATAAAAGGGCTACTTCATTGTATGGAATTCTCTCCCACCCTTCAGGGGCATTCCACAACCTCCCAGAGACCAACTGCCACATTTCCCAAAGGTGCTACATGACCTGCTGGTTCAAGGCACCATTCAACCAGTACCATCCAAACAAAGGGGGAAAGGGTTCTATGCAAGGATGTTTTTGGTACCAAGGAAAGAGGGCCCATGGAGGACCCATCCTCGATCTCTCCTACCTCAACACCTTCCTGAAAGTACTTACATTTAGAATGCTTATCTTGCAAACTCTTTTTCCCCTTATCATCCCACAAGCCTACATCACTTCCATAGACATAAAGATATAAAGAATGCTTACCTATACTTCTATATTCATCCCAGTAAACAGGAAGTTCTTAAGATTCCTAGCACTTTCAGTTCTCTGCCTTGCCTTTTGTTCTTTCCACCACCCCAAGGTTATTCACAAAATGTGTAGCCCCAGTAATTGCTTATTGCAGTTTTCAAGGCATTCAGGTCTTCCCATACCTGGATGACCTTCCCTTCCACGCAATCCATCCAAGAGCATTGGAGCACAATCTAAACTCTACCATCTACAGCCTGCAATCTCTGGGTTTCAAAATAAACTACCAGAAATGTGTTCTTTCCCCATCCCAGGACCAAGTATTTCTGGGATGCAGACTACAAACTGACCTTATGACGGTATCTCTCCCCACTCAGAAGGCTCAGGAGCTCATTTCCTTTTTCCAAAGCCTCATTTCACTGACTCGTATCACTGCCAGGACCTTTCTTAGAACACTGGGCTTCATGGCATCCACCATCCCAATGCTTCATTTGGCAAAAGTACACAAGGAAACTACAGTAGTTCCTGACATCAGTGTGGATGCAACATGCACACCCCCTAGAGTTCCCATTAGCCTTCTCCCTTGCCTGAAGAAGGAGATAACCTGCTGGATTCAACAGCTAACTACTAACCCAGGTCTCCCACTCCATCCCTTACCACTGGTTCAGGAGATGTTCGTGGATGCCTCAGACACAATATGGGGAGTAGCTTTCTACTCCATAAAAGCACAAGGGACGTGGCTCTCCTGTCAAAGAAAGGATCACATCAATATAAAAGAAATGAGGGCACTTCTGGTAGCACGTCAGACCTTTCAAACCCTCTTCATCTCAGGCCCTCTAAAAAAAATTTCACAGACAGCATAACTCTTCTCTGGTATGTAAACAAACAGGGAGGGAGAAAGTCTTATCTCTATTGCAGAGTAGCTCTGCAAGTGTGGGAACTGGCTGTCAAACTTCAGACTCTGCTCCAGCCATTATGTAGTGGCAGACACATTGAGCAGGTCCAAAACACAGTCCCATGAATGGATGCTTTACAGAGAAGTGTTCCTGGACATTGTCCACAGATGGGGTACTCCACAAATAGACCTTTTTGCCTCCCCATGAACAGACAACTTCAATGATTTTGTGCCACAAATCCTCATCCTCTGGTTTGTAAGGTGGACATCCTCAACTTTTCATGGAAGGGGATGTTTCTGTATGCATTCCCTCTCCTTCCTTTCATTCCAAAAGTCCTGCTAAAGATTCAGCAGGATAAACCAAGAATCTTGATACTGACCCCCTTTTGGCCAAGACAGGATTGGTTCCCCCTTCTCCTGCATTTAGCCAATGGTAATTACCACAAGTTACCCCCCCAGATGGACTTTCTCAAACAACACAAAGGAACTCTAATCCATCCCCACTTGCCTACTCTTCAGCTGACATTGTGGATTATAGGGTCTTAATTCCTCAAACAACACAAATGAACTCTAATCCATCCCCACTTGTCTACTCTTCAGCTGACATTGTGGATTATAGGGTCTTAATTCCTTTCAGACACCTTTTTTCAGTGGACATGCTCAAGGTTTTGCAGGAAGCCAGGAAAACCAATACTAGAAAATCTTACTTATCCAAATAGAAGAGATTTTCAATTTGGTGTCTTTCTCAAAACCAGGACCCACTGACAGTGCAAGTCCCTGTAGTTCTTTCATACCTGTGTGAATTACTAAATGCTGGCTGAACTTACTCTTCAAAGTGTACTTGTCAGTTATCTCTGCCTAGCTCCACATTTAGCTTCTAGATTTGAAGCTAAACAATTCTTAAAAGGCATCCTTCACATGACACCCCAGGAAACCTGTTGCACCCCCCCTGGGATCTTAACTTTTTATATTAGAGAAGCTGACCCCTGCTCCTTTTGAGCCAGCAGCTTCTGCTGCCTTGAATTTTTGCTCCTGGAAAACTATTTTGCTGCTAGCACTAACCTCAGCCAGAGAGGTTTCTAAACTACAGACAATAATGGCTTCTCCTCCTTTCTTGGTATTCCACAGAGACAGAGTGTCTCTCATCACCAACCCTACCTTTATGCCTGAAGTGGTAAATGAGTTATCCCTCAACCAGTCTATCCATTTACCTACCTTTTTCCCCACTCCACAGAACTGTGCAGAGAAGATTTTGCACAACTTAAATGCTATCATGACAAAACAAATGATATCATGAAGTCTTGACCAGTTATTTGTATCATTCCACCCTAGAACTTTAGGGCTCCCTGTCTCTAAACCCACTATTTCCAGCTGAATCTCTAAAGCCATTTCCTTCTGCTATGAGCAGCATGGAAAGAGCCTCCCTTCTCCTGTTAAGACACACTCTACCAGGGCTGTTGCTTCCTCAATTTTTGAGTTTTTGGACATTTCCAAATTAAGGCAGGGTTTGCCAGGGCTATTCTCCATGGCTTCATGGAGAGTTCCACTGCCCCTACCTCCTTCCTTTCCTCATGAACTTTGTATTCTCCCTCATGTTAGGAATACCACAACAGAATAATAGAAGGACATAGATTAGTTGTGTAAAATCTTACCATAATTATAGATGTCCTCCTCTCCTCTGCAGTATTCCACCCTCCCTCCTTCCCCCTGACTTTGTTCTTTCTTGCATGTAGTTTATAGAAGGGGCGGGCAACTAAAATGCCACCAAGTTTGAGTACAGCAGCGTTAGGGTGGGTGGGCATGAAAAATCATATGCAAGCAGAGAACAGTAAGTAAGAGAAAGAACAACAGCTAAAGATGTCTAAGTATTTCTAGTTAAATGAGGAATGCTGTTTCTCCTCTCCACCCACTAATTAGCTGGATGTTATTCACTGTTTGCAAAGGAATTATTTTCTAACATTTCTAACTGACCCTAGCCAAGGCCATTATAACTCCAATAGAACAAAAACTTAAAACAAAATGCAATATAAAAGATAAAAAAACAGACGTAACCATCCTCTAATTTAGCAAGAGGCCCTTGACATTAGCCTTGACTGCTGAGAAGTAGATGCTAAAAAGGAGTGGACTCATCACAGAGCCCTGAGGGACTCCACTAGTGACCAGCCTCTTTGAGGAAGTGATTTCCCCAATTTTAACTTCCTGGTCCTATTTGAGAACCAGCTGGCTGTCTAGTGTGTAACATATGGGTTTATGCGTTTATCAAAAGTTTGTTTATAATTCCGGCTTGGGGTATTGTATTAAATGCCTTAAGTCAAGGTAGGCAATGTGCATCATTATGAACTCGTATGTTGCCTTGCTGACCTTCTCAAAGAAGTCCACCAGTATGAATAGGCATGATCTGCCCTTGACAAGACGAAGCTGGGTTGGGTCTAGTGTTTGAAGGTCTTCTATGCCCTGATTAGTCATTTCTGTGATAATTTTTTTCCATATCTTTACATATGAGACTAATCAGACTTTGGTCCGTCATTCCTGGAGTCTTTTAATGGCCTGCCCTTGTGTAGAGGGTTAACTGTTGCAGTCCTCCATTCATGTGGCACAAAGACTATCTGGGGGGTTTTGGTTAAAAAGTGACTCCAGTGGTCCCGATAGGTCATGTTTTAGGCTTTTTAGGAGGCATCCTGGGATGTTGTCAGGGCCTATCGCTGCAGTATTTTTGGCCTTAGAGAGCTTATCTAGGACCTGCTCCCTTGTGATAGTTTGGGGGGGGGGGGGGGTTGTTTGATTTTTTTTTCCTGGGGGGCAGCTGGGGGTGAAAGGGGTGTAAAACTTGAGCTGAATTTGTCTGCCAGCAGATTTACTACATCTTCCAGCTCAGTTTAGCTGGCTGCATTTGCAATCAGTTCTGCAGACGGCTATATTCATGCCTTTGAGGCTTCAGATTTGACCAAAGAAAGCCTTGTGGCTGTCCTTAGCCTGGGAGGCTATGTTTACCCAAGATCTGGCTTTAGTAGACTTAATTTACTCTCTTAATTGTTTAGAATGATGAGAGTTATAGCACTTCCAAGTCTTGGCTAAGACTTTTTTCTTTTGTTCTACAACCTGTTTGTTTGGATTCCACCAGGGGGGTTTGTTTTTTGTTAGCTCTAGACTTTTTTCTGGTAAGCACAGCTCTCTCTATGCGTTTATTGAGATGATTATGCAAGATTTCAGTGAATGATTTTGCACAGGCAGCTGTGTTCTCAGGGTTTGGGGTGGCTTGAAACTTTGACAGGTTATCATGCAGTAGTAAGAAGTTTCTCTTGAAATAGTTCCTAAATGTTACAGGGTTAGCTGGAATCACAGAACTGATTTTTATTATACTGTATATTTCCTGCCATGCCATTATTCCTCAGAGCAAACCGAAAATTAGAAGATAATTGACCTTAAGTAATCCATATTGCCTGAATCTGGCCAGGCAGCACTGATTCTCCCACTTGATTCTGATGTTAAGGGAAACACCTGTTCTGTTGTCTCAATATGTGAACCCCCTGATGTGCAGGGTTCCCCTAATACACTCCATACTGTCCATGCTCGGATGAGCAGATTCGATGACAGTCATAGCTAAATGGAAACATTTTCCCTTGGGTGCCAAAGGAAGACCCAGCAAGTGTACTTGTCTTTGTTTCTCCAGTGTTTGAGTTGTTGAGCCTCTGTTAAGGTACACCTCTTGGCTATTTCTGCATGCCTGTCATTTGAACCCTCAAGCATGCACTGGTGTGCACACTCCCAGTGAAACAGTTTCTGAAGGGTATATTTCACCTGAGGCCTCTCTAAGATGGAGAGTAGCCCCAGCTTGGACCTCAGTCTTTTATTAGAACTGACTTCACTTTCCTTTTAACCAGCTGCTTCTACATCTCTGAAGTTCATTACCTGCAACACAGTGTTCCTGATATTTGTCACCTTTGTTTGGAGGGTCTATGAACTACAAACCCTCGTGAAAAAAAAACTTTCCTGCAGTTCCATAAAGATAAGAGTGAACATGCCTAAATAACCCCTTCTTTATGTCAAACGTCATTACAGAAGTAGGGCTGAACCAAGCTACTTGAGCTTCCAGTTTTTATCGCTACTCCACAAAATAAAGGAGAAAGGATACTGTAATTTTTGGATTTACATAAATTATTGAGGTGCCTGGACAGAACTAAAACTATTTGTCTACGGTGTAGAAACCAAGTAGGGATTGCCCACACCAAACTATTTCAAAGTGGCTTGCACATTGCATTAAATTTTATTGTAAGAGACATGGCAAGAACTTGCAGGAAAAAGTCAGACAACTTCAGCAAGGGGGACTGCAGTTATTACAGCCTTTATGAAAGGGTTAGTGCACAGGGCATTCTAGAAGCAGTGATCTGGTACACAGTATATGCCTCTTTTCCTAAACATTACAGGATTGATGTGACATGTAGGGCTGGATCTGGATTTACCTCTGCTCTTCTGAAAGGTATCTTCCAGTCCTAGTTTGAGCACTGGGACAACCACCTTCTATGAGTGGAAAAGCTTTGGAAATCTCCCCTAAATGGCACAGCTGCAGCAGTGCACTGTAAATAACATAGAACATTTATGTAGACAACTTACCATAACTGTAGATTTTCGATTGTGTCACTGTCGCAATCTGATTTCCCTCTCTCTGCTTTCCCACTCTTGCTGTGGGAACAGTAAAAGCTGGGGGGTACCCCTTCTCCTTTTTATTCACATACCTTTCCCCCCTTCTGTTCTTGTTCAGATTCCCTAAGGAGGGCTTATATTCTCTGTGTCTCATGTTGCACCCTTGAGATAAACCATTCCAGCACGCTCTGACATACACGTATTTTTGCTTATCAGACTCTGACTTAGGCATGGATCTGTACTGTTTGGGAGCAACAGCAAACCAAAAATGATACTGGTAGATGGCACCAATGCATCAGGTATGTGAAGACTACATGTCAGTGTCAACCTGGCCATGGAGAGGGGATCTTGGCTCTGTCAGGCCAAGATGCAAGACGTGGCTAGTGGCAAAGATTCCTATAGGTTATGCCTGGAACAGTGACCACATTTGAATATCCACACTTATATGTAGCTTGCACAAATGTACTTTTTTCCTGCATCCCACACACTTTTCAGGTGGCTTTTCTCTGGTCTTCTCTAAGCAGTCTTGTGCTCTTTTTTACACTGGGTTGTCTTCAAAATCGTACACAGTACCTAAGGTGTACTATGACTAAAGCCCTCTGCTGGCAGAGTGAAAGCTTTAATTTTTTTCTTCTGAATTCTATCCCGACAGACCACACCCCATCATTCTGTTTACTGCTTCTCCTGCTCTCTCACTCTTCATTGTTGGTCCTGTCCAGGTGTGACCAACACCTCGTTTCCCTTTTCTTTTTTGATATCAGTCCAGCTCCCTCGGCTGATGATTCACATCTGGGCTGTTCTAGCCAAAGTGAATAATTTGTATTTTTTTTGCAGTGCCTATCACCTGACACCTCTGTACCCACTTGGTCAACTTTTTCCGAATCTTCCTAGACTCTTTTCAGTCTATCCATGCTGCATCCTTTGCATAATCCATGAAAATTATGATCCAGTCTTCTGTTCCCTTATATGTTAGAAGCAAAGACCCACTAAAGAGTATTTGAGCCAGAACTGTCTCCTGTGGTAGTCTACATGTCACTTATTTCTGAAACTATCCTGTTCATCACAGTTCTGTGCGTCCTTAACCTTCAGGTGCATAGGAGTCTAGTTCCTCAGTTGTGGTCCTAGTTTCTTCAGTTTTCCTGTTGTCTGTTTGTGTAGGACCAGTGAGGTCCAGGTAAGCCCAATGTATTGATACTACTTTGTGAAGTTCACTTGTAGCCTAATCATAAAACTGGATTGCATTTATTTGACATCTGTCGAACGGTGAATCTACATGAGTTGTAGTCCTAGTGATGCCCCAGGAAAGTAACTAGCTTTCCTGTCAGGATTTTCTCCATAGCTTTCCCTGACACTTGTTAACCTGTTAGGGTAGCTGTTGCTAATTATGGTGGACATTACTGATGGACACTACTGAGTGATAACTAATGTGAGGTTCTTCTCTTGTATTTAAAGATCCTTGCCCTTTGGTAACCTATCTGATGATGTTTGATAGATGATAGTGCTCATTACTTTGAATAAAACAGACAGCCTAAAGCTCAAAGGATTGCTTTGTGTTTTTATTAATTGATTTTGAGAATGTGTACATTCTACTTTGGTTAGCTACTTACTTGCAAAATACCTACAGGAATACAACAGTGGATTACTTCGAAGAAAGAGACTTTTTGTTTTGTTTATATTTGTTGGTCCCAGAGAGAACCGGCCACTCCACCAGGTGTGGAGAGCCTATAAGGGGACCTGCTGCACAATAGGTAGCCTACATTCTGTATTCCATCCTCCTTTCTGCTGTATTCCTAAAAGGCCACTGTTTTTTCCCTTCCTAATCATGTCTGCAAACACCCCTTCATCTTGCACCTTTTGTTGTACCTATCTGGTAGGTTCTGTACTGTGCCTCCTTCACCTCCTCCACTCACTGTTTTACCCCTCATGTATAGCTTAATTGCTATCCTAACATTACTGTGTGTCTACATTGGCCTAATCTTTTTGCCTGTTCCTCAAACCCATGTGTGCATGGCAATGAGCAATATATGCCTGTCCCATTGCTGAAACTTGTGTACTACACAGTTTGATCCAGTTTTCCTTACTGTTTGACTCTCACTTCAGCGTAATTTGCTTTCCTAAAATTGTACATGGTCATCTTTGCATTAACCCCCCCACACACACACACGCACACACACACAATAAGCTACACCATTGTGTGATCATTGTTGTCTTAACAGTACCATCACCTGAACATCCATGATAGCATTTACCAAGTCTAGGACAACATGCAGAATTCTGTCTTTACTGATGCAGCTGTGCACCAGCTTCCTTAGTTCTGCGTGGTCCACAACAGTGAAATACCTTTTTGTCTCTGCCTCGGAGCTCAGAGTTTATCAGTGTGTTCCTGTCAGATTCTGGTTTCCCTTGAGTTCGTCCTGCTCCTGTACTTTATTTTCACCTCCAGTCTCTCTTCATCTTTCCATGATGTGTATGGGAAGGACGCTACACTGTATTAGTTCATCAGCTCTTCTTTTTCCTCTGCCTTTACTATTAGAGCACAATCTAAGTTCTGACTTGCACTCTCCATTACTTCTTTCATGAGATGAATTTGCTCCTTATCTTTGACCACAGACCCAATGCCCTCATTTATGTAGCCATCTTTCTGTGGTGCTAGCAGTGTCACCCCCACCCCACCCCCAACAGCATCTATGCTTGCCATCTCCACTGTCTTTTAATAGTGTACTTGTATCGCAGAGTATTACTACCCGGCTGGATTTAGAATCACCCTCATTTGTTCTTGTTTGCTTTGCATCCAATTTTACTTTGTTTACTGCTTGTATACTCTGTCTTCTGTTCTGCTTCTGTGTCTCCATTGGTTTTAGTCCATCTTAGGTTTATGGTTATTGATCAGTAATATACTCCAGCATCACTGACCCTTCTGAGCTACAATGGAGACGGTTGCTGGCAGAGTTGTCTCTCTGGTAGTTTTGTTCTCCCCATCCTCATATCAATCCTAAATCTTCCTCTGTTGTCCAGTGCCGCATCCAGTTTTTATATTCATTAATACTCTTTCAGTAGGGTGCTGTTTGTTGATTTAGGTAATTTCTGAGAATGTGACCTTAGCCCACTCTCCTAACATCTCTGCTGTCTCCTTGACTCTGCTTGCTACCACCTTAGCTACCTCATGTGACAGGTCATTGATGTCTGACTGCACCACAGCATGTGTCGTCACCTTCTTTTTTGTGGCTGTTTATTTTTCATTGCTTAAAAAGCTTAGGCCTCAAGACCACCTTCATTGAAATTTGTTTTCTCTTTAACATTCTTGTTGATTGAGTCTTCAGTCAACAAACCCCTTTTCTCTGTGCCTACATTAACGCTCAACTTCATTTCCTACTCCTTGTCACTGCCCACTTTCACCCTCCACTTCCATTATACCCATCCCTTTTCAGCGTCTCTGCTGGTTGCCCCCTTTTTTGTGCTGCATCTGATTCCTTTCACATCCCCTGTACTCCCCCTACAAGATATCTCCACCATTGCCTCTTTTACCCTCTGATACTCTTGTATGGCTAAATGTCCTGTTTGTCCCTCCTTGCTTAACTTTCTTGTTGTTTTTGTAGCATGTGCTTCAGTTTATTTGTCTTCCCTTCACTGTTTGCACCTATTCTTTTATCTTGGCTGTTTTCTCTTGGGCCTCCATTTTTGGCTGCATGTTCCATTTTTTCTCTGTTTACCTTACTCTCTGCCACCACACTTGCTGTACTCCTCTGTATGCAGAGAAAACTGAGGATGTAAGTGTTAACATCAGTCATGCCTATTTTCTGCTGCTGACAGGATCTTCAGATTCCCAAACCAAGATTCCTGCCCTACAAATACTTTTTCATACTAGAAGGCATTTCATAATTATTTTCAGTGCTGCTGTGAGTGTTCACAGGGTTCATTGGCTTATGTATTCTAAGAACTTGACTTACTGAATGTTGTACTGAAATGGATTACCTTATCCCATTAATTCATTAATTACATCCTTTTTTCAGCAGAAAAGATTCCAGATGCACCTCCACCACCTCCTCCACCACCACCACTTCCTGGGGCATCTCCTTCTGTTGTACTCAGTCTGGGTCTCTCAGGTAGGATACCATTTATTTAATGTATTTTTTTCCTTGTAAGTTTAAGAAAACATATTGTTTAATGGCTTGTATAGTGTGACCTTTTCCACTGATGTAGGCAAATCTTTGTCATTAAGCTTTTTAGTTGTGTGATGACTTCATAGTTGTCCTTGTGCTAATGTATAGAAGAGTTTGGGGTTTGGTGGACCTCTGTGTATGCCTTGGAGTTCAGTTAACTTTATTCCTTGTCATATGCCAGCCCAAGATCACCTTCAACGCTGTACCATTCACTTACATTTGAAAGTTTGACTTTGCAAAAGCCTTCTCCATTTCAGGAAGGCAACCCATGGTGTCAGTTCTGCCCATTTTAATGTTCTCCACCCAGACTTCCCCATGTCCTATAGCTGATGTCACTTTGCTTGTAGCCATGCCCAGTCATAGATCTCCAGGTTGCACCTTACTAAAAATCCCATCTGTATCTCCTTGTCAGGTGTGCCCCCCCCCCCAAAATCCTCAGAGTACCTTGCCATACACATTTTGTTCGTCTCGGGAGGACAACATCCAGAATTCTGTCTTTTCTAATGCAGCCATGTACCAGGTAGGAGTTACATATATAGGGCATGGAGCCTTCATGAATGCAATGGGTGGATGAAAAGGAGATCATCGCTTAACAGGGGAACTGGCTAGCACTGTTATGTGAGGAGAATGTTATTGCCCCTCTGATCCTGATTGATCAGTGAGAGCTGTGGTCTCTACCAAAGGTTACAGAGTCATTGGAATCCCTTTAGCCGTCCCTGATGGAATGGGAAAGCTGGCCACTGGGTGAATCGTCGTATTACCCCCCCAACAAACCCCACTAGAAGTTAGAGTGCATTCCTGAACATGGGTCATCAGTGGTCCAGACTGATGCCGTGCCACTTTTTGGTTGAGTTAGCCAGTTCTGCCCATTTTACTGCATATAAATAGCTAGTAGTAATCAGTGAAATGGGCTGTCTCTTGTCAAATTTCATGGTTCACTGTTGCCCTTATGGAATACATTTGTTTTCAAGAGCATTCTCTTTTTTTCCTGCATTGCTTTCCCATATGGTAGGTTCAGAATGTTATTTCTGCATGTAAAAAAATCATACAGTTGAAGTTTTAAATCAGCTGTATGTGCAGCTAACACCTAAGCAGTTTCCTGTCTTTTGTACCCCTTTTACACTTGTCTCTCTCGATTACATCATAAAAATCTAATCACATTTCACATCCTCTATGAGGAGTTTTCAAGAGCCCATCAGTCCTGGAAGGAAGTTTGACTTCTTGGCCAACTTGTTGGATTTGAAGTTGTTTATATATGTGTATAAGGGTTTACTTCACATAACTGAAATACCACATAATCAATGACCAGATGACTGAGACAAGAACGCTGAAACTCCAAATAAATGAAGATCCACATAGCCAAAATATTTCCCCAGGGTAAGTAACCACTGGGCCAACAAGGGGACATTTACCATCTTCCCCACTGTAGTGCAATCCTGGAGTTGGTATATTTAGTTGTGGGGAAGTGGTTTGGAGACAAAGCTAGAGAGGCAAGATTACATTGGTTTGGACATGTGCTGAGGAAGGATGCTGAGTATATTGGGAAAAAGATGCTAAGGATGAAGCTACCAGGTAACAGGAAAAGAGGAAGACCTAAGATAAGGTTTATGGATGTGGTGAGAGAGGACATGCAGGTGATTGGTGTGACATTGTAAGATGCAGAGGATGGGAAGAAATGGAAACAGATGATCCGCTGTGGCGACCTCTAACTGGAACAGCCAAAAGATGATGATATGTATATATGTAGATGTATACAGTACACATGCTTCAGCTGCAGCTGGGGGTGTGAGGAAGCATTCATCACTGTGCAGGCAATGAATGATCTGTCTTCTGGCTTTGGGGGTGTTTAGGACGTAGAAAAATTATCTTAAACACTGATAGGTGTTGGATGTAGCCCAGCAATCTGATGTACATTTTTGTCCGGTTCAACTTTAGGGTTGATCACATCTAATGTTGGTGCTTTTTCAGAAGTTTGGTTCAAGGGCTTTGGCTTCTTCCCTGTCCATAATTCCTTCAGTACATCACTTTGTTTGCCACTTGATCCAGTAGGATGTGGAATTCAAGGGATCTGACATATTGTATAAGGATATGTGGTGAATTTTTGAGTCTGTATTTAGCTATCTCATAGTTAACTGTTTTTGCTGCTTCCCCGCTTTCAAAAACATTTTTCATAATAGGACTATATAATTAATAAATGTATTTCCTTCATTCATTCTAGGCTTTAGGCTAGCGCTTCCCTTTTATTGATAGTTGGATATTGCTTTTGTCGATTGGTGGTTGTTACGGAATATGATCTTGTGTTTAACTTTTATTGGTGGTCTCTGTTTGTTTTTTCTTCCCTAGTATGTTGAGCAAGGCTGTTAGATTTAAAGAATGTTTAGCCTGTGGCCTCAAAATATTGTCTCAAGATCTTCACTATGTGCTTTTATTGCTTCAGAGTTATTTGCTTGGACACAGACTGTGAGGCATGTGCCTGCTTTGTGTCCAGAGCTTTGCTGGGGTTCCCCGACAAACTTGTTCTGAAGGGTATTCTTACCATGCAAGTGTGAAGTTCAGCACCTTCTGCCCCAGAAGCTTTTTTTTCTCAAAAAGAAAAGGAGGAGAAAGAGGAGAGGATTTCTACTTTGGAGACATTTTGGAATTGATGAAACAAAGAGGAGGTTGATCCTCCGAAGCTCCCCTTCCTGAGGAGTCTGTTCTTCGAGGTATTCTGTGCTGGCTGTTCTACCTACTGTTTGGTACTGCCTGCTGATGAACCTGTAGATCTAGTTTCTCAGCAGAAATGAAAGGAACCTGTTTTGGTGGAGCCAATACCACATAAAACAGATAAAATTTTAATAGCCCCCAGGACTAGGTCACACTAAAGCAAGGGTCCCCAGGTAGATGCAATGGTTGTGGTGGTAGCCATCAAGATGAGCTCTATGAAGAGAGCATACCTGTCCATCCTCCTAAGAGAGTCTAGGACTTTGGACAGATTTGGGAAACAGACATATGCTTCAGTGACTTTTGATTTTAGAGAGCTAAATTACCTAATTCTTATGACACGTTTTCAGAGGGAATTGATGAAAGAACAGAGCAAGTCCATCTCAGGTAATCTTCTTGTGGTGTACAGAAATATGTGTAGTCCCAGATGTCTACCCTACAGTCGAAGTCCAATATATCCATGTGTCTGCTTTCCAACACAGGCAATAGTATGGCCAGGGCAGCAGGCACTGGCATTGCTATTAGCAGACATGCTTGGATGTACCTATGCAACTTTGCGGATTGCTTCAAGATGTCCTGTATTAAAGCCCTGTTTGATGGTTTGACCCTGTTTCAATCTAAAGTAAAAGAAACTCTTACAAGAAGTGGGCAAAAAAGCAAGACCCTGTCTGTGGTCAGAATCCATTTTTTCATCCCACAAAGGACCTTCTCCCAGAACCAGAATGGGGAAAAGCAGTGGCTACAGAAATCCCATGTGTTCCTTTAACCTAGTTGTAAAGCTTCTTTTACTCTCTCCTATTTATATGAAATTAAATGTCCATGTAATAAGCTCTACATAGGAGAGAGTAAAAGAAACTTTGCAGCTAGGTTAAAGGAACACATTAGAGACATCATAAGTGGGAGAGTGGAAAATCCAGTAGCTTTGCATTTTCTACAGGCACATGGCAGTGACCCAAATAGGTTAGAAGCCACATTTTTGGAACGTATTAGTGGTGAGGGAATTAATATAAATAATATCAAAAGAAGGCTCTGGAAGAAAGAAACAACATTTATTTTAAAATATGGTACCCTTTACCCTGGTGGATTAAACAGGGAATGTAATTGGAGGTATATGCTGTGATTAATCAATTAGATAAATGTGAATATGTAAGTGGATAATTGCACAAATTTATGTATTTAAAGAATGTAAGGAGAAGGGTAAGGTATACTCTGTAAAGGCGTAATAGCCGAGGCACTAGAGAGATTTATTGTTGCTTGACATCCATGAGAGATTTATTGCTGCTTCAATGTTTTTTACGAGTTTGGTATTTTATTGAAGTCACTTTTGAGTCTGGACCACTGTCAGTCTTTTTCTGTGGTTGCTAAATAAGATAGCAAAGTAGTTCAGGAGATTTCTCCATTTCTGGTTGGGAGGCAGTCACTTTCAATTCAGATCAGTGCCCTTTGGTCTTATCACATCCCCCTGGCTGTTCACTAAATGCGTGGCAGTGGTGGCAGCATATCCCAAGCTGCAAGGGTTACAGATGTTCCCATGTATAGACAACTGGCTTGTTACTGCACCAACCAGGGATCTACTTGTTCAGTGCACTGACTTCTTGCGCCACCTTGCCACACAACTGGGAATTGCAATCAATCTTACCAAGAGTCCACTGACATCAACACAGCCGATAGAATTTATCGGATGTCATCTGGACACAATTTCTCAACTAGCTAAACTTATGCAATCCAAGATGCTCTCCCTGCATCAGGTAGTTTCAGAGGTCTTTCATCCTTTTCCCCCAGCAAGACTTATTCTCCTGCTTATGGGCTTGAACGTCCACTTAAATCACTTTAGTTCCACAAGTAAGGCACTACATGAGAGTCCTGCAGTGGGCTCTCTCTGTTCAGTGGTCTTTGAGGTCTCACCCCCTTGATACACCATTGTGCAGGAAGCACTTCATTTGGTTGTTGACCTATCCCATAGTGTCATGGGGGTTGACTGTTCTTCCCACTACCCCTGTTAGCTACAATAACTATGTATGCTTCCCTTCTGAGGTGGTGGTGTGGTATTTAGAAGGGTAGACTGTTCAAGGTTGTTGGTTGATGACGGAGACCAGTGTTCACACCAGTGCCTTGGAGATGAGGGTAGTCGTCCTAGCTCTGGAGACTTTTCGGAACTTCCTCCTCAAGGATGTGAACACCATTCAGATGGACAGAATGGTGGTGGTTTGGTATATCAACAAGCAGGGAAGAACTCTATCATATCCACTGTGCCAGGAAGTCATGGGAGTGTGGCAGCAGTTGATGTCTTCCCATCACTTTCTAATTGCAACACATCCCAGGGACTTTGTGTTCTGGCGGACAAGCTGAACAGGTGATGTTCATCATGTTTCACTGTTGCAGTCATTACAATTGGGTTATCCTGCTGGCAGGCCACTCGCAGTCGGCCTGAATTCCAAAGTCTAGGTCCAGCATCGGTTGCTGTCACCTCCTCCCTGACGTCAGTGCGCCAGGGGTATAAAAGATGCAGCCAACGCCATTTTCTTCAGTCTTTCTTGCCGCACGGTGCCCGAAGCAAAAGCAGTTTGCAAGTGCTGGTCAGCCGACTCCTGAGATTTTCGTATTCGAATTTCAGATCCGAAGTATTCATTAAAAGCTAAGTACCCCATTGGGGAAACTTTTTTCTGGCTCCAGACCGATGTCAGTAAAAGTTAGTAATTGTATTTCTTGTGGGAAGCAAATACCTCATAAGGACTTCCATTCTTACTGTATTCCTTGCCTAGGCCCTGATCACGATGCTGCTAATTGTCGATTTTGTGCTAGACTTAACCAACACACTATTAAGCGTCGGTACGATTTTGCATTTCACTATTTTGGCAGAAGATTTAATTACAGGATGTCGTCAGATAGCCATCCGACTACTGCAATTCAAAAGAAACGCAAATAAAAGGACATGCATCCGAGGTCCAAAACTGACGACGAGGCTTCTAAGCCAGTCGCCGGTTCTCAGTGAGGTGCTTTCGCAGCCCCTGACGCCCGGTTCACCGTTTCTCAGTGAGGCGCTTTCGCAGCCCCTGACACCCGCTACTTTAGAGCTGCAGGCCACTTCCAACTCCCATGTGGAGCCGACTAGGCCGCTGGAAACTCAAGGTATTGGAACCTCGGAAACTATTCCCTCAGATGGGTCCAGAGCCGCTGAGCAGGCATCAGCTTCTAGGGTGTCTTCAGGCCTACACGGTTATATGTTAAAACTACTTCAGCTTCAAAGGCAAAGACTAAAGCATCTCTAAAGACAAAGAAACAAGTACAACAGCCCCATGGACAGGCCTCCATGCCTTGAAAAACAGATGCTCAAAATGGCCGAAGACCTAATTACTTTGATCAGGGGTTCCCATCCCCCTCCTGATAAGAGGCCTAGGCAAGAGACAGAATATGAATCTTCAGATCAGGTTTCTATTTCTTCTGATTCCTCTTCTGGTCAGGAATACTCTCTTCCTCCCTATGAGGATTCTGATGCTGAAGAATCTATCCCTTTAGCCTCTCCTCCTGAGGATTATTCTTTTGGGAAACTCTGCATACCATGAGGGAGCATTTCCACTGTGAGAGCCAAGATTATTCAGAATCTAAGAAAAGGCTCAGACTTCCTTTTACTACCTCAGCACAGGCCCCTTGCTATTCCACCTGTGTTAGACATTGTAGATGTATTTTCAGATTCCAGTCTTGACTCCTAACTTTTTACCTCCGGCTCCTTTTAAGCCAGACAATACTACAGGGTTCCTGATTCACATAAATTTCTTTTTAAGAACCCTGCTGCTGACCCAGAAACTATCTCTCAGGGTCCCAAAGGGTCAAGGCTTCCACTGCAAAAAACCCAACCTCCTCTGACAGGAATTCTAGGGCACTGGACAGATGGGGAAAAAAGATTTACACTTCTGCTACCTTGGCTATAAGGGCTTTAAATTGTCAGATGTCCTTCAAGAATGCAACTGCAGTCCTGACATATGGGTTGTCCTGCCTCAGGCAGCCATTCGGTCGGCCAGATTCCAAAGTCTGGGTCCGGCGTCGGCCGGTGTCGCCTCCTCCCCGACATCAGAGCGGCTGGAGTATAAAGGCATCAGCCGACGCCATCTTCTTCAGTCTTTCTTGCCGCGCGGTGCCCGAAGCAGAAGCATTTCGCAAGTGCCGGTCGGTCAGCTCCTGTATTTTCAGTTACCGAAGTCATCTAAAAGCTAAGTACCCCGTTGGGAAAATTTTTTCTTGCCTCAGCCGATGTCAGAACAAATTGAGAAAGTTAATAATTGTTTGTCTTGTGGTAAACAAATACCTCATAAGGACTTCCATTCTTAGTGCTTCCCTTGCCTGGGCCCAGACCACAACGTCTCGGCCTGTGCTGCCTGTGCTTGCTTTAATAAGCGCACTCTCAGGCGCCGGGCAGAGTTTGCCGAAGACTTTTTTGGCAAATCCTACGCTTACAACATGCCGTCGGAACAACCGACAGCACAAACTACCAAAAAACAAAAGGACCGGGACCGACATCTTCGGCCCGCGTCTTCCACCAATATAACACCTAAGCCCTCCGCGAGTGCTTCGGTCCCTTCGGAAGCGGTAATTCAACCGCTCCAGGTCGACGACACCACGTTAACTCATCCCTCGGTCTCGGAGACTACACCGGTGCCGGTTGTGGATTTTCCTCCGGAAACCGAAGTTCTGGATCTACCCAACACCATTCCCGTGGACAAAGTTGCCCCTGCACGTGGGGCAGCTAGGCCTCCTGTATCCATCCTTGTCAGTCAAGGCCTTTGCACGTGCTAAGGCCGCCAGCCAGGCCAAGGCCCATCCTAAACCTATTTCTCAGGCCCCTTCTTCTGACAGACAAATCATGTCTCTGGCTGCAGATCTTATTTCTCTTATCAGGGGGGTCTCAGCCTCACCCAGACAGAGGTTCTCAGCCGCCTGCAGAAAAAAGGCCTAGAACTGAGCAGGCAGACCACCTCTCTTCAGATGAAGCCTCTGGGGATTCTGAGCATTCAGATACCAAAGAAGAATCCTTCCAGGCCTATGAGGACTCTGATGCTGAGGAATCTATTCCCTCTGCCTCTCCTCCAGAGGATTTTTCTTTCGGTGAAGTCCTCCACTCCATGAGGTAACATTTTAAGTGGCAGGGTCAGGAATTTTCTGATTCTAGGAAAAGGCTACGTACCTTCCTTAAGCTACCCCAGCACAGACCTTTAGCTATCCCTCCAGTTTTGGATGTCCTGGATGATGTTTTCTCCGACTCCAGTGCTTCCCCTGATTCTCTCCCTCCTGCTCCTGTCATGCCAGACAGATATTACAGGGTCCCTGACACTCACAAGCATCTCTTTAAGGCCCACTCTG
Organism: Protopterus annectens; assembly: GCF_019279795.1. Classification (NCBI taxonomy): domain Eukaryota; kingdom Metazoa; phylum Chordata; order Ceratodontiformes; family Protopteridae; genus Protopterus; species Protopterus annectens. The sequence goes on from NC_056743.1 coordinate 1,018,891,310, forward strand.
TGGATCTAGAAACTATTTCTCAGGGCCCCAAAGGAGTGGCTACCTCCTCAGCCAAGAATCCACTGCCAGCTGACAGGGAAGCAAGGTCCCTGGAGAGATGGGGTAAAAAAGTTTATACCTCTTCCACCCTTGCCATGAGGTCACTTAACTGCCTTTTTCATATGTTTCAGTACCAGGATTATTTACTGGATGATTTGCAGAAAAAGTTAGCCTCTCCTGAGCCTATAGATAGAAAGGCATTGCAGGATTTGGTTCATAATACCCAGCAGGTTAGTAATCATTTTCTGCAGTGTGGTTATGATGCATTGGAGGCTTCATGTAGGGCAGCTATGACAGGGGCTGTTATCCGTAGACATGCTTGGTTGAAAGAACAGCCACTGCCAGATCATGTTAAAGTAAAGCTCCTGGACGCACCTCTGGATAAACAGAAGCTTTTTGGTGCTAATGCTCAGGATGTGTTGAAATCTATTGAGCAGAAGGCAAAATCAGTACAGACAGTAAAGGATTTCCTCCAGGTTCAGCAGGAATTGGCCTTCAAAGAATTGGTCCTTTCCAGACTCTGACAAGTTTCAAAGGGGAAAGAACAGGCGTGCATGAGGTAGAGGGCAATACAGAGGCTCCTACAGGGGGCGCCAATGGCAACCACAAAACCAGAGAACTGGCACAGGTAGTTCACCTGCACCACAGGGACAATCACAATGACTTACCTTTCACTCTGCCTACCAAGGCTCAAAGAGAAGCACCTCTAGGCGGAAAATTATCTCTATTCTCAAAAAACTGGCACATTATAACAAAGGACAATTGGATTCTGGACATAATAGACAGAGGTTACAGGTTCCACTTCCATACCTTACCATCAGGACAAGACATGCCAAACCTGCCACAAAATCAAAGGGCAGAGGCACTCATAGAAGTCTCAAAGCTATTACAAATAAAAGCAATAGAGAAGGTTCCTCCTCAGGAACAAGGCCAGGGATTTTATTCAAGACTGTTCCTTGTTCCAAGAAAAGAAAAACAGTGGAGGCCTATATTGGACTTGTCCGTTCTAAATACTTTTCTCATGATGCCAAAATTCAAGATGCTGACGTTACAGCAACTTCTTCCCATGCTGGGCAAGGGGTCTTGGCTGGTTACTCTGGACCTCAAGGAGGCATACCTGCATGTCCCTATCAGACACAGTTGCAGAAGATACCTCAGAATTCTTGCAGGAACAGAGCATTATCAATTCTCAGCATTGCCGTTTGGCTTATGTACTGCGCCCAGAGTATTCACGAAATGCCTGGCATCAGTAGTGGCACATTGCAGACTCCAGGGGATGCAAATATACCCTTACCTGGACGACTGCCTAATACAAGCAGACAGCAAACAGACCTTGATAAAACACTTGGATTACGTCATTCAATTGCTGCAGGCTTTGGGATACACAGTCAACATTCAAAAGATTACTGCCATCCCAAGAGATTATATTTCTAGGAGCAAAACTGGACACAGCTACAAATGGCTTTCCTCACAGAGGAAAAACAAGAGCATTTAACAGCTTACAACACAACAGTCGCAACACAGCCACAACCTAGAAGACATAATACCACTCATTCCATGCCTGCAAAGGGAATTTTTGTGGTGGGCTCAAGCAAGTCACTTAAACGAAGGCATGCTTTTCAACAAACCTCCAACAAGTCAAACTATTACAACAGACGCCTCAGACCATGGATGGGGGGCGCACATGGACGACAGATGCATTCAAGGGCAATGGACTCCCATGGAGATGCATCAGCACATAAATCAAAAAGAGATGTTGGCAGTGATACATGCAATAGAAGCTTTTGGAAAATCTCTTCAGCAAGGTCATCTGCTAATAAGGACAGACAACACCACTGTCATGTGGTACATAAACAAACAAGGGGGCACTCATTCCTACCCCTCTGCAGACTAACAATGATTCTTTGGGAAAAGTCCCTGAAACTGAACATCTACTTGCAATCCCAGTTTGTTCCGGGCAAGGACAATGTTCTGGCAGACAGGTTGAGCAGAAATTTCTTGGATCCACATGAATGGATGCTACACCCACGCATTTTCTCACAAATAGCATCTGCATGGGGAAGACCAGACATAGACCTCTTTGCATCTTATCTCAATCATCACCTGGAAAGGTTCTGCACAAGGATACACCATCCTCTAGCTTGGAGAACGGATGCTCTTTCCTTCAGCTGGAATGCTCTAACAATTTATGCATTCCATCCTCTACCTTTGCTCACCAAGGTGTTACTGAAGATCAAGGCAGAACAACCAAGAGGAATCTTGATAGCTCCAGACTGGCCAAGGCAACACTGGTATCCACTACTACTGAGCATAACTCACACCAAACCGTGGCCCTTGCCTTAATGGCCTCTGCTCCTGACTCAACACAGTTACAAGACTGTTCATCAGAACCTGCAAACCTTAAAGCTGACAGCTTGGAGAGTTCCATGACTCAGACCCATGACTCCCTCCGGAAAAGTTCAGGAAATTCTACTGGAGGCATGCAGACCTTCCACCAGAAAAACCTATTCGGCCAAATGGAAGAGATTCACCATCTGGAATGTCAACAAGGGCCAGGATGCATCATTGATGAACATACCTCAGATATTAGAATACTTGGCAGAAATGTTTCACAGTGGCCTCTCATACTCTTCCATCAAAATCCACGCTTCAGCTATCTCAGCACATTACAACTGTGATCCACCTGTGTTTTCGCATCCCTTGCTAAGACAGCTTCTAAGAGGCATAAAGAATATCAAACCTCCAAGGAAGCTACCAATTCCTGCATGGGACCTCAATTACGTCTTGGAAAAATTAACTCTTCCTCCTTTTGAACCAGCAGCATCTTCAGAAATGCAATTTCTCTCTTGGAAAATGGTTTTCTTGTTGGCAGTCACCTCAGCAAGAAGAGTCTCGGAGATACAGGCCCTCATGGCAGTTCCTCCCTTTCTCATCTTTCATCAGGACAGAGTTTCCATTAGGACCAATCCTTCATTCATGCCTAAGGTGATACCCAGAGTGTCTCTAAACCAAGCAATTCACCTACCTACTTTCTTTCCTAACCCTCAAAATAAATGGGAAAAGCTGCTGCATACTTTGGACATTCACAGACAACTATGCTACTACTTGGACAGAACAAAGTCCACCAGGAAGTCTGACCAACTGTTTGTAGCCTATGCTGCTGGAGTGCAAGGAAAAGCAGTCACCAAACAAACTTATCTCAAAATGGATTGGACACTCCATCAGATTCTGTTATTCTTTTCTTGGAAAAAGTGTGCCAGCTAATATTAGACCACACTCCACCAGAGCTATGGCCACTTCCACAGCTTTTCTAAGAGGAGTGGCTACAAAAAACATTCTAGAGGCTGCTACATGGAGCTCCGTGCATACTTTTACCAAACACTACAACCTGCCATTATACTCCAGATCCCGAGCAGGCTTTGCTTCGGCAGTCCTGCAGGGCCCTCTAGCTACACCATCTCTTGCTTAGTCCTACCACCCCCAGCTTGGCTATGGTATTCAACCCATATGTCAGGACTGCAGTTGCATTCTTGAAGGACATAGTACAGTTTTGTACCTACCATAAATGTAGATGTCCGATAGATATGCAACTGCAGTCAGGCTTTCCCTCCCTCCTACCCCTCTGTTTTTCCCCTTTTGGGTCCTTTCTCCCCTTACCTATCAGCTGGAGATATATATTATGGTGTATCTGTTTGTTACTGTTGTGCATGTCTGGTTTTATCTGTTTATCCATTCACAAATTTTAGCCGTCCTTGGAGGGAACCTGGCATCTGGGGCAAGAAACACTGAAGAAGATGGCGTCGGCTGATGCCTTTATACTCCAGCCGCTCTGACGTCGGGGAGGAGGCGACATCGGCCGACGCCGGACCCAGACTTTGGAATCTGGCCGACCAAAGGGCTGCCTGAGGCAGGACAACCCATATGTCAGGACTGAAGTTGCATATCTATCGGACATCTACATTTATGGTAGGTACAAAACTGTACTTTTCATACGCTTAAATATCAGCAATATATTATGTCACTGCTTAAACAGAAAATGTTGATAAATTCTGAATGTGCAGAAAACAAAGAAATGCAGGATTTATTGCATGCAGCTGAACAAGTGGGAAAGCATACTTTGCAATGTGGTTTTGATTCTCTGGAGGCCTCCTTCAGGGCCGGTGTTACAGTTCCTGTTATTAGGAGGCATGCTTGGTTAAAGGAACAGAATCTGCCTGATCATGTTGAAGCAAAATTATTAGATGCTCCATTACAGCATGATACCTTGCTTGGTGTTAAAGCAGAAGAAGTGTTGAAGAAAATGGAGGACAAAGCTAAATCTATGCAAACAGTCAAAGATTTCTTACAGGTACAGCCTCCAAGATTTAGCAGGCACTGGCCTACAAAGAATTGGTCCTTTCCAGTATCAGACAGGCCACAAAGAGGCAGACACAGACGCCCTAGAGGCAGATCCCAGCCCCAAGGCTCATACAGGTCTTAACAATGGGGTACTTCTACCTCCAAAAGCGGAGAAGACAAATCACAGTCATACAGGAAACAGTCCCAGTGACTTCCCCCTGCCTGCGCCAAGCATTTATCTTCTGGCAGCACCTTTAGGGGGAAAACTAGCACTTTTTTTCTCAAAATTGGCCTGTAATAACCCAGGACAAATGGGTGTTGGATATAGTGTCACAAGGCTACAGGTTTCACTTTCACACCCTGCCAAGGGCAAACGGTTTGCCAGACCTGCCAAAAATCAATGGGCAGAGGCACAAAAGCAAGTGTCATCCCTCATGGACATGAGGGCCATTCAGCAAGTACCACAGCAAGAGCAGGGACAAGGATTTTACTCAAGACTGTTCTTGGTACCCAGAAAGGACAAAGCCTGGAGACCAATACTGGAACTATCTATTCTAAACACATATCTGGATATTCCAAGATTCAAAATGTTGGCTCTGCAGCAGTTTCTGCCCATGCTGGGCAAGAAGGCTTGGCTTGTGACTTTAGACCTAAAAGAGGCATACCTGCATGTCCCAATCAGGCAATCATGCAGAAAATACCTCGGATTCATAGCTGGCTCAATGCACTACCAATTCTCTGCACTGCCCTTTGGCTTATCTGCTGCGCCCAGGGTTTTCACAAAATGCCTGGTTCCAGTAATTGCATTTTGCAGACAAAGAGGAATGCAAATATATCCTTACTTGGACGACTGCCTTATTCAAGCAGAGAACAAGGACATTCTACTACAGCATCTGGCATTTGTGAAAAGATTACTAACATGTCTAGGGTACACAGTAAACGAAAAGAAATCAAAACTAGTACCCTCTCAAGAGACAATATTCCCAAGTGCAAGCTTAAATACAACTGCCCAGATGGCTTATCTCACGCCAGACAAACCAAGGCAACTGACTACTTATTTCAAAATGTTGGTAACAAAGACCCAGCTATCTGCAAGAAAAATTCTGCAGGCTTTGGGCTTCATGGCATCCTGCATTCTGCTAATTCCATATGCAAGACTGCATATGAGGAACCTTCAGTGCTATCTAAAAAGTGTTTGGACTCAACATTGCCACAGCCTGGAAACAATAATTACCCTCATTCCCTGCCTGCAACAGGAGTTTTGATGGTGGGCAAAGGCCTGTCACCACGACAAGGGGCAGCCATTCGCTTTACCCACAGCCAGGCAGATATTAACAACAGATGCTTCAGATTATGCCTGGGGGCCCACATGGCAGGAAGATGTATTCAGGGCACATGGTCTGCAAGCCAAATGCATCTACATATCAACCAAAAAGAGATGCTAGCTGTTCAGAATGCCCTGACAACCTTCAAGAATCTACTTCATCCGGGACAACTACTGATAAAGACGGACAATACTGCAGTCATGTGGTACATAAACAAGCAGGGAGGCACTCATTCCTATCCCCTATGCAGACTAGCCATGAATTTATGGGACACAGCATTGACTTACCAAGTACATCTGCAGGCACAATTCCTGCCAGGAAAGATAAATACTCTGGTAGATGAACTAAGCAGAAATCTCATGATCCCCACGAGTGGAAATTGGATCCGGTCTTCAGCATGATAACAAGGAATTGGGGATGCCCGGACATAGATCTATTTGCCTCCCCCACAACTGCCAACTGCAGAGATCCTGCACAAGGACCTATCACAAGCAAGCATGGAAAGTGGATGCTCTATCTTTCAGATGGAAAAACTTAACAGTATATGCCTTTCCTCCACTGCCTCTCCTCCCCAAGGTACTCCTAAAAGTCAGAAGAGAAGCCAAGAATGATACTGATTGCCCCAGACTGGCCTCGCCAGCACTGGTACCCAATCCTAAGGAACTTGTCTCAATACCCAGCCTGGATATTACCTCAAATTCCTCACTTACTTTCTCAACACAACAATCAGATCCTGCACAGCCAACTCAAGACCTTAAATCTGGCAGCATGGTGGATAATGTAGTCATTTAAAACACACCTCTCTCTAAAGCAGTGATGGATGTTATTTTGGAGGCCAGGAGGCCTAGTACCAGAACATCTTATGCTGAAAAATGGAAGAGATTCTGTGCTTGGAACCAGGCACAAGGGATTGACACGACTGTACAAAATATTCCTCAGATTTTGCAATATTTAACTGAGATGCTGGACAAAGGCCTATCCTTTTCATCAATTAAGATTCATGCCTCTGCCATTTCAGCTCATTACAGTAGAGAGCCACCTATTTTTTCTCATCCTTTATTAAGGCAGTACCTCAGAGGAGCCAAAAACTTAAGGCCTCCAAGGAGATCACGAATACCTGCATGGGACCTCAATTATGTCTTGGAAAAACTCACCCTGCTCCTTTTGAGCCAGCTGCTACAGCTGATATAAATTTTTTTATCATGGAAAGCAGCTCTGCTCCTAGCAATAACCTCTGCAAGACGAGTCTCAGAGCTACAGGCGCTCATGGCTGTGGGACCTTTTATCATTTTCCATCCAGATAGGGTTTCTCTGAGGACAAACCTGACATTTACGCCTAAGGTAGTGTCCAGTGTTTCCCTTAACCAAACTATTCATTTGCCTACCTTTTACCCAAACCCTCAGAAAAAGGGTGAGAGACTTCTGCATTCTTTGGACATACACAGACAGCTGCGCTTCTACTTGGACAGAACCAAAGCTTTCAGAAAGACTGAGCAATTACTAGTGGCATATGCTGCAGGATCACAAGGAAAGGCCGTCTCAAAGCAGACTATTTCAAAGTGGATAGGCACTGCATTTGTTTCTGCTATTCACAACATGGCAAATCAGTGCCTGAGGGCATTAGGCCACATTCAACCAGAGCAGCAGCCATTTCAGCACCCTTCCTCAGAGGAGTATCAACCAAAGACATTTTAGAGGCTGCAACCTGGAGTTCAGTGCACACTTCTATAAAGCACCATCACTTACCACTCTACTCCAAATCCAGGGCAGGCTTTGCCACTGCAGTTCTGCAGGGCCTCTTAACTGCACCTAATCCTATTTAGCTCCAGCCTCCCAACCTTAGCTTTGGGGTTCAACCCAATTGTAATGACTGCAACAGTGAAACAAGATGAACATAGTACAGTTGTGTACTTACCATAAATGTAGATGTTCGTGTGTATTCACTGTTGCAGTCCAGGTTACCCTCCCACCATCCCCCTTATCTTTGCTGGAACTTATCTGTACTTCTCTATTCTATACAACCTATGTGGTGTATTTGCTTGTAGATGAAGGAAAAATGTACCTTAGTGCATGCATGCTTTATTGACATATTTTTAGCCTACCCTTTTGGGGGCACCTGACATCTGGGGCAAGAAAAACTGAAGAAAATGGCATCGGCTGCATCTTTTATACCCCTGGCGCACTGACGTCAGGGAGGAGGTGACAGCAACCGACACCGGACCTAGACTTTGAAATTCAGGCCAACTGCGGGTAGCCTGCCAGCAGGATAACCCAATTGTAATGACTGCAACAGTGAATACACTCGAACATCTATATTTATGGTAAGTACACAACTGTACTTTCTTTTGCCCCATGAGTAATTCTACAATTAGTGGTGACAAAGATTTTCAGCCACTGGGGCCAACCTTGCTGCGATCTTATTGCTTCATACATAAACAGCAAGTGCAGGAGTTACTTTTCCCCGATCCCTCCATAGGGTCAGATACTGAGGGATGCTGTAGTCCATAGTTGGCCTCCGGGCTTCTTTTATGCCTACTCTCCTTCTGCTGATGACAAAGTTTCTTCAGAAAGCCAGAAAATAGCAACCAAAAGTAATCCTTATTACCCCTTTTGGCCCCAGTAAGTTTTGTTCCCCTTCCTTTGGCCTCATCTAGTACATCCACCGTCTGGGTGTTGAACCCATGCCTGAATCTTCTCCATCACCCATCCTGTCAATGTCACTCAGAACTGAAAACACGGCAATTAACTGTATTTTCTCCATATGTGACAGTGGCCAAAAACACCAGGCTGTCTGCCCCAGTGATTCAGATCCTGTTCTCTTCACAGACACCAAAAATCAGGAAAGTTTATCACAGTAATTTGAGAAGGTTTACCATATGGGCTTCCTCAAAGGGTTTGAACCCTTTCTCATCCCCCTCTTCAGTCAGTTTTAGATTTTGCAGAATTATTTCTCAAGGGATTCAGCTTCTCCATCAAGTTAAAACTAGTGGCAATTTACAATTTTTACATAAGGCAGAATCAGACTTCTGTTGCTTCCATGAAGATTTCCAAGGTATTCCTGAAAGGAACCTTCCATTTCAGACACCCCAGTCAGGGATTTGGTTCATCCCGGGACATTACTATCATGCTTCAGGCTCCGAGTAAATCTCTATTTGGACCTGCCTCTACAGTAGATCTAAAATTTTTCTTTCTTGGAAAATTTTATTTTTGGTGACCATTACATCTGCAAGGAGAATTTCAGAGTTACAAGCCTTATATAAACCTCCATATCTGATTTTTCATAAGGACAGATATCTTTGAGAACAAATCCTCACCTTCTCCCAAAGGTGATCTGTGAAGGAAACCTTAAACCATCAGTCTACCAGTGTTTTTCCCCATAGTTCTCAAACAAAAGGGAATATGTCTTATGTTTGCTTAAATGTTCACCTCCAACACAGGTTTTACTTCCACAGGACAAAGAACATCAGGAAAACTGATCAACTTTTCCTTGCCTTTTCAAAAGCTAAATTTGGTCAAGGAGTTTCTAAAGTAACACTCTCCAGGTGGCTCTCTGATTGTATTCTCTCTGTGTATGAAAGATTGTGACGGTCTTTAGTTAGAAAACAAAAGGCTCATTCTATCAGAGTAGTAGCTTCCTCCACAGTCTCCATGGGTAGGATTCCAGTTGATAAGAATAGTGCAACAGCTTCTTGCCCCACTGTTCATACCTTTGTGTGCACTACAAATTGGATGTACAAACCAGATCTTGTACATCTTTTGGCTCCTCTTTACACAGGAATATCCTTCCATGATTCCACCCAGGTATTCGGTAGCTCAGGAATCTTTAGCAAAGGTTGAATCTGACAAAAGCAGATAACATCTGATATGAAAATGATGTACTTACCATAACTCTGGATCTTTGTTGTCTTGCCTTCATCCAGTTCAACAACCCTCCCTCATTCCCCTGCCTGTTATTTTTTGACCTCGGTGAAATGGTTGGACCTGATCAAGGGCCTTGTCCTTGGACAGCCTTTGCTTGTTGTCCTTCATGGTTTCACTGTTACTGATCATTATGTTAAGTAGATCTGTTCTTTTTGTTGGATAGAATCTTACATTCACAAGCAGACAAACTCAGTATGAGGTAATCGGGGGGAACTGAGGGAATTATGAATAGCAAAGTAGTCAGAGCCCTTGATCCAGGCTTTGGAAAAAGAGCCAAGATTGGATCCTGTCAGATCTGATAACCCAAAGGTTGAACCTGATGAAACTAAGACAACACAGAGCTAGAGTTATGCTAAGTAAGTAAGTTTTGTTTCCTCCCTACCTCTCTCATGTGGTCATACCGTGGTTGCCAAGTAGTGGCAGGAATAAGAGAGAGCTAGTATAAGAGTTGTGAGAGTTGCATGTTGAGGAATGAGTGGACAACAAAATAATGATAAAGAAAAAAGCCTTGCAAGTTTGGCAAATCTCCAGATTTGATAGTCATGCTTCGTTTTTCTGCCTTGTCCTTTTTGTTCAGGTTCATATCCTTGCTCTTCAGGATGTGGTGGACTTGATTTATGTATGCTCCTTAATCATCATGATTGTATGTGCTCATTGTCTTTAGTCTTTGCTTTTGATTTTCCATTTTTGTAGTCCCTCATAATATCATTTCTTTTTTAAACTGACTTAATTGTGCCCTCTTCAGATAAACCCTTCAGGTAAGAATTGCACACTGTACAAGTGACTTTCTTCCATACCTTATACAGCAACCTAATTATCTCTAGATTTTTGGGGACTGCATTGTATACTGTATACTCAAGCATCCTTCTCTCTTTTGTTAGTACCCTGTCTAAAGTGGTTCCTGTTTGGCGTGATTGGAATTTGAGATGCTCAGCTTCAGAGAACTGTTGCAGTAGCCTAAACTGTTTGGGTGATAGGCTGTCCTGGACGTGACCGCTGGCCATCTCTGTAAGCTTCATAGCTTTCTTACCACTTAAGTACTCTCACCCTGAGGGCTTCGTGGAAGTGATGATTAGTTAGTGAGCCTTCAAGGCAGGGAGATAAGTATCCTGCTGGGGAAGCCTTCCACAAATTCATTTTTCTAGGGAAAACCTATTATTTTACTGTGAATTTAATAACATTTGCTGGAAAAATTAATTTTTATGGACTGTTTGGTAGGGGAATTTTACACTGTATTTGTATGAGAAAACTGTAAAATCTGATGTGATGATGTCCTATCTTGCCTTCATTCTTAACTGGTTGGGTTCTGAACCGATCCTCTGTTCCGACTTGGCCTTATACAAAAGCTCGAGGTCTTCGACTAGCTCATGGCTGTAATCCTATCCCATCATGCCCTAAACAAGATTGATTGCTTCCATACTGGCTCTAGCTAAGTGGAAATTTATTTTTCCTTTTTTGGATAACTGTCAGTTGATTAATATAGTTATATTCTACTAGTGTTTATTAGATAGATTTAGTGTGTTCGCTTCTGTTGTTTTTTGCTGTTGACCATCGTTTCCTCTCTATGCCTTTTCCCTTCCCTATCCCGGCTTAAAATTTATATTTCTTAAGCCCATTTTTAGTTAGAGGGCTTCCTTCCTTTTATAAACAGGCTCGTTTAAGTTAGAGGGCTGTTGTGACCTTGAGATTTTCCACCCTTGTTTCCCTTTGAATTACCATGCAAGCTTGTTTAAATTAGAGGGCTGCTGTTTCCCATTTAATTTAGAGGACCTTTCTTCCCTTTCCTACTTTCTTCCTGAGCTTTAGGCAGATTCGTTTAAGTTAGAGAACTGCCTTTTTTCCATTCTAAGTGAAGGGCTTTTTCCCTGAGTGTTTTTTGGTGTGTTTGCTTCTGTTCTTGTTGTGGTTAACAAAAAAAAAAAAAGAAAAAAGTCAAGTAAAAAGTAATGCTAGTATAAGAATATATTTTTTCTCTAGTTATTAGCTGCTGCTGCTATTTACAGCTGTAATGTCTAAGGATCCTAAGGAAACTAAACCCTCTAGGTTCAAGAAATGTGTGAAATATAGTCAGAAAAGGTCTCTGACCGACTTTCACACCATTTGCATGTACTGTCTTAGAGCAGTTCACTTGCAGGAGTCCTGTGCCATCTGTCACTCCTTTAGCCATAGAGTTCTGCTGGAAAGAAAGAATAAATGTATTTTGAGAGTTTTGCTGAATACCCCCTTTGCTGAAGCAATTGAGGAAGGTCAGGGTTCTTCAGACCTGGCCAAATCCCCTTCCTCAAAATCTGAAAAGTCTGGGAAGAGGTCATCATCTTAGAGTGCTCAATCGGAGCCATTCAAAAAGTTGTCTGGTCATCTTCTGACCCGAAGGCTGTCGGGCCTAAAAAATCTGCTACCTTGGCTCCTTCTGTGTCAGTGCCAATGGAGATTCATTTGCAGTGCCGGGCCCCGGAATTGGAACTGGTTTCTCCCACTTTTGAGATTCACTTTGTTGCAGTCTACTAGATCTCCTGCTCCCTCCTCTCGATCTTCCAGGAGCCTCCCTGATGATGATGATGATGATGATGTGGAGCGTGTGGTGCGGAGGCTCCTAAGGACACCAGTGCTTGACAAACTGTTGTCAGCTCCAACCCAGAGGGATTCAGAACCGACCAAGCCTACCCTTTCACCATTGATTCCTCCGATCCGATCTGTAACCTCAGAGCCAGAATGTCTTGAACTGATTGTAGTGGAACCGCCAGAGCAGAGACCTATCCTAGGATCTTCGGTTCTGACTACTGCTCCAGCATCCTCTGTTCCATCTGAACTCGAGGAATGAAGGAGCTGATGCTATCTAGTTGGGTCCAGGGAGGACAGTCAGATCAGACAGTTGTCTAATGTGAACTTGTCTCTCGGGGCTTCGGCGCGGGTGAGCTTGGCTCCCACATCTGCCTCAGAGCAAATCTCCTTGGCTCTGGGGATGCCCTCTGGTTCCTTGGAGCAGGGAGTTTCCTCAGATCAGGGGCAGGGGGTGTTTGAAGTGATGAGGAGAGTACTGTCTCCACAGACAGGTCCACTCTCAGTTCCGGACATTATTCCCCCAAAGGCACTGGTGTCTGTCTCAACACCACTGCATCCACAGAGACCCTAAGTCTCAGGATGCCCCATTGGATGAACCCCTCTCTTCTGAAACCTCTCCAGAATACCCTTCTGAAGAGGTCCCTCTGAAGGGACCATGCAAGAGGAAGCATTTGGACTCCCCAGAGGAGTCCATCACATCCGATACAGAGCTTGAGTCGGAAGTGTCCCCATGGTCGCTCTTTGAGGATGTCTCCTTTGCAGACATCCTGGAAGTACTTAGAGAGGCGGCTGGAAGCCCATCAACCCTTCTGAGGTGGAGTCTGTATACCTGAAGGCTTTTGGATCTCACCCTTCCACCACTTGAGTGTCTCTGCCTTTTGAACTGATGGACCTAGTTTGTCGAAAGGCGGGGGAGTCTCCATACTCAGTGGAGCCTGTTCTTCCGAGGCCAAATAAATTCATAATGTCTCCTACCGACAAAAATTTTCTTAGAGGGAGTCCCAGTAGATGCTGTAGTGGTGGCAGTGGCTACCGAAAAGGAACGTTCAGAGACGTCCTCTTCTGTCCCTCTGCTGAACAAGGAGACTTGTACGATGGATAGATATGGAAAGCTCGCCTTTTTCTTCAGTGACCTTTGCAGTCAGATCACTGAATTATCTCACCCATTTTACCAGACTTCAGAGAGATCTCCAGAAAGAGCTAGGAGATGCTCTCCAAGGTTCAGTAGCTGAAGGGGCATCAGAGAAGGTCTCCTCTTACCTCTCCACCTTAAATTCAGTTGTCAACTCCTCCATGAGACTCATTTCATATGCAGTGGGTGGAGCGAGTGTGGCAGTAGCGGGTTCAGGAATTTCCCTAAGGAGACATTCCTGGATGCACTTGTGTGACTTTGCAAAGCCCTTTAAATCTTCCTTTGTTAATGTCCCTTATGATGGCTCATCCCTGTTTGGGCCAAAAGTCAAAGACACACTAACCAGGTGTGAACAAGAAGGAAAAACTCTCTGCCATAGGCATCTGTTTTTCCCTACCGTCTAGACCTTATCCAAAAGGTCAAAAGGGAGGGAAGATGTGGTTTCAAAAATCCCAGAGAGCTTTCCAAGACGCACGTGATTCTTCCCCCAGGGGCAGAGGGGGGAAGCAGTAATGGAAGACGTCAGCCTCATGGCAGGGGGGATCCAAAAAATCAGGGCGACAGGGAATCTTTCCTTGGTAAGCCCTTTCAGCGCTCCTGAAAGGAGGCCTGCCTGTCTGTCTCTTTAGGCAGTCGGGGGTTGTTTATCTTTGTACCCAGAAGCCTGGCTAAAAATAAAAGACAAGTGGGTACAAAGCATCATATCCAGAGGTTACTCCATACCCATTTCTTTCTCCATCCCAAACAGAAAAAAATCCCAGACTTTTCACCCAATCAAAGGTAACAGGCAGTTCTAGAAATACAAAAGTTGCAAGAAGAGAGTCATCCAGACAGTCCCTGCAGACCAAATAGGACCCAGAACTTACTTAAGGTTCTTTTTAGTTCCAAAGAAAACAGGGGACTGGAGACCCATCCTGGATCTCACAAATTAAACAAGTCAGTAAGAAAGTCAAAGTTCCGGATGGTAACACTGTAGTCGATATTCCTTTTTCTGGGACAAGATGATTGGATGTGCTCTATAGACCTCCAGGATGTGTACTACCACATAAAAATGAACAGGTGATCCAGGAGTCGTTTGCACTTTCGGGTGGGAGCCAGTCACTACCAGTTTCGAGCTCTGGCCTCTGGTCTCACTACAGCCCCCAGAGTGTTCACCAAGTGGTCATGGCTCACTTGAGACACCTAGGATTCAGAGTGTTTCTGTACCTAGACGACTGGCTCCTAACGGCCACCACTGAGCATCTACTAATAAAAGGAAGAGACACCACCTTACAGCTCTGCTCTCACCTAGGAATCATAATAAATTACAAAAAATCTGCCTCGTTGCCATCTCAATGTATTGTTTTTTTTTAGGAGCAGATCTAGATACAACAAAAATTATGGCAAAACTTCCCCCGAAAGAGTTTAAGTCCTACGACATCGTCAGCAACCTACTTTTCAAGAAAAAAGTACAAGCAAGAATAGTCCTGAAAATCTTGGGGACCATGGCAGCAGCAATAAACTTGATTCCATTAGCACGTTTGCATGTGAGAATGCTGCAGCGGCTATTCACTCAGTGGTCCATACAGGAACACTCCCTATGTCCTACCAAATTATAATAACAGAATCTTGCAAGAAAGACCTTTGTTGGTGCCTTCACTCCACTCATATGACATTAGGTCAACCCTTTGTTCTTCCACAACCTTTAGCCACAGTGACCATGGATGCTTCCCAGGTAGGGTGGGTGGGGCATTATCTGAGAAGGACAGTCCAGGGCACTTGGCAGGATCACAAGGCCCATTTGCAAGTCAGTGTCCTAGAGATGAGGGTGGTGCTTCTAACATTGCAAGCATTCCAAGACGCGCTCCTACTAGGAATTATTGCAGTACAGACAGACATGTCTGTTGTGTGGTACATAAACAAGGACTTTATGTGCTTTTAAACTTTATGGCTAAAAGTTGTTTAAAACTACTTTTTCTGTGGAGAAGCTGCATTTATTTTACTGTTTTGGTGCTGGGGAAAAGTGTTTAAATTGCTTTTTACTGTATTTTTTGTGGAGGAAAAATTACCTTTTTTTTTTTTTTTTTTTTTTTTGCTACCTTCCTGTTTTACTGATTATTGCTGCTAAGCTTCCCTGGGAAATTAGCATATTTTTCAGATTGATCATGGAACTACCCTTAGTCAGACCGCCTTCCAACCACAAAAAAGAAAAAGATTGTTGGGCAGCATTTGTCATCACAACAGGTTGGTAATTTTCCTTGGCAGCAGGTGGGTGACATCATGTGGCTAAAACCGGTTCCTCAGACCACCAGTCTGTTTTTTTTAATCACTCTGGTGTTGTCCATACAGCCACCATGGACCAGAGGGTTAGACTCATCCTCTGTGGTTTTTGTGGTCCCCTTATTGGGCAAGGGAGAACCATTGCTGTTTTTCATGGGGGAAAAGACCAGGAATGTGATCCTGCTTGTCCAGAACATTGCTTTGGAGAAGGTGGTGTTGGCAGTACTAGGTTGGTTTGCCCTAATTTTCCTGTCAAAAGGAGAGAAAACTAAATATTTAGCTTATCATGTGTTAGTTACTGTGGACAGGATTAATTTATTGGGCTTGGCTCATGGTCCTGTGCAGGATCTTGACCCTTCTTGTAAGGTAGTTTTTGGTAAAAGAAAAAAAAATTCTTCTTGCGCTAAAGAGGTTCAAGAATTGGTATTGATTTGGCTGCTGATGTAGCCATGTTGTCTTACTTGCTATTAGTTTTTTTGCTGTCCTGTGGTCTTGCCACTTTTACTCAGAGCATTATGTTTTTATTCCTTTCAGAATTTGCCCATTGGCATTATTTTAGGCACTCAGTCAATTAAACTCTGAGCTGTTCTCCCACCAGTTTGCACTGTCCACTGTCTACATTTATACAGAGAGCTGTTTAATCACTGTTCCTTTTATGTTCATCGTGCATACAGCTGCAGTAATCACATATGGGTTCTCTGCCGTCAGGCGGGTCCTCGGTCGGCCGAATTCCAAAGTCTTGGTCCGGCGTCGGTTGTTGTCGCCTTCTTCCCTGACGTTAGTGCGACAGGGGTATATAAGTAACAGCCGACGCCATGTTCTCCAGTCTTTTTTGCCGCGCGGTGCCCGAAGCAGAAGCAGTTCGCAAGTGCCGGTCGGCCAGCTCCTGAATTTATGAAAAATTGGAAACCGAAGTCTTCTTTAAAGCTAAGTACCCCGTTGGGGAAACTTTTCTTGCCTCAGACCGATGTCAGACAAAGTTAACAATTGTATTTCTTGTGGGAAGCAAATACCGCATAAGGATTTCCATTCCCTCTGCATACCTTGTTTAGGCCCAGACCACGATGTCTCGGGCTGTCGCTTTTGCGCTACTTTCAATAAATGCACTATTAAGCGTCAGGCGGAGTTCGCCCAACATTATTTTGGTAAAACCTTTGATTATAAAATGTCGTCGGATACTCCGACTACTGTTTTGTCCAAAAAACGAAAGGACAAGGACTGACACGCGAGGTCCGCGGTCTCCACCGGCACCACGCCAAAACCGGCTGCACGTGGTCCGGTTCTTAGCGAGACGTCTATGCAGTCCCTGACTACCGACGACACTTCATTGGCGGTGTCTTCTGTACCCGAGACCGCTGGTACCTCGGCCCTAACTCAGACTACAACCACCGAAACCACTGTGAATGTTGAGCCTCCTAATATGGACAGGTCCACTTCCACCCAGGGTGTATTTAGACCCTCTTCTTCCTTTTCCATTAAGGCCTTCACTAAGTCCAAATCAGCCATGCATCCCAAGAGGCCTGTTGCACAGGGCCCATCCCCAGGCCCCATGCCTAAAAAGCAGATGCTTAAAATGGCTGAGGATTTAATTTCCTATATCAGGGGTTCCCAACCCCCCTCCAGACAAGAGACCCAGAGTGGAGGAAGACTCGCCCTCTTCTGAACAGGGCTCCATTTTCTCAGAACATTCTGATGTGGAGGAACACTCGTACTCCCCTTATGAAGATTCTGATGCAGAACAGTCCATTCCTTCTGTATCTCCCCCAGAGGATTTTTCTTTTGGGGAAACCTTGCACACCTTGAGGGAGCGCTTCCATTGGGAAGGCCAAGACTTTTCTGATTCCAAGAAAAGGCTTAGGGAATTTCTTTTGTTACCTCAACACAGACCTCTGGCTATTCCTCCTGTCCTGGACATACTTGATGATGTTTACTCGGAGGCTTGTCTCAATCCGGATTCCCTGCCTCCTGCACCAGTCAAACCTGATAGGTATTACAGAGTCCCTAACTCTCACCAATTTCTTTTCAAAAGCCATAATGCTGACACTGAGACCATTTCTCAAGGCCCCAAGGGAATGAAGGCCTCTACTGCCAAGAATCCACTACCTTCCGAAAGGGAATCTAGATCCTTAGAAAGGTGGGGGGAAAAGGTATACACCTCGACCACCCTAGCCATGAGGGCCTTAAATTGTCAGTTCCATATGCTTAAGTATCAGCAGTTTCTGTTATCTCAATTAAGAAACAAAATATCTCAACCTGAACAACCAGATTTGAAGGATTTGCAGGATATGATACATAGTGCAGAACTAGTGGGTAAACACACCTTACAATGTGGTTATGATGCCTTAGAGGCCTCAAGTAGAGCCGCTGCTACAGGAGCAGTCATTCGTAGACATGCCTGGCTTAGAGAGCAAAGCTTGCCTGATCATGTTAAAGCTAAACTACTAGATGCTCCTTTACAAAAGGATGTGCTATTTGGTACTAATGCTGAGGAGATACTACGCAAAATGGAAGAAAAAGCTAAATCTATGCAAACTGTCAAGGCTTTTCTACAGGTACAGCCACCTCGTTTTAGTAGAAATTGGCCTACAAAAAACTGGTCCTTTCCAGCCACAGACAAACCCCAAAGAGGTAGATACAGGCGCTCAAGGGGCAGAGGACAATCGCAAGGATCATATAGAGGCAGGCAATGGCCAACTCAAGCACCAAGAGGTGGCGAAGACAGTGCACAACAATGCAGAAAGCAAACCCAATGACTTCCCCCTTTTCATGCCAAGCAAATCTCAGCTGGCAGCTCCCTTGGGAGGAAAGCTGGCACTATTTTCAGGAAATTGGCATATTATCACAACAGACAAATGGATCCTGGACATAATAAACAGAGGCTACAGATTTCATTTTCACACACTTCCAAAAATGAGAGGCATGCCAAACCTGCCACACAATCAAAGGGCAGAGGCACAAATACAAATTACAAAACTCATGGACATGAAAGCCATTCAAGAGGTTCTGACTCACGAACAAGGCCAAGGTTTTTATTCCAGACTTTTCCTGGTACCAAGAAAAGGAACCGACTGGAGACCCATTTTGGACTTATCCATCCTAAATACATTTGTACTCGTACCAAAATTCAAGATGCTCACATTACAGCTGCAGCTTCCCATGCTGGGCAAGGAGTTTTGGCTGGTAACATTGGACCTCAAGGAGGCATACCTGCATGTCCCAATCAGACAAAGCTGCAGAAGATACCTCAGATTTCTTGCAGGTTCAATCCACTATCAATTCTCTGCATTGCCCTTTGGCTTATCTACTGCGCCCAGAGTATTCACGAAATGCCTGGCATCAGTAATTGCCTACTGCAGACTTCAAGGGATACAAATTTACCCTTATTTGGACGACTGCCTGATCCAAGCGGACAGCAAACACACTCTTCTGGAACATCTGGCTTATGCAACACGGTTACTGAATTCTCTGGGATACACAATCAACAAAGAGAAATCCAGGCTAATACCATCTCAGAAAATAACTTTCCTGGGTGCCAACTTGGACACAAACACCCAGATGGCCTATCTTACGCCAGAAAAACAAGGGCAACTAACTCAGTACTTCAAAACACTAGCAAATTGTACCAGGCTTACTGCAAGGAAAATCCTGCAGGCTCTGGGCTTCATGGCATCTTGCATTCTTTTAATCCCATGTGCAAAGTTGCATATGAGAAAACTTCAATGGTACCTAAAAAGCCTATGGTCTCAACACAGCCACAATTTGGAAACAATAATACCAATAATTCCGTGTTTGCAAAAGGAATTTCTATGGTGGGCCCAAGCATGTCAAACACACACAGGTCTCCCATTCTGCAAGCCTCAAGCAAATCAAGTCATCACAACAGACACCTCATATTACGCCTGGGGGGGCGCACATGACAGGCAGGTGCATTCAGGGCAAATGGTCCCAAAAGGAAAAGCACCTTCACATCAATCAAAAATAAATGCAATTACAGCATTCAAGGACCTCCTGCATCCAGGGCAATTATTGATAAAAACAGACAACACCACAGTGATGTGGTACATAAACAAACAAGGAGGAACACATTCATATCCCCTATGCAGACTAGCCATGACACTTTGGAACTTGGCTCTGGAATGGCAAATCGAACTTCAAGCACAGTACTTGCCAGGTTTAGAAAACACGCTGGCAGACAATCTAAGCAGAAATATGACAGATTCACATGAATGGAAGCTGCATCCACAGGTGTTTACAAAGATAATCCAAGCATGGGGAAGGCCAGACATAGATCTCTTCACCTCCCACAGGAACCATCAACTGGAAAAGTTTTGTTCAAGGACTTTTCATCCAAAGGCCTGGAGGGTGGATGCCCTTTCATTCAGTTGGACAGCATGGACAGTGTACGCTTTCCCACCTCTGCCTCTTCTACCCAAGGTGCTCTTGAAAGCAAGAGCAGACAGACCGAAGATGATACTGATTGCTCCAGACTGGCCAAGACAGCACTGGTACCCACTCCTAAGTAGCCTAACACATACTCCTCCCTGGCCTCTACCTCTAATGCCTCTTCTGCTAACTCAGCACAGCTACAAAACTCTTCACAGTCAGCTGAAAACACTCAATCTTGCTGCATGGAAAATTTCTTAACACCACACCACACCCTACTCTCCAAAGAGGTTCAGGATGTCATTCTGGAGGCCAGAAGGCCATCTACTAGGAAGACTTACTCCGCAAAATGGAAACGGTTTTGCTCTTGGAATGAGAAAAAAGGCCAGGACCCTAGAAAACTGAATTTGCCTCAGGTATTACAGTATGTAGCTGAGCTGCTGATCAGTGGACTTTCATTTTCCTCCATAAAAATCCATGCCTCAGCCATTTCTGCATAATTCAACACGGATCCACCGTTATTCTCTCACCCACTTTTAAGACAATTCCTCAGAGGGGCTAAGAATATAAGACCACAAAGGAAACAACCAGTGCCAGCCTGGGATCTTAATTACATTCTAGAAAAATTAACATTGCCTCCCTTTGAACCAGCTGCCTCAACAGATTTGCAATATTTGTCCTGGAAAACAGCTTTCCTTCTGGCCATTACCTCAGCTCGTAGGGTTTCGGAACTACAAGCCCTCATGGCTGTGCAGCCCTTTCTTATCTTCCATCAGGACAGGGTTTCCCTTTGAACCAACCCGTCATTTATGCCTAAAGTGGTATCCAGGGTAGCTTTAAATCAAGCCATACACTTACCTACCTTTTACCCTAATCCTCAAAACAAAGGAGAAAGGCTGCTACATTCCTTAGACATCCATCGACAGCTATGTTACTATTTGGACAGAACAAAGCCTTTCAGGAAATCACAACAACTTTTTGTGTCTTATGCTGTAGGAGCTCAAGGGAAGCCCGTTACCAAACAGACAATCTCTAAATGGATAGGCCACTGCATACGATTTTGTTACTCCTATCATGGGAAATCTGTCCCTGTAGGCATCAGACCACACTCCACCAGGGCCACAGCTACCTCTACAGCCTTCCTCAGAGGAATTCCTACCAAAGATATCTTGGAGGCAGCCACTTGGAGTTCTGTACATACCTTCACAAGACACTACCACCTGCCTTTATATTCCAAAAGTAGAGCAGGCTTTGCTACTGCTGTGTTGCAGGGCATTCTGGCTCACCCCAGTTCTACCTAGTGCCTACCACCCTGTGCGTAGCTTTGGGATTCTACCCATATGTGATTACTGCAGCTGTATGCACGATGAACATAGTACAGTTTTGTACCTACCATAAATGTAGATGTTCGAGTGCTAATACAGCTGCAGTACAGGTTTCCCTCCCTCCTTCCCCTCTAGGTATAGGACTAGTGGCTAACACCTCCTCATACAACTTATTTTGGGTTATCCTCATATGGTGTATTTGCTTGCAACTACTCTTTTTTGATAACATTGCATTGCTTGTATATATTATATATATATATATATATATATATATATATATATATATATATATATATATATATAAAATTTATCTATTGCCTTCCTTTTGGGGGCACCTGACATCTGGGGCAAGAAAGACTGTAGAACATGGCGTTGGCTGTTACTTATATACCCCTGTCACACTGACGTCAGGGAAGAAGGCGACAACAACCGACGCCGGACCAAGACTTTGGAATTCGGCCGACCGAGGACCCGCCTGACGGCAGAGAAACCCATATGTGATTACTGCAGCTGTATTAGCACTCGAACATCTACATTTATGGTAGGTACAAAACTGTACTTTTTTTCAACTGCTGTTGTAGTTTTTGCATTTAGTACTTTTTACCTCCCAGTGCTACTACATGCTTCTTGATTTGCATTTGCTTTGTCAGGCATTTTGTCCATTTTGCCACTTAACTGAGATCTTGTTGACTGCTGGGTCATATGTGGTGAGTAATCAGGTGTTACTTGTGTTACACAAATATGTTACTGATCACATCCATTTGTATTGGCAAATACTGTCATTTAGTGGCAGATAGCAATTCTTCCACCAGTATTAATGTCGTGGCATCAGGGCTTCTAGATGCTGTAAGAGTTTTTTCCTTTGTTTGGCAGCTGTTTTGCATAGCCGGTTGCACTGTATTTGCACACTTGATTTTTATTGAGGCTAAGCCACTTAATTCAATAACCTTAATAGCCAAATGTGAAAGTCTGAGTTTTAGTTTGTGCATTTATACCACAGGGTATTATGAAATCTTACTGTTTGCATGCTGCTGTTCACAAATGTGTGCTACTTGCTGTAGATGGTTGGATGTCAGATGCAGTTTGAAAAGGAGCCCGGTAGATCATTGTACCAACCCAGATACCAACCAGACAAAGCTTTATGCAGTATTATACAACGACCCCCCATTAATATTAAAAACGTGCATGCTGATTGGTCAGCGTGCACGTTGTAAATCAGAGTTATAGTAATGGGAAAAGGTCCAGTCGTCCAGACTTTTTCCATTACTATAACTCTTTTTTTTGCAGCAACAGAGAAAGCAAGATCTCCATTGCCTCACACTGTCTCGCTATGTTAAGCGAGTTTAACATAGCGAGACAGCTTTAAAAAAGCAACAGAAAATCTCCGTTGCTTTTTTTAAAGCTGTCTCGCTATGTTAAACTCCTTTAACATAGCGAGACAGTTTGTAAAAAGCAACAGAGATCTTGCTTTCTCCGTTCTTTTTTCAAAACTGTCTCACTATGTTAAATGGGTTTAACATAGCGAGACAGCTTTAAAAAAAGCAACGGAGATTTTCTGTTGCTTTTTTAAAGCTGTCTCGCTATATTAAACCCATTTAACATAGCAAAACAGTTTGTAAAAAGCAACGAAGATCTTGCTTTCTCCGTTGCTTTTGCCCACAGCTCTGATGTACTGCGTAGGTATACGCATGTGCAGTACATCAGAACTGCCGCAAAATACCAGAAAGCTGCAGAAGGGCAGCAAGGAGGCATTATACAATGCCATTATTTAAGAAAAGTAATTATTTTTTCTTAAATAATGTCATTGTATAATAGCAATAACCCACTTCTGGGTGTGGGTAATGCTGGATTTACCCACAGTTGGCTTTGTTTGGCCACTCGGGCTTCGCCCTCGTGACCAAACCACACCAACCATGGGTAAATCCTGCATTACCCACATCCAGGTGTGGGTTGTTGCTATACTCTTTAAGAGCTGCTTACTTACTCCTTTGGAAATGCATCTTCTCTTGGCTTTGAGTATAATGAAGTAAGTTGCAGTTGATCAGACCACTACGTTTGCTTCCTTTGCTTTCTCTCGGGTTTTTCTTTTAATCCTTTTGCTGCTGATGTCTTTTTCTTACATGTTATTTGTCCTTTTGTGCTGACATAAGAACTGTAGAATGTTTGCATATCACTATCAAAACCATCAGTTTGTTTTTGCATTCTTCACTGTAGTGTATTCACCTAATCTGTATTTCTTCTTCTGTGTCTGTTTCAGCAGGTACTTTATTCCATTCTCTTTCATTTTTTATAATACACTTTGTTGAAGATCGATCATTAATGCTTCATTCCCTCTCAAAATTCTGATAAAAGCTGTGGTATGCTAGTGACCTTGTGAGTATGTTTTTTTCTCATATATTCTTTTGTAGTTTTCGATACTTTTCCCCTGGATGTCAGTAGAACATCTGTGGTAGTTGTGTCTAACAGCATCAGGGCTTATAGACATAGATTTCCTCCTGGTGAACACACCATTGACAGAAATTGTGAAATCTTTGGCAAAAATGCATGTGACTGGTGATTCTCTTTGTGTTCCAGGCTGCATGTCATGTGTCTTGTACTGGATGTTTAATGTGTACCTTTATGTTTTTGCTTTTAATTTTTAACTACTTTGGTTGCCAGTGCACTGTGTTTTCATTCATTGTGGAATACATTTCAAAGTTAAGACTGTACAGCAACACCTCTTACTTTAGGATCATAGGAGATTACTAGGCTATCGACCCGGAGGTCATTTCAAGCCTAGCCATTTCATCCCAATGTAATGCCATGGAAATGTTAGTTAATACCCAAGATTGCATTTAGTTATGCCTACCCATGTCCAGGAGGGTTGTGGGTGCTATTCCCAGTAAGAATTAACGGTGCTCCATCCACTTGTCCAGGTTCCTTTTGAACAGTGTTATAGAGGTGCTCCGTTTCACATGAATAGGTAACCTATTCCAAAGATGCGGCAGTCGCTGGGAGGAAAATTTGTCCCTCCAGCATTTCCTATTTAAGTTGCAGGCCATATTTGGGTCCCTGGAATGGGTGCCCCTAGTCCCGTCTGATTTACGGATGTGCAGCAAGTTCATTAGGTTTGGGTCTTAGATTGCTGTGTAAGCCAGGCATAAGTCTCCCCTAAGAAGTCTATGTGATACAGAGTAAAGGGACAGGGATGTTAGTCAGTCTGTGTACGGTACATACTGGAGTCCCTTGATCTTCTTTGTTAGAAACCTCTGAGTTCTCTCCAATTGCTTCAGGTGCTTTGTACGTTACATGCTGAATGGGGCATTATACTCAATTATGGGCCGAGTTAGTGCCGAGTATAGAGGGGTTATGACCTCTGTTGCTCTTGAGACATTGCCTTTACTAATCAAGTGTGCTACGTAGAAAGCCTTCCTTACTACAGTAAACACCTGATGGTCAAAGTTAAGATTGTGGTCAACTTGTGAACCCAAGTCCCTTACCATTTAGTGAGTACTTAGGGTATTGGTGATTTGATAGTGTAATGGGACATTCTGCTTAAGGGAATGATGATGCATTTCTTTGCATTCAGTTTGAGACCATGACTAAGACAGCAGTTGTTGGTCTGCGTAAGACCCTCCTGGGTTATACTGACATAATTTGGGAATTCAGTAATTGCCCCCAGTTTGCAGTTGTCTGCAAACTTGGTCAGCCACAACCCCTTAGTTTTGACCTGAACTTCTGAGAAGTATATACCAAACAGTAGAGGGCCTAGCACTGACCCTTGTAACACCCTGCTGGTAAAAGGTCTGCTGGTTGATGTGGAGTCTCCCACTTGATAGTTTGTGTCCAGTTTGTGAGCTAGTGAGCAACCCATCTTACAACAAAGGCATTTATATTCAGTTTGCTAAGTTTGTCAGTAATGCCTGAGTGCGGGATTGTGTCAAAATCTTTTGCCAAGTTGAGATATTGTGTGCACAGATTTGCCCTTCTCAGTGGCTCTGGTTACATTTTCAGAAAAATCCACAAGATTTAACAGGTAGGATCTGCCCTTGACAAAGCCGAATTGGGTAGGATCTAGGGTTTGGAGGTCACCTATGTCTTTATTATGAGGTCCATAATGATACGTGCCATAGCCTTACAGATGAGGCTGGTCAAGCTTATGGGATTGTAATTCCCTGGGTCTGTTGCTAGGCCACGTTTATGGAGGGGAAGAAGTGTTGCTTTTCTCCATTCCACAGGAACAAAGGCTGTGGCTAGACTATGATTGAAAACTGTACATAATGGTGATGCTAGTTCATGTTTTAGCCTTGTTTAGAAGACAACCTGGGATGCTGTCTAGTCCCCTAGAGGCTGTGTTTGTTGCCTTGGATGACCTATTCTTCAGATATGTAGGGTGTGGGGGGAAGTTGGGGCAAGGTTTGAGATAGAGGATAGGCGGTGAAATTTTCGCCAAACCTATCCACTAGCAGGTTTGTTATCTGTGGGGTCAGTGTGTGTGTGTGTGTGTGTGATACCATTGGTCACTAGTTGTGCACATGCTTGGGTCCTACCTTTTAGGCTATGTACGTAGCTGTAAAAGGTCTTATGGTTATTCTTGGCTGTGTCAGCTAAGCTTTTTCTCAGAGGTCCTTAGAGGATTTGACAAATTGTCTTATTTGCCTGTTGAAGCTGAGGAGGGTGCTTTTCCATTGTTAGGGTCTTGCCTTTGTTTTCATGGACAGCAACTTTTTGCATTTTTTGTAAAACTTGTTGATGTTTGATGTCCACCATGGCAGCTTGTTTTACTTGAGGTTCTGGTTCATTCTTTCTGGTACAGTAGAGTCTATATGCTTATGCATGTGATTGTACAGGGCTTTAATGTAAGCTTTGGTGTAGTTACCACTTCCAGTTGGGCTCGGAATGCATTTATACCTTAACCTAGGAAGGTATAGTTTGCCTTTGTGAAGTTTTTTAGTCTGATTTCACCCTTTGTGAGTTCTGGTGTTAGTGTCAGCTCGAAGGTGACTGATTTGAGGTCCGATTTAACTAATGAGGGTCCAACAGTTGTATTAGTGCATCCATTTGACATTTTGGTGAGGACCAGAGCTAGTATGTTTATTCCTCTTGTTGGGGTATGAACAATTTCTTCCAGGGCATTTGAGTTAGCAAAGTCAAGGAATATTTTGAACTAGTGGGTTTGAGCTAGAGTAGGTTTCCCAGTTGATGGTGGGATAGTTGAAATCCCCTATAACCAGAGTGTTCGATAACCAGAGTGTTCGATAATATTTGGAGCGTCTCCAATTTGGTCATGTAGACTTCATGCGTGTCATGACCCATGGAGGGGGATCTATAACTGGCTATGACTTGAATGGGGGTCTTACCCATTGTAACCTGAACTTGGAGTAACTCCATGGAGCTCTCAAAACTAACTAGACGGGAGGTGAATTTATTTCTAATATAGATAGAAACACTGCCTCCATTGGTTTTCACATGTTCATTTTGCAGTCTTAAAGCGTGGAAGGCATTGTAGCCTTGCAAGGCCAGGGTACTGTCTGAGGCCTTGAACCAATTTTCTGTGACTACACAGACATCTACATCTTCCAGTCACAGAAGTGCTTCCAGGTTGTGCAGTTTTTAGTTTAAGCTCCTAGCATTTAGTAGCATGACCCTTATTTGGTTATGATTGGCAAATTTCACATCGGTAGGTGTATTTTTGGGACTTTGCCTAAAAAAGAACTATGGGGAGGCAAGAGCCTTTACCAGCAGCCGAAAGCCTAGAGGTGCCAGGTGCAAACAGTCTCTAGCAAAGCAGCGAGGTTTATCGACCATGGCTTCCTAGGCTGACAGGAATTGGATCCCCTTTGGATGACACCAAAAACTAAGCCAGTTATTGAAATCATTTTGTTTATACTCTGGCATCATTCTAGGTGAGGGTAGTATGCTGCACAAGGCTAAGGACATACCTTCCTGGGACACACACACACACACACACACACACACACACACACACACACACACACACAGTTCAATCATATCTGTCTTTATATAGTCCAGTGAGGTACATCTCGGGTCGTTCACATCAACATGAACTATGAAAAAGTCATAATGGTACTTGTTGCCGAGAGACCTGAATGCATGCATGATTTGATGAATCCTGGCACCAGACAGACGGACAGCCGACTGTGACTTTCTCCTTGTCCAACCTGGTGAGTGGGACATCCATGTGTCTCACTATTGAGTCTCCATTGACTAGAAAATTTGTTTTTTTGAGTGATGCGCCTTACAGGCTTGGTAAGCAAGAGACTGGTGTTGCTGTGTGCCATGGATGCTGTGGAAACTGTGTTAGTTGTAGCAGTCTTGTGTTTTGGTGGTCTCCAGTGTCTCAGTAGATCTTTTGAGAGAACCTCCACGTATGTTGATTTTTGTGTTAGATGCCTACTATGTGTGAGTTCTACATTTTAGTGTTGTGTGTTGACCTAGAATCTCCCTTTAAGATGTTTTGTTTGCTCAGAATGATCTTTGTGCCAAAAAAGTCAGTGTTTTTGCTTCAGCTCTGAAGAGACTTCAGAAGCATGGTGATCTATTTTTCCATTATGTACTGATGAGTTGTTTAGAA
The DNA here is from genome assembly GCF_019279795.1 of Protopterus annectens. Lineage (NCBI taxonomy): Eukaryota > Metazoa > Chordata > Ceratodontiformes > Protopteridae > Protopterus > Protopterus annectens. The sequence continues at coordinate 1,018,919,168 of NC_056743.1, forward strand.
ATGTTATTCTTAAGAAATTTTGAGCTAAAGTAAGTCAATTTCTTCTAGGATTTAAAAAATGCAAGAAGAGAATCCAGCAATTGTTTATTTTTATTTTTTACCAGGAGAATTTCAACAGTTTGAAGGCTTTTTAATTATTTGACCTGCCATGGTTCCTTCATTTTAAGATGACTGGTAACAAAGAGTTTTTTGCTGAAATGGTATTTTTTTTGTTTGTATAATCTTAATTATTTCCCAGTGTTAATCATAAAGTGTGGGATATCTTCACACATTGTTGTCATCACAGTTTGCATATGTTCTAATATTACCAAATCATTTCAGGGGTGCATACTATGTTTGGAAGGAAAAACCTGTTTACATAAACTGTTTCAAATTAAAACACTGTTTATGTTGTGTTAGAGGTCTATCCTGAATGAGCATTTGTTACTAACTTGATTTCAGGAATTGCCCTCTGCTCATTAGCTTTCAAAAAGATAGATGTTGTTAAAAATGGATGTTTCAGTGTGTTTAACAATTTGACAGTTATTTACTAACCTACTTAATAGGTTAATGTCATTTGTTAAAAATTTAGGAGGTGTCACCTAACCCTGTGGTGTAGAAGGAAGGAGATCTGGCTGTGACCCATGCGATTGGGATTTATTTAGTGACCCCAGCACTAGAGGAGCCTGGCAAGGAGGAGAAGGAGTGATGGTGTGTGGCCCACTCACCATTCTCAGGGTGAGGGGAGGTTTGCATGTACTTTGGTACAAATAATGCAGTGTGATTTCTCTGGTGGAAACCACTGCCAAGTGCTTCAGTGGAGGGACAAGACTGCATAGAATAGAATACACCTTGCATAAGTAAGGGAACAGCTAACCTGGACAGCCCATTGCACATCTTGTTCTCTCTGCTTTGCCAGGTATGTACAGGGAGTAGGGCTAACTACAAAAGTTTTGAGTCATCCATTATGGCAGTCTAAATGATGGTCCTGTTGGTCAACCCTCACCCTGCTGACAGTTAATGAATGGGCTAATTAACTGGGAGGGGTTAATGATCTTCAGATGGAGGGTGTATGAAAAAAAACAGGTATCAATGGATTGCCACAATAGTACAGGAGAATTGGTTTATTGATCATTAGTGTTAACATAGATTGTTGATGCTCTTTAACTTCCATCAGCTTTGGTGGTTGTTCATATGGTATTGAGAAGTCTTGCATTGCAGTGTTAATTACAGGCTTCCCAGTGAATTTGAAGGGATGCAGCTGGTTAGCAGTCTCATGTATGGTACTTCTATATTTGCTGTGCTATTCTTGTTGCTCATCATATTGATCAATTCTGCAGTAGCCTTAGCTATATGGGTTATGTCCTGCCAAGTTTATAACAGCAAGCCATCTTCCAAAGCTTTAGGGCACCTTCCACATGCCCAAACCATTAGTAATCTCAAAATGAGCTGACTAAAAAGACGGGTTTGGGGACAAAGCTCTACAGAGCTTTCCTGCCATGGAAGGAGTATGTTGCTCTGTGGGCTTTCAAGGATCGATGGTCTGCTTATGCTGTTCCTTTGCTGGGCAGATGAGTTCCCTTTGGGGAAAAAAACTTCCACATTATAAAATCATTGTTTCATTGTATTTTCTTGTTTAGGCAAGTTATTTTTATACTGTGAGTGTATCTTTTAATGGACTGTCATGATATTTAAATGTACTTTCAAATGGGAGAGCTCTTTTTTCCAGTCAGTTTAAACGTTGTTTAAAGTTCATAGGTAATTACTAGGCCTATGACCCCAAAGGACCTTTTTAAACCTAACCATGATTCACAAAGGTGAGAATCAAACCCTGTACTTTGTGTCTGTAAGGTAAACACCTTAACCATTATGCCAGTCATCAACCCCCCAAACTTGTATTATATTGAGATTTGAGCTCTGATCGCTGGATTCATTGTTCAGAGTGGTAACCATTACACCATTTTTTTCTGTGGATAAATTGTGTTTATTTTACTTTTTAAGACTGGCAAAGTGTTTTTAAAGTGCCTTTACTGTGTTTTTGTGTGAAAAAAGTTATTTTTAAAGACTTTAAATTTTTTCCAGCTTTGCTGCTTGTTTTTCCTGATGAAAACAGCACCATTTCCTGCTTGACCATGAAACAAACTACTGATAGTCTGTCTTAGACACAAAAAGAAAAAGTTAGGCAAACAACCTTTGCCACTACAGCAGGCTAGCAGTTTGTCTCAGCTGTGTAATCATAGCTTCATCCTCAGACCCACTCCCCTTTTACCCCAAATCCCTCTGGTGTAGCACCTACAGCCACTATGGGCCATTATGTAACCACCCTCTGCTGCTGTTGGAGTCTCCTGTGTCAACTAGGGAGAGCCACTCTAGTCAGAATGTTGACCCCATCCCTGGGGAAGCTGCTGCTGCCATTAATAACACTGAGGACCTCATGTTTCCTGTCATAAAGAAATAGAAAACAAAACATGCATCTACAACTTCTAAAATTTCCTTTAACAGTAGTGGTATGTTGAGCCTGGCTCGGGTTTTAATTCAGGCTATTGTTACTTCTGATAAAGTGGTTTCTCGTAAAAGAAAAAAAGAATACCCATTTTCCTAAAGTGATTCAAGATTCTGAATCTGGACAGGAAGATGAAGGAACAGATACCAGAGTTTTCTGATTCAGACTTAGAGAAGAGCTCAGTTTCTAATTATTCCTGCTGGTGTTTCTCTTTCTCTGAGACTATTTCCAGAATGTGCCAGTGTTTTCAGTGGGAGAACACTCAAAACCCTCAAAAAATACTACAAGATGTTACAGAAGATCTGTACAGAACCTTCACCCATTCCCCCAGTTCTCAACTCAGATGGCAACTCAGATGGAGTGTATGTCACTGCCTGCAATTTTCCTGATAGTCAGCCTGCCCACCCTAAAAAGGCAAACATAATGCATAAAGTTCCTCGATCTTTAAAGTTTTTATACACTGTTCCCAAACCTGACCCAGCAGCTAGAGCTTTAGCCAATCCTACTGTTGCTAAACATTTGGTTAATTCCAAATCTACTCTTTCTGATAAGGGTAGGAAGATTGATGGCTATGAGAAAAAGTGTATGCTTCTGCAACTTTGATTTTCTGAATTTTGAATTGCCAGTCTCACATGTTAAGTTTATTCTGACTGATTGTGAAACTACAAGAAATGTTTTGTCTGCAGTTTCTTCTTGTGAGGAACAGTCTGCTTTGAATATTTGTTTCTTCCATTGTACAAGTCTCTACTCATTATTTACGGTGTGTGTATGACTCTGTTGATAACTTCTCCCAGGGCCATGGCCACTGGTAATGTTTTGAGGAGGTTTGCCTGACTGCATTCTCAGAACCTCCCAGATGATGAGAGATGCAATTTTAAATTCTTCTTTGGATATAGATTTAGTTTTTGGTTCGCTCTCCAAAGGTTATCAAAAAGTGTGATGACATGGGTAAGTTGATACATGTACTCTTTAAGACTTTTCATCCCTTCTTATCCAACTTTTCTAAGGGATTCTCTAACCTGTCATCCAATGCTGAAAAAAACAATAAGCAGTCTCATCAAAATGCTGGTAAATAGACATTTAAGAAGAAATGGCAGGGAGATTCAAAAAACATTTTAGGAAGCCCCCAAAACATAGGGACAGTCCAACAAGCTGTTATGACTTTTTAAGGGATTTTTACCCCCCACCCCACCCTCCCTGGCAAGTCCCATTCCAGTCTGAATCTCCACTGTTCTGTTTGGCAACAGATGGTGTCAGAAAAATGGGTTCTGAAGCACATTCATTGAGGTTACTGATGGCAGTGGGATGAAATCCTTTTTTTTTTTTTTTTTTTTTTTTTTTGGGGGGGGGGAGAGATTCCTCATCTCTGTCCCCTGTACTTCAGCACATACTTTCCAAGGGAATGATAGAAACCAGTCTCTCCCACTGAGGTTGGAAAATGTTTTTATTTAATGCCAAGGGAAGAAAATGCATGGAGGCAAGCTCTGGATCATTCTTTCCTAAGCCTGTTGTGACGGTGGCCAAGTTAAAAATGTCACTTCACAGCCTGTTACTACTACTACCTCATTCAAATTTCCTGAAGCACTAGATTTGAAATATGCTTATTACATCCCCATTTATGTAGATTTCAGGTGTGACTTAAGGTATTGTGTGTCTGGATCACATTATCAGATGTTCTTCGTGTTTCACTGTTGCAGTCATCACATTTGGGTTATCCCTATCAGGGTAGCCCTCGGCCGTCCCGAATACCAGAGGCTTAGTATTTCTGCGTCGGTTGCTATTGCTTCAGGACTGACGTCAGGTCATCAGTAGTATAAAGTAAGGCAGCCGACGCCATTACTTCAGTCTTTCTTGCCACGGAGCCCGAAGCAGCAGCAGTTCGCATGAGTGCCGGTCGGCCGTTACCAGAGTTTCGTATTCCGAATTGCAGCTCAAGTCTTCTAAACCTAAATACCCCGTTGAGGATCCTTTTTTCTTGTACTAACCAATGTCAGGAAAAGTTAACAATTGTCTCGCCTGTTGAAAGCAAATACCACACCGAGACTTTCATTCTTGCTGCATCACGTGTTTAGGCTCAGACCATGACGTCCCCCGCTGTCGCTTCTGTGCTTTGTTCAAAGCCAGAACTGTATGTCGTCCGGCCCTTATTTTAGCTAGTTTTTATCGCTTACAGTCCTCGAATTCCGATATGGCTTCAGTAAGCCATCCGATAGCAGGTCTTCTGAAAAAACGTAAAGATAAAGACAGACCGCACTGGTCCAAACCTACCGATGATGCTCCTGTTAAGCTAGTCATCAGTTCTCCAGTCCTCCAGTGAGGTGCTTTTGCAGTCCCTGATACCCACTTCTGTGGTGTTCGCAGGCCGCTACAGAGACCCTTTCAGAGTCCGGTATGCTGCAAAACTCTTCTTCGACTATGGATCCTGTGGTCGTCTCTACCTTGGATGGGTCTGGAGCTGCTGATCAGGCACCGGCTTCCGAGGAAGTCCTTCGCACTACCGATTCTCGACACAAACTGACAACTTCTTTCTCAACAGCCGTCGTTTTGAAAACTACTGAGTTTCTTAGGCCCAGGCTGCAAACCACACCCAAGAAACAGATGACCCAATCTCAGGGACCTGCTTCCTTGCCTCAGTCTCAAATGCTTAAAGTGGCAGAAGACCTTAGCATGCTGATTAGGGGAAGCCATGCTACTCCTTCCAAAAGAAAGAAATCTGTCCCCTATAGTTTTGTCTGAACAGGAGTCCGATGACTCAGATGCATCTGAGTATGAAGACATGCAACCCCTCTCTTCTTATGATGATTCTGATGCAGAGGATTCCATTCCTTCAGCCTCTCCCCGAGAGGATTTTTCCTTTGGGGAAAGCCTTCACAGCTTAAAGGAGCATTTCCAATGGGAAAGTCAGGACTACCCTCAGTTAAAAAAAAGAGACTCAGGGAATTCTTAGATCTGCACAGATTCCTGGCCACCCCCCCAGTTCTGGATGCTGTGGAGGATGTTTTCCTGGAATCCAGCTTGACTCCTGACACCCTCCCTCCTGCACCAAGAAAACCAGACTGGTATTAGAGTCCCTGACTCTCTCAAATCTCTCTTTAAAAATCCTATTGCTGACCCTGAGGTAATTTCTCAAGGGCCTAAAGGAATTAAAGCAACCTCTGCTAAGCATCCCACCCCTCAGATAGGGATTCCCTAGCACTAGACGGATGGGGTAAAAAAGTATACACCTCAGCTACTCTTGCTGTCCGAGCACTAAATTTGCCAGTTCCATATGCTAACATTTCAGCAACTTACCCTGGAACTCCTCAAACAAAAAAGTCTTCCTTTCCTGCTTGTGCAGAATCTAATGAGTTACAAGAGTTAATGAATTCTGCACATCAACTAACTAAACACACCTTGCACTGTGGTTTTGACACCCTAGAAGCTTCTTGCAGGGCAGCAGTCACCAGTTCTGTCCTTAGAAGGCATGCATGGCTTAAGGAACAGCCCTTGCCAGACCATGTTAAATCTAAATTGTTGGATGCCCCCTTGTACAAAGACAGCTTATTTGGCACAAAGCAGAAGCGGTCTTAATCTATGGAGACAGTTAAGGATTTCTTACAGGTCCAGCCACCCAGGTTCAGCAGGCATTGTCCCTCCAAGTACTGGTCCTTTCCTGCTCCCACCAGGTCAGTTCAGCCCAGACCCCGGGGAACCAGATGCCACAGACAGCAGCCACAGGGAATGCAGAGATCTAAGCAGTGGGCTACCTCCACTTCAAAATCAGGGCGTTCTAAGCCACCCCCTTATGGTAAGAACTCACAATGACTCTCCTCCCCTACCCCCTCCCTCTGCCCACCTCCACTTACCCCTAGGAGGAAAACTCTCCTTTCATGCAAACACATGGGCCACCATTACCTAACCCCCGATCAATCTGCCAACCTCAGCAAACAGGTTCTAGATGTTATACGCGAGGCCAGACACCCTAGCACTAGAAATTCTTATGCTGACAAATGGAAAAGATTCCGCACCTGGATTCAGGCTAAGGGAGCCAATATGGCACAGCCCTAACTCCCTCCCATCCAGGATTACTTAGCTGACCTGCTACACAATGGACTCTCCATTTCCTCTATTAAAATTCATGCCTCTGCTATCTCTGCTCATTTTCCAACTGAGCAGTCCCCTTTTCTCACACCCTCTGATCAGACTGTTCCTAAGAGGGGCCAGCAACATGAGGCCACCCAGAAGAGCATCAATCCCAGCTTGGGACCTTAACTTTGTTTTGGAAAAACTCACCCCCCCCCCCCCCTTTGAACCTGCCTCTTCAGCAGAGCTAAAATTATTCTCCTGGAAGACAGATTTCCTTCTAGCCATCACTTCAGCCAGAAGGGTCTCCGAGCTGCAAGCATTCATGGCTGTGGGACCCCTTCATCATCTTCCATGCTGCCAGGGTATCTCTCGGGACTAACCCATCCTTCATGCCCAAGGTGGTGTCCAGTGTGGCTCTCAGTCAATCCATTCATTTGCCCACCTTTTTCCGTAACCCACAGAATAAGGGGGAAAGGATCCTGCACTCTCTAGATGTGCACAGACAGCTCAGATTCTATCTAGACAGGACTAAATCCTTCAGAAAGTCTGATCAATTGCTGGTCAGCTTTGCTGCAGGCACAGAGGGCAAAGCCATCTTCAAACAAACCATCTACAAATGGATAGCACACTGCATCCATTTCTGCTACAAACAACATGGAAAGCCTCCCCCAAGGGGGTCATGACTCACTCCACCAGAGCAGCCTCCACCTCTGCAGCTTTCCTCAGAGGAGTCCCCACCAGGGACATCCTGGAGACTGCCACCTGGACATCTATTCACACGTTCACCAAACATTACCACCTGCCTATCTTCTCCAAATCCAGGGCAGGCAGTCTTGCAGGGCATTTTAGCCAACCCCTAGTTTCCTTGACTGCTTCCACCCTTTTCCTCAGCTTTGGGAATAAACCCAAATGTGATGACTGCAACAGTGAAACACGAAGAACATAGTACAGTTGTGTACACTTACCATAAATTTAGAAGTTCGAGTGTATTATCTGTTGCAGTCCTGGTTTCCCTCCCTCCATCCCCCTCTTCTTCCTTCTCTTTTCTTACAAGGGACATATTTGTATTTACTTTCTACTGGTGGGGTTCTTCCACCAGAACCTGGCTCCCACTTGGGGGCTCATGACAGGTTAGGGCAAGAAAAACTGATGTAATGGCGTCGGCTGCCTTACTTTATACTATTGACGAACTGACATCAGTCCTGAAGCGACAGCAACCGACGCAGAAATACTAAGTCTCTGGTATTCGGGCCGGCCGAGGGCTATCCTGGCAGGGATAACCCAAATGTGATGACCGCAACAGTGAATACACTCGAACATCTACATTTATGTTAAGTGTACACAACTGTACTTTCTCTACCTTACTCTTTGTACTATTCCACTACACCAATAGTGTTCACAAAGTGTCTAGCTCCAGTTATAGCTCATTGCAGGCTACAGTGTATTCACATTTCCCATATTTAGATGACTTGCGTGCCTTTGCAGAGTCTTTTTCAAAGTGTCAGAAATCTTTCACCTGGATGAGAGATCTCTTGCAAAAGTTGGGATTGAAGATTGGGATTTAAGAGAACATTTAAAAGTCTTTTACTTCTTAACACAGGATTGTGTTCTTGGGGTGGCAGCTAGACACCTCAGTTCAAAGAGCTTGTCCTCTATGGGAAAAAATAGATATGTATCTAGATCTGTGTCTAATGTTTTCCACTGAGACTTTGCTCACTGCAAGGTTATATGTCAGGATTTTGGATCTCGTGGCGTCTATGATTCTCATGATTCCCCTTGTAAGACTCCACATGAGGAAAATACAAGGGTATCTGAAGTATCTTTGGCCTCAGCACCAACATCCTTTGTCTTTTCAAATCCTAATGCTGGGGTTTGCCAGAAGAGAACTTAGTTGGTGGAGGTAGCAAATTTCTCTAAATCCAGAGCTCTCATTCTCCCTGTTTGCTCCAAAGCAGTCAGTTGCCACAAACACCTTGGACTTGCGTGAGGAGCATTTTCAGCAGGGATAAAAGTGCAAGATATGTGGGACACCAATGACAAATGCAAGCACATAAATATAAACAAGATGTTTGCTCTGATTGACATTCAACTCCCTGAACCATCTTTGGTCCTCTTGATGTCTTCATTTTGTTACAGACAGTACCACATTCTTGTGGTACATCAAGAAGCAAGGGAGCACTCCCTTTAAAGGCTAGCCATGTTAGTTTGGTATATAGCTGTACAGTACAGTCTCACTCTACAGGCAGCCTACCTTCCATCAGAGCAAAATTGTGTGGTCGACAAGTTGAGTAGGCAAGGGCATAACCCTCACAAATGGAAACTAGATCAGTGGATTTTCCGAGATCTGATCCATCTGTGGAAGTTCAAGTAAACCTGTGCGTCTCCTTTCTGAATGATCAGCTGGCAAGATTCTGCTCCAGGAGTCCGTGCAAGAAGGACCCTTTTCTTTTCCTTGGGCAAGAATGTTCTTGTATGCATTTCCACCCTTTCCATGGATATCCAGGGTATTTCTGAAGATTCAGAAGGAATCCCCCACAGTCATTGTGGAGAACTCCCTTCTAGCCAAAGCAATCGTGGCTCTCATTTATTTTGGAATTGGCCAGGGATAATTGCCACAAGCATCTGTAAAGAATGGATCTTATACAAGATCAGAGGTGTTTGATGCACCCCGCACTGAATCAACTTCAGCGGACTGCCTGGATGATATCAACTGACTGCCTGGATGGTAGGGTCTTAATTCCCTTTAGGCACCTTGTTTACTGAGGATGGCAGCAATTAATTGAGGCAAGAAAGCATACTACTAGAAAATTATATGTTACCAAATGAAAATGTTTTGCTATTTGGTGCCAGCAACATAACCAGCACCCATTCAGGGCTAGTTGCTCTCTGGTTTTACAATACTTGTATGAGTTGTTATCCTATAGTCTTTCTTAGTCCTCCATCACGGTTCATTTGTCAGCCATTTCGGCATGTCTGCCCCATAGATATCCACCTCTTTCAATTCATTTTCATGTCAAAATATTTTTAAAAGGAGATTTACATAAGAGGCCTCCAAGAAAAATAGGGTCCCTTCAGTGGGATCTTCATTTTGTATTAGAGAATCTAACACTTGCTCGATCTGAACCAGCAACTCTGGCTGACTTGAGGTTCTTAACATGGAAAACTGTTTTGTTTATTGCTCTGGTGAGTCAACCCTGTCGTATTTTTCACAGAGACAGGGTTTCTTTGAGAAGTAATCCTTATGTTATGTGGCATCCTAGTTTACTATAAGCCAAACTATCCATCTCACCATTCTGTTTCCTGAACCTAAGAATGAATCTCTGCATTTTGTTTTCTGAACCTAAGATTAAGGGAGAAAGGATACTCCATACCTTGTATGTCCACAGACAACTGTGGGGACAGTCTTTGTCAAAACAGACCATTCCCAAATGGTTGTCTCAAGCTATTGTCTTTTGTTATACTGACTACAACAAAACTATTCCAGGCAGGGTCAAGGCCCACTCCATCAAGGTCGTGGCTTCATCTGGGGCTTTTTGGAAAAGGTTGGTTTCTTGGATTATTGTAGAAGCAGCAACTTAGTCCTTTTTAAATATGTTTACAAGGCATTGCAAGCTTGATTCCTCCTCCTAGGTCTAGATGAGGCTTTGCTAGGACCATTTTCCAGGGGCTGATAAACCCTTCCCCTTCTACCTCCCAAATATAGTAAGGTAATCTGTCTATGTAGCTAAGGCTAATGCAGCATTGATCAATATGAACATAGCACACGTGTAAGTAAACTTACCATAACAGTTGATGTTGGATCGATCACTGTTGCATTTGCTGGTCTTTCACTCCATTCTGCTTGCATTTGATGTGGTGGTCATGCCAGGGTGTGAATGTTTTTTTGTTCATAGCATTGGCCTTTCAGGGCTCGGCTTCCCTCTCTCTGTTGGCATCAAAGTTCTGAAGGACTTGGTGCCCAAACCTGTCTTTTTATTCAGTTCAGCTTTAGCTGACTGAGTGCGTGGAAAGTGCCCTGAAGCTTTGGAAGCTGTCTGTCTGTTATATCCCCAGCAGGATATAACCTATATTGCTAAGGCTACTGCAGCAATGATCATTCAAACATCTGCTGTTATAGTAAGTATACTTGCGTAACTGTACTGTCTGGGTCTGAATGAATATTTGAGACTGCTTCCTCTTTAACTTATTTTCTCCTTTATTTACTTGCATCTTTCATCAAGTAAAAAAGCATGGTTTTCTCATGTCACTGTTTTATATGTAGAATCACAAGTGGCTTTATTTGGTCTTTTTACTGGCCTGCTTTTGTTAGCATGATTAGACTGTGACCAGTGTGTACTGACCTAATGTTGCTGTGGGCTTGCATGTGTCATAAATGGTTTTCTGGTACCTTTTATCTGTAGATCTGATGTCAATTTTCATTCTTCTTCAATGTATAGGTTCAGATCTGATACTTGGATCCAACTGTGCCATTATTCTAGCCCGTGGCCACCAATAAACTCTCAAGCTCCTTCCCTACCCATAGTGCACCACCCATAACATCCTTCAGATCTCGTTTGCCGCTTTAGAGTTCAGACATGATCGCCTTCAGCTCTTGAGTTGTCTGTGAAACATGAGGTATGGCTGCTTATTTTTTCTTTCTAACTTTAATGAATTATTTCTTCAGTTTTAATCTGAAGTCTTTATCGACTTTTCCATTTACTTCTAGGAAAAATCTTCTTCCATTTACCTTTTGAACTGTTTTATAACTATTAATGTAGAAAATCTGAAATAGAGTAAAATCCCATATCTTTTTGTTCTTTTACCAACCGTCAGCCACATCTGATCCGACATCTCTAAGATCTCCTCCAGATCTTTAATCCTTCTCAGATCTGGCAGGTTTGACTCCTGTCACTGGATCCTAAGTTTTTTCATTTTATTTTTAAACAGTAATTATGAATCCAACTCTCTTTGGGCACTTTTCAGATCCTAAGTTCTCCTCGTATCCAACAAGTCTGCTGTTACTTCCGCATTAGATCCTAAGCTTTTAGATCTGACAGACATAAGTCTTATTACGGAGACATGGAATGATTTTGAATCCAAGCTTTCAGGATCCAAAGCATTTTCAGCCTGCTTCAGATCTTAAGCTTTCAGATCTGACAGACATAAGTTTGACTCTAAAGAGTCAGTAGTTATGTACTTACCATAACTTGGTATCTGTGTTATCCTGTTTCATTATTCATCACGACTGGGTCTTGGATCCAATGTCTGATCCGATCCTGCAACTTTACAGAGCAAATTCCAGGATTAAGCTCCTCTCATTCCCATAATCCCTTTTTACCCTCAAACCCTCAAACTGAGTTTTCTGACCAATGATAGACACCCACCAAGGCACCAGGCTACCCTACCTAGACATAGGCAGCAATAGCATTAGAATTGCCAGAGGTGAAAGCTCAAGGGCCCAAACTCCAGCCTCTCCAGAACCACCAGAAACATGGAAAGGGAAGGAGGGCAGGATTTGATGAATAATGAAATAGGATAACACAGATACTAAGTTATGTTAAGTACATAACTATTCATCTGATGTTATATATTTAATTAATTATTCATCATGACTGGGACAGAATCCCCAGCTACAAAGAACCCTGAGTGGCGCTAAGGAGGGGGGCGTACCTGAGCACTGTGGAACCAAAAGACACCCTGCCTCTGGAAACCACTTCCAGTCTGTAATGAGCAACAAAAGTGTGAGGGGTGGACCAAGTGACCACAGCACAGATCTCATGTAAGGACATCCTGGCAGTGAGGGCCGAAGAAGTAGCCACTGACCGAAGAGAATGCACCTTAAGAGGATGAGGCAGTGCCATCTTCCACATAGAGTAAACCAGTGAAATACAACTAGAGATCCATTTATAAATTGTTAGCTTTAAGTCTGCTTGGCCATGCCTGTTCAGAGAAAAGGCATCAAATAACTGATCAGATTTCCTGAAAGGGTTAGTCCGATGTAAATAGAATCTCAGCTGACGATGTACATCCATGGTATGGAGGAAATTGTTCACTCTTATTAGAGTGATTAGGGAAGAAAACAGGCAAGTGGGTGTCCTGATTAGATTTCTTTCAGCAGAATCTTTAGGCAGAGAGGAGTTAGTTCATAGTCACCATGTCCTTATGAAAAATAATATATGGTGGTTTAGAAGATAAAACCTGCAATTCAAAATCCCTCTTGGCCGAGGTAATAGCAACCAGAAAAGCAGTTTTCTATAAAAGATATTTGAGATCGCAGGAATGAGCAGGCTCAAACGGAATTCGGGTGAGAAATTGCAGCAGCAGTGTCAGATCCCAGGGAGGAGCCAGATCTTTGACTAGAGGCCTGAGAGGAAAGATGCCGTTCAAGAAGGCCTTAACAACCTTGAGGAAAAGGTGAGCCCGGTATTGGTATGAAAATTAGAAATAGCTGTCAACTGCAGTTTGATAGTCAAGAAGCTGACCCCCTCCAGAAATAGGGACTTCAAAAAGGGAAGGATATCTGGAATAGGAGCTGAAAAAGGGTCCAAATGTCATTCCACTTCCCAAAAGGAAAAGCGTTTCCACTTACTACAGTAGATCTTTTGAGTGGAAGGCTTATGTGAGGCCAGAATAATTCTACTGCCAGGAGAAGCCATTCTGGATTGCTTTACTAGGACTGGAAGTGGAGAAACCACGCAGTCAGGCAAAGTGACTGAAGATCAGGCGGTTGTTCTGACGGGTTGAGAGGTGAGATCCGGAGTGGGATCCAGAATCCAGGGAGGATACTTGAGATGAGACCTGAGGAAGGGGAACCATACCTGACCAGGCCAGAACGGAGCAATGAGTATCACTGAATTCCTCAGTCTTAAGGCTTTCTGAAGTACTTTGGGATTACAGGAGGGGGGGGGTAAGCATAGAGGAGACCCTGGGGCCAATTGTGTACAGGAGGGTCCCTTGGGGAGTGCCCCTCTGGGGGAATCAGGGCAAAGTAGCTGCTACATTTGTTGTTCAGTGGGGAAGCAAATAGATTGCAGCAAGGTTGGCCCCAACAGGCAAAAATCTGAGACACCACTGACTGAGGAACCACTCGTGTGGAGTCAGGATGAATCTGCTGAGCTTGTCTGCCAAAATGTTGGACTCCCCAGGTATGTGCATTGCAAAAAGAAAGCAACTGGTAGTGCTCACCCATTCCCACTTCCTCATGGCCTCTCTGCACAACAGGTAACGTAGTGTTCCCCCTTGCTTGTTGATATACCAGACAACCGACATGTCTGTATGAATCACCACAATTCCCAGAGGAAGGCAATCCTGAAAGGCTTGCAGTGAGAGGAGGACTGCACTCATCTTCAGGACGTTTATGTGCAGTTTGGTTTCCAAAGGGGGACCATGTGCCTTGGACAGTCCTGTCCTGAAAATGACCCCTCCCACCCTAACAGAGAAGCATCCGTGGTCACCATGGGTGGGGGAAGAGAAAACGGCCTGCCCCGAAGGAGATCCTCCAGTTGAAGCCACCACTGCAGGTGTAGTCTGCAAATGGGGGTGAACAGAATAGGCATAGACACTGGATAAGCAGAATACAGTACTGCACCTCCAGCATTCACTGAAGCCACCCACTTCGTATCTCGCTAGAGGAATGAGGAGAATAGCTGCTGACATGGACCCCATTGCTCTTAGAATGAGGTGTACCTGTGGCGAAGGAACCTCCAAGAGGACCCTGACCTGCTGCCTGATCAAGTCTACACTGTGGGGAGGTAATGATGCAGTCTGTGTGACTGTGTTGAGATAAATCCCAGTGAACTCCAGGCTCTGTACAAGAGAAAGCTTTGACTTCACCAAGTTGACTGTAATCCTTAGCCTTTCGAAAGTGTGTTAGAGGTACTGAGTGATCGTAACCATCGATGGCTCATGGGACCTGTGAGGAGCCAATAGTCCAGATACGGAAATACTATGTTATTAAACACCCTGGGGGTTGTGGTGAGTTGAAATGGTAGCGCTCTGAACTGAAAATTATCTGCTTTGATGTGGAATCGCAGGTGTCTCCTTGAGTGCTTGTCTGTCTTGATATGATAGTAGGCATCCTGGAGGTCTGTGGAGCACATCCACACATCCTTCTGCAGTTAGGGGTAAGATGGACTGAACAGTGACCATCCGCAATGTTTGACTTCTTGGCTGACAACTTCAGTTTGCTGAGGTCGAAAATTGGACATGGGTCTACTGTGTTTTTTTGGCACCAGAAAGAAGTAGGAATAAGCTCTGGATCCTCTTTGTCCTGTCGGGACCTCCTGGATGGCTCTTTTTTCTAGAAGCGCCATTAACTTCTCATTGGGCCAGTTCTCTCTGACTGGGTGGCATGTCTGAGAGAACCTTCTTGGGAATTGGAGTTGGCTGGGAAAAGGGGATGTAATAACACCTAGATATAATCTTGAGCACCCACTGATCATTTGTTATGGACACCCAGGCATCTGAGTGCAACGAAAAATGACCCCTGACTGTCTTCAGGGCAGGGCAGCTGGGTAATGCCTTAAGGGCACTGAAAAGGCTTCTCAGATAAAGTTTCCCTGGAGCCCTGATTTTGAGGACCTCCTCTGCCTCTAGGAAGGCATCTGCCATTGAATCCCCTTCTCCTGCTTCTTGAAGAGAAATATTCTGAAGCATCTTTGAAAGAACCCTGTGATTTGTGGAACTAGTTTACTACCCCTTTTGTTTTTGGAAAAGGACAAGAGTCTTGCCATCCTGCTCACTGTCAGTTTCTTTGACAGAAGGTCCAAATAGTGAGGACCCATTGAATGGGACATTAGTAAAAGACTCCTTGAAGGGCTCTGCGAAACCCATATAGCCTCATCCAGGCATGACACCTGATGGCAATACCTGCACCGTCTGATCGAGAGGTACCTTCCTCCACATGGGAAATTAACCGCATCGAGGAACTGGTAATAGAAGAGAGTGGTGAGCTTGAAAGATACCTTCTTGAGGTCTTCCACCGGCATCAACTCTGAAAAAGACTTGGTGAGCTCAGAAACCAGATCTCTTTGGAAGTGGGTAAAATGCACCAAATAATTTAGTTCTCTCAGGCCAAAAGTGGCTGCAGAGTAAACGCGCTTCCCATGTCTGTAGATTGCCCGAGATTCAGGAGATGAACATTGGAGCTCTGTTCTGCCAGCTCCTCCTCTGTTGCTGCAGCAACCACAATGGCATCGACTGGCACTCCCTTGCTGCAGTACATTCTATCTGTGGGAGGACTCAGAAACTTATCAAGCTTCCTTGGGAACCTGTTTCACAGTGTCAGGTTCCTTCCTTCCCTTACATGCGATAAAATCAATATGTTCGTCCGTGGGGGTGGGGCCCAGGAAGTAGATGGGCCCTTCCCAAACACCGTCAGGAACACAGATTCTTCCAAGTATGTGGGCTGGGGAGACAAACTGCCTTTCTGCTTCAAAAGCTCCAGAATGTCCGCAAAGGAGACATAATCTGGCAAAGATCTGGGGGGGGGGCATCCCCTTTATCAAAGTCCATGTCTGATATGTGGGACTCGATAGGGGAGTCCAAGTGTCTCTTCTTTCACAGTTTCTTCTGCCGTGGCTCTTCTGTAAAGGGCTCAAGAGAGGACTCATAAGAGTGGGGAACACCTGGGGTTCTCAATACTTAAAGGCTGTCACAGGAGGGCTGACCCTGGACAGAATGAATGGGCTCAGGACACCTGATATCGATAGGCTGGGAAGTTCCCGGAAGGTGGTAGGACACTGCTCCAGACTTGGAGAAAGTCCGCTATACAACCCAAAAGTCTGATGGACTCTAGGAAACCCCATCACTGTAGCCAAAACCATAAGGGAAGGGAGAGCGAAGCTCACCCCGGGCCTAGGCCCCTTGGACAGTACCGGCCCCAAGCTATCAAAGGCCAATGCCCTCAAGGGAAGGAACTGATCTAAAAACCCCAGACAAGAACCCCTCCCCAGGGACCTGGCATCGACCTCTCAGAGCCGAGACCCACTCTGGTGTGAAGCCACAGGGGTTGAGCTAGTCAGGGACCTTGGGGGAACAGGAAAAACAGGCATTCCCTGATCCCTCAACACCTCCCTATGGCAAACCGGGACCTAGGATTCTGAAACCACAGGAATCAGAAGAGAAGAAGCCAATTGCAGAGCCAGGGATATCCCCAGGCCCGTGCTGGCTGGGGATGCCAAAAGGCCTCTCTCTATTTGGGCCCTAAGGAATCTCCTCATTATCCTGTCCATGTCTGATGGTAAAATGCTCCTAGAGGATCTAGAAGAGGCTGAAGAGTGAGTAGATTTTGAAGGGGAAGTCAGCAGGGGTCCCACCACTCTGTGGCATTCCCAATCTCTGGAACAACTTTTGCGTCTAGGATCTGAAGCCTTTGGATCCTTAGGGTATCTAACTGGGAAGCTCAAAATAACTAGTTCCGGATATGTCGAACGTGTTGGATCAGAGCCCTGAAGTATACCTTGCCTTGGATCCGAGGGAGCTAATGGATCCTAAACTGGGGTAGAAAACTATCTCCGATTTGAGGAAACTTTCACACCAAAGGACAGAACCTGTGTCTTCGAATCCAAGTCTGCCAAAGACTACTTTGGATCCAAGGGACTGTGATCTGAGAGTCTCAGTTGTTTCTGAGCAACCAGAGGAGAGTCCCCTAGGGAGACAGTGGAGGCTTTTCTCTTTAAGGTTTTTATGCCCACTAGAAGAGGAGGAGCTTGAAACAAAGGGACCCCCTTGAGCCATGCCCTTGAGCAGAAGCTTATTCAAGTGATCAGCCAATGCTTGAGGATTGAATGCAGCGCAAATAGAATATTCAACTTCAAGATGGTCAGATCCCAGACAATAAACACATTTCTTGTGGGTGTCAGAATTAGGCATCTTCCGCACTCAAGAAAAACACCTCTTTAATCTGGTAGGCTTGTCTGACATATCGTACCAGCAAGCACACAAACAACACAATACAGAGAATGCCAATAAGAGGAAGTACTAAGTAACAAGCCCCTGAACTACCTACAGAGACAGAACCTAGTAGCTAAGCCAAACACACAACCAAACTGAAGAGAGCCCAAACAAAACCCCACTAACCCCAAACAACTAAATAAATTTAGGGAGAGAGGTACATAAAAAATTGCACTAAGCACCGAAAGGAAAGGCAAAGGAGAAGAAAGCCTAATGCTGAGTGAGACCTAAAACAGGAAGGGAGGAAGACAGAACCGTAAACTACTATTTACTACCCAAAAACTGGGGGGGGGGGGGGGGGGGGAAGATGCACTAACCCTAGAAAAAAACCTTAATAAATGCTGCGAGCCAGGAATCACTTCTGTAGCTAAATGCAGCAAACAAGATCTGTGGGGTTGAAGGTAGAAAGGGATTATGGGACTGGTAGGAGCTCAAGCCTTGAATATGCTCTGTAAAGTTGCTGGATCGGCTCCAACATCGGATCCAAGACCCAGTTGTGATGAATAATGAAATGGATAACATCGGATCCAGGAAGTTTTTCGAATCAAAAGCCCCTAGGGTCCTCTTTGGATCCTAATTTCTCCATGGATCCGATAGGTTTTGGTTGTTACTTCTACATCAGATCCTAAGTCTTGTATCCAGCAAATAGAACTTTTGTTCCAGAGAGTTTGAAAGATTTCAGATCCAAGCTCTTCCAATCTAAAGCCTTTAGACCCTCCTTTGCATCCTAAGCCTGTAAGCTTGGTTCCTGTGGTGATTAGTTCCTTTCCTTCCAATTTTCCCTTCCTGCTCAGTGTTTTTTTTTTTCTTCAGGATGTGGATAAGATAATGTGAAATTTTCTACCTGTCAAATCCAGATGGGAATCTTACCAGTTCTGCCCTCTCGTGGATTTGTGAGCGTGTCTACGAAGTCTAATTTGCCCCCTTTTCCTACCCAGCCAGTAGTACTCCCCTAGAGGTTTGGAACTGGATAAAAGAAAGGTACTGTCATTCACTATTTAGACATACCTGGCCATTTCTTTTTAGATGCCAACAATAAAATTCAGGATCCAAGTAAAGATACCGGTAAAATAAAACTGAAATACAAAATAATAAAAATACCACATCAACATGGCTGGCTGCGGAATAATCAACTGAAGTAGAATTAGCCATTAATCCAATGAATACTGTTGGTGCAGTTACAAGAATCAGGAATGACTGCTTAAATAGGATCCTGGATATGGGTACGAATCCATTATTAAGTACTGGAAATATTGTACAAAGATTGAGTATCAATGAAGATGAACTGTATGAACGCTTCCTAAATAAATATAGAGTACTTGAGAATAAACTCTGTAAGTTTAAGCATCTGCAGTGGCAGTGCTTTCATTTAGGAGCGTCATTGCAGCATAAAGTGATACCTAGAGGCTTAATTGTCTTAAATATGCCTAGTTATAGATAGACTTTCCCTGATTTACTTAAGCAGTGACAACCACTGAATCTTAAACTGGGTTCTAAATATGCAAACTTGCTGATTGACTTATTCCATGTGAAAGGGTACTCCTAAATGAGATTAATGTAGTATAGAATGAGATCTATGATTTCTCAGCAGAAATCACAGGTGACAAGTTAGACTCTCTGCATGACAACATAACTATGTATGAAAAGAGATTACAAGCAGCAAAAAATTAGAGCAATATGCAGGACTTTCAAAAAGGGGTGTTTTTCATGGCCCAGAGAGAGAGAGGCAGTACATCGGAGGCGTTGGGTGGATCCAGTGCAGAATGATGGGCCAACAGCCTATCGACAGTCCGCAAGGAGCGATTGAAAGCTCACAAGAGTCTATTGAGATGCAAGGAGCTGCAGGAACTGTGGAGGTGAATCAGATGAATTAAATGAGTCAGTCACTTCAGGTAGGAACGGAAGTACAGGACACTTTGGATGCTAACAAGCGTGTTAACTCAGATTTTGCTTCATGTAAAGAAGTTCATTAAAGCAACAAGCCTCACCATCTTTTTCTGGGGCAGTAACTCACATTACTACCTTGCAAATGCCAATAGCGAGCTCTTTTACTCTAAAGAATCCGTTTCCCATAAAGGAACATTCCAGGAGTCGAGGGAGAAGAGGAAGAGTCCAGCATCTGCACAGCACCAACAACCTGGTGAATCAGGCAAAAATGTGGAGGAGCAGCAGCAATAGGTTTAGTAATAAACATTTCTTCTGAGACTTTAACTGAAGTGCAAATGTCTTTGCTGGGAAAAGGCTTATCCTTTATCCCAGCACAGAAAGCAAATTTGGTTGATATGCTTAAAGATGTAAAATTGTTTGGAAGGACATTAACTTTAAAAACTATTTTTCCTGATAGTGTGTATAATTATGAAGTGTTTAAGAAACCAAGTACTTTTGTTCCCCCACCACATCCAATGATAGAAGCATTCGTAGGTTTATGTGAAAAGCAAATTAGAGATGTTTTTTCCCATGAAAGTAAACCAAGATGTTCATCGTGTTTCACTGTTGCAGTCATTACAATTGGGTTATCCTGCTGGCAGGCTACCCGCAGCCGGCCTGAATTCCAAAGTCTAGGTCCAGCATCGGTTGCTGTCACCTCCTCCCTGATGTCAGTGCGCCAGGGGTATAAAAGATGCAGCCGACGCCATTTTCTTCAGTCTTTCTTGCCGCGCGGTGCCCGAAGCAAAAGCAGTTCGCAAGTGCCGGTCAGCCGACTCCTGAGATTTTCGTGTTCGAATTTCAGATCCGAAGTCTTCATTAAAAGCTAAGTACCCCGTTGGGGAAACATTTTTCTTGCTCCAGACCAATGTCAGAAAAAGTTAATAATTGTATTTCTTGTGGGAAGCAAATACCTCATAAGGACTTCCATTCTTACTGTATTCCTTGCCTAGGCCCTGATCAAGATGTTGCTAATTGTCGGTTTTGTGCTAGATTTAACTAAAGCACTATTAAGCGTTGGTACGATTTTGCATTCCACTATTTTATTAGAAGATTAATTACAAGATGTCGTCGGATAGCCATCTGACTACCGCAATTCAAAAGAAACGCAAAGAAAAGGACATGCATCCAAGGTCCAAAACTGACGACGAGGCTTCTTCTAAGCCAGTCGCCGATTCTCAGTGAGGTGCTTTCGCATCCCCTGACACCCACTACTTTAGAGCCGCAGGCCGCTTCCGACTCTCACGTGGAGCCGACTAAGCCGCTGGAAACTCAAGGTATTGGAACCTTGGAAACTATTCCCTCAGATGGGTCTGGAGCCGCTAAGCAGGCATCAGCTTCTGAGGGTGTTTTTAGGCCTACACAGTTATATGTTAAAACGACTTCAGCTTCAAAGGCAAAGACTAAAGCATCTCTAAAGACAAAGAAACAAGTACAACAGCCCCATGAACAAGTCTCCATGCCTAAAAACAGACACAGACAGCTGCGCTTCTACTTAGACAGAATCAACGCTTTCAGAAAGACGGAGCAATTACTAGTGGCATATGCTGCAGAATCACAAGGAAAGGCTATCTCAAAGCAGACTGTTTCAAAGTGGATAGGCTACTGCATTCGTTTCTGCTATTCACAACATGGCAAATCAGTGCCTAAGGGCATTAGGCCACATTCAACCAGAGCAGCAGCCTTCCTCAGAGGAGTACCAACCAAAGACATTTTAGAGGCTGCAACCTGGAGTTCACATCGCAAAGTATGCTTTCCCACTTGTTCAGCTGCATGCAATAAATCCTGCATTTCTTTTTCTGCACATTCAGAATTTATCAACATTTTCTGTTTAAGCAGTGACATAATATATTGCTGATATTTAAGCATATGAAACTGACAATTTAAAGCCCTTATAGCCAAAAAGGGGTGTTTTTTCATGGCCCATATGTCCAGTGCTCTAGAATCCCTGTCAGAGGGGGTAGGTTTTTTTGCAGTGGAAGCCTTGAACCCTTTGGGACCCCACCACATCCAATGATAGAAGCATTCGTAAGTTTATATGAAAAGCAAATTAAGAGATTTTTTTTCCCCATGAAAGTAAACCAAGTTTTTATAATATGACATCAGATGAATATACTGCTTTGTGTGAAGTAAAAGATATGTACTCTGTGGAAATAAGACCAGTTGACAAAAGAGGAAGGTATTATTGTTCTAGATAGGGAACTGTATATTAAACAAATGAAAAAATTATTAGATGATGATACATATTTGTGTGTGTCTAATAACATAGTAACAGGAGTGATGGAGTAAGTGTCATTCCTTATTTTTGATTTATTGTTGACAGGTATGATTTTGGAGAGCCTATTCAGTTATTTTAATGTTATGCACCCCCTTATCCGCACTATGTATGGACTACCTAAAATTCACAAACATGGTAAAGGTCCACACATGCGTCCGATAGCTTCCAGCAAAGGCTAGATAAGAGTCCTTATCTATCTAGAGAAGAACTTGCATCTATTATAAGAAAGTTGTGAAACAGTGCTAAAGGATACAGAAACATTCCTACAAAGATTATATGCCAAAACTGTGAGTCTGAACGATGAATATTTCTTTGTAACATTAGACATTGAATCCCTATTCACAGTGATCCCGAATGGATGTGCGGTTGAGAATGTTAAAGAATTTTTGAATGAAAGACATTTTGACAATGATAAAGCTAAGTTATTATGTACATTATTGGAAATAATTCTGGAGAATAATGCTTTTGTTTTTGGAAATTAGTTTTTCCTTCAGAAGGTTGGCATATAGCCATGGGCACAGCATGCGCGAATAGCTACGCCAACCTATCCTTAGTGCAGTGGGAAACTACCAATGTATTATATAACGATGACTATAGTAAACACATAGTATGGTATGTGCGCTTTGTGGATGACATTTTTTATTGTGGCAAGGTTCGGAAGATGTCTTAAGGGAATTCATTCACTGTTTACATACAGCTACTAGTTTTCTTAGGTTTACCTTCAAATACTCGTCAGAACAGAGAGAATTTCTTGATGTAAAGGTTAGAAAGACAGAATTGAGGGATATAGAAACTAGTCTTTATAGAAAGCCAATAAGGAAGCATAATGAAAGAACGCACCCTAGACATCTCATGCATAACGTTATGAAAGGACAGTTTTATAGATTTATGAGATTATATAATAACACACAACTTGAATCAACAGTATTATCACTTAAACATGAATTTCTTAGTAGGGGCTACAAGGAGAAGGATATAGACACATGTATCACTAATGCATGGAAGGAGAGATGTGGTAAATGTAAACCATATTGCACTGAAGGGGCTACAGCTGTAGTCAAAGTAGAGAGGACTACTAGTGACAACACTCTTAGGGTGCCACTTTATTATTCCAGTGATATTAATAAAGTTTGTAATATCATAAAGAAGAACTGGAATATTCTACTACTGATGAACTGTGAAAGAAGCAGTAGATGAAGTACTACATTTTTCGTTTAAGAATAATAGGTCCCTAAAAAAGACATTTGTGCTATAAATCCAACAGTAATAACATAGTGGTATCAGGATAGGAACATATGCTTGTAGGAATTGTGCAGCATGCAGCTATATATATATATATATATATATATATATATATATATATATATGTATAAGGAGCACACTTTTTACACCCTTATCCAGGTTTTAAAATTTATTTAAATTTCTATACTGATTGTAAAACTAGAAATGTGTATTTTAGTTTCTGTAGTGCATGTTATGTTTTCTACATAGGAAAAAACAACTGTTCCTTAAAGGAAAGAATACTGGAGCATTACAGAGATATTAAAATGCTAAAAAGACAAATGCATTGGCATAACATGTTGCAAATGAAGGTGGGAGACATATTTTAAACTTTTTGGTTTTAGAAGTTATAGCAGAAAGAATAAGAGGGGGTGACAGAAAAATGTTACAGACAAAACAAAAATGGATTCTATTTTTTAATGCTGGCAAATCACCTGGATTAAATGGTATGTTGTCATTAAAACCATTTTTGAAAGCTCGACCACTTAAGCACTGATTACCAGAGTGTATAATGTAATGTTGTTGCGTCTTTCGGCTTATCCCGGTTAGGGGTCGCCACAGCGGAACTCCAGTCCACTAATGTTCGTAATATTAGATACATATACATTTTATGCAGAGTTTTTATATATATATATATATATATATATATATATATATTTATGTATATGTATATATATATATATGTATATATATATATATATATATGTATATATATATATGTATATGTATATATATCTATATGTATATGTATATATATCTATATGTATATATAGATATATATATATATATAGATATATATATGATTTTTATCAACGTATTTCTATATATACATTTTTATTGCTATTATATACATTACTTGTATTGAGATTTGATAGTAGTTTTTTTTCTAGCCATAGATGCGTTTTTGGCTCATCATGTTTATGATGTAATTGGTGTTTATTGGTAGTAATGAGCATTAAATGTGTGATTGGCCAAGAGATGTTTTAAATTGGATAGTGGAGTGTGTATATTTTAGTCTGAAGAAGCGATTGAAATATTGTGAAAGCGCTCACTTTGTGTGTTATAATAAATTTGATTATTCTGCAGCCAGCCATATTGTTCCAGTATTTTTATTTTTTGTCTTTTTAGATACCCTCTGATCAGAGTGTGGTTCTGGAACATCAGATCTAAGAGTGTTTTTGGTGCGGTCTCAACCTTTTACCTTCCTTCCTTGAAAGCTCAGGTTCTGAGTAACAGGGGTAGAGCTTTTCCCCAGTTACGTCACTTTTCTTACATTGTACCCAGGACCTGTTTTTGGATCCTACCCCCTTGTACCAGCTATACACAACCATTCAATCCTGAAGTACTTTTTAAGGGGCTATAAAAAGATTTGATTAAAGGGCTATCTAATTTGCTTTCTAGAACCAAAATTGCTGATGCTCATCCTCAGTAGTCTGTCAGGCTTACCCTATGGCTGATATCCTATTCGTTCATGAGGTTTATGTTACATACTTTAGAAGGCTTCTCTAGGGCTGCGGGTTCTGGAATTTCCATCAGGAGACATGCTTGGATGAGTCTCGATGATTTAAAGTCATCTTTCATCAGTGCTACCTTTGACAGTTCTCTTTGGTTTGGCCCCACAGGTAAGGACATAATGACCCTGTCTGCCGTGGTTGCTCCTTTTTCCATTCTGTCAATGTTTTTTTTCCCAGTAATCAATGGGTAGGTCTAGGTATATGTTACAGGAAGTCTCAGGGTCCCTTAAAAGGATAACAGGACACACATGAAGATAGTTCACCCCGAGACACAGGAGGGGAACGAAAATAGCTGAAAACCCTCCAGTGGCAGAGGCCTCCCACAATTCTGAGAGTCTAGAGATACTTCTGTTAGACCGTGCCAGTGCTCCTGAAAGGAGACCTCAGAGCCTTCCTCTGCAGACAATTGGGAATCTCTTAATCTCTACACCAGGAAGCATGGCTAATCATAATGAAGGACACTTCCTTGTAGAGAATCTTTTGCTGAGATTGTCATTCCCTTTTTCCCTTCCTTCCCCATTAGCTAAGAAGCAAATTAGTCATCCAAGTGTTTCCTCTAGATCAGTAGAATCCATAACTGACACAGGATTCTTCTAGTGCCTAAATAAAATAGGATACTGGTGATCGATTTTAAGTTTTGGTGTGTTGAGCAATTCTATTTGGCACACTAAGTCATAATTAGTCTTGGTTCAGTCTAATTTTCTCCTTCTGAGCAGGACATCTGGATGAGATCGACTGACCTTCAGGATTAGTACCATCACATATAATGAATAGACAATCCAGGAAGTAGTTACAGTTTAGGCTGGGAGCCAGTCGTTATCAGTTCAGAGTCCAACATTTTGGCCTTAACCACAGGATCCCCAGGATGTTCAAGTGTCTCGCAGTATTGGCATCTCACTTAGCTTTGCAAGGATCCCATGCATTTCCATTTTGGGATAACAAGCTCATTACTGCTCTGACCAAGCTTTTACTGGTGCAGATTTGAGATTGTTCGGTAGGCTTCTCCACAGTTTGGGATATCCATCAATAACAAGTCACAATTATAACAGATCTACATGTTACAGTTTATGGGAACATTTTTTTCAACACTATATCTATCCTAGCATCTCTCCCCCTTTACAGAGTGCAAACAGTAGCTCAGTAAATATTTGGTAGTGCCAGAATATCCACAGGATTGATTCCGCAAGTTCAGGGGTCAATGTCAATGGCAATGTTCCTACTTCCATACCAAGAATAGATGTTATGAACACAATGATAAACTCTCTCAACCTATGTCAATAAAGATAATAACTCAGTTAAGCAATGGTTATCTTTCTGGGTGGATGCAATCAAAACTGTGCTAGCCCATCATTTCTTCTTTCTCTGCCCAAGGCCACGGTGACCTTGGATACTTATCAGATTGGGTGGAGTGGACAATTCCTGGGGAATACAGTCTAGGGCATTTGGTCCCCCAATGAGGCCAACATACATATACTGAAGGTGTGGCAATGGGCAATTTGCTTCCAACCACTTTGTAATTATAGCCCGTTTTCTGAGGAAGTTCAGCATAATAACTGTCAACTTGAACAGGTCTGTCTTACTTCCTCTTGACTTGTATCTCTGCAACAGTGACACACATGATTTGTTTATTTGTTTGTTTGTTTATTCATTCACTTGTTATAAGGAGAATTTTTCTTTCTCTGCCCAGAACTACAGACTTGAGGTAAATGAAATTGCATATTTAAATGGAAGAAACAGTTTATGCAAACTAAACATGTACAACAACAATGTGGAAGACTATAAAATGCGATAGGCACTTACAATGCATCTTAATAAAGATTACTTCAAAAAGCAGCCCTGTTGAAGAACAGGCCATCCTTGCTGTGTCTTACTAACCTCGACTAAGATGGTTCCCCTTCCTTTGACCTCTTTTTTTCTGTACTCCCCTTTGATTTTAGATCTGTCTACGGAACATCTGTCTCATCTGACAGGCATGATTCATCTGCACATCTCTAGCCTAAAACTGACTGCATGTTTTTTCTCATATCAATAGCCCTATGCTTTATTTTCCGCCCATCCGTTCCATCCTGTTACCTTCCCATAATAACTCTATACAAGGAATCTCTAACGAAATTTATGGAGAAGATTTTTTCTTTGAGTAGAGCAATATCAGGTAGAACCTTTCACAGCTGTAATGCATTCTGTCCTAGAATTTCTAATCAGTTTAATTTAAGAGGGTGCTAGTTTACCGAATGTCTAACGTCTACTCACAGCCTTTCTTGAATTTCTATGTAGATTTTCAGAATTCTTCTAAATTTTGCAAAACATTTTTAATGGTTTTCTTCTACTTAGACTTCCTTACAAGGATCCCATACCAACATGGGATATACAGCTGGTTTGGCAAACTTTGACACTGTCTTCTTTTCATATCACATGTAATCTAAAATTCTTTACCTGGAACACTATCCTTTTAGTTGCATTTACTTCCATTGAATAATGTCAGAACTTCAACCATTATATTCTAAGTCTCCATCTTGTTTTTTCCACATGAATAGAGGACACTTCACATACTGATGCATCCTCCCTACTGAGGGCAGTGTCAGAATCCAGCACTAACCAACCAAATTAAGGTGCCATTATTTTTTCCCCACACTTTCCAAATAAAGGAGAGTATACTTTGCACTTACTAGATGTTTATAGATAATGATGTTTCTACCTGCGCAGAACTGACAACTTAAGAAGACAGATCATTTCTTGACACATCACAAAATGGGCAAATTGGTCACAAATGCAACTGTAACCAAACGGTTGAAATTATATTTTGTTTCTCTCCACTAAATTGAATTTCCCCCTAACAAAACAGTAGAGCCTCTTTCAACTACACCTATGACCACCTCCACTGTATTCTGGTCTAGACTACGCATGGAGTCTAGTTATGGGACAACTGCTTGGACAAATCCTAATACCTTTATCACTCATTACAAATTAGAGCCAGTCTCAAGAGAAAGAGAGTCCTTTGCCTCAGCCGTACTCAGAAATATTTTTTTTTTTTTTATTTACATGTGTTGACTGGGAAAAAACATGATGTATTAGAATGTATGCATGGGCAAATTAATTCCACCTTGTTGGACTGCATATGCAGTAATTTGATTTCAAAGGAATTGTTTGAATATTTTAAGGTTGATTTTCCCCTTGTACCTGTGTTCCAGGGCCTACCAAAAATTCACAAGTGTGTTTCTACCCCACCATTTAGACCAGTGGTCTCTGGTAATGGATGACTCACTGAGCCTTTTTCCATTTTTATAGAGAAGAAGCTTAGACCGGTTCTGGTTAATGAAACACAGATACTAAATGATACTAAACAATTTTTTACAAGTTTTATATGATTTTTGCGTAGCAAATGTAGTACATGACAACATTTTATTGGTTACATTAGATGTTTCTTTGTTTACGGCTATCCCACACCAACAAGGGATAAGCATGGTTCATGAATTTTTGCTGGACAATAATGGTTATGAAGCCAATGAGGTAGATTTAATATATATGTTTCTTGAACTAGTTTTGGAAAATAATGTTTTTCTTTTTGATGAACAGTTGTATTTACAACAGGTTGGTGTAGCTATGGGCACTTGTGCCAATAGCTACGCCAGCATAGTTATGGCTCAGTGGGAGAGATGCTGTGTCCTTAATCAAAATTCTTCATTGAGATTCTACTGTAGACTTGTAGATGATCTCTTTTTGTTGTGGGATGGTTCTGAATCACAGTTACTGGACTTTGTTAATCATTTGAATACCACCACTGACTTCGTACGCTTTACACAGAATTTTTCTGTGAAGAACATAGACTTTTTAGATGTCTCTGTCTGTAAGGATGATTTACAGAAGTTTAATACAACTTTATATAGGAAGTCATGTTGGAAAAATACATTGCCACAACGTGATAGTATGCATCCACATTACATTTTTAAAAACAATGAGAGGTCAAAGCATGTGTATCTCTAGATTGAATAATAATGATGAGAAATTTGATCAAGACATGGGTAGATTTAAACAAGAACTTGGTTCCAGGGAATATAAAAAGTCAGAAATTGACTATAATATTGGTGAAAGTTTAAAACAAAGACAAGGGAGGGGTAGGGCGTATTTTAATGAACACCCTATACAGAACGATTCTTAGATAGTAGTGTCCCGAGAAGGACATGTACTTTTGTCACTACATTATACGAGTGATGTCTCAGGAATTTTGAATATTGTTAGATCAAACTGGTCCATTTTACATATAGATGATATTAAGAAAGTAGTGGGGGTGCAGCCAAATGTTTTTAAGAATAAGAAGTCATTGAAAAGGCAATTGTGCTACAAAGAGAATAAAAACAAATATGTTGAATTATCAAATATGGGATATGGTACACATAGATGTAATAGCTGTAATTTTTGTACTTTGGTTAATAATTCATCAGTATTTAGACATCCAGTTGGGCGGCCACAGTGGTGCAGTGGTTAGCATTGCCGCCTCACAGCAAGAGGTTCTCCGGTTCGATCCTTGGCTCGGGTGCCTTCTGTGCGGAGTCTGCATGTCCTCCCTGTGGTCGCGTGGGTTTCCTCCGGGTGCTCCGGTTTCCTCCCACATCCCAAAGACATGCTGCCGGTGGATTGGACACTCTAAATTGGCCCTAGGTGTGTGTGTGTGAGTGTGCCTTCTGTGGAAGGTTGGGCACCGGGCTGGCAACTCGACACCGTAAAACTCCACTGCCATTCAATGTGCGGACAAGGTGATCCGCTGTGGCGACCCCTAACTGGGAAAAAGCCGAAAGAAGAAGAAGATTTAGACATCCAGTTACAAATTATGAGTATAGATTTAATTTACGGGCCACTTGTAGAACGAGGAATTTAATTTGTTTAGCTTGTTGCTGTGCTGGTACTTATTTCTATATTGGAAAAACCAATAGGTCCTTGATGGAAAGAATGAGGGAACATTCATATTGTATGAACACAGGGGATCTGCGTAATGCACTAGCCAAGCATTTCATTGAAATGGGAATTTTACATACTTTTGTATTTGTGGTAATAGATTTGATTCAAGTTAATAATAGGGGTGGTGACATATGAAATTTCACTGAAAGTAAGGAATTACATTGGATAATAAATATGCAGGCTGATAAATTTCCAGGCTTGAATGGAAAGGTTTCTATCAAGCCTGTTTTAAAGGTACATGCAGTCTCTCTAAATAGTTTTTAAACCAAGTATTTTTAATGAAGTTCAATTAATGATGTCATTGATTGTTTTACTGGCTTTTGAACCTGTATATAATGTGCTGTTTTTTGTTCATTTTTTGGTCTGAAGAAGCACAATTATATGTGTGAAAGTGCTTACCTATTATTAATTAAATATTTCTACGTGTACTGGCAGTCGTGTATCTGTGCTTTTGTACTTTCAAAATTACAGTTTTACAACAAGGAGAAATGTATATAGTCTAAGTACAACAAATACAGTAATAAGGAATTTAATACACTTGCAGGAAGACAATATTGGATAATGCCTAATAACTACATCAGTACAAATTTAAATATCATTTTTTTTGGAAAAGGAGAGAGGGTAGAGTAGTTACAGAAGATATAAAGCAGAGTTTAAAAGGTAGTTATGAAGAGAAGTAAGTAGAAGCAGCAGGGCACTAGGAAGGGTGTAAGAAGGTTTATTTGAGGACAGAGGCAGGTTTGGATTTTGAGAAAGCGATTTCTTAGGGTATGTTTGAATGTGTTCAGAGAATCAAGAAGTGTGATAGAGGGGGGGGGGTAGGTCATTCCATAGTTTTGCTATGGCATAAGAATATAGATTTTGTCCAGATCCCTTGTTGGGTTTGGCGACACAAAGAAGTTGTCTGTTAGAGGATCTTAAGTCACTGGAGGAGGTGTAGGTTTGTATGATGTCTGCCACTGTGGGGCAGTTTTCAGGATGGAATGCTAATTTATGAGCAGTGGTGAATTGGGTGTACTGAAGGTAATGGGGGAAGTTCAGCCAGTTCAGTATTTGAATGGCATGGCCGTGGTGTGCTCGGTTATGAAGACCGCAGGCGAATTTGGCTATTTTGTAGTAGCATGATTGTAATTTATTACTAAGGAATGTGTTAAGATTTGTGAAAACTGGGGAGCCATAGAGAAGGAGAGATTTTACAAGTCTTAGTCTTGTGGATGAATCTATATATGTAATTTGCCTGTAAAGTCTGCCTAATTTAAAACGTGTTTTTTTATTGCATTGAGTATGTGCTGTTCAAGTGAGAGTTTATTATCTGTGGTGACACCTAGAAGTTTTGCAGAGTACACAACTTCTGTTTCATGTTTTGGGAAAAGATTTTAAAATCCTGAGGTACTGGCTTGGACGAGAAGGTAATTTGTATTTTTTAGGGTTCAGAAGTAATTGTGCATTGTTGAGGCATGTTTCTATTGAAGTGAATGCGTTTTGTGCAATTTTTTTGAAGATATGGGAAATTGCTAGAAGAGGATATGATAGTTGAATCATCTGCTTACTGGATGCTTGAGCTGTGAAGGGAGGGTGTATAGAGATTATAAACACATTGAAAAGTAGTGGTCCAAGAATGGAACCTTGGGGAACCCCTGTATTATTAGTCAGGTAGCCAGACAGAGTATTTTGCCATCTCACAAATTGTTGTCTTTTGTCTAGGCAGTTTTTCAACCAGATAGAGTGTGGGTGGAGCATTCTATTGTTGATTGTTGTTGTAATAACTTGGCATGTGACACTGTGGACAGCTCCAGTAAGACCACTGATGCTAAGAGACCAGCGTCCATAGCTTTATTCACAGTGTCAGAAAAAGAAAGTAGGGCTGTTACTGTGAGCTGGTCAAAAGCCATGTTGGGATGAGGCGAGTAGGTTATTATTAATAAGGTGTTTAAGTAGTTGAGTTTGTACACATTTTTCGAGTATCTTAGATAAAGGTGACAGAATGGAGATTGGACGGTAATTGGATTAATCATTGGTATTACCACCTTTATGAAGTGGAGTTATGATGGATATATTCCAGAGCTGAGAGACTTGATTCAGTGATAGATCTGCTAATTAATATACTAACGAGATAGGCTATGGTCTCTGTGCTGAGTTTATGGTATTCAGAGGGTAGGTTGTCAGCAGAGAGGGCACACGGGTTAAGTTTAGATAATAGCTGTTGTATTAGAGAGGTGGGTACAGCTTTTAAAGAGAATGTGGGAGCCTCTGGGAGGTTGCTATTGTTAATTATGTGAGGAGTGTGGTCTAAGGTGGGTTTCACTTGATTGGGATTTGTAGTGTTAAATGTTATGTTGTCCCTATCTTGCCTTCGTTCTTGCTATTTGGGTTCAGAGCTGATCCTCGGCTCCAACTCGGCCGTATATTATAGCTCGAGGCTAGCCCCTATCCCAACATGCCTAGCGGTAGCTACCCAGATCTCGTTTGCCACTTGCAGCATCGAGATTGCTCATACTGGCTTAGGCTAAGTGTTTTTCTTTACTAATTTCTAACTTGGAAAATATAGTGTTAGTTTTCTGAAATTTAGAGAGTTAGTGTTTTCTACTTAGATTAGCGCATTTTCATACCTTTCTGCTGCTGTTTTTGTGATTATTGTGGCCGTCGTTTTTCTTTAGGCCTTCCTTGTCCTTGTGAACCCTTTTTTATAGTATAGGGTTCTTGTCCTTTCAGCCCCGCATTTTACTTAAAGGGCTTCTTTTTTTCTCTTCTCTCTCTTCTTTACTTTTACAGAAGCAGCTGCTTAAGTTAGCGGCTCTCCTTGGTTGGGGGAGTTAGCCGTTTTTAGTTTAGGCTCTTTCCCTTCCATTCTTCCTCTTCTTTAAAAAAAAAAAAAAAAAAAGTTATAGTTTATAGTATTAGCAGTTTTATTGTTACTGTCTTTTTTCTTGGTGTACTTAGCTGATAGCATGTCTAAGGATTCCAACAGAGAGACAAAACCTTCAGGTTTTAAAAAGTGTGACTCGTGTTGCCAAAAGATGTCCCTTACGGATGGGCACACAAGTTGTGTTTATTGCTTAGGGGCTCTCCACCTGCAGGACTTGTGCTTTATATGTCATGCCTTTAGTTCTTGGGTCCTGCAGGAGAGAAAAAATAAGTTAATTCTGCGAGGCTTATTGAAGAGCCCCTTTGATGCTTTGTCTGAGGTTACTCAGCCAGTCAAAAAACAAGATAAGTCCGTTATGCCATCGTCCTCATCAGCCCCGATTTCGGAGCCATCCAAAGAAAAGAACAAAACTTGGAGTTTGTCTGATCCGAGTGTTGGTTCCGACAAAGCTCCCTCTCCGGTGGCTCCAGCAGTAGTCTCGGAGCCAGTCAGGACTCGCAAGAGAACCAGGTCTACCTCTCTAGAACCGGTGCATTCTGTTCCACAGTCTCTGCTTATACAATCTGTGGCAGGCAGTCATTGGTCTTCCACCCATTCCTCTTGGTTATCCAGGAGTCTTTCGGATGATGATGTGGAGAGGGTGGTGAAGAGGCTTCTCAAGACACCAGCATTAGCTAGATTATCGAGCCCAGCCCAGAAGGAAGTGGTGCTGACAGTCCAACCCACACCATTATCGATTCCTCCTCCGACTCCCTTGAGTTCAGAGCCGGAGTGCATGGAAGTCGTCGTGGAACTGTCAGTTCTGATTACCATCGGTCTTTCAGTTCCGACTACCACTCCGATCTCCTTGTTATCTCAGTCTGTTGAGGGATCTGCGGGTCGATGCTCTCTCGTCGGCTCTAAGGGAGAGAAGTGGCATTGGACCCTTGTCAGACCCCGCTCTCCCTCTCAGCACAGGTGAGCTCGGCTCCTACATCGGCCTCGGAGCCATCGACCTCTGTTTGGAGGAGATCCCCGGTCTCTTCGGAGCCAGGGACTCTTTCGGGCTGGGAACGCAATGCCTTCAAGGTGGAGCATTCTGTTCTCTGAGACTGCTGCACCCTCAGCTCCATTGGCTCCTTCTCCTTCAGTGCCAGTGTCTGCCTCAGAACCCCCCAAGCGTAGGGAACCCATGCTCAAGGATGCCCCATTGGGTGACCCCCACCTCTTTTGAAACCTCCCCAGCGCACCCCTCAGAGGATGTCCTTCGGAAGAAAAAATGCAAGAGGAAGCATTTGGGCTCCCCTGAGTCCCCTCACTTCAGACACGGACTTGGAGGACTCGGAGGGATTCCCCATGGTTCCCCTCTGAGGATGTCTCTCTTTCAGACATCCTGGAAATCCTTAGATGGGTGGCTGGAAATCCCTTGCCCCTTCTGAGGATGGGACTTTGTACCTGACTGCATTTGGTTCCTGACCCTCCACCTCTTGGGTGTTTCCACCTTTTGACCCGCTCCTGGCCCTAATGAGTAGGAAGCCATGGAGCTCTCCAGAGACTATGGAACCAGTTCCGAGGAGGTCCAATAAATTCATAACTGCTCCAGATTATCTTTTTCTATCAAAGGGTGCGCTTGTTGATGCTATGGTGGTAGCAGGAGCCACCAAGAAATAACTAGCAGAATCATCTTCTGTCCATCCGCCGAACCAAGAGTCCCGTATGATGGACAGGTATGGGAAGCGTATGTTTTTTTCTGCGGCCTGTAGCCTTAGGTCGCTGAATTTTTGTCCCACTTTACACGCCTTCAGAGGGATCTCCTAAAGGAGTTTGGAGATAACTACAGGATGCTACAGCTGAAGGAGCTGCGGGCAAGGTGGCTTCACAGCTTGTGACCTTGACTTCTGTAGTTACTTCCATGCGACTGATCTCTTACACAGCAGATGGAGTGAGTAGGGCAACAGGTACAGGAGTTGTCTTGCGTAGGCACTCCTGAATGCGCCTTTGTCAATTTGCAGAGCCCTTCAAGTCCTCCTTTACCAACACCCCCTTTGAAGGCCCATTGCTGTTTGGGCCTCAGGTAGAAGAGACTCTTACCAGGTGTGAATGGGATGGCAAAACTATCTGCCGTGGGAGTATGTTTTTCCGCTCCCTGTAGACCTTACCCCAAAGGTCAGAAGAGTGGGAAGATGTGGTTCCGGAAATCTCAGGGAGTTTCGCCTGACACACATGGAGATTTTTCCCCCAGGGGCAGAGGGGGAAATAATAACGAGAGACCCCAATCTTGAGGCAAGGAGGGTCTGTAGAATCAGGCCTGACAGAGATTTTCTCTGGCAGGCCCTTCCAGTGCTCCTGAAAGGAGGCCCGACTGTCCACCTCTGGAGGCAGTTGAGGGCAGATTATTCTTGTACCCAAAAGCCTGGCAAACAATCATGGAAGATACATGGGTACTATCAGTAATATCCAGGGTTTGCAAGATTCCCTTCTCCCAACCACCCCTTACAAGAAAACAGTCAATCCCAGATGTTCCACCCAGTCTTCGGGATCAAGCAAACCTAGAAGTTCAAAAGTTGCTAGAAAAAAGAGCCATCCAAAAAGTCCCCGCAGATCAAATAGAATCCGGCACTTGTGCAAATGAAAAGACAAGAAGGTGCACCATATGCTGCAAAACGTAAATAAAAATCTTCTCCTTGATGTAGTAAAAACACATTTATTGTATAAAACAATAAAACAGCTGTAAAGTAAGCGCTTTCGCGTTATAACAAACGCTTTATCAGACATAAAAGCACTAAACATAAATCCCATTAAATACATATTCTGATGTCACTTCCCAATTAAAAACAACAAATCAGAGCTCTAATGCTCAAACATATACACCTGACTAATTGAAACAAACAAGCAAGTAAAAACTTGATGACAATTTTAAAAACTAGTCATGTCGGTTAACAATATGAAATTAATGTCGAAGTGGTCTACTTATTAGAAATGGCTTCAACGTCACTCTGTCATTTAGGCCAAACTTATGTGCTTGTAATTTCAATATCCATTTGGCCTCCCTTTCTTCTGTAGTGTTCCTAACATTGCCTAATCTGCTAGTAGTGGATAGTAATTCCAAAACTTGAAACTTAAAGCTATGGGAACAGCCTTTCTCTATGATATGTCTAGCTAGGGCATTGGTGGTATTGGCCTTGTTGACAGCATATAGGTGTTCCCTTATGCGTTCCCTTAACGATCTTGTTGTCATACCTACGTAGAAAATACTGCAGGTTTGACAAATGGCAACATAAACCAGGTTGATGGATCTACAATCCGCATATTGCCTGAACGTGTAAAAACGTCTTGTTGCAGGATGAACAAAACTATCAGAGCAAGATATATATTTGCACTGATTGCATGTTTTGCAACTGAACGTGCCTGTTCTGTGTAAATTTCTAGTTGTCTGGCGGGCTCTATCATAGCAAAGTAACCTTTTGAGAGACAGCATATTTCTGTATGCTACTCTAGGTCTCTCATCAACCAAGCTCTTTATCCGTTCATCAACCATTAGTAGCCTCCAATTTCTGTTAAGGACATCCATCACATGATGGTTCCTGTTGGTGAAGGGAATAACTATCCTATTCGTAGTTGTTGAATTACTGACTTTTCTAGTAGATTCATGAGGATGTATTCTATTTATCAATGGTGCCCCTATGTTCTCCCTGTAAAGGTCACCTCTTGCAATTTCTGCATGTACATGTGTCTGGTTGTAACCCGTAGATATAAAATTCCTAGCTAGTACTGATTTATGATGGTCAAAAACACTGTCTTGAGATGTCAACTTAGATACCCTTAATGTTTGGTTCCTCACTAAATTCCGGTGTACATGCCTGGGATGCATGCTGGCCCGATGAAGGAGATTATTCCTCCAACATGGTTTCCTGAAAAGCTCCGTTTCAAAGCTGGTAGCTCCCTTACTGATCTTAACATCCAAAAACTCAATGGCATCAATAGAATAGTTGCATTCAAAACATAAAAAATCAGTTGTCTCATTTAAGTAATTCACAAAGCTTAGCAATTGCTCAATGGTGCCTTCCCAAAGCAAAAAAACATCATCTACAAACCTATTGTAGTATCTGAGATGTTTATTATGGTCAAGGCTAGTATTCAAAACATATTGGTCTTCCCATTGTGCCAATACCAAGTTGGCATAGGCATTGGCACACGGGGTGCCCATCGCCACCCCTTTCGTTTGTAAATAATATTTGTCTTCATAACAAAGAACATTGTTCTCAAGAACAATTTCAAGGAGTGACATACACTTATTGATGATGTTGATAGATGTTTTTTTCTTGGTTAAAAATGCTCGAACATGTTCCATGCCAACATCGTTGGGTATTGATGTAAACAACGACTTCACATCCAGTGTAACTAGAAGACTAAGGATGTTAAAAGGAGAAGATTTGCCATGAATAGCTAACTTCTCCAAAAAATGTGGTGTATCACTAAGAACATGTTGCACCTCTGAGACAAAGGGTTTAAGCAATTTATCTAAGTAGATGGATGAGGGTTCTGTCAACCATCCGCGACTAGATACAATAGGTCTTAAAGACGGATTCTTCACATCTTTGTGAATCTTTGGGAGGCCCCTGAAAGAGGGAACAAGGGGCTTATCAACTAGTAAATACAAATAAAGCTCATTATCTATGACCATAGTTAACAGTAAATCATATAAACCAGCATGTACTTTTCTGATTAAATAATTTAAAATACAATTAGAAATAGGGAGATATGTCTCCCTGTCAGCCAACATAGAAAACATTTTATCTAAATAAATCGATTTATCAAGGATCACAATGTTTTTCCGCTCCCTTCCAAACAATCATGGAAGATACATGGGTACTATCAGTAATATCCAGGGTTTGCAAAATTCCCTTCTCCCAACCACCCCTTACAAGAAAACAGTCAATCCCAGATGTTCCACCCAGTCTTCGGGATCAAGCAAACCTAGAAGTTCAAAAGTTGCTAGAAAAAAGAGCCATCAAAAAAGTCCCCGCAGATCAAATAGAATCCGGCACTTACTCAAGGTTCTTTTTAGTTCCAAAAAAGATAGGGAACTGGAGGCGCATTTTGGGTCTCAGTAAACTGAACAAATCAGTCAAGAGAACAAAGTTCCGGATGGTAAGACTGCAGTCCATTCTTCCCTTTTTGGGTCAGGGCAATTGGATGTGCTCTGTTGATCTCAAGGATGCGTACTACCACATAAAAATGGACAGGCGATTCAGGAGGTATCTATGCTTCCGGCTGGGAGCAAGTCATTACCAGTTCAGAGTTTTGCTCTTTGTTCTCACCACAGCCCCCAGGGTGTTCAAATGCACGGCAGTAGTCACGGCTCACCTAAGGTGTCTAGGATTCTGGGTGTTTCCATATCTAGACGACTGGCTCTGTACTGCCACCACCAAGCATCAACTGATCGAGGCATGGGACTCCACTATTCACACTTGTACACAACTAGGCATCACCATAAACTACGAAAAGTCTGCATTGTTGCCTTGTCAGTATATTACATTTATAGGGGCAGATTTAGACAAAAGAGCCATGATAGCAAAACTGCCTCAAGAAAGGGTGTTAACCATTTGTCAAGTTTCAGTCCTCATGGCAAACAAGAGTCCAGGCAAGGTTTGTCCTCAAAGTCTTAAGTTCGATGGCTGCAGCAATTACTCTGGTACCTATGGCACGCTTCCACATGATAATTCTGCAGCGTCTCCTTTTTTCTCAGTGATCTTTCCAGGATTTACCAATGTCACATCAGATTTGGATCACGGAGTCTTGCAAGAAGTACTTAGCATGGTGGCTTCACTCCCCTCTGATCTCAATGGGCAGACCATTTCTAAGCCCCCAACCCTTAGCCACAGTGACCATGGATGCTTCCCAAATAGGGTAAGGAGGGCATTATCTGGGACAGACTGTTCAAGGGACTTGGCAGGAACACAAGTACCACTTGCACATCAATGTCCTAAAGATTAGAGCGGTGCTATTGGCATTGCAATCACTTCAAGACTCTCTACCTACAGGGACTATAGCAATTCAGACTGACAATATGTCGGTGGTATGGTACATCAACAAACAGGGTGGAACTAGGTCTTATCCCTTGTGTTGAGAGGCTCTACGAGTATGGCAATGGGCAATGTCTTCCCAATGCTTTCTGGTTGCAATGCACATCCCGGGGAAAACCAGTGTGATAGCGGACAAGCTCAGCAGGGCTATTCTGATGCCTCACAAGTGGTCCCTGAAACAGGAGGTTGCGGACTTGATTTTTTGCAAATGGGGCCAACCATGCTGCAATCTGTTTGCCCCCCTCAACAACAAATGCAGCAGTTACTTTGCCCTAGTCCCACCACCGGGACAGTCATCTAGGGAAGCACTTGTTCACGATTGGCCCCCGGGACTGCTTTACGCCTTTCCACCATTTCCCCTGATCCCCAAGGTTCTTCAGAAATCAGTTGTTGGGTTACAAGTTAATCCTCATTGCCCCTTACTGGCTTTGTCAGATATGGTTCCCATTCCTTTGGCCTCATCTGCAGGGGGAGCCTTCGATCCTGGACCCAGTTCCAGATCTCCTGATGCATTAGTCTGGTAATCTCCATCCTTCCATTCAAACTCTCAATCTGACAGCTTGGTTTCTCCACTTCCGGTCTTAGCCAGGCTTCTTGATGTTTCTCCGGCAGTTCAACACATTTTGATTTCCTCTCATAAGCCCACTACAAGGAAACTTTATGCTAGTAAATGGAAGAGGTTCTCTTGTTGGGTAAACAAAAACAAGACTGATCTGTTTACTGCACCCATTTCAAAGATTCTCGAATTTCTTACTGAAACCTTTGAGCAAGGAGTAGCGGCAGCTACTATCCAGGTTCAGATGGCTGCCATTTCTAATTTCCATGTGAGAGAAATGGCCTCCAACATTATGTCCCATAGCGTATGTAAAGCATTCCTAAAAGGTACTACTCTTTAAGACCTCCAATAACAGAACCCCCCCCCCTCCCCGGATCTAAATTTAGCGTTAGAGGCTCTGATTCTTCTTCCCTTTGAGCCATCTGCTTCTTGTCCACTGAAATTTCTGTCATGGAAGACCCTTTTCTTAACCACCATTACCTCAGCCAAGAGGGCTTCAGAATTACAGGCCTTATCTGTTAGTCCCCTGTACTTGATTTTCCACAAAGACAGAGTTTTTCTTAGAACCAACCCCTCTTTCTTGCCTAAGGTCTCCTCAGAGTACAATTTGAATCAATCCACAGAGCTTCCTGTATTCTTCCCCAATCATGGCAACAAGGCAGAGTATAAGCTCCATCAATTGGGCGTTCATAGACAGTTACGTTTTTATTTACACAGGATCAAGGATTTCAGAAAATCTGACCAACTGTTCATATCCTTTGCAGAGAACAAGAAAGGTTGCTCAATTTCAAAAGTGCCTAAGTGGCTTTAAGACACTATAATCTACATATACAGTTTGCCCAATAAAAAACTTCCAGGGAAAATTAAAGGACACTCAACTAGGGTCTTGGCTACCTCTGTTGCTTTTCAAGCCAGACTGCCTCTGGATTTGATCTGTGCAACAGCTACATGGGCTAATCCTCATGCCTTTATCACTCATCACAAAGTAGATGTGGCTTCCCAGAACAGGGCATCCTTTGGCTCCACGGTCCTGAAAAGTTTTTTCTAGTGAGCCACCCAAGAGATAGGTGCTGGGGACGCGGTCTCAAATAGCAAGAATGAAGGCAAGATTTTGGATAACATAACATAAAGAAGTTATGTACTCACCATAACGTTCCATGTTTGTTGTCCTTCATCTAACCTTCCTTCTTGCATCCCACCCTCCTTCCCCCTTCCTGGAGGATTGAGGGGAATTCCTTTTATTGGTTACATTGGCTGAGTTTCCTTTGTACCATACCATTTGGTTAGTCCTAGTCTCCCCTTCCTTCTTTTGCTGATTGTTTACACCTTTATATACAGGTGTTCTCTTGTATGTAGATGTAGAGTAAATTTTTCTTCCTGCATAGTCTAGTGCTGGGTTTTCACAAACGAGATCTGGGTAACTACTGCTTGGCATGTTGGGATATGGGCTAGCCTCGAGACAGTAAAAGCTCTCGAGCTATAGTATACGGCCGAGTCAGAGACGAGGATTGGCTCAGAACCCAAATAGCAAGAAGGAAGGTGAGATGAAGGACAACAAACATGGAACGTTATGGTGAGTACATAACTTCTTGTTTTTAGAGTTTGAGTTGCTGTTTATAGCTGGTGAGGGTTGTTTTACAAGTTTAAGAATGGTCTCAATAAAGTGGGAGTCAAAAATGTGAACTATATGTTGTGGGTCCTTATCTAGAAAAGGAGATGGGTTTTGAGGAGTACCTGGATTTAGGAGCTTGGAAACAGATTTCCACAAATTTTTAGGGTTATGTTTATGGCTAGAGAGTTGTTAAGAGAAGTAGAGTTTTTTTTAGCTTTATTTTGGAGTTGTCTATAGATAGTTTCATAAACTTGGTTTTTGTTCTTGTGCCATTCTTTCCAGGCTAAGTCTCTGGAGAGAAGTACGTTTTTGGTTGAATTTGTAAGCCATGGAGCTTGGTTACATTTTGTCCTTTTGTAGCGAATAGGGTCTAGAGAATTTAGAGTATCGAGGAAGACTTTAGAAAAGTAGTTTACAAGCTTCTCCAAAAGATAGAAATTTGAGTGGAGTCCAGTTTAGGGCTTTTAATGAGTCTACTAAAGCAGATTGAGAAAAAGTTGTTTCTGGACATACGGTAAGAATGGGGTTTAAGAATACGAGTGTGAGATCTATAGGTGAAGGCAGGTGAGTAATTACTTAAGGTGTCAGGGAGGGTGTTAGTATTAGAGTATTTGTGAGGGTCTGAAACTAAGATTCAATCCAAAATGGATCCTTGTTGTTTTTTAAGCACACTGGTGGGGGTGTTTATAAGATGGCTATATCTATACAAGTTAATGCTATTCTCAGGGGAGTTGGAAGATACATTTTGCCAATTAGTATTAGCATCACCAAGAATGATGGTTTCTTGTGATATGTTGTGGGTAGTCCAGGATAGAAAATCTTCCAGAGTAGGGATGTTATGGCCAGGGGGAATGTATAGAACTGCTATGACTAGTTGTTTGGTTTTCTTTATCTTTAGTGATGATTAGAGCAGTTCCATGTTACCGAAAGAGGGGGACAGGTTTGGGGGTAGGGTGTTATGGTTAAGGAGCTATGATAGACTAGAGCCACTCCACCTCTTTTCTTTTCTAATCTATCATGGCGAAGTATATTATAGCCGGGGGGAAGAATCCAACCAGGAATTTAGATAGACTCTATCCCGTACATTGAAAAAGAATAAAAATTGACATCAGATAAAGAAGTTATGTACTTAACATAATGTTCCATTTCTGTTGTCCACTTTCATTCTTCCTCAACTCCCCACCCTCCATCAACTCCATTTATCACAAGTGAATTCTAGCGGAATGAGATTGTTGGGGCACCACATGTCCCATATGTTGAACTCAGATTATGACAATTCTTTATGGTCTTCATGTCAAGCTGTAGACAAGATCTGAGGGATATTAGGGGTGGTGCATTATAGGTGGTGCATTATAGGTAGGGAAGGAGCTCGAGAGTTTGGCAGTGACCAAGAGCTAGAATAACTGCCGAGTTGGATCAGAGTACTGGATCCGATCACATACGTAGAGGAAGACTGAAAATGGACATCACAGATGGAATGTTATGGTAAGTACATAATTTCTTTTTATTTTGTATGAGAACTACAGAGTGGCCGTCATCTGTATCAGGTGATGAATGAACCAAATCATTGCTGGTGTTGTGAAATGCTAACATATCTCATCCACCGAAAGACTGCTGTGATTTTCTTTAAATATGTAACATTGTTTTGTGAACTGTCTATAGACCTGTCTAGTCACTTGTTTAAGAAACAGTTAAATACATTAAATTATAGACCAACCCACTCATGCAGTTATAACCAAAAGTTAAGTAAGTAAACAGTAAAATAAGTTGACTAATCGGAGTAAGATGGCGGTCATCTGAGTGAGATAGACTTGTATCATGAATGTTGGGATTCTCAATAGTAGTGAAGCTATTACTGGTTATATTACATTTTACTGTTCATCAGACCTGGAAGGAGGATGCCTGCATGTTGTTGATCAGCAGCACTACAATTGCACTTTCAGGTTCTTGCTCTAGTGTTTTTATGTCTCTCTGACTCCTGTCTTCCTCCCCGTCCATTGTAGTGCTCTTTCATTCCTGCTTGCTTCTCTGCATGCAGAGATGCTAGAGCAGGGAGACCATATACGGGAATTACAGCTATATACCATGGTTAGAATTTTTTATGATGCTAGCTCCCTTCCTTTGTTGTTTGGCGGAAGAACTGCAGTGTCTGCTTGTACCCATCTGCTGTACTTTATTAGGGTACACTGCAGTCACTTTTGCTGGGATTATGTCCTCAAATACTACCTTTGTACATGGATTCTACGTCATTGTCTTCCCCTAAGTGGTGCTGTCCCTGGGAAGGGATTGCCAGGATCAGCCCCTTACTCCATCATTCCTCAGCTAGCTCCTCCAGGGCCTTGGCTGCCAATCAAGTCCAGGTTACCTAGGATGAAGTCAATGATCCATTTGCCTGACATGGAGCTGTTCAAGCACTGTTGAACATATTGGTAGTACAGAAGAGTTATAGTTACTTAGCAAAATGATTCTAATAATTAAATGTTTTTCTCTGCTGCAACAGGGTAGCTGGTTGTTTAGTTTATTTCTCTCAGTTTTGATTTTATTGTAAAACTGAGTATTCTGTTGCAGTGCAAGTCACTGTTTGCATCAAGAGTATATTCAGCATTAGATATCCACAATTAGTGAAGAAAAACACAGTATGACAGCATGTCTTTTATGCTAATACTTTGCACACATCTGCTGTTGTATCGTAAAGGTGCAAATGAATTTATGAAGAAGCTGTAAAAAAATATCTGAGTTAAACAAGAAAAAAACTTAAAGGCTGACACTATGCATTTGAATTTATGCCAGGTCTTGTGCTGAGATGCTGTACAGCCTAAATTTATATATTTCGTTTTCCTCATTAAAAGATATTGGGTAAAGTTTCAATATTTTTGTTTTAATTGCTGGTTTGTTTGGTTTTGCAAAAGTGTTCTGTTATGCTTTTTCTATATTTTTGTTGTACTTGCACATTATTGAGTTGCAATTGTGGGTGCATGCAGTACCTCTCAGCTGTCAGAATTTTGTAGAATACCCAGAGTTTTGGCTCATGTTTTTGGTCAGTTCTTTATATAATTTGTGGTTTTCTGGCAAATCACTGAGGATTAAAGCCACTAATTAATATACATTTGAATTTCAGACTTCATAGTCTGCAGAAAATACAAGCTAATTCAAAACCTGTTATTTTAGCAACTTTATAACATAAAATGTAATATTTAAAATCTGTCTGTGGTTTTATGCCTTTCTTCCCCCATTATTTTTGGCTTTGTAAAGAATTCTTGCGCTAAGAGGTTGAGAGGTATGGGTGCCTGGAATTTCAAATTTTGTGTTGGAAATTGACTTGCCAATGAGCTTCTGCTTTGGGGTTTGGATATGGCTGCATATGATTTACAGTTTATATAATCTGTACAGATGTATGCATTTGGTTTCAGTTGTCAGTAAATGTGGTTTGTATGTTTCTTTTTCCAGCAATTCGAATCAAGAAGCCAATTAAAACTAAGTTCCGGCTTCCTGTATTCAACTGGACAGCCCTAAAGCCCAATCAGATTAATGGCACTGTCTTCAGTGAACTTGATGACGAAAGGATACTGGAGGTATGGACATTTTGAATTTCAGAGTTATGTCATAAATTAATTCTTTAGGCTTACTGGCTGCCTTTCTGTTCTGCAACCTAGTAAGCCAATGAATTTATCCAGTGTTTTAGAATTATATTATTGGTCGAGAGACCAGTAAACAAAACAATGTTTTTATCATTTATAGCCAAAATGTTCCAGGTATCGAAAAAATCCTTCAATATGGTATCCAAAGTAGAGTGTTAGGATTATTTTTTTATATTGTTTTATTAGGATAAGCTTCTCATTGATAGCTGCCTCTGGTTCTACTTTATGGACTTCACAGTCTGTCTTCCAGCTCCCTTGATGACTGTTGCTTTCTCCCCATGTTGCCTGTCACTCAACCATATGATGTCTCACTGTTTGGTCGGAGTATCTGAGGTGGATACTGGGAAAGATTTGACACACCTCAGTTTTGTTACACTTCTCCTGTGAGCTAACAGAAAAAGGCAGAGAGCAAACTCTTTAGGAAGAGAAATGTCATCTTTATTTTTTCTTTTTTTGGCTTGTTTTTTGTCCTTTTGTATGTACAATTGTGCTGTAGTCTGCCTTGAGCATACTTGGCTATGCTGTATGATGCATCCTTAAAGATTTTGAATTTTTGGAATGCTTCAGTTTTGCTTCTCATCTGCCAGTAAGCAACAGGATGGTAGATTCTGCTCCCTGCCATCCAGCTGGAGATGGAACAGTGTCAATTTATCATCTTCCCCA
Source organism: Protopterus annectens (assembly GCF_019279795.1). Classification (NCBI taxonomy): domain Eukaryota; kingdom Metazoa; phylum Chordata; order Ceratodontiformes; family Protopteridae; genus Protopterus; species Protopterus annectens. The sequence continues at coordinate 1,018,963,999 of NC_056743.1, forward strand.
TATAATCATAGGTGTGTCATTGAATCTGGGGTACCAGTGGACTGGCTGTTTTACAATAATTAAGCAAAGGAGTTGACATATTTTCGAAAAAATGGTGAATCTTTTGTCATGATTGCAGCTGGTGGCTCCATAGCTTAGAGATACAAAGCCTCGACTCCACCCTAAACAACCCGGTTTCAAATAGCAAGCTGGATGCTGCAGGAACCAGCTTTGGGGAGGGGGTAATTGAAGTAAATAAAAAGCAGTGACTTTTCCATCCTGGGGAAAAGTGCCCAAGTTCCATAAGTTTGGGGGGGTGGGGGTCAAAAAGGAAAGATGCAAAGCCTGTGCCTCTCTGCCAGTAGTCAGTCCTGGGGAGTTTCTGGTTGTGACACATGTTATCAGTGCAGCCACATTGTTTATACAGGAGGAGATTGAATGAGACTGGGTCAGAGTCTTAGCATCCCCTCATGTACCATGCATGGGATCAAGACCCCTTAACCTGAAAGCACATCAGTCAGCTGAATGGGCCTTCACTCCCTCCCTCCCCTTCCTCATAGAGGTGCCTTCACAAGATTTCTTCATGCTGGCTCTTTGATTTTTTTAAAATCAGTTAGCCAGACACTGTATATCACAAGTGTCAGAGGTGGTTCCTGCTAAAAGATGGAAGCTTCCTTCCCAGAAGGACTCACAGATGGAAGAATTGGATTATGTTAACCAAATGTCTCCTATTATGTCTGCAGTCTGACTGATGACACCTTATCCTCTGGGATACCCTGTCCTGTGCCTTGCCACCTGCGGATACCCTGTCCCCTCTGCCTTGCCACTTGAAGATGTTTGGTTTGAAGATACCCTTCATATTATGAAAGATATTTTCAGATGGAGAGCAGTAGATTTTTCTCGGGCACCGATCTGATACAGAAGTTATCTGGTCCTCCTAGAAACAAAACCTGTAGCCATTTGTCCTGCACTAGAAGCCCTGGATGATGCATTTTTAATTTACCTCTTTCCCATCTGACTTCCAGCCCCCTTGTCTGAGGAGGATAGACTGATTTTATAAGGTCCATGAATACACAAGCATCTATAGAAGAGCCCAGTTGCTAATCCAGCAGTTATGTCTATGAATTCTAGCACGGGGTCAAATGTGGCTGTATTCAGGGATTTCCTATCCCTTAAAGAAGTAGAGTAAACTTGTCCATTTTGGGGGAAAAGATGAAACCTCTGTACCCAGGCTGTTATGGCTCACAGCTGCCAGTCTCGCGTTAAAGTATGAGGAATCCCTCTCTGGCCTGTTGAGACAGAACACAGAGTAGATTTGAGTATAAGGACTTGAAATGAGTGAGGCTTGAATTATATAGCCATGCTGCTCTGGTTTCCATGCAGTCCATCAAATATGGATATGATGCAGTTGATGCATCCTGCAGGGCAGCTGCAATAGGGTCACTGGTTAGGAGATAAACAGCTAGTTGGGAGCAGAAGAGCATCAAAGAAAATCCCTTGTTTAAGTAAGATCGAATTTATAGATGTTACAGAGATGATCTTTTCTTTGTGCGGAATGGTTCCTGCTATGAATACCTCACATTTGTAGCTTCGCTGAGCCTTGGCACTGATTTTCTTAAATTTACTAGGAGAGAATTTGGTAGCAACATTAATTTTTTGGACATCAACATTAGTTTGGATATCGAGAATCTTTGTTTTGAAAGTATAATTTTTAGGAAACAATCATTTGTTAACCAGTATTTGCATAAAAACAGTTCACATCCTATGCATGTCAAAGGGAATAGTCAAAGGTCAGTTAGTTCGTTTAAGCAGGCTCACTAGTAACGATACAATTTACAAGAGAGCGAGTATGATTTTACGTTATTTTTTTTTGTTGTTGTTGAAAGGGCTATAGTTCCAATTGGCTAAATGCAATCAGTGCTGAAGTGTCATTGCTCAGAAAAGGGAAAGCTCGGCCAATCCTGAGCATCTGTGGTTTAGACCACTCATTAGTCCTACATTGCAACCAGGAAGTTGGTAGGATCAATCAGATTCCTTATAGGCTAGTGATCCCCGCTCCTATTATAAATTATATATTCATCATTAAAGATATTATTATTATAGAAAATTGGAAAATCATAATGGGAAATACTGACCTAGTAAATTGTCGGAACCAGGCCGTTATTCACTTATAAGAAAGTGAACAATATCAAGTCCATTCTAGAAGAGAAACCATCTCAAGGAACACAGAGTAGTTTTGTGTTTGGTACATATTGTTGTGGGGCTTGTAATCAGTGTCTGCTAGTGTGTAACAGTAGCAACATTTATTTACCGAATTTATATTGTAACATCTGGGCAAGGCTAGACATATAAATCAACTTTTGAAATTTACATTGCGACTTGTCAATCCTGCACTGCTTTTTAAGTGGGTAAGACAAGTCAACAGTTAAAGAAAATAATATAGGAACACTTACAGGCTATTCACATAAAGGATCTCAATTACTCATTAGCTAAGCACAGTTTTAGTGTACAAAGATTTTAAAAAGTTTGTTTCATGTGATTGATAGCATAGTTTTTGCAGATTTTTGTGGTGGTGATGAAAATCTTTTAGAACGTAGAAAAACACTTTGGCGGGTTAGGCTCAGAGCAGATCGTGCTCCAGGTCTCAATGACATTGTGAATTTAGTGTTCTTTTTTTTTTTTAAAGAAGAACAAGTTGAAACATAGTAAAAGAATGTGGTGCCAGTTAATTTTATAATTGTTTTATTTATAAAATTATTAATATATTTGATTTAAGTGTTGGATTATGTAAGGAGCTGAACATTTTACTATCGACCAATTGGAGTGAGGGCTTTGTTTGAGGTTTAATTTTGATTGGTTAATTGATGGTATGTGGAATCATTTAAATGTTTAGTGAATTGTATGGAGTTTTTTTAAGTCTGATGAAGTTCTGAGTGTAATATGGTACAGAATGAAAGTGCTTACTTTTAAAATGTTTCACATTTCAGCCATTTGGATGTGTGGATCTATGTCTTTTGTTTGTTTTGTTTTATAGTCAACTATGCTGTGCTTGTGTTTTTTGGTTAGGAGATATGCCTCACTTAGGACTGAGTCCCTAACAGAGTATGTCAAAGTATAGCTGTTTGATATCTGATTGGATAATGGGAAATACATTCATTTTGTTGAAAAACTCAAAATATCGAAAACTAAAATGTTGAAAACTCAATGTTGAAAATGGGAATGTGCGCTGTCCCCACTGTTCTGCGATCCCGGAGTCACTATATATAATTTGCAGGGGTGTGGGGAGAACAAGACTGCTTGAACCCACACCACCATATTGGATTGTTTTTTTTTAACATTTTTGGTTTCAGTATTTTGAGTTTTTCAAGCAAATGAATATATTTTGAATAATGATTTTCTCTATGGCCTGCCAGCAGAAAGTGTCTAAGAAAGTGAATAAAAAAAGTGTGAAACTATACAATTGGTTAAATGTTATTTCATTCTCCATTCAAGTTATATCATAAATTCTGAAAATAAAGACTGGCCCTTATACCATATATAGGAGATGACTAAACCACAAAAAGGAAAGATAGGCTACTACAGCAAAAAAAAAAAAGGGGGGGGGGGGTGGCAGGCTGACCAGAAGGGAGAGCCTGTAGGGCCTCAGTGCCATGACAGAGAGGGAGCAGCTATAACTCAGCAATGGTTACTTCTCTCCCCAGCCTCAAAACTTTACTCCAACCCAATCCTCTCCCTGCACCCCTTCTATGTTTCCAACTTATTCAAGGATAGAAGGCTAGCTGTTTTTTTATAGATTCATAGGTTGGTACTAGGCTATCGGCCCTAGGTCCTATACAAGCCTAGCCATAACAATTTTTTTATGAAACAAGGGGAGGCTATATCACAGGGTAGGTCCATCCTGAATAAAATAAAGCAGGGCTATGGTGTACATTTCAAGAAGAAGAAAAAAATTCCACTTGTTGCAGAGTACCAGCAACACCTTATGCCTCTACAGACAAAGTCTGTTATCCCAGGGTGTCATAGAAAAGGCTGTAGAAAAAGAATAGGAGAATGGATTGTACCCAGGCTGACCCTGAAATTGGTCAGTATTGATCAGTGCAGTACCCTGGTAAACAAGTATAAATAAATTGAAGTACTATAAACTGTTTATTGTTGTAATATAAATAAACGAAGTAGTATAGATTTATAGTTGTAATAGAAGATGTGACTTGGTCAGATTTCTGCTATGGCTGCTGTATGATCAGATGTGTGTCCGCAGGACTTGAAGTCTGTTCTGTAAAAGTTACTCAAATTTGCAGTTTGCCCAATAGAAAAAAAGAGAAATGTAAAACAGTATACAAAAAAATAATGTAAAAAAAAGTGGCAGGGGAAGGATAGCTGAAAGTAGACCAAAAGATAGGGATGTGGTGTGAAACTAGAAAGAGCAGGGAGAACTAGTGTTATTGGCGATGTGGAAATGGAAAGATCTGTAATAAGCAGTAAGAGAAGCTTCTGATCCAGAGGAAAAAATAGAGGCGGTACTATGCTGATTAAATGACCCTGCCACAGTTGTACAGAATTTATTTGATGAAAATGTGGACTGTAGGCAAGAATGGAAGCAGTAGATTCTTAAGTGGGTTGGACAGGTCAGAAGCTAGTTGATTTGGAAGATAGTGCCAGACACAAGAAACTGAAGATAATTAGAATACCAGAAAAGTGGGCAAGAATGAACTGTAATTGTAAACTAATAGAACTTTGGAATAGTTGGACTAGAATTGCAGAAACAGAAATTAAAATAGAGCATACCAGATGGCATGGAGACTTGATGCAGATCTCAGCAAGAATCCAAGGCCAGTAATAGTAAGACTTCTGTCATATGAGATGAAGGAAAGGATATTACCAAAGGTGTGGGCACCAGGGACTGCATTAATGGTAAGGGATAAGAGATTCTTTGTAGATCAAGACTATTTATTTGTATGAGGCATACAGAAAAAGAAGCTCTTTTGCCCCTGCCATCAAGTTGTGCAAAAAGAAAGGGGTTAGGTGGAGGTTACTGTATCCAGCATCCGTTAGGATGCTTTTAAATGGAGACACATGGACAGTGGCTGACCCACAAAAGCACTACATGTCCTGCGAATCACATGATAAATGCTAGTGATGGACAAAGGAGAGGAAGGCAGAGTAGCTGTGAGAAGGGAGACACTACCAGTAGCGTAATGGAGAGAGGCCTTATCTCACTATTTCAGTGACTACAATGGCTAAAACAGAAGGTGGAATTGATAAAGGGTGCTAGAAGGAAGGGAAAAGAGGACTAGAATGAAAGACCTTATTTGTTCAGTTTGGACTGCACTTGGACATGATGTGTAGATAATTATCGAAGATTCTGAGAATTCAAATGGGGGGGGGGGACAAAAAAGGCAGTCACTGGAGTACACGTGGTAAAAGTCTCTCCCTTACATTTGCAGCACAAGAATACTGTATATATTGTTGCGTATGTGTCTGTTTTGAAAGGAGATCTTAATGGTGTTGTAACACAACATGGAAATGAATAAATGCAAACAGTGGGCAGGGAAGGGTGTAGAATGTCACAATGCTAGGATAGGTTATGGAGTCTGAAAAGGAAAGAAGCACAGAGTTGACCATGAAACAGACAGGATCCGTGAAGAACAGTATGTGATGTAAGTGTGGGGGATTTGAGAGAGAATTTCTATTGGTCTGCCTTGTTTTAACTTTAAAATAGCTGCATAGAAACAGCTGTACCTACCCCCCCAAAAAAAGGACAGCCTCCAAAACAAGCCACCCCAGTGGAATCCCAGTATAAATAGGTTGTATAATAAACAAAAGAAAATCATCGGGGCAACAGTTCTAATGCACGCATTTTGTTATGTCCTGAATCAAAGTTGTAGCTTTTTGTGGTAAAAGAGCAAGGACTGCACTAGTCACAAAATAATGCTCTGTATTAGAGCCTCTTTTCATCCATTTCCCGAAGAGAGATGTTAACACTGTCGTTATTAATTTCAATATAAAATCCCCCGTAATCATGAACCCCGGTACCTTCCATCTTTTTCATGATTTTGAATTGGGACTGAAACTTAAATTTTTGAAAATGGATTCAGCAATATGTTTCCGGACACACCCATTCCGTGGGATCTTGTCCTGAAATAAATAGCATATACTACTCTGAACTATCCCCTGTTTTTCAGTGATGATCGTGATTTTGACTCCAAATGTTGCTGTTATCCACCCTAAAACTGAGAATTAATTTACGGAAAAGTGGTGGATCAGCTTGAAATAATAATGGCAGAAGTTGTATTTAAGGAATTGGTCTGCTTCAGAAAATATACCTAATTCAAATCCCTTTATTGTGTTATTACAACCAATATTTAAAATGTGTCCTTGAGGTTTGCTTTTGTCCATGAATACTTTAAGGTTTGTCTGTGATTCAGGAGGTGCAAAATTAATGGCAAGGAAAAAGTGTACTTTTCGGACCTCAGTAACTGGATTGCACCCCCAACTCCCCAAAACTAACAAAAACAACCACCACTGCCTCTTCATGGCACCACAGACGTATCTTAGAAAAATAAGTTGACAATTTCGGGAATGTACCAGGTTAGCGTAAGCAAAGCCATAAAATATGTGGAGTGTAATAATTGTAAGGAAGGAAGACTTTCTTTCTCAGGTTCTGGTTGGTGTTAACATTCATGCCAACATATATCAGGGGCCTTAAGTGCTGAGTATTAGATCATTGAGAGCGTTTGCTAAGATTACAAGCACTCATTAAAATTGTTGCCCTGATAACGGAAAAGTACCCAGGTCCCTCACTGTTCTGTCTAAGGCCAAAGAACACTGCTTTGATTGGCAGTAATAATATCCCAGGATTTTTTTTTTCTTCTTTAATTTCTCCAAGTCTTTGGCTTCTAATATCCTAATGGAATGGACCCCATTTCTAAGTCAAAGTATGATTAAAGCTCATGAAATTATTGTTTCAGCCTTAGATGTTAGCCAGAAGTGCTCTTTGCAGCACCCACAATGTGCCAAGAATCGACAGCTTTTGCATTTCATACAGCGTTAACATATATCAGTAATAAAGACCCTTTGCTCCCACTACTGTTGGAATTGTCTGGATATCCTTCTTCCACATTGCCCTCATTTCTGCCTGCAAATCCTGGTGTGTTATGACTTTGTCTCTCTCTGTACATAAGATACTGTAGTCACTAGGTGTAGCAATATCAATGATCAGTGCTACTTTTGTCTTCTTTTCATGGATTACTATGTCTGGTTTTCTCGCATCTGTTTTTTGAGCTATTGGTAATGGGTGATACCGTGTGATATAAACTTCATCCTTTTCTTACATGTTTCCAATGTTTTTCAGTTACTTCAGTATTATAATGTTTACACAATCCCCAGTGCAACAGTCGTGCCACATTATTATGCCTTTCAGTATATAGACCTTCTGCCATTAGTATATCGCAACCAGCAACAAGATGTATGACTATTTCCGGTTCCGTTTTAGAAAACCTATATTTGTCTTTCTCCTACATGTTCAGTGGAACCAGCTTGTATGTAGTCCACTGTCTTGGGTCACCAATAGTAACCTCTTATCTCATGGTTTAAATGTACCTCTCCTTAACCATTCCTGCATTCAAACCTGATTGACATGAGGTTAAGAGATTTCTGTACTTGATATTATATTTACGTATTTTCTACATTTCTTATTTTTTCATCTTATCCTTCACCTTATATTCTTTCTTTTGTTTTTTTGGCACACTCAGTTGCTGCCTAATTTTTATCTACTTCTGGTTTGATTTCCATTCCTGCTTGACACTGATACACTTTTGCTAAATTAAGCAGGGCAGTCATCTTAGACTTATTCTGCTCATGTTTTAAAACTTTCACTATGTTTGGGTCTTGTGAGGTCAGCAGGTACGTATGCAGTCCTACAATTGCATATCTGTACATGCAGTCAATTTCAAGGAGGCTCGTACCCCCTTCAGAATGGGGAATATATAGTTTTGGTATACACTGCTTTTTATAAATCATTGGACAAGCATGAAGCATTTTTCTTGTTTTCCTTTCCAACTGAACCAGTACTTTTTGGGGTCAGTCAGTCACTCCAAAACTAAGTTAAGACAGGAAGAGCAAATTGGTTTTTAGCTTGGACTTATTCCTGGATGTCAGAGCTGTTTTCAGTATTAATTTTAGTCTTCCAAAATATTCCTAAGTTTTATTTTTTTTGTTTGTTTTATTGTTTAACCTTAATCATTTCCCAAATGTTTATACACACCCTCTTGCTAAAGTTGTTTTATATCACATTCCTGTCCCAGGCTGATGTATTGGTGCTGCAGCTTTCCTGCTTTGAAGATTGTTTTTTCACATTAATTAAGACCAAATGACATTCTTATAGCATTTAATGGTTAAGGTGTTTGCCTTACAAACACAAGGTGCAGGGTTTGAGTCAACATCTCCTCTGTGTAATTATCTCTTGGCTAGTGGGGGCTGGTTCTTTTGTGTTCTTGTAAAAAAAAAAAAAAAAAAGTTTCTGTCTTTTGCACACAGTGCAGACTAGAGAGGTTGTTGACTGCAACTGAGCTACAAAATATAAGTATCTTGATTTTTTGATTATTTTTACAGATTACTGTTTTTACAATTTAATATATATAAAGCACTTTGTCTATTCAGTATCTTCACAAATCCTTATCTGTTTAAAAACTTTCATTTGTCTCTCTAGTGCTTGCTGTCTGTAGGCTATTTTGTCCCACCCTCGCTCCCTGCTGGTGTCTTGCTCTTATACTTGGTGGCTTTGCAGTTGCCCGCCCCTACTGTGACACACCTCCCAGTCTAGTGTCATTAGCTCATTCTGCTTAATACAGAGAGAACATTTGATAAGGCCTTCTGTTCCTCCTTTTTCCCTTTCAAAAAGTAAAACAAAACTTTTTTTTTTTCTTTCGCCTGAACCTTCTTGTGTTCTGACTGTCCTTCTCAAACATTTTGGAAATATACAGTATATTTCAGAGCATTTGTTATAACTGTATTTGCTATAACTGATTTAAGTATTTTTTTCTGGCTTTTTGATTATTTACTGCTTAGCGACTGCATTTTAGCCTGTTTATACAGCTCTGCATTCTATTTAAACTGTTTTTGTGTTGATTAACTGTTTTGCACTTTTAAAAAGTTAGTTGTTGCTTAATTTTACCTGTAGGCTAACACACTCAAGTGCGCTAGCTGCTTAAAAGCATTTATAGCATTTACTGTCTGTTTTCTGCAAAAAAAAAAAAAAATCTTGTTTTCCCGCCTTACTGAACTAGAATAGTCCAGTCTTCAGAGTTTGCTGACCTCTGGGCTTTGTCTTGGTTCCTGTGCTATTCCATATCCTTTTTTGGATAAAAGGAAGCGTCTTTGTTCACCAGTGGGAGTGGGGAGCACTGAGCGGCCTGTTTGTCCCTAGAGGAGTGGTTCCAGCCAGAAACTTGTAGTCTATTGGCCATTTTGGGTCAATTCCTAGCTCTTTTCAGCCCCCTGTAATAAAGACCGCTTTAGCGAGCTTTTTCGCTTGTATTCAACTCAGCACAGCTCCTCGTGGTGTCCTGCAGAGTTCTACAAGCAGCAGAGAGCAAAAGAGTGACTTTTTCCTGATTTAAGTATTTTTTTCTGGCTTTTTGATTATTTACTGCTCAGCGACTGCATTTTCGCCTGTTTATACAGCTCTGCATTCTATTTAAACTGTTTTTGTGTTGATTAACTGTTTTGCACTTTTAAAAAAGTTATTTGTTGTTTAATTTTACCTGTAGGCTAACATACTCAAGTGCGCTAGCCGTTTAAAAGCATTTATAGCATTTACTGTCTGTTTTTCCTCTGTTTTCTGCAAAAAAAAAAAAAAAAAAAAAATCTTGTTTTCCCGCCTTACTGAACTAGAATAGTCCAGTCTTCAGAGTTTGCTGATCTCTGGGCTTTGGCTTGGTTCCTGTGCTATTCCATATCCTTATTTGGACAAAGGGAAGCTTCTTTGTTCACCAGTGGGAGTGGGGAGCACTGAGCAGCCTATTTGTCCATAGAGCAGTGGTTCCAGCCAGAAACTTGTAGTCTATTGGCCATTTTGGGTCAATTCCTAGCTCTTTTCAACCCCTGCTATAAAGCCCACTTTAGCGCGTGATTTAGCGGAGTTGCCTATAGAGCACCATCGGGCAGTGCCGGTTAAACAAGGTTAAACTATTTCTGGCTCCGTAAAGTCTGCTTTTCAATTTTTCCCTTAGAACTTCTCTACTTGCAATCTAAACAGTCTATTCTCTATCTCAAAAGCTCAGCACTTGCTCCTAAAGCATTTTTATATAGGTAAAGCTCAGCACTTGCTCCTAAAGCATTTTTATGTAGGTTAAGTACTTGTATACTAAACAAAGTACTACATTAGCCTAGAATCCCCTTGAGTACCCATTTCCCTATAGGTCCCTTCGGACTCAGTTACACAGCAAACTTTTTCACTTTTTCTAGCATGTCGAAGGGTCAGTTGCTAGCGTCCTCTCCTGTTCAGCTGGTAAATCTGGGCATCTTGAGGCAATGTTACAATTGCCTCATGTACACAGACAAACCCACTCCTTCTCCCACAAAACACAAATACATGTGAGAGATGCAACTATATAGCCAAACTGGAGGCTGAGCTCTCTCAACTCAGGACTGGCAAGACCAGACAGGAGGAGAAGGAAACCACGCACACCACAAACCCAGTTTCACATAGAACTATCACAACTGCAAAACAAACACATAAACACACAAAGACATACTTGGAGGCACTGATCAAAAATCTACCAAAACTACAGAGGCCTCCAAAGCAGACACCCAAGCAACTGCCACCTCAAGACATAAGACTTGCAACACATAGTTCTCAAAGTCAGTGTGCTAAACAGTCACAGCCCTTAAGGCCAAACACAATGCCAGACACACTTGTTATAGGTGACTCCATAGTCAGACACACTGACGTCCCACTCACCAGACTGAACAAGGAAAAGATCACAGTAAGCTGCCTGTCAGGCGCTAGAATCCGCCACATAACACAAGCACTCAGGTCACTCCACAGCAAGTACAAGTATGACTCAGTCATTGTCCATGCCGGTGTGAATGACCTGAGACGCACTCCCTGGACTACATGAAAAGAGACATAGAGGAGCTCTCAGATTATGGAGCCCAGGCCGGTATGACCCTGACCCTGAGCAGTATCCTACCCTCACCAAGAATGATGCCACAATACAGAGACAAAATGATCAGCTTTAATAATTGGCTTAATTACTGGTGTCATTCTAAGGGGATCCAATGTCTGTCTGCCTGGGATGACATGCTTGACAAGCCACGCTGCTTCGCAAGGGACGGCTTGCACCTGTCACCCCTGGGCTTCCGGATATTGACAAAGGCTCTTGCCACCCCCATAGTGCCTTTTTTAGGCAAGGCTCAAATGATAAACCTACCGCCCTAGAAAACAAAAATGGAGAAAAACTAAGGATGTAATGGGATCCTATCTCGCCTACATTCATGACAGATGGGTTCGGAGCCGATCCATCGGCTCCGACTCGGCAACTTATACACTAGCACGAAGTCTCTCATTGGCTGGGCTACTCCCTATCCCAGGATGCACTACACCTGCTTCCCCAGATCTCGTTTGCCGCTTTACAAGCTGGACGTGGTCTCGACTTGGCTGGAGCTAAGTGTTTACTTTTACCTTTATTGGTCCTTGACCTTGGGGTTTTTTGTCATTTATTAAACAAACAGCTGTTTTAACAGCTTCTTTTATACTATTTGTGAAGTTTGAGTGCTTGAGTGTTGTCTGGTACTTGTTCCTTTTTGTCTGTCGGGCAAGGCCGTTTTAGTTAGAGGGCCCTTGCCCTATCCTTGTGTTCTTTTAGTCAAAAGGCCTATTAATTTAATTCCTTTGTGGTTATTTGTCTTCGGGCCAAGCCCGTTTAAATTAGAGGGCTTTGGGCCGTTGTTCTGTTTGTCAGTTACTTGTGAGGTAAAATTCTTCTGAGTGCTTGCGCCAGTGAGTCTCGCGCTTTTCAGTTGGCGCTGTTTTTCTTTATAGTGCTAATTTTTGTGGTGAACTCTATTGTTTTTGATCCTGTACTATGTCTAAAGAACAAAAGTCAGGGTTTAAAAAATGCACTCGGTGCAGTTATAAAATGTCCATAACAGACAGCCATTCTATTTGTGTTTATTGTTTGGGGCCGAAACATCTACAAGAGACTTGTAGCGTATGTCATGCTTTTTCTGCTAGGGTTCTTCAAGAACATAAGAACAAGCTTATTTTGAAAGGGCTTATTAAACCCTCCTTTGAGGAAGCTTTGAATCCTCCTGTTGCTTCCAAAAAGAAAAGATAGTCGGCTCCGACAAGTCCGTCGGAGCCGACTTCTAAAAAGAAAAAGTTGACCTCTTCTTCCTCGGCTCCACTGACTTCGGGGCCGAGTGTCGAAGTCTGGCTCGATACCTCCTACTTGGCTCCATTGTCTTGGAGCCGCAAGTTGGAGTATCGAGGTGAATCACCTCCATCGGCTCCAATGGCTTCGAGCCGGTGGAAGTGTGCAGCTCAGACTCTTCCCCTCGGCTCGAAGAAAAGGCTTCTTCGGCGCCGATAGTGATCCATGAGTTGGTGGAGTCGGCGCCGACAGTATTGGAGCCGTTTCGGAGCCGGTCCCCTTCTCCCTCGGAGCCGAGAGTAAAGTCTTCTCGAGTGTCTACCTCCTCTAAATCCTCGAGACTATCGGATTCGGACCTGGATAGGGTTTTACAGAGGCTCTTCCAATCTCCAGTATTTGCTAAAATGGTCTCGACTCCAGCACAGTTTGCTTCAGAGCCGATCCCCCCCCTACACTTTTGATTCCTCCTCCAACCTCTTCTGAGTTGTTGGAGCCGGTGGTGGTAGAGCAATGTGGAGCCATACGGTCGGAGCAGAGACCCCTATCAGGCCTTTCGGCTCCGACCATGCTTCCTACCCTGTCCTCCGGTTCAGGGTTTGGTACTGCGACCTCTACAGCCGGGCCCGAGGGGAATACCTTGGGATTAGGTGCCTCGGTACCTAGTCTTCCTCTCGGAGCATCGGCTGCTGGAATTCCCAGTGCCATCGTGGCCTCTAGACCAGTGACTTCCTTGGATTCTGGAGGTCCGGCCTTTGAGGCCATGAAGAGCACGCTGGCCATGCCCTTGCCGGTTCAACTAGACTCTACCTCACCGTCCCTAGATTTGGAGACTGGTGCCTCTGTTGCGTTGCAGCCCCCCGGCAGCGGGGCCCCAGGGCCTGAGGATACCCCAATAGGGGGTTCCCTTCTTCCGGGTGGTCCGTCCGAAACTGCTTCGGACGAACCCCCACGGAAGAAATTGTGTAAGAGGAAGCACGTAGACTCCCAAGATGAGTCTATTACATCGGATACTGACCTCGATGACGCTGAGGGGTCCCCCAAATCATCTTCGGATGATATCTCCTTCTCAGATATCTTGGAGATTCTGAGACAGAGAGGTGACTGGCAAGCCAAAACCCCTTCAACTGAGGAGTCAGTCTTCCTCAAGGCCTTTGGGGCCCAGCCCTCCGCCTCCTGGGTGTCTCCGCCCTTCGATGAACTCCTTGATTTGATTTCTCGAAGGGTGTGGGAACACCCTGATTCTGTGGAACCGGTGCCTGTGAGGCCCAATAAATTCTTGTCAGCCCCCCCACAAAAAGAATTTCTCACAAAGGGTATACCGGTAGATGCTTTGGTGGTGGCTTCTGCCACACAGCAGGATGTGGCAGAGGCTTCGACGTCTATTCATCCTCCTAATAAGGATTCTAGGAGTATGGATAGGTACGGGAAGCGTACCCTCTCCTCAGCGGCTTTTTCCTTACGGTCGCTGAATTATTTATGTCATTTTACAAGGCTCCAAAGGGATCTTCTCAAAGAGCTAAATGACTCCCTTGTTGGTAATCTACCTGAAGCGCTGGCCTTGACTGTTGGCGCACAGATGACTACTCTTTGTTCTATTGTTAACTCGTCCATGAGGCTCATCTCGTATGCGGCCGAGGGGGCGAGTAGAGCAGCGGGAACAGGCATTGCCCTTAGGAGACAAGCCTGGTTACGCTTGTGTTCGTTTACGGAGGCCTTCAAGTCTTCCTTCGCCGACACCCCCTTTGATGGTTCATCTTTGTTTGGACCCAAGGTGAAGGACACACTAACTTGGTGCGAGCAGGAGGGCAAGACTTTGACTGCCGTTGGGGCCCGTTATTCCGCTCCTTCCAGGCCTTATCCCAAGGCTGGGAGAGGAGGGAAAATGTGGTTTAAAAAATCCCAAAAGTCTTTCTCTACTCCACCCAGTGATTCCCCCTCCAGAGGCAGGGGGGGGGGGAATTTGGAAGACGCCGCCCCAGAGGTGGCAGAGGCCCCGTAACTCTGGAGACCGCGATTCCTTTCGTGGTTCTTCATACAACCAGCGTTCCTGAGTGGTTGCCCGACTGTGCAGCTCCGGAGCCAGTCGGGTCGCTATGCGGCGCATCCACAAGCTTGGGAATCCATAACAAGCGATCAGTGGGTGCTTCACATTACCGGAGGATATATCATCCCTTTCAACAAACCCCTTTCTTTAAGGGAAATCCCGGACGTGCCACCCAGTCAGCGGGATCAGGCAGCATTAGAAATTTCAAAGCTGCTAGAAAAAGAGCCATCCAGCCTGTCCCCACCGACCAGATCGGATCAGGAACTTACTCAAAATTATTTTGGTACCAAAAGACAGGGGACTTCAGGCCCATTTTGGACCTCAGTTCATTGAATCGTTTAAAGAAGTCCAAATTCGAATGGTCACTCTTCAATCTATTCTTCCTCTGCTGGAAAAAATGCATGGATGTGCTCCATAGATCTCCAGGACGCTTACTATCACATTCCCATAGCTCAAGAGTCCAGGAGACATTTACGCTCGCCTCGGAGCCAGTCATTTTCAATTCGAGCACTGCCCTTTGGTCTCACCACAGTCCCCAGGGTGTTCACCAAATGTCTGGCAGTGGTAACTGCTCACCTGAGAAGTCTGGGATTCCAGGTGTTTCCTTATCTAGACGACTGGCTCCTTACAGCCACCTCCGAGCATCTACTTCTCCAAGCGCTCAGAGCCACGTTCAACTTGGGCCGTTTCTTGGGGATCACATTCAATTTGCAAAAATCTGTACTACAGCCTTCTCAGCGTATTACTTTCATAGGCGCAGACTTAGACACAAAAAGAATGCGCGCCTTCTTACCGGCAGCAAGAATTCAGATCTTACAAGATCAGGTCAAATCCTGCCTTCACTTACAAAGAGCCCCGGCCCATCGGATCCTACAACTGTTGGGCTCGATGGCGTCAACTATACTCCTAGTTCCCTTGGCCAGACTTCACATGCGAATTCTACAATAGCTACTGTCGGTTCAATGGTCTTATCAGGAACTGCCCTTGAACCACTTAATCATAATCACGGAGAGTTGCCGTCGAGATCTGCGTTGGTGGCTTCTACAGTCAAATCTCGACAAAGGGCGATCCTTTATTCCTCAACGTCCCGTTGCCACTGTGACCATGGACGCCTCCCAGGTAGGGTGGGGGGGTCATTACCTGGACAGGTCGGTCCAAGGCACATGGCAGATCCAGGAAACACATTTGCATATCAATGTCCTGGAGATGAGAGCGGTACTATTGGTACTCCAAGCTCTCCATCACGCTCCCACAGGGCCCAATTATCCTATCCGACAACATGTCGGTAGTATGGTACATAAACAAGCAAGGGGGTACCAGGTCTTACCCACTATGCAGAGAAGCCATGAGACTTTGGCACTGGGTGGTAGCTACCAACCGCTTTCTAATGGCAATGCACATACCGGGGAAGTCCAATGTGATTGCCGACAGATTAAGCAGGACCATTCTCTTGCCCCACGAGTGGTCCCTCAATCAGAGTATAGCTGCGAAAATCTTCGACAGATGGGGTCTTCCTTGCTGCGACCTGTTTGCCAGCCCCCACAATGCGAAATGCAGAGAGTTCTTCACACTGTTCCCATCCAAGGGACAGATTCCCAGGGACGCTCTGACTCACGTTTGGCCCCCCGGTCTTCTCTACGCCTTCCCTCCGTTCCCCCTCCTACCGAGGGTGATACAGAAGGCCATTTACCTGGAGAGCGAGATGATTCTGATTGCCCCGCACTGGCCTCGTCAAGTTTGGTTCCCTTTCCTACAGAGGCATGCGATAGAAGGTCCATGGTTTCTGGATCCGGTGCCAGACCTGTTGACTCATCAGTCAGGACGGCTTCATCCGTCCCTCAGGTCCCTGAAGTTGGCAGCATGGTTACTCCACTTCCATCCTTAGTCCGAGATAATGCTCTCTCGCCAGATGTGGTCCACATTCTGTCTTCTTCCCATAAACCTTCCACCATCAAACTTTATTCCAGTAAATGGAAAAGGTTTGCCTTCTGGGCTCAAGAACGAGGTATAGATCCTCTCACTGCTCCAGTATCGGAGGTTCTGAATTTTCTGGCCTCCCTTTTTCAGTCGGGCTCTTCAGTTTCTACCATTAAGGTTCAATTAGCAGCGATCTCTAATTTTCATGCTTCTTTTGAACCTTCATTGATGTCTCACAAACTTTGTAAGGCTTTCCTTAAAGGGGCTTGGCTCCTTAGGCCTCCTTTATTTCAGCCTGTTCCCCCTTGAGATTTGAATATGGTTCTTGCTGCCCTAACTGCCCGTCCTTTTGAACCAGCTGCTACTTGTGATTTAAAATTTCTGTCTTGGAAAACAGCCTTTTTAGTAGCCATAACATCTGCTAGGCGAGTTTCAGAACTTCAAGCTCTTTGTTCTGATCCTCCCTATTTGATTTTTCACAAGCATAGAGTTTCATTGAAATTAAACCCCGCATTTATACCAAAGGTGGCCTCTTCTTTCTGTATGCAACAAACTATAGAACTCCTGTCTTTTTCCCAGAATTCTCCAATAACGCAGAATATACTTTGCATCAATTGGACGTACATAGACAACTACGTTTTTATTTGAATAGAACCGCTCAAACGCGGAAATCAAATCAGTTGTTTGTTTCTTTTGCAGCGAACAAATTGGGTCAACCGGTAACAAAAGCCTCCATATCTAAATGGATTAAAGATTGTATCATTTTTATTTATTCACAGGCTCATAAAGACCTTCCCTTTCCAGTCAAGGCTCATTCTACCAGGGCAATGGCTACTTCCATAGCTTTTCACTCCAAGTTATCAATAGATGATATCTGTGCTGCGGCAACCTGGACTTCTCCGCACACTTTTATTTCTCATTACAAATTGGATGTGGTTTCTCAAGGCAGAGCTTCCTTTGGTTCCACAGTTCTCAGGAGTGTGTTCCAGTGAGCCACCCGGGATGTAGGTGCTAGGGACGCTGTCCCATCTGTCATGAATGTAGGCGAGATAGGATCCCATTACATCTTTTAGTTATGTACTTACCATAACTTCAGATGTATGGGATCCATCTCGCCTACATTCATAAGTACCCACCCTCCTTCCCCCTTCCATTTGGATTTAGAGGAGCTGTAGTCACTTTTTCTTGGTGTTCTTTCTTGAAGAACTTTAGTTGGTTATAGTGACTAATAGTGTTTGCTGTGTTTACATGGGTGTATGAAAGCGAACAAACAAGATCTGGGGAAGCAGGTGTAGTGCATCCTGGGATAGGGAGTAGCCCAGCCAATGAGAGACTTCGTGCTAGTGTATAAGTTGCCGAGTCGGAGCCGATGGATCGGCTCCGAACCCATCTGTCATGAATGTAGGCGAGATGGATCCCATACATCCGAAGTTATGGTAAGTACATAACTAAAAGGTAATACTGCTCAATGCCAGAAGTCTAAACCTCAAGATGCACGCCCTCGAAGCCCTCCTCAGTATGGAGAACATCGATGTCTGTGCTGTGACTGAAACCTGGTTCAAGGCTCCTGAGAGCACCCCAGCACTATCAGGTTATACCTCCTATCATGCGTTCCGGCCCCAAAATCCGGACCGAACCACAAAAGGAGGGGGAGTATCCATATTCATAAAGGATACCCACACCTCCAGGTTAGTGGCAACGCACGAAGCATCGGAGACCATCCAGGTGCAATTAACCATAGGTAAAACTGCCCTACAGTTTGTAACATGCTACAGACCACCTTCTCAAACTCAGGAAACCCACACAGCCTTCCTGAAGACACTGGAGAGTATGAATGTCTCTCCAAACACCATCATATTGGGTGACTTCAACTACCCAAACATAGACTGGGAACATTACTCAAGCCCCAACACCCTAGCCCAAAGGTTCCTTGAGTTCATAAACTCAAATGCTGTGGAACAACTAGTCACCATTCCCACAAGAGGAGAAAATATACTAGACCTGATCATCACAAACATGGGGACAAAATGCTTCACACCGGAAGTATATCCCTCATTGGTGAGATCAGACCATAAATTAATCTCACTGGAGATCCACATCCCGCCCCCACCCCCAGCAAAAAAGACCACAGTGAAGAACTTCTCAAAAGCAAACTTCACACTTCTTAAGACTGGCGTGGTATCCTTCAAGGCCCCCGAGCCAGTGGAAACCACAACCCACGCTGCTGAAACCCTTACAAATGCCTTCTACGAGCACCTCCCGGAATGTATGGATCAAGCAATCCCTAATAAAATCAAGACCCTTTCCACCAAAGGCAGGAGCCGGGTCTGGTGGACTCCAGCCATAAACAAACTCTACAACAAGAGGAGAAAGCTACTACATGACAGAGCAAAATCCCTAAAAGGGAAGGCATCTCTGATCAATACTAGCAAAAAACTACGATCACTCATAAAATCATCCAAGGCCAACTTTGACAGAAAAATCGCTAATGACACAAAAGACAATCATAAAGCCTTCTTTAGCTATGTTAGAAACCTGGGTGGAAACTCCCAGATATGCTCAGAATTAGTCCAAAATGATAAAAAAATCACTGAACGCACAGACATTGCCAACATACTGGCAGACAGGTTCAGTGCAAATTTCGCCACTCCCTCCCCCAAAAGGAGAAATATCTATCCCACCAGAGTCTAGCCTCCCAAACATCTCAGATGCCCAGGTGAGAGCTGCTCTCTAAAGCAAAAACACAGCATCAATGGGACCGGACGGTGTCCCCGGCTGTGTGCTACGAACTCAATGAGGAACTAAACCCACACATAAGGCTGCTGTTTAATCTTAGCCTTACTACAGGATACATACCCAAAGAATGGCGACGGCAACTGTGGTCCTACTCCACAAAGGCGGTGCTTCTACGGACCCTGAAATTACCGCCCATAAGCTTGACGAGCCTTGTCTGCAAAGCTATGGAGAGGATCATAATGGAACTCATAAATAAAGACATTGGGGACCTACAGACACTGGATCCTACCCAATTTGGCTTTGTCAAGGGCAGATCCTGCCTCTTGAACTTGGTCGACTTTTTTCAAACAGTCACTAAGGCCATTGATGAGGGTAAGGCAGTTCACACAGCCTACCTTGACCTAGCAAAAGCGTTCAACACAATACCCCACTCGGGCATCATAGAAAAGCTCACCAGCTTAGATGTAAACCCATATGTCACAAGATGGGTTGCAAACTGGCTCAAGGACAGAACACACAGGGTTAGAGTTGCTGGTGCCATGTCAGACTCTAAGCCGGTCATGAGCGGTGTCCCACAGGGCTCAGTCCTGGGCCCCCTCTTGTTCGGCATTTATTTTTCTGAAGTGCAGGCAAACATAGGGGGATTGTGGCTGACAAAATTTGCAGATGACTGCAAACTGGGCACCATAATTGACACTCCATCAGACACAGACATCCTCCAGAAAGGTCTCATAGAAATGGATAACTGGTGCCAGAGCCATGGCCTTAAGCTAAATGCCAAAGAATGTATAGTCATACCCTTTGGGAAAAACAAGGTAACCCCTAATTACCACATAGGTGGTAATCCATTAAACACGGAAGAAGTTATCAGGGACCTGGGGACCCAAGTTGACAGTAACCTCTCTTTTGACACTCACATTGCCAAAGTGGTTAGGAAGACCTTCTACATTGCCCACCTGATCATGAAGGGATTCACATCCAGATCAGGAGAGGTCATTGTACCCCTGTACTCTTCACTTATCAGACCAATGATTGAGTACAACGCCCCATTCGGAATGTACCTTACCCGACACCTGCAGCAGTTGGAAAGAACCCAAAAGTTCCTCACCAAAAGGATAAAGGGGCTCAAACATATGTCATACGATGCCCGACTGAAGAAACTCCAGCTCTATTCAGTCGCATACCGTCTGCTCAGAGGTGATCTGTGCCTGACATACAAGGCCATGTCCAACCCGGAATTAATGGACATGCTCCACCTCAAGAAAATCCAGATCCACCAGAGCCACGAGAGCAAGAGACTTAAACCTCAACACGGATATAAATAGGACGTGCTGGAGGGACAGATTCATCACCCAGAGACTTCCTACACTATGGAACAGAATCCCAGTCCATGTGAGGCAGAGCCCCTCACTGACTCTGTTCAAGAGAAATCTTGACGAGTGGATGGGAGATCGTAGGTTTACCCCGGGAATCATCTCTGTATCACTGCTGGACAGAGGCACAGCAAACTAATGGGTATAGTATTCTCATCCTAAGGGGTGGTGAAAGCCACACACACTCTGGCTAGGCTTATAAATGCCCTAGGGCAGATAGCCTAGTATGAACCTATGAAAAAGTTTTGGCCACATGTTGTGCTTTCAGTTCCTCATCTAATGAACTATACAGTTTTGAATGATCCACAAAAAGAAGATAAGTCTTTACACTTTGTTGTTTTCTGGGAGCCAAATTGTAGCCATGGCGTAATCTGTTAAGTAGACATCTTAATGGGTTAAGAGCAAGACAAAAGAGCAGCAGTGAGAGTCACCCTGGAATATACCCCTTTGAATTTTTATACCTGGTATACTTTATCATGGCTTAACTACAAAGCGGTTTGCCACTGTAATGTAATCAATCACTGTAGGGTGTATTTTATACAGTTTTAAGCACTCTTTTATACGTGAATTGGGGCTTGGCTAGAATTCCTTGTATTTTTTACTAATTGGTTTGGCTGTGTGTCCTGTTTTACTCTCTTATGAATGTGGAATACTGTCACGTACTTTTTTTAAAATCTGTCCACACCATACTTAGATTTTTCCCCTTTTTACAGTTCTTCTTTATGACTTTAACAACAAATGATCCATTGCTCAGTATGACTTTCTTTTGTTACCGTTTTGTTCTATTGCCATGATTGAGTTTTCTTCTAAATGACTATAAACTCGGTCCACATCAATTCCAGTGTATAAGTTTGTACATTGTTGGAAGACAAGTTATTGGTGTATAGTTTTTAGGATACCTTGTAGGTTCACTGTTAAGGAGAACTATTGTTTTTCCTGTTAACTGGGTTGGTGTCAGTTTGGCATGCATGTAAAGATGTTAATACTTTTAGCCAGAAGTTAGGTGCTGCATCTGAGCCTGGGGTTTTCCAATTAGGAGCTTTTCTTAACTTTGCTTGTTTCTCTGGCTGTTAATTCATCCCATTTCATATCCTGTACATTTGAACTTCTTGTTTTTTCTTTAACTTCTTTTATCCATTCAGCATCTTTATGTTCCACAGGATCTTCACAGATGTTTCTCAAAAATGTATCTCTTTCTTCTTTTTTTGATGGTGTTTCAATTCCTTTGGCCTTTTTTCCCCAATTTCCTATAAAACTTTTTTGGGTCATCTGTGACTATATGAGTGAGGTACATATGTGTCAGAGAGAATAGGGCAGTGCATGTATAATACTCCTGCCTCTGCCTCTGAAAATACTGTTAAATCTGTTCCTGTTCTTAGTGAGCATCTCTCACTGGTGTTAGTGTGGAGGATTGAGATGGGAGGCAGTACACACTCAGAGCTCAGCTAAGATCTGTTGCAGTATTTGAAAGCTATAGAACAATTTCAAAAACTTCTACTCTTCCCTTCTAAAATTCTTTGTTTAATCATAAACATTTAATTGGTTATAACAACACTTTTGATACATTTTTAACACAAGCATCTGTACAAATCGGTGTGACAGTCAAATGAGACACAATTCCCTACAAAACTCCAGCTAGCTATGCTGGCATATGTTATACACGTACTGCCCTGTTCTCACTGGCACAGATGGCAGTACCCCACATCTTCACGTCATCAATAAATTGCTTATTTTATACTTTTCCTTTATATTTATCAGTGAACTCACTGGCCTGTCACTCCACAACATTGATGTCAGAGTTGCCACAGTTTCCTGTTCCTTGCTGTGCATCTCCAACTGAACTTCTGTTTGATACTTCCATGATTGCATTTGATTTCTCCCCTTCCTTTACCTTACTGCCCTGTGTTTTTGTGGTAAAACTTTATCTGTTATTAATGAAGAATGTATTTCTGTATGTATTTAATATGTAATTTTCTGTTGGAGCTTTTCTCCTTGGGCCTCCGCTGAAAATGGGCATTTGTAGCCCAGTCGGACAAACCCGGTCAACAAATATAAAATAAATAAAATTATCTTCTAAGTTTTTCTACCTGGGCTGATATTTTTAATTTATTTACAATGGTGCAGAATAGATCCTGATCTGCCCTGATACTGCACATTGCTTTTATCACGTCTGTCTTGAGTATTTTTGTTGATCTGTTCCCTGTTCTGTACTCTTCTAACAGTGATGCTTGTTAATTGCCTTATAGTTTTTTCTGTTTGATAGTTCCATGATAGCATTTGATTTCTCCCCCTCCTTTACCTTACTGCCCTGTGTTTTTGTGGTAAAACTTTATCTGTTATTAATTTAGCTGCACAGTAATGTATCCTATTTACTTCTGTTATATCACATGAATTTCTATGAAAAGTCCTAATTACTGTGTTCATTTGTTGTATCAAACTTCTAACTTTTTGGGTTTTATTGACTTTCTGTAGTCCGTTTCTTTTATTGAATATAATGTCTGTCCATCTCTATTAAATCAAGCAACTTTTTTCCTAGATCATTTTCTTCTAAACTGAGGGCACATTCTTTGTTCATTTCCTGCAGGCATTCTACAGAAAGTTCAGAGCATCTTCTTGTGCCACAGTCTCTTCAGTTTCATCCTCTGTTATCAGTTACTCTTTCATGTGTGAACTCACTGGCCTGTCACTCCACAACATTGATGTCAGAGTTGCCACAGTTTCCTGTTCCTTGCTGTGCAACTCCAACTGAACTTTTGTACTGGTTTCCTGTGGAAGGCTGCAAAGTGTCTTCGTATGGCAACTGATCAGATGTTTCCCGCTCCACTGGTTTCTCCTTAATTTGGGATCCATTACTGTATCTTGCTGTGGTGTTGTCAGAGTTAAATTTCTACACTAAATCCTTCACTTTGCAGGTAATCTATAACCTCAGTTTCTATTTTTTTAACTTCGCCATTACTAAATCCGCTTTTCTGTTTTTCCGGGTTTATTTCTTATTTTTTGTATTGTAAAATTTGGCTGTATTTCTCTTCAAATATTTTTGGTGCTGCTGTTTTTTTAATGATTAGTTTTTGCTTTCTCTTGTGCATAAATATTGCACCATATTTCATCTTTTTTTCCTCATGTCCGTATTTGTTCTTCAGATGTCCCTTGCTCCTCCTGTTCTTCCTTACTTGGGGAGGGGGGGGGGGACTCATTGTTCCATCAGGCTCTAACGTGCGTTAGACTTTCTACACCAAATCCTTCACTTTGCAGGTATTCCATAACTTCAGCTTCTATTTTTTTTAACTTCTACTTTACTAATCATCTGTTCTATGTTCTGTCTTTGTGATCTTATTTTTTGTATTCTGAAATCTTCTATATCTGGATGCCTTTGCCTGTATTTCTCTTAAAATATATTTGGGGCTGCTTTTTTGTATTAATTAATTTGGCTTTCTCCTTTGTGTGAATATTACACCATAGCAGGTCTCTCTGTCTTTCCCATGTCCATATTTCTTTTTCATACCTTTCAAAAAATCTCTAGATTTTTTTTTTTATTTTCACACTTCCCCAGTCGCTTCTTTTTCCAAACAGCCCAAGGTTTCTTGGTCTACATAATGTTTTTCATAAATCTGATGTATTAATGAACACAAATTTGTATTTGAAACTTTTGACAGTTTTTTTTCTGCAGATATTTTTCTTTCCTCTAATTTCTCTGTTAATCTTTTTGCAGGTCTTCTGTCCGGACATTCTGGGCTTCTTGTATACTAGTAACAGTACATAATTTTTTATCCTCAGTAGTCCACACTATAATCTTTATGGCTGTTTTTTGGCCTATCAGATTTTTTGATTTTTGTGGACTACTACTTCCTTCTAGAACAGGGGGCCATCCCGAATAGCTGGTCATACCCGCTAGAATCTCTGTTTAATCATAGCCTCCTCTTAGACTTCATCCCAAACAAATGGAGGACTGCAGTGGTTACCCCTCTGCACAAAGGGAGGAGGACTTCCATGGACCTGAGGAACTATAGACCCATAAGTCTGACTAGTTTCATATGCAAGAACATGAAAAGAATTATTGTGGATCTGATAAATTAATGACATAGGAAACCTACAGACACTGGACCTCACTCAGTTTCGTTTTGTCATAGGTAGGTAATGCCTATTTAATCTGGTGGACTTCTGTGAGAAGGTCACTAAAGCTATGGACAAGGGCAGAATGGTGCACACTGCCTTCCTTGACCAGGCCAAGGCATTCAACACAATACCTCACTTGGGCATTGTAAACGAACATTCAGAATTAGCCATAACCCTCCCCATATGACACCCAATGAATAGCCAGGTGTCTCGCTGATGGAACACAAGAAGTTAAGATAGAAGAATCCACCTTCACAATGAGGCCAGTTACTAGTGGACTCCCACAATGATCAGTGCTGGGATCTCTCTCTTTTTTGGCATCTACTTCTCTGAAGTCAAAGAAATGTCATGGTCCACTGGCTGACCGAGTTTGCAGACAATTGCAAATGAGGCATAGTCATTGACTCTCCTAAAGGCACAAGTACCTTCAAGAGGGCCTTACACAGACAAACAACTGGTGCCAGAGCCATGGAGTAAAAGTCAGTGCAAAAAATGCATAACAGTACCCTTTGAGAAGATGGCTATCCTAGAAAATACCACATTGATAATACTACACCTGACCAGTGGTCAGAGACCTGGGAACACATATTGATGATAACTTGACATTTGACCACCATATGTCTACCTTGGTGAGAAAATCCTTCTTTGTTGCACAACTTGTGTGTGTGGCATTCCGGTCCAAGGTCGTCATTGTTCCACTGCACTTGGCTCTCATCAGACCAGTCATTGCTTACAGCATTCCCTAAGGCATGTAACTGACCAGACACTTGAAGTAGCTTGAAAGACCCCAGAAGTTTGTTACAGAAAGAATACAGGGAGTAAACCAGTGCAATGTGGACTGTTTCAAAGTCCTATCCCTGTACTCTGTTTCTTACAGACTGCTGCATGGCAATCTGTGCCTAGTTTACAGGGCATCCTCTGATCGCACACTGTTTTGATTGTTTTGCAGACTTGCAGTAAATCTAATAGCAGAAATACCCGCTCTAAGAACCTAAACCTTGTCTGCTACACAAACAGATAATGTTGGAGGAACTTGTATGTGACTCATATTGTCTCTTCTCTGAAACGGGCTTCCCATCCATGTGAAGCAAATGTAATCCCTAACCCTGTTCAAACGTAACTTGGACCAGTGGATGGGAAATCGCAAATTTACCTCTATTTTGGGGCATCATCCGTAATGTAAAGGGGCAGCCTGTGAATGGTTGGTGTGTATTATAACCATACAATTTCTTGGGGTATTGACTTTGAGACATGGCAATATTTCGTTAAATTTGAGGTAAGCTCTGCTGGGCTTAAAATGGCTCTTGGGCTGATAGCCTAGTAACCACCTAACCACCTATGAACCTTTAGTACAGTGAGGAAGTACATAATGTTTCATGGAGTGAAGGGGGAGGGGTAGTAAGAAACAAGTCAATCAGCAGAAAGGAAGGACAGAGAGGTGGGAGGATATGACGTAATAGCATACAAGGGGATATATTCCACAATGCCAGTGAAAGTCTACAATAAAAGATGACAGTACAGAAGAAGGAAACTCATCACATAAGCAATCATGTATGTGCATAAGATAGAGCAGGCAAGCAATGTACTATGAAGCAGAGGAAGGTGATGTATCAGTGCACAAGATTAAAGGGAGAGGCAAGGGAAGAAGTCATGGAATTGTGTAAGACGAGAATAAAAAGAAGTAAAAAATCATGGGGACAGGATGGGGTAATAAAATAAAAATAATTAGAATGTGTAAGCAAATGTGAAGCAGAGGGAAGGATCTTGGTTTACAAGAAGAAAGAAGAAGAAGAAATAAAAAGACAGATGCAAATGAATTACAAGCAGGTGGGTCTCCCGAGCCATGTGGAGTAGCAGTTCTATCAGTAATACATAAAGAGCTGAAGGATTCTGTTACTGTCCTCATACAGGCCAATGTTAATATTAAACCAAGATTCAAAAGGGTTTAATGCAAATATTAGTGAATAGGTGAAATATAATCTTACATAATATAATTTGTGACAAGTAGATGCGGTTGGTTGGAGGACAGAGAACAGCTGATAATTATAAAAACATTATTCATTTTGCAAGGTATACAAGAAAGGAGAAAGGATTTAGTGATCATATCACTGTATGCTGTGAAAGTGTTTGACCGATTTGTCTGGGATTACCTAGGGGAAGTGAAATAGAGATGGGGCTTCACCAAAGGAAGTATTAAGGCTCTTAAGAAAGTGCAGCAGGGATCAACAGCCAAAGCTCAAGTAATTGTCAGATTATTAGAGAGAGTAACAATAGAAGGAAGAAGGATACATGTTTTCCCCCCTTTCCTCATATTATTTGAAATATATTTAGAATTGATGATTATCTGTTTTGTGATTCTATAACAATATAAATGGAGAAGGGTTGTTCTTCATTCTGAAGAAGTTCTACCACAATAAAGAATGAAAACGCTTAATATTAATAACCTTGGTTTTCATTTTCTTTGGTACACTCTGAGCAGAATGTTTGTCTCTCTATTGTCATATTGTATTGAAATCAGGCCCTGAATTAATTTCAGTGCATCAATAAAGCTTGGACCCAGGTCCATGGCCAGTTCTTCATCTTCATCCCCCTTTTTTCCCATTTTCTACATAGGATCAGGGTGCCATGTCAACTGTCGCCATTTCACTTTGAGTGCCACTCTCCTGCCTTCTTCAATACTCATGCCTACCTGTCAAAGGTGGTCTGTCACACAATCCATCCACCTCTTTGCTAGATGTCATCATTTCCTCTTACCTTCTTCCTGTCTGTCCCAAATTTTATTCACCAGATTGTTTTCTGCACATGTGCATGAACCACCATACTGTTATCTCCGACCTTTTCTGCAATTGGAGCTACTTTAGCTTCTGTACATATATCCTCATCTGTCCCACAGTGTGCATTCTACCACCCATCTCTGGTACTTCATCTCCATCACCTCTCGTTTCCTCAAGTGCTGTGCTTTACTGCCCTGGTTTATGTACTATACAGTTGTACTGGTTGCACCACTCTTTTGTACACCTTACTTTTCAGCTTCATTGGCATTCTTGTGTCATATACTACACAATTCTAGCTTTGACTTCCCTTCTCTTCAACCACCCCTGTTAGAATCCTGAAGCTGTTAACCTGTTCCATACTTTGCCTTCTATATCAGTTCTCAACTTCTTCTGAACTCCACCATTTACTGCCATTACAACTGTCCTAGCTGTATTCAGTTTCATCCCATGTACCTTCAATTTTTAATTTCCTTCCCCTATCCTTTGCTGAAGTTCTTGCTCAGAGTCTGCCTGTAATGCCACATTGTATACAGCAACTTTGTTGATCTGGCTGTCTGATCTGTTTGCTAATGAAGTCCATCACCATTGTGAACAGCAGTGGGCTTAGAGCTGAATCCTTGTGCACACCCACTCCTGGGAACCCCTCTGTGAGACCGAACATTTTTTGTACTTGAGTCATTGTACCGTTGTACATAGCCTACTCTAATTCTACTGCTCTTTCTGGAATTTCAAACCACTGCAAGACTGCCCAAATCAGCTTTCTTTGAGATCTTGTCATATGCTTTCTCCAAGTCTAGGAATGCCCAGCTGGACTGTTTCTTCATCTGTAGCTTCTTCTCCACTATCTGTCTCACCGCAGACATTGGGTCATTTGTGCTGCATCCTGATCTAAATCTGAATTGCTCACCTCCCATCTTACTTTCTAGTACTTTGCGTATCTGTCACTCACCCTCTCCAGAACTTTCATGTAATGTGACAGTAGTTTGATACCTCTGTACTGTCCACAGTTCTGAATGTCCTCTTTGTTCTTGAAATATGACACTAGTATACTTGTACTGCACTCATCTGGGATATGCCTTTCTCTCCACACTGCTACTAGTACTCTCAGGAGCTATTTATCCTCCATCTCAGCCAGCATCTTTATCATATCTGCTGTGACTTCATCTGAGCCTGCTGCTTTCCCTGACTTAATTTTCCTTAGTGTTGCTGTCCTGCTATAATTGGCTCCTCCTCTTCTCTCATTGTAGGCTGCGTCTGGGACAGTACAGCTTCTGTGAGGTTTTCTTCATTCGGAAGTTGATGGAAATGCTTCTATCTGCCTTTGATGTCCTGTGAACTGGTGAGCAAGTTGTTGTTGGCATCCCTTATGAAGGGTGTCCGACTATCTTTTTATCTTTCTGTCTTTGCCTTGCAAACTGATCTACAGATTTACTTTCTTGAAGCTGGTAAAATGCCTCTGATGCCTTGTTTGCTTTTGCAGATTCTGTCTTAGCCTGTTTGTTAGCCAACTAGTATTTCTTCCTAACCTGGTGTGTCTCTTCTGTCTCCCACTTTTTCCTGCACTCTTTTTTTTTTTTTTTTTGAGGACTTTTTGAACTGCATTCCACCACCAACTTATGTACCTTATTTCCATATGTGGCTCAGCTGCATATCTGTTTATAGTCCTCACACATGCTGTTTTGAGGTGCTACCATTCTTCTTCATCTCAACCTGTTTCCTCTGCTTCTTGAGATGCTAGAGACCTGAGTAATTCCTTGATCTGTTGTGCTTTTTCTTCAGTCAACTTCCAGGTCTTCAGCCTGGTCTCTGTTGGCCATAGAGCCTT
This sequence comes from Protopterus annectens, assembly GCF_019279795.1. Taxonomy (NCBI): domain Eukaryota; kingdom Metazoa; phylum Chordata; order Ceratodontiformes; family Protopteridae; genus Protopterus; species Protopterus annectens. The sequence goes on from NC_056743.1 coordinate 1,018,993,134, forward strand.
CTCTGACCACTGCTTGCAGCTGATTGTGGCAACCAGTAGTTTATGCTGTGGGCTGACTGTTTCACTGGGGATGACTTTGCTATTGCTGATTCTACCCAAGTGCCTATTCGTTACTAGGAGGAAGTCTACCCGAGTTACATGTTGGCCATTCTTACATGTGATCTTGTGACTGTCTTTCTGAACATTTGTTGGCTACTTTCAAGCCATTTGCCAGACAGAAGTCTACAAGGGCCTCTCCTACTTTATTTCTGTTTCCACGCCTATGTGGATCTTAGGCGATCCTCATATCCTGTTCTGTCTGTTCCAGTTTGTGCAATCAAGTCACCCGTTAACACCAATTCATGTTGTTCTGCTTTGTCTAGCGGGTCCTGCATATGCTGTCTGAATGCACTGTTTTCCTCACTATCACAACCTTGCTGTGGGGCATAGGCTAAGATTATGATTACTGCTGTATCATTAGGCTGGAGTCTGAATGCCATGAGTCTTGTTAGTAATTCTGATGACATCCCTCACTGTCTTCTGAAGCCTGTTCCTCTCCACAGTGCTCATACCATTTCTAGCTTGTTCTCCTCCTGAGTAGTAGACTCTGGATCACAAGCCAAGTGGCTTTGCTGCACTGCCTTTCCTTCTTGTCTCCTGGGTACATAGTTTGTGCAACCTCCTCCTTACCACATCATCCATTTTCAAGCTGTGTCATGTCAGTGAACCTACACAGAGTGTAACAATTCTTAGTTCATATTTAGCAGGTTGATTGGTTTTACTTACAGCATTCGCTCAAAAGAGCTATCCCGAGTAAATCAAGCTTGGTACCAGCTGGTCAGTAGTTTGACACATGGCTGCTGGGCTTTATGGTGGGCACACACTGACCAGTAGGGGCACATACAGTCTCCTGCCATTAGCATGGGTCCCTGGAGTAGGCTGGGTCCTCAACCCACTTATCACCAGCAAACACCAATGCCCACTTGGCAACATTTCAACACCACTGAATCACCTAGAGCCAATTTTACACTGTTGAGTTGCTAGCTGTCCCACGGCTTGCAGTCTGTGATCCATGTTTACCAAGGTTACTGTGCACCACAGTAGATATCCAAAGCCCTGTAGGGCACTATGTCAAGTCTATGCTGCTGCCTACAGCTCCATTCATTTGGTGAGTTTGAGATGAAAATATGCAGCATGTTTTTTGGAGGTGGGAGGAACCCCGCAGAGAGAAGGGGAGAATATGCAATCTCAAAACAGCAATTGGCAGAAGGTCAGGATCGAAACTTGTACCTTGTGCATGGGAGGCAAAGAACTTAACCATTATGCCAGCTGGTCTTCCCACAGCCAGTTCCTTAGAGGAAATTAATTCCTTATTGGTATACACTCCCCCAGGCAACCTGAACATTTACTATCGGGCCCTGAATCAACACCATTGCATCAGTGAAGCTCGCACCCAGGTCCACGACCAGTTCCTGAGAGGAAATTGTGTGTGTTTCACTTCAGAGACCAGAGTGATGTTTTATAAATTGCAGTTCACACTTGGAGAATCCTGGTCTGCACTATACAATTTAAAACAAAAAAGGCTAGTTTAGTAGCGATTTGCAGCATAATAGAGGACTGTGCTCCTCTAGGTCCAGCCATCACATCCCGACTACTGTTTAATAAAAGCTAAAATAACAGACAATCCCCTGTTTGCCTGTATACAGGTAAAAATATCCCTGTTTCCCTTCTAACAGTAAAATAAGTGAATAAGATATCCTTACTGTGAGACTGACCAGTAGTTGAATATCCCCAAGCTTTTACCACCTCTACCTTTCACCTCCTCACCCACTTTTTTAGGCACCCTCCTTGGAATAGAATTGTCTGCTGTCAGTCATTGACTGCTGTCCCAGACTGTGTCAAGCACACTGTGATACCAAATTCTTCTGCTTCACACACTTTCTGTAAATCTTTAATTCTTTTTCTTCTCTTTCTACTTATATTAACATGATTCATTACCACTTGTAACCTGTGTGTTGTGAACATTTCACACAGTTCCTTCAAGGGCTATAGATGGCCTTTCCTCACTGCTCTTATTACAGCTGCTGCTAATTTCTCCTGTGCAGATGTAGCCATCGCTAGGCTTGGATTTACTCTGCCCCCCTACTCTACCCCCTCCAAGTCCCACCTATCCCAATACCTTTCCACTCATATTATCTAAATCTCACACACTAACCACTTCCAAACCAATCAGCTCACTACCAATTACCTCACTTCCACACTCCTGTTTTGCACACAAGCCGCACCTCTTTCTAACTCCATCCATTCTACTCTAACCACTCCCAACACCATGCTTCTCTATCAAACATGTACCATGCTGCTCCTAAATCATCTAGCTTGCAACACTAACTACCATGCAAGATTGCATACCACAGTCTTTGCCACCACAAACTCAACACACTGACTTTCTATACCATCTCACTCTTACCATGCTATATTTCCTAGCCTCTTTCCTGTGTCAGTTCTATCCTTCATGTAGTTCACACACATCAAGGAGACTCATCCACCCTGCAAAAGTTTCCATAATATCCCAGGTATCCCAAGCGGGATACCTAGACACTGGTTGGCGAGTAGCTGGTCCTACCACAACCACACATCTATCACGGTTATCCTCCGTGGGAGCATCCACCCCAACCCTGGCTCCTCTCAACAATCCATACAGCAGTAGATCAGTTGTATCCCACCAAACCAACAGGAGCCAACTCCTACCAGACCTAACAAACTACTACTCCTGAACCTTAATCTCAGAAGCATCTACAGGAAACTACCTTCACCTACATGCATGATATTAACACATACCCCAGACATCTGTTTGCAACCAAAGACTGGTTAATATAGAACATCAAAGATAAAGAATGTTTTCAAGCTACAGTATTGTAAGAAACAATAGGCAACATAAAAAAGCCAGAGGTGTAACTATATTCTGTACAAGCACCCTGAACCCTGCCATGTATTTCCATCCAGCACCCAAATTCAGCAATGCAGAAATAATTATCTCACTTCCTATCAAGAAACACCAAGGCATTTGCATCAAGTCATGTATATCCCCCAGGTAGCAATACTCCTACCTCTGAAGACATCCTTGACTGGATCTCTAGTGATATAAAAAATGAAATTATCGTACTTGAGTGACTTTAACATAGACTCTATACTCTCTCTCTCGGCAAGTTTTAACCGTTGTCTTCACCCCACTAATCACTTCTCCAACAAGAACCAATCGACACTGGAACAGGCATGTCATCATAGAGTAGATCCTAACAACCCTCCCCTCAAAAATCATGGCTGTTGACTGTCTTGCTGATACCATCAGGGACCCACCTTCACTGGCAGACAAACTAACCACAACCTTAAAGAAATATTTTTTAAACAAGTACGTAAACTCACTTCCTTCAGCGAAGTAATTTTCCTAGACTGCCTCCACAAGTACAACTGGAATTCTGTAAAATAAATTGCAAATAGACAAAGCTGTTACTGCAATCACATATTCATTACCATTACAAAGGAATTGTACCTATTCCCTACTTCCTGGTTCACAAGACACTGTCCAGCTCATGCAAATTAGAGACAAGACCTGGAAAACCTGCATCAAAAATAAAACACAGCAAAACTGGCAAAGTTTTAGGCAACTTAGAAATCGCACCAAGCAAATAATGAAATCCGATAAAACCATTCACCCCCAAAAGCACCAAAACAAAAAAAAAAGTTTAAAATCCTAAAACATTCTGGGCAACTCTTTTTTTTTTTTTAAGTGAATTTACAACCCCTCCACCAGTAACAGACCCTGTTGCTACCTGGGTCAATACTCATTTCACTCAATTGGTCCTCTCTCTTCAAAAAACATACTCCCCCCCCCCCCCCATTCAAACAATTCTCTTTTCTCACTCAAACCACTACCAATCTCTTCTATATATAAAAAAAAAACAATTCTCCAAAAACTGAAACCCACAGCTGCTACAGCAGATAAATTACCACCAAAAATACATCAGATTAGCAGCAGATACCATAGTGTATCCAGTTTCCAAATAGATCCATTACAGAATCCTATGTCCCCTCCCTTTGGAAAAAAATCCCATGTTATACCCCTACACAAAACAGAAACAAACAGACCTCTACAACTACAGACCAATAACAATATTACCCTCCATCTAAAATCCTCAAATAATGTATGCATTCACAGCTCCTAACCTGTCTCACTACCAGTGACCTCCTCTCCCCAATACAACATGGTTTCTGTCCACAGTACAGTACTACTGCTCTTTTCAGCTTCACTGAAACTGTAATTTGAAAACATGACAAAAGCAAACTAGTGTCCTCAGTGTTCCTCGACATGTCAAAAGAGATTTGACACTGTAGCTCACCAACTGCTGCTACAAGAATTCTCTGTCCTCTCACTATCCCACTCAATCCTCTCCTGGTTTCTCAGTTTTCTCCAACAGCCAACAAGCTGTTAAATGGAAACAGAGCCGTTCTTCCTTACTACCTATCTGTGTAGATATTTCACAGAGCTCCATTCTGTTTCAGTATTTTCACTAACAATCGTTTGTAAAGTCAGTAAACATGGCTCTGTAGTCCAATACGCCGAAGACAATGCTGTCATATGTTTTGCTGCTAGCCTCCATCAGCTGCAACAAATGACTTGAGTTGTTCGCATCCATTGAAGTATGGCTAAATAACCACCAACTACTTCTGAATGCTAAAAAAACTAAAGCCATTTACTCCTAAATCCAACCACTCAAACATCACCTAATCTTACAACACCATCATAGAAGTTCTATATCTAACAATAAACTACTGGAAGTCATAATAGATAACTTGGTTTTCAACATACACTTCTCTCAATCCATCAAAAAAGCACACCAAAAATCAGGATTCGTATACCAGAACATATCCCATACTTCCAAAATATCACTAGACATTTCCTATCTTCCCCCCATCCCAGCTCTTTGCAGCACCAATTTTAACAAATCTACAATTCACCTTACAAAATAAACTAGAAACATTCTGTAACAAAATGACCAAATTTGCAACTAGTTCCCAACAGTGTACATACTATTGTGACACTACAACTCAAATGGCAAATATTACCCACCCAACGTACCTACTCCCAACTAATCACCACTGACAAACTAATTCACAAACCTAATGCCTGCCCGTCATTTCAAAAGACTCTCAAACAAGACTTCCCACCAAGACCCCTTTGATCCAGCAACAAAAATCTCCCATCTGCTATAACAGTACTGGTGATTCACTGTTCTCTTCATATGTTACCAGAAAATGGAACTCTGTCCCACTGCTTTAAAACAAGACACCACAATAAAAAAAACTTCAAGAACAACCTAAAACTATACCTAACAGTCTCTTGGATGTGTTCCTGTTCCCTTCCTACCTGATTAGCTCTCCTCCCACCTGTCATACTAGTCTGTTCCTTTTTCCTCTATCCTTACTTCCTTCACACATGTCTACTACTTACATAGGCTGTCTGCATTTGAATTTCTTTACTCTCGCAACCTCAACTACTTCCGTTATTCTCCATCTCCAACGTCACAACTTTGCTTAATCTAGCATTACTGTTTTGCTGCTACTTTCGCCAAATACAGCACATAAACTTCTTTCTTGTTTTTGTTCTTAGTATCAATATGAATCCAAACTGTAAAATGTCTGCAGTATGAAAATGCTATGTATTGTATCTCTATCAAATATTTCTACTGTAATTTTGTTCATGGAGTTTTTCGCCCTGGGCCTTCACTGAAAATGGGACCACAAGCCCAGTTTTACTCTCCTGGTAAACAAATGGCAATAAATAAATGTATATTTGATATTAATCGGGCTGGCTTGGAAGATGTGGGGAAGGGTGGCCTTTTTGTGCTCAAGAATTTTTTTCCCGCCTTTATTTTTTTATAAAACTTCATTATTTTGAAATGTATTTAAGTTGTTATTCTGACATTAAGTAGCTGTTAAAGACAAACCTGATGTTAAACAAAGCTGGCTTGGAAGAGGAGTAAGTATGTAACCTAATGCTAACTCACCCATACCTTTGGCACATGATGGAGCTGGGGGGGTCCGTAGTTCAGTCGGGCAGAAATCAGGAGAAAGCTTAGGCAGAGAATTGTAGCAGAAGGTGTGATCTGGTAGCATGCATGCACCCATCACTTTGGCATCATTGCAGTCTGCATAAAGGCTGGGGATTAAGAATATGGCAAGGGGGATTCCCCCCTCCTTTTCAGGGTAACACCATATGAGGATACACCTATCTTCTCAGCCTTGTGGAGATTTAATATAGGCACCAGGAAATGGCTGCTGGTAGATGGTGAGGAGGAGAAGCTACAGAAACCAATGCAAAAAAAAAATCCTCTTTCTCCAATGTCTGGGTCTCTTAGTAATCCTGGTTCATTTGAGTTGGTCAGAGATTTGTCACTCTGCTACAGAACAGTCTATGGTACATCATAGATCCTTTGCAACCATAGTAGAGGCAAGTGTGAATCCAGAGTTCAGAGTATCCTCAGGAAAAACAACACTCACAGGTGAATATGTATACTGCACATATGCAGCAACCAATGGTCAGGAGTGGATCTTGAAGCTGTGATGACAGAAACTTAACATCTTTGAACTACTGTGTGTGCCATTATATAGCTTGGTAGTATAGACATTTTACTGATTTTAGTCAAAAGTAATTTAATTTAATGATGTGTGCTTATTTCAGCAGACTGTAATGTGTTGAACATTGCGTTGTCCATGTTTGTCGGTACTGTATTTTTGATAATGTGCTACTGTTTCAAGAACACCATTTCCACAGATCTTTATTTTCAGTAAGAACTTTTTCTATTGTATGGCACGGTGAATTATTTCAGTTGTATTTGCTAAAGTATCTTTACAAGTATAACTGAATATAATTGAAACTTTTTTTTTGTTTCAGACCTTGTGCAATGTGAGCACCACTTATACCACAGTTATTACAAAAGCAAATACTATGATTGCATTCAGCTCTTAAATAAGTGTTACTTAAATGTCATTTGTAGCAAATCAGATTGAACAGTTTGTTAGGGTAAAAAGTATTACAATGTAAATAAAAATGTCAAGATTATGTAATTCTGTGTTGGGTAATGGTAGAGCACGTTTTACATTATCTTACAACTTTTACTTTGCTGTGCTGCAAAGCAGCAGATTTCTGTACCTTGTTCTCATTGAATAGTGAAGTCCTAGGCTTAAAGTGAGAGTAAGTCAGCTGGAGTAGGTAAACTTTTTCCTTTCAGGAAACAGTAGTGTCTCTGCCATCCATGTAACTTTAAAAAAATGTTTGTTTTATTGTACAAATAAGTATTGTGTATCTCCTTGTAGGCTATGTAGTGTGGATGGCTTAATAAAATACTTTACAAAGCTGAAAGTTACATCTGCTACCAACTTTATTGTCTTGATTCAGGAGTTGGATTTGGATACATTTGAAGAGTTGTTTAAAACAAGAGCACAAGGTGCAGCCATTGACCTCTCCTGTCCGAAAAGCAAGCTATGTCAGAAAGCTCTCAACAAAGTAACACTTCTTGAGACAAACAGGGCAAAGAATCTGGCAATCACATTGAGGAAAGCTGGCAAAACAACAGAGGAAATCTGCAAGGCTGTTCAGATGTATGTCTTAACTGCTTATATAACCTTACTTTGTGCATGTCATTTCCAGTCTTTATAATCCAAAGGTTAAGTAATAAAATTACAACAAAGTATTTTCATGTCACTGTAGTGTGTGTGAAGGAGTCCACTGATGCACATTAGTTTGGTGAAGGTAAAAGATAACTGCAGTTAATGGGATTTATGGGGTGTGGTATTAAGCTATGTTTTTTGTGAAGTTGGCACTTAATGTAATGCATGCAAGTTATACCTTGTAGGAAGAAAATACTCTCATCTACAGATGCTGTTGAGAGAATACTATTAGTACTAGTGGACTGCTGTTAGCAGGAGGGCATGCTCCTTTGTGTCTTTGTTTTATTTTGATATGGGGAAGAATTTTTATAATCCCTTTGCCACTGCTGGAGTTAATCTGTGGAAGAGTATACTTTGTACTACTACAGATTGTGACTTTTTGTGGGTGCACACATTTAGGTTCACATGTTCAAGGAGGCCAAAGATATGTATATGTGTACTTGTTGCACGTTTATATATACACATAAGCAGCTGTTAAAGAAGCATATTGACTTGTGGTTTCAGTCTTAATGTACATTAACTTCATTGAGAAGAAGAAATTCTGAAAGCTGAATCTTGATTAATTCTGGTATTGTCAGTAATAATTAGTGCTTTTGAAAATAGTTATCACCGCCTTAACAGGTGTGCCTAACAGGACTGCAGCCTTTTGACACATTTCATCATTTATTTTTTTAGGTTTGACTTGAAGACATTACCAATTGACTTTGTAGAGTGCCTTATGCGGTTCTTACCACAGGAAAGTGAAGTGAAACTGTTCAGACAATATGAGAAGGAACGGAAACCTATAGAAGACCTGTCTGATGAAGACCGTTTCATGCTACAGTTTAGTAAGATTGAGCGACTGACACAGCGAATGGCAATCATGACCTTTGTAGGCAATTTCAATGAAAACCTTCAGATGCTAACGCCGGTAGGTATTGAATGGAAGTCTGTCACACAAGTGTTATTCTCAGAATCCCCATGACTGTACTGGATATGTGTAGTAGACAGAAAGTCTTAGCTTTTTATACAAGCTACAACAGCATATATCCAGATGTTAGAGCCTCACCCCATCCATTCAGCAATTTATAGAGAGCAGAGATGCAAGATTCTTACTCCTGTGTAATTGTTAATGTAGTGTGCATGTGTGATATAAAAACAATATACAAGGCAGGTACTAATAGTGTTATCTCCATTTGGTATTAGTGTAAAATTCATAACATGTAAACTAGCTGTGAAATACTGAAGGTCTGGGAAGGACAAATGGATGATTAGTCTTGAAGTGAAACCTGATGGAGTGGTGGGGTGGGGGTACTAGAAACAAAGATGTGGGAATTCGAACGCATGTCTTGAAGGATGATAACCATACAGAATATTGTATGCATAAAGTTTTTGAAAGTATTCTAAGAACTAAGCCACCATGGAAATGGAGAAAGGAGATTTTTGCAATAAGGATGACTGCAAGCAAATAGGGGTGCAGAAAATAGCAAGAGGTGAATTTACTGATGAAAACTTGCAAAGGAATCAAGGTATTGGGAGCAGTTAACTAGGGAGGGAAAGGAAATAGAGTTGGATGAGGCCAAGAGGTAGTCTAGACTCCAGGTTAAAGACTGCCTTCCATGCCAGGGATTGGTATCCAAATATAAGCAAAGAGAAAGGGAATGGGGAGTCATAACTGAAAGACCTGCTTTGGTAGGGTTTTTAGTCAGATGTAGAACTGAAGCAGCTGTTAATTTGTAGGACATTTAAAGTATTGCATGTTAGCTATAAGAATCATTCAGAGGTTTGAAAAGATTGGGAATATTAACTGGAGGAGCAATTTACAAGGAAACAATGGGAAGACATATGTATGGCTCTGAAGTATGCAAAAAGGTCCTCAAGGTTTAGAATTTTTGTTGTAAGTGTTTGCATAGATGTTTTTATACTCCAAGTAGACTTCAAAGAATTTTTCCTAAGGTAGATAGCAAATGTTGGAAGTGTGATTAGGGAAGAAACAAGTAACGGGGGGACATGTTTTGGGAATGTAACGAGTTGGCAGATTTTAAAAATTCCCTACTGAGTATTCTGTCAAATATTGGAGAGCAAATGGATGTAACTGTGCTTTAAATGGAAGTTTTTTGGATAACTTTAAAGTTCATATACATCAAAAAGTTAGAAGTCAGTGTAAAGAAACAAATTAGAAAATTTAATGATGAGATCAAAATCTTACAGGGAAAGCTACTTTCTGAAAAGTTAAAGGTTCAGAATGATAAAAATAGAGTTAAAATTATTAAAGATTTAACAAAAATACAAACTATTATTATCTCATAAAATTGAATTACCGTTAAAGTATAATTGAATTCATATGCTACTTCCCTTAAGATTCTCATAGATTAGCTAAACCAAGCTAAATTAATCAAAAAAAGCTAACCAAATTAATTATGTGTTTAATGAAGAAATTAGAAAAATATAATTGAATTTAGATGACATATGATTTAGTTTTAATACTACTGTAAACAACTAAATATGGGGTGTATTGATCCAGAGGAGGAAACTAGAACATTTACTAAATAATTTTAAAAATATAATATCTGAAACTCATTACAAATTTGATAAATATTTCTCTTTATGAAATTAAAGATCATGTCAGAAATCTTAAAAATAGTCTCGTTATGATGGTTTAATCCCACAGTTTTTAAGGTTTTGCCTTATAACTTAAGCTTATTCAAAAGCATTTGCTTGTTAGTGCAAAGAGGAGAGGAAATTCCACCATCATGGAAATATTGCTTAGATTCTCCTTTTCGGAGTGAAGGTAAAGATCCTAAAAAATGTGCTTCATGCAGAGCTGTCTCGCTCTTAAATTTTGACTGTATACTTTTTATGTCCGTCATAGCAAATAGATTTAAAAAATCTGTAGATTTATTAGTTTATAAAGATCAAAATTATTTTATATCAAATAGGAAAAATCATTACAATATTAAGACTCAATTATTGACTTTGCAAATATAAGTACAGCTAAATTAATTACTTTAAGCCTTGATTTAGAAAAGGCTTTTGATTCTGTCAGTTTGACTTATTTATTTAAATAATTGGAAATATATGGATTTCCTTTACAATTTATTGTAATGGTAAAGAATTTAATGAGTTGGCAGAATTTAAGAATTCCCTGCAGAATACCTTGTCACAAATGTTTGTTTGCAAATGGTTGTAACTAAGGAAATTATTTTTGAGCTGGGATGTAAGATCAGAATTGCCCAGATATAGTAAGGATTACTAAGTTTAATGTTACTGGCTGCTGAAAAGTAATTACTAGAGAATGGAAATCAAAATCTGAACTCACTGTAATTGAAGTACTGAATATTGTAAATGTGATGAAAGAACTGAAGGTGGGATCTTTAAAAGAGGAAAGGAGCAAACTGCATAGAAATAAATGGAATTTTATTTATTTTATTTTTATTTTGACATTTGTTGAACAGGTTAATCTGGCTGGGTGACAGCCCTTTTTCAGCAGAGGCCCGAGGAGAAAAACGCCAGTTGTACAAGTAAAAAAAGATGCATACAAGAAATACTATGACATAATAAACAGAGAATAAAACTAATTACATACAAGAATTTAACAAGAACTCTATCCAGGGTAAACTGTAAAATGTATACAAGGCACAATGTTTGTAGTACAGCCTGTTAGGAGTTGGAGCATGATTTGTATAGAGCAAGGGAACAGATAGGATGTGTTTGGAGGTAGAAACTGGAAGAAATGTTGTGTATCATTAGTGGTAAGAAGAGGTTAGGTATATTTTGGAGGGGAGGGTAGTTTAAATTGGGTCGGTACATAAACAGGACCATGAGTTTAGCAGGCTGTCTTTTAGAGAGTTTTTGAAGCAGTTACTGTTAGAGATAGTTCTTAAACATAGAGGCAGTTTATTCCATGCATCTGCAACAGAGTGATTGTAGAGGAGTTTGGCTATGTTTCTAGTGGGCTTATAAATTTCTAAGAGGCGTTGGTCAGAGCTTCGGTGTGTAAAGAGAGATGAGGGTTGAGGGACCAGGACAGGAGGAGGGTTTGTTTAGGATGCAGTGACTCCAGTGCAGCTGAGGTAGCAGGAGTTGTTGGCACAATTCTAGTCACTATAGGCTTTTCAAATATAAGCAGTGGTGTGAGCGATAGGGCTGATCTGCAGCAAATGTAGAGATTTTATTATATGCGAGTTCCAGTTTAGACATACGTTTGGATTGTAGATTGGAGCAGCATAAAATAGGGTGGGAAGTAGGAAAGCATATGCAAGAGAGAATTTAGATTCATTTGTGAGGATTTTTTTGTGCCAATAGAGCAAGCATAGGTTTTGATGAGTCTTTTTGATGCACTGTTGAATGTGAAAATTGAATTTTAGTCTGTTATCAATTGTGACTCCTAGTAGTTTTGTGTGAGGTTCTACTGAGATAGTTGCGTTATTCACGGAGGTGACAGTAAAGGTAGTTTTGTGCTGTTGGAGAGATTTTGGGAGGATGAGGAGGAGTTTGGTTTTCTTAGAGTTGAGTAGGAGTTGGTTAGTTAGCCATTTTTCAACTGAGTGGAGAGGTTCTTTGGTAAGAGTGAGAGGGTGGGAGAGATTGCCAGAGCAGGAGATAATTGTAGAGTCATCAACATATTGTATTAAAGAGGAGTGTGGACAGGATGTGCAGAGGTTGTTAGTAAAAATGTTAAGTAGTAAGGATGTAGGAATGGAGCCTTGGGGAACCCCTGTTTGGACTCGAAGGAAGAGCCATTTAATGGACTGAAATCTGTTGGAGAGCTAACTAGACAACTAGCAAGGTGCAGAGTTGGAGAAATTAAGGTTAGTTAGTTTAGACAGAAGTAATTTGTGGGAAACCATATCAAAGGCCTTAGAGAGGTCCAGGAAAAGACAGGAGACTAACTTATTGTCACGAGATTTTGCGATAGACTGTGTGAAAGATAGTGCAGACGATGTGCTGTGATTAGGCTGAAAGCCATGTTAGTTAGGGGTAAGGAGAGTTTCTTGTAGAAGATGATCAAGTAGCTGCTTATGAATGCACTTTTCAAGTATTTTTGATAGGAGAGAGAGAATGGCTATAGGCCTGAAATTAGAGGGATCAGTAGAATTTCCACCTTTGTGTAAAGGTATGACAGAATTTCTTCCAGATTTCTGGGACTGTGTTTTCATGGATTTATATATTGATTAATATGGAGACGTGATATGCAATAGAATTTCCAGCAAGTTTAAGGTATAGAGGAGGTAAGTTGGCAGAGGGTGAGCATGTTTTATGTTTGCCGAGAAGCGATCTAATAAGCTGTAGGGGCAGGCTTAAGAGTGAAGGAGGTTGTATGGGTAGATGGAGGGGGGGGATATCTATGGCAGAGCTGTTGGGCTAAGGGTTTGGTGTAGAAGGGCTGCCTGGATGTAGTAGTTTGTTGATAGTTTGCCAGAATTTTTGGGGGTTGGAATCAGGGTTATTTAGTGGCTTTTGGTAGGAATTTTTTTATTGAGGTTAACCTGTTTTTTGATTAAATTAGAGTTCCCTATAATTTTGAAAATGAGAAGGGGATTTTGTTTTCCATTTCTTCCAGGCGCGCACACTCTTGTACATAAGGGTGTGAGTGGATTGTGTTAAACATTGAACAAAACTGAATTTTATTCAAATTTTCCTAATGGGGGCCAGGGAGTATAGAGTCTTTAGGAAGATTCTGCTAAATGTGAGGACAGCTTCTTCAAGGATGTGGTCATGGAAGAAGGACCAGTTTATTGAGGAGAGCAGATGGACCATGGTTAAAAGCATCTGAGTTGAAATTAGAGCGTTTGCAACAGTCTTTGTGTTGGTGGGAGGATTTATATACTTGGAGGAAGTATCTTTGAGCAGAGTTGAGAATTTATGGGAACTGTACATGCATATTGATGTTCAGGAGGAAAAGGAGGAGTGAGGTTTAAGGGAAGGTGGAAAATGAACAATTTATATAATGTTTGAGTGAATAATTAAAAAAACGTAAGTTTAATGCATAAAAATGAAAAGAAATGTGTGATCTGGTCTGTTTCCTTTTATGTTATAATGTATGTACTCATGTCATCATCTGTAAATCCAGCCATTCATCCTCAACCCCTTTTTCCCATTTTGCACATGGGGTCAGGGTGTCCCTTCAATAGTGACAATCATCTTGAGCCAAAATTTAAACCACTCGGTGGCTAGCCCTGCCACGGATGTCATTGTCTATATAAGAGTTTAATAAAGGTGTTTAAAAACATTGCTTTCTTATCCCCTCCTTGACCAAGTCTGATGACCAGACTGTCACCTTTTCCTCAAAATCGGTTCCAAATGCTTACAAATTCAACTATATTCAGGAGCTACTCAAATGGCCAACCGGTTAGGGCTATCTGAAGACCTTAAGAATTTCGAAGGTGCCATCTCCTGCTGAGCCAGTCTCTAATGCTGCTACATTTAGCCATGATGTTACAGCTACGTCAAACAATGTATAAGTAAGTCGATCCTTGTTAGACATAAGTATGGTGTGAAGTTTACTGGTGAGCATGTTAGATAAACATACTTATAACAGGCGGATAAATTCTTATGGAATGTTTAAATATATCTGCAACATCAGTCAAAAGGATGAGTATAAGCAGGTATTCAGGGATCTTGAACACATCATTAGGAACAGTAAAGCTGGATATGATTTGAGTATAGATTTTTCAGCTCTATTAAGAATATTATAAGTAATACTCAGTAGTGCACTGAACTTAAACTTGAAAGGCTGTCCCTTTTCTGATACTGAAAGCATAACAAGTGTCCTAACTGACATGTTTAGCTCAGTTTTCCCCTCCTACTTACCCTGCTGTCCCCTCCCTTCTGTCTTTTAATACCATTTCTCCCATTATCACTATGGACCAGATCCTGGAAGCTATTACCAAAGCAAGTATAACAGTTCCATGAATCCAGACAGTATACCAGGCTGCCTTAATGCCAGCACAAAGTCCATTATTGCTGAACCCCTTTAAGATTTTAAATCTTGGCCGTACGCAGGGAGAACAGTGATTTTGGTATCTCTGCATTAACTGATCTTCAGAAATTATCATCAAATTAGCCTCCCTAGTGTTACCTGCAAAATACTGAAGCAGATATTAATTGCCATCATTAACATTGAAATTGGTATTTCATAAACATGTTCTCCTAATTAGTATGTTTTTGTGAAATGTATGTCTTGCTTGTGCAGTTGTGTTGAATTGTTGAGTGTGTGACTGATGCCACTGATAGGAGAACATGCTGCTTTTTTTATTTTACTAATGCAGTCAATAGGATTCCTCTTGTAGACATTAGTGATAAGTTTACCATTTTAAAATTAACCTCTGCATTCCTCAAGAATTGGTAACTCTTTCATTATGAACACAAGATGATAGTTGATGGTATCATTTCATCTAATAGGTTAGTCTTTAATGGAGCCTTTCAGTGTTGTTCATCTCATCTGATAGATTAGTCTTTAATGGAGCCCTTCAGTGTTCTGTGTTGGGCCTCCTTATTTATGTATTCACTTCTCTGATGTGAATAAGTTTGAGGTTTGTGGATGACGTAGTTTAGAGATGACTCCAGACTGGGGTGCCATTATTGGTTCCCTCATAAATTCAATATGTTCTCCAAGAAGAGATGGATAGAATCGGCACTTGGTTTTCTGACCATGGCCTTGGACAGTTCAAAAGATTTAATGTAGTCACATTTGGGAAACAAGTCTTTCCCACTAGTTTGCCATATAAATGGAACTCTGCTCAGGTCTGATGCATTTATTCAAGATCTAGGCACTTTCGCTGACATTGAACTGTTCTTTGATCAAGTTTCGGTTGAAGTAAGGAATAATTTTCATTTACCAATTAGTTATCAAAGGTATATCCTCAAGATCCAAATAAGTCTGTCCTTTATATTCCTCCCTTTTTTGGCTGGTTATTGAATGCAATTCTGTGGTTTGTCCTTACCAAACACATATCCCGATTTGAAAGACCTCAGTGTTTCTTAGCCAAGAAAATCAAACGGCTAGGTTCCTCTTTTCCTTCTCACTCAAATTTATACATGGAAGATAACTGTCTTGCCTTTTGTACTATGAAAGATACTATTTTATTAGAGTTTCTATTCCTGCTCAGAAATACTGGTAGTGTTATTTAAATTTATTTAATGGGGTAGAGCAATGATCAAAAAATGACCAATAACAGGTTCAGCCAGGGTTGCATCATAATGTAACAGAACAATTTACAATGTACAATTAACAGTGGGTTTACATGTGTGAGTAAGCATAGAAAATCCAACAGAGTATATACATAGATCTAATATATGTACAGTTACACAAGGGGAATAGAAAAGGGAGAACAGGGTTAAAGTAGGAGGAGTAGAAGTAGTGGAGTTATAAAAATAGTTGCTAGATTAGGAAAGCTAAAAGAAAATAGTAAGGTGAAAGAGGGTGACTGTTGCATAGTTGGTTTAGACCCAGTAATGGTCTGGTAACCTGAATCACAGTTTAGGATAAGTGAGTTAATCAGCTCATCAGGTGTGTGGGAGGTAAAGGTATTACACTGTCGGAAATATTGGTTTATACAATGTTTCCTTTAGATGGGCAGTTGCATTCAGACTACACAGTTTGAACTGATAGAATTCAGTTGAATTGTTTGAAGTGTTAGGAACACTTTCTTCAAAACTCAACTTAAATTGCAATATAGTAGGACTTATTGGATGGATAGGTTAATTACCTAAAGGATTCCCCTCCTGTGAAACCAACTTTCTTTTCATGTCAAGTGATGTAACACCTTAGCCTCCTAAGTCTTGATTTGATGGTTTCGCATTAACTTCAGGGATTTGTTGTTTGACCCTTGTCAAGAATGGTGGTAGACACTTCATAGGTTACATGACTAAATTGTATGTGGCTGTTCAAACCACCTGTGTAGTACTAACCTATGAACCTCTGTAAAGAAGTTTGTCAGTCTGAAAAGACTTGATTCTAGTGCTGCTGAGAGATGACTTCCCCATATACTTAAGCATAAAGGGACCCCCCCCTTTTTGTTTATTGTCAGAGTCCACAGACGGTTCCTGAAGTTAAAAGTAGGAAGCTTCCAGTACCAGTATACTTCTTGCCCTTTTTGACTTTCAACTGCATCATTTGTGTCATTCTGTTTTTTTTTTTTAGTTACTACTGAGATCTGTTTCTTTTCCTGTTTTCTGAGTAATTGTTTGATTTTAGGCCACATTCATTGGGTGACTATAGATGGACTGAAATTGGTGTGCAGTGTTTTCAGCATCACTGATTTTGCAAGATCTGAACTTTAGCCATGTACACTGGAAGGTTTTAAGGATCATTCTGGGTCATAAGCACTGGGGATATATTTATCTCAAGACAGAACAGGTTGATTTCTTTCTTAAAGCCATCTTGCTGCAGGATCTTTCCATAGTGTTGGAAAATACATGCCTACTGTCCTCATTGTCAGGTTACCCATGAAGGGGTATCAAGTGATTCCAAACAGTCTGAGAGACAAATGGATGCAGCTCACTGAGAACTTTTTACCTCTTGATTATGCATTTTCCAGGGATCTTGAGATGGAATATCCAGATTTCCAGGAAATTAGGGTTTTGCTTTGTCTTCCCAGAATCAGACAAAAAGCTGAGAACAGATAAACCAAGCTGTGCTTGGGAAACCCAATTGCATCAGTTTTGAGTCCCGAGACATTGGTCCAGGGAACAGAGGAAGTGTATTAACCTGGAAAGCTACAAAGCTGCAACTGAAACCAGAAATTCTACAAATAGTGACTGTATCACCACAACATTGTGAACAGCAGATTGAGGAAACTCACTCATAGCCCCCTGTGCAGACTAAACATAGTGAGCTGGGATCTGGCAAACAAAAATCAGTTTGTAACTATAAGCAGTTTACATACTTGGTCAAATAATTTTTGTCAGACATATTGTGAGCAGGGAGTTGGTAGAGAGAACATCCTTTAAGGACATCATGACGTTGAGCTACAAGAAAATGTCTATTTGTGTGTCAAATCACCCAGTATTCACTTTTTGTTCCAAGACACACAGTGCACAGCAGTACCAACAAATTTGTTTTAGTCAGGTGGAACCAGGGTGATGTTTTATGCTTTCCCTGAAATGATTCTCATCCCTTAAATGCTTGTAAAAGCAAGGGCAGAGTTCGTAAACATTCCAAATAATTAAATACTAACCTAGAAGGCAGTTGCCTTTTCCCTTCCCGCTAGCTTTTCTTTTAGCAGAATAAGAATCTGCTGCATCCACTTCTCAGGAACCTCAAGCTCACAGCCTGAGAAACAACAAGGTAATACCACACTGACATATGTTTTCTCCAGATGTTTTACTTATTCAGAGTTAGAAGACCAACCATTAGGTCATATTTGCATTTGTCTAAATGGAGAGGATATTCACATTGGTGTAAAAATAAGGAGATAAACCCCATATCCTATCACAATACCTTACATGGTACCGGTCAGACCCGTTTCAACATGGCCTGCTGCAGTTCTTCATAAAGATGCTTCTGTTACCCACTCTGCCTGTATCCCAGTAGTTCCAACAGTTTTGCTAATGCTGTAATTTAACAATTCTTAAGGTATAACTTCTATTTCTGTCTGCCTAGACCCCCCCCCCACATTTTCTAAGCCTAGGACCTGAATATTGTAGATGAACTGACTCTGCCTCTCTCTGAACTTCTCTACAGCTATATTGAAATATCTTCCCTGGAAGACTCTCTGTATTTGTTATCTTAAAAAGTAAGATTTTCTGAGCTACACATCCTAATGTGCAAGTGCCATCTATTAACTTCCCCATTGATGAGGTAGCTTTGAAGGCAAACCTTTCTTTCATACCAAAGGAGTTTCTGACCCATCCCTCACTTAATCCATCCATTTACCACTTTTCTACTCAAAACCTACAGATAAGGGATAAATGATCTAACATCCCACTTCATTGATGTGTACAGATACCAAGGTTATTGCACAAGCATGACCAAAGGCTTCAGATGCCTTCAGACTTACTGACCAGGTTGCTTCCTTTATGCCAGACAAGTAAGGTTGACCAGGGGCTAATATGGCAAAACCTTGATTGAGTAGGTCAGGATGGCCCCTCTCTCTTTTTCTCTCCAAACGGCTGACCATTGAGCTCCTACTGCCAGCCAAATGCCTTCTTCTGCAAGAAACACATCCCACGTTTCCTTTACTGGCAGATTCTCCCATTAAACCGAGTGGTCCTGCTTGGGAGGGGGGCTCCTCCTCCTCTCTGCCAGTAAGAATGCAGTCTCAGTAGCTCAACAGACAAGAACCCATAGTCTTCTGCATCAAAGGTGAGAGTACTATTTCCACACTGGGTACTTTGATTAATTTTCCAGTACTACAGTACAGCATAATGGGGGTGCTGCACTCTTGGCTGTGCCATCTTTCAGATGAGATGCTAAACCAAGGCCCCATCTGTCTGAACTGGTGGTAGCTCAGCTGGATGTAAAAGATCCCACTGCACTTGTCAAAAAGAGTAGGGGGTTTAGAAGGGATTGGTAAGAGAGAATGGATAAGCAATTTGCAAAGAAACAATGGAAGATGTATGTATGACTCCCAAATATACATCTAAATGTAGAACATTTAGGATCTTTGCTTGGAAGTGTTTGCATAGGTATTTCTATACCCCAAATAGACTGCAAATAATTTTTCCTCTGTTAGATTTCAAGTGTTGGAGGTGTTATAAGGAAGAAAGGTAATCGGGAACACTTTTTTAGGAGTGTAAGGAGCTGGCAAACGTTTTAAAAATTCCCTGCAGACTACTCAGAAATATTGGGTGGGCAAATTAAAATAACTAAGGAAATTATTTTTTTGAGCTGTGATACAGAATCGGAATTGACCTAGACATAGTATGGCCTTCCTGAGTCTAATTATGGTGGCTGCCAAAAAAGCAGTTACTAAAAAATGGAAATCTAAGCCTAAACCAACCATATTAGAAGTAGTAAATATAGTAACAGAGATGAAACAACTTGGAAATAGGATATTCAGAAAAGGGTAGGAGCAAATTTCATAGAAAAAATGGGAATTATGGGAACAATATATTTTGAAGGAGGAATGTGGTTTAAAAAAGGATTTGAATGAGTTATGTTAACGTTTGATTGACAATGACTGGATAGATTATAAGTGATGTATAATGTTTGGAACTAAAAAGATGTTGATATATATTTTTTTTCATGTATGTAAATGTATGATTAAATTATCACTTGTATAGGTAAATGTTTCTTTAAAAAATGGTAGGGGTTGCTTTATTATATTATCACTTTTCCATCTTTCTTTCATTATTTACACATTCAATATATTTATACTTTATATCACATTTTATACTTTACATATTCATTTTTTCTAAATACATTTAACCATTTTATCCACATCCTTTTAACCATAACCATTTTCTATATCACATATTACTTCATTGTGTTTTCTTTTGTTAAACAGCAATTCTTCACATCTTGTTTTCCATAAATATCAAATAGCAAGAAATATCCCAGACATTTATTTTCCAAATAGTACCATGTCTGTATCTAAGTTTTTAAAAAATTTCCAATCATAGATATCTTTGAATAATGTCCAAAAACCATTGTCTTAACAGTCCAAAAAACAATGTTGGATGACTCTTCAATATTACAGCTACTACACGTTCTTCCAGAACCTTACATTTCATGTTACTTTTCAGTGGCAGTCTGTCGAGTAGAAAACACCACAGAAAATAACTGGCTTCAAAATAGGATTCAAACCTTTCCTGCTTTTTTTTCCTTTGATTTCTTCTATCCCCCAGTGTTTCCAATGATCAATATAATAGATCACTTATTTTTATACCATTCTTTCATTTCTTTTTCTGCTTCCTTTATATCAATTTACATGTTTTTATTTCACTTTTATATTCCTTCTCTTCCAAACCTTTTGTTTTTCTTTCTTTTCTTACATCACCCATCCACACACCTTTATATTTTGCAAATAATCCATTTCTTTAATGTTGTCTTTTTTCAAACACTTTAATATCCAAAAGAAATTTATTGATGGTAAGAAGACATCTGAGTTTATTAAATTAATGCCAGTTTTTCTTTATATTGTAAGCTATCATGTGAAGTGGTTAAATCTCGCCGTTCATTCTTCATTGATGGGTTCAGAGCCGATTCTCGGCTCCGACACGGCCGTTTAGCAAAGCTCAAAGATTACCAGTAGCTCGAGACCAAGCCCCTTATCCCAAGATGCACTGCTGTAATTACCCCAGATCTAGTTTGCCACGGCACTGATCTCTTGGTTTTCAATTCTGCTTGAAACTTTATTCAGCGAATTAGCAAGTTTTTCTTAAAATGTTCTTATATATTCATATTTAGACTGCTTAGTATTTCCCTTATCCATATATTACTATCCTCTTTGGCCTCGTTATTTTTTGTGGCCATTCTTTGCCAGTGTTGGCTTTGGCCTTTAGTGTAGTTTTATAGTTGGGTATTATCAACTAAATTCACAGTTAGTTTCTTGTTTTTATATATATATATTTATTTATTTAACATTTGTTGACCGGGAATGTCCGACTAGGTTCCACAAAAGCCTGTTTTCAGCGGAGGCCCGGGGAGAAATGCTCCAGATGCATGTCTTTGGAATGTGGGAGGGAAACTGGAGTACCCGGAGGAAACCCACGCGAACACAGGGAGAACATGCAAACTCCACACAGAAGGCACCTCAGCCGAGAATCGAACCGGAGAACCTCTTGCTGTGAGGTGACAATGTTAACCACTGCACCACTGTGCCGCCCTTGTTATACTTGTTTACAGTGGTGATAGAATTTGCTGCTGTTTAATATTATGTCGGAAGATAAAGACAGACGTCCAAAGTCTGGTTTCAAAAAATGTCCAGACAGTGGACAGAAGATGTCTGTCACAGATGGACACGTCTGGGTGAGGTGCACCTTCAGGAGTCCTGCAGTATCTGCCACTCCTCTTCCACTAGGGTGCTTGCTGAGAGGAAGAGAAAGCTCATGGAGTGGGGTCTGCTTAAGCACGCCTTTGTAGAAGCTTTGACCAGGCTGGAGCCAGCAAGTCATCAAAGTCCTCCAAATCCTCCTCCGACTCCAAGTCAAAAAAGTCTAAGAAAGTGGAACTTACTGTGACTTCGGCTCCACAGCCTTTGGAGCCGCCAGTCTTTTCCTTTCTGACCTGGGACACTGCCTTAGAACCATTCTCCGAATCTCCTCCTTCTCCATTACTCCATTCGGCACTATATTTGCATTCCTCCAGGTCCTCTGTTAGCCTTTTGGATTCGGACATGGACGGACTGGTACAGAAGCCCTTAAAGGCACCAGGCCTAGCTGTTCCGACCCAGGCGTCAGAACCGAAGACCACTATCCAGGAATTGACTGCTCCTCTTCTGAGCCATATCAGTTTTTCGGAGCCGGAGAAGGCCACCCTGATGGTTATAGAACACTTGGAGCCGACACCTGTTCCAGTGTCATCAGCTCCATCTACTCGGACGTCCTCTGCACCGACTGGGGACTCTAGGAGCCGACACTCTCCAGTCGGGTCCGGGGAGAATAGTCGCACTGACCTGTCAGTGCCGACTCTTCCTCTTGGGGCCTCGGCACTGGTGAGCTCGGCTCCTACCTCGGGCTTAGAGCCTATGGCATCCGTGCGGGAGGGGATCACGGTTCCTTCGGGTCCGTCGACTCTTTCTCATTGAGCCGTGACGCCTTTGAAGCTGTGAGGTTGTGTATTGTCTCCCAAGACTTCCTCATCACCAGGTCCAGCCTCTTCTTCCCCTAAAGTGCCTGTGTCTGCTTCTGCTTCCATCGGCCACCCCAAGTGTAGAGACCCAGAGCCTCAGGTAGCCCCACTGGTTGCCCCCTGCTCTGCTGAGACTTCCCCAGAGGGCTCCCACTGAGAAAGTTCCCAGAAAAAGAGTGTGCAAGAGGAGGCACTTGGACTCCCCACAGGAGTCATTGACATCTGACACTGACTTGGATGAGTCAGAAGGGTCCCCTCGATCCCCCTCTGAGGACATCTCCTTTGCGGAGATCCTTGCGATCCTTAGGTGACAGAGGGGTGACTGTCAGTCCAAAAGCCCTACTGAGGATGAGTCAGTTCTCGTGAAAGTTTTTGTGTCTCAACCTTCCACCTCCTGGATGTCTCCACCCTACGATGAGCTTATGCAATTGGTCTCTCTTAGGGCATGAGAGTCTCCGGAGTCCATGGAGCCTGTCCCTCGGAGGCCGAATAAGTTTATCTCTGCCCCAGGGGATAAAACCTTCTTGTCTAAGGGAGTCCCTGTTGATGCTATGGTGGTGGCGGCAGCCACCAAGGAGGAATTGTATGAAACTTTCACGTCTATCCATCCTCCTAACAGAGATTCTAGGATCATGGATAGATATGGGAAATGCATGTTCAGTTCAGCGACTTTCACTCTTCGATCACTGAACTATCTGACCCATTTCACCAGACTGCAGCGATATCTCCTTAAGGAGTTGGGATATACTCTTCAGGGTGCTGTAGTTGCAGGTGTCTCTGACAAAGTTTCTGTCCAGCTTGCTACCCTTAATTCCATCTTGAACTTGTCCATGCGTCTCATATATATGCAGCAGATAGTTCGAGTAGGGCTGCAGGATCAGGGATTGCTCTTCGTAGGCATTCCTGGATGCACCTCTGTTCCTTCGCGGAGCCCTTCAAGTCTTCATTCGTAAATACCCCATTTGATGGCTCATCTTTGTTTGGGCCTAAGGTAAAGGAAACATTGACCAGGTGTGAACAGGAGGGAAAGACTTTGCCATCAGAGTCCATTTTTCCACCCCTACTCGGCCTTACCCCAAAGGCCAAAAGGGAGGAAAGATGTGGTTCTGTAAAGCCCAAGGAGCCTTTCAGGACACACGTGTAGAACCCTCCTCCAGGGCAGAGGAGGAGGTAATAATCGAAGACGCCGCCCTTGTGGCGGAGGGGGTCCGCAACACCAGGGTGACGGAGATCATTTCTCTGGTCAGCGCTACCAGCGCTCCTGAGAGGAGGCCCGACTGGTCTGCTCTGGAGGCGGTTGGGGGTCGCTTATCTTTGTACCCAGAATCCTGGCTAGATATTACAAATGACAGATGGGTACAAAGCATCATTTCCAGAGGGTATTTCATACCGTTCTCCGCTCCACCCATTCCCGTCAAGAGGATTCCGGAAGTTCCACCCAGTTACAGCACAGAGGTCCGCAAGTTGCTACAAAAGAGTCATCCAGCCAGTCCCAGCAGACCAAACAGGATTCAGAACTTACTCAAGATTCTTTTTGGTTCCAAAGAAAACAGGGGACTGGAGGCCCATTTTGGACCTCAGCAGACTGAACCAATTTGTAAAAAAGAGAAGTTTTGTATGGTCATGCTCAGTCCATACTTCCCTTTTTAGGGAAGGACAATTGGATGTGCTCGAGCAATCTCAAGGATGCCTAGTACCACATAAAAATGGCCAGACCATCCAGAGATCATCTGCGTTTCTGGCTGGGAGCCAGTCACTACCAGTTTTGTGCCCTGCACTTTGGTCTCACTACAGCCCCCAGAGTGTTTACCAAATGTATGGCAGTGGCCACGGCTCACCTGAGGTGTCTAGGATTCCAGGTGTTTCCGTACCTTGACGATTTGCTCCTTAACTCCACCACCAGGTATCAAGTGATTCAGGCAACAGAATCCACTCTGACACTCTGCAACCACTTAGGCATTACGGTCAACTTCGAAAAGTCTGCCTTGTCGCCATCGCAGCATATCATCTTTATAGGGGCAGAGTTGGACACTTCGACCACCACTCTACATCTTCCAGTCGAAAGGGTATCAATTCTTCGCCAACACATCACTTCATTGGTGTCAAAGAACTGAGCTCCAGCCGCAGAGGTCTTGAAAGTACTAGGTTTGATGGTGGCAGCAATTTTAGCCATTCCATTGGCGAGGATGCATATGCGGATTCTTCAATGGCTTCTGTTCACTCAGTGGTCTTACCAGGAATTGCCAATGAACCACATGATTCTGATTACAAACTCTTCCAAGAGGGATCTTCAGTGGTGGTTGGCATTTCTACATGTCACAATAGGACGCCCCTTTGTACTCTTCCCCCCCCCCTCCAGTAGCCACTGTGACCACAGACACTTCCCTGATAGGGTGTTGGGGGGGGCATTTTCAGGGAAAGACTGCCCAAGGCACATGGACGGATCAAGTGTCACATTTGCATATCCGTGTTCTAGAGATGATAGCAGTACTTCTGGCATAGCAGTACTTTCAGGACTCTCTTCCTCTAGGGACAATTGCCATACAGACAGACATGTCAGTGGTCTGGTATTTGAACAAACAGGGCAGGACCAAGTCTTACCCCCTTTGCCGAGAAGCCCTCCGAGTTTGGCAGTGGGCTGTGTCATCCCATTGCTTTCTGTTGGCAACGCACATCCCGGGGAGATCCATCGTCATAGCAGACAAGCTGAGTAGAGCAATTCTGTTGCCACACGAGTGGTCCATCAAACAGGAGATTGTGGGCAGGATTTTCCACAAATGGGGCCAGCCTTGCTGCGATCTTTTTGTAAGCCACATCAACACCAAATGCAGAAGCTACTTTGCCCTGATACTCCCTCCGGAAGAAACCCCGAGGAATGCACTCGTACACGATTGGCCCCCGGGTCTCCTGTATGCATTTCCCCCAGTTCCGCTGATACCCATATTTTTACAGAAAGCAAAGTTGCTGAGAAGGACTGTCATTCTTATAGCCCCTCATTGGCCTGAACAGGTTTGGTTTCCATTTCTTTACCATCATCTTGGAGGATCCATGGATCCTGGACCCAGTTCCAGTCATTCTGACACACCCGTCAGGGGACCTCCATCCTTCCTTGCATTCACTGAAGCTAAATGCTTGGCTGCCCCAGTTCCCCATATAGCCAGGCTTTATAATCTTTCATATGACACAAGTCAAATTTTGTTGGCCGCCCACAAACCTTCCACCAGAAAATTGTATCATAGTAAGTGGAAGAGATTTTCCATTTGGGCTTCTAACAAGAGCCTTGATCCTTACCAAGCTCCATTGTCATCCATACTATAATTCTTGACTGAGATTTTTCACGAAGGAGCAGCAGCTGCTACCGTTCGGGTCCAGTTAGCAGCTATATCTAATTTTCATCTAGGTATTGATGGACTAAATATTATGCAACACCAGTTATCCAAGGCCTTTCTCAAAGGTACCTTTCACATGAGGCCTCCAGTGAAGACTCCTTTTTCTCCCTGTAGCTTGAATTTCATGCTATCCCATATTATTCTTCCTTCCTTTGAACCAGCATCATCTAGTGAGCTCAAGTTTCTGTCCTAGAAAACTATTTTCCTAGTGGCCATTACTTCTGTCCGCAGGGTGTCAGAGCTTTAGGCTTTGTCTATCAAGCCCCCCCACATGATTTTTCATCCTGACAGAGTATCCGTTAGGACTAACCCTTCTTTTTTTCCTAAAGTATTTTCTGAGACTAACATTAATCAAGTTATTGAGTTGCCCGTTGTTTTCCCCAACCATACCAACAAATTAGAATACATGCTGCACAAACTTGATGTTCACAGACAGCTTAGATATTATCTGGACAGAAGAAAAGACTTCAGAAAGTCAGACCAGCTTCTTGTTTCATTCTCTGAAGCCAGAAAAGGTAGACCAGTGGCTAAAACAACCCTTTCTGAGTGGCTTTCAGATTGTGTCACCTACACTTACTCATCTGGTAATAGGTCTTTGTTGCATAAAGCGAAGGCGCATTCAACCAGAGTAGTCTCTACTTCTTCGACCTTTCAAGCCAAGTTACCCCTTGATAATATCTGTGCTGCAGCCACTTGGTCTAAGCCTCACACTTTTATCACTCATTATAAAGTGGACAAGGCCTCCAGGGACAAAGCTTCCTTTGGTTCTACGGTCTTGAAAAATGTACTCCCGTGAGCCACCCAGGATTTAGGGTGCTAGGGATACTACCCATCAGTGAAGAATGAACGGCGAGATTGAACAACTTCACATAAAGAAGTTATGTACTTACCATAACGTTCCATGTGAGTTGTTCCATCTCACCTTCATTTTCACGTCCCTCTCTCCTTCCCCCACCTGGCTGACAATTGACCTGGAGATTGACTTCATCCTGGTTATTCAATGTTTCTTCCTGTCTGGGGAGATTATTCCTCTTTCTGGGGTGTGATACTCGCAGCAAACAAGATCTGGGGTAATTCCAGCAGTGCAGCTTGGGATAAGGGGCTTGGTCTCGAGCTACTGGTAATCTTTGAGCCTTTGTTAAACGGCCGTGTTGGAGCAGAGGATCGGCTCCGAACCCATCAGTAAAGAATGAAAGCGAGCTGGAATAACTCACATGGAACGTTATGGTGAGTACATAACTTCTTTTTTTTTTATTGGATTCAGTCTTGCCACACCCCCCCCCCCAAAAAAAAAAAAAAAAATTCACTTTCCTTAGAGCTTGGGAGAATGTGTATCACCCACATTTGATAACTTTCCTGAAATTTATATATTTTAACATTTATAACCTTTTTATCAAAGGACAACTGAAACACCTAAAACCAAAATTTGTCAACTTTCATATTTAAAAAAAAAAAACTTCTCTCCAATTGTTCTTTTATTATTTGTTCTCTTCTAAATTTAAGTCCTAGAACATCACTTTCACTTCTGGTTAAATAGATTCCTGCCATTCTTATCACCTCTCCAAACTTTTTACTTTTTGACTTATTTGATTGAAATCCTGCCGTACTCAAAATTTTGTTCTAGTCTGAAAATTATGTCTCTCATCCGGTGTTTTTCTTCGCTTCCAAAACCAAATCATCTGCATAGGTTAACCATTAATGGTATCTTTGTCCCTTCCTAAACATCCCATCTACTATCCTCTAACCTTAATCTACATGCTTGAATAACTGCATTCATTAATATCACAAACAGCCACCTGCTCAGTGGACAACCGTGCTTTACCTCTCTTCCTTGTTTTATTTCTTTCCTACCCATCAAGTCACCATCGTATATACATAAGAATTTTCAAAAAGTGTCTTCACTGTCCTTATTTTTTCTCCTACATCATATATTTTTTTAAATATTCAACATTTCCTCATGATCGATACTATCAAATGCCTTATCTACATCACATACTGTTACTTTTCTTTCTCCTTCCTCCTTCTCTGTATAGCCAGTCAGTTCTTTAACCATCATTAACATTTCATTTTCTCTTTAACCCTATACACTTTCATCCAGTTTGTTCATATTGCCCATTATTCTTTACTGAATAATCTTTAAAAATATTTTATGTTTAGTATTTCACAATATAAATAGTCCAGTTTTTCTTTCCTTTTCTCTTTTTCCATTTAATTTATATTACGGTCTTTACATATTTCCTCGTCTTTTATACCATCCCCCATATATTCATTCATTATTTCCAGAAAAATATTTTTACTATTTAACATTCCTTTATAAAAACTTATACCCAAATCCTTCCGGACCTGGTGCAGATTCTTCTTTACCTTCCTTTATAGCATCCTTTATAGCATCCATCCAACTCTTTCCTCTCGATTCTTTTTTGCATTTCTTCCACCATCTCCGTTTTAACTTTTACTTTCCGTACACCCCCACTTGCATTCTTTTTCCATACAAATTCTATACATACCTTTCGATTATGCCTATAATTGCATCTTTTTTATATTTTAACTCCCCTTTTCTTCCTTCATTACATGAATTTTTCTCTCATTATATCTGTTTCTTACCTAAAAATGGAAAAACTTATTTTCTCCCCTTGAAATATTTTTTGTTTAAATATCATTCTTTCCATAATTTTATTTGTGTATATAATTTTTTTCTTTTTCAGGACTTCCCCTACCTTTTTCTCTACTATTGTTTCACAGATTTCTTTTGATTATTATATTTCATTTTCTTCTTATTTCATTGCTTTCCCCCTCTAATTTAAATATATTTTAAACTTTTCTTTATACCCCATACACCACTTTGCCAGACTTCCATAAAATGTTCTTATTGTCATATGATCTTCCCATTAAGACATTCCATTCCTGTAATTTTTCCTGTCTGTTTTTAACCCTTTTTTCTTTTTACTATATTTTCATTCCTATCATTGCCAATGTAGCCATATGTTCTGAAATCTTTCCTAATTCTACCTTTTATTTCTTTCATGTCATCTCTAAACTGTATACAGTCAGTCTGTATTATTTACTACTTCTCTCAACATTTTTACATCTTGTGCTATTTTCCTTTTCTCCTTTCTTAAATTACAGTTAGTCTTCCACCACCATAGTAGACATATTTACAATCACATAAGTGTGAAATTTACCAAACAATGTGAAATTGTTCAATCTCGCCGTTTGTTCTTACACACTGGTTCGGAGCCGGTCGCATCACTAGCTCGCATCTTTGAGAAAGCTCGAGGCACAATAATATCCCATGATCCTCTGGTGTTAACCCTCAGATCTAGTTTGCCGCTAGCAGCAGATCACATCAAGAGGCTCGGGCCAGTAGAATTTTTATATATATTTCTTATTTCTTGATATTTACTTCAAATTTTTACTTTTCTTTGTAGTGTTTGATAGGTTTAATACTAGTTGTTGTTTAAAGTAGTTGTAGTCAGGTTGTTACTTAAAAATTTTAGTAAGGGCCTTAGGCCATTTTTTTTTCTGTAAGAATTACAGTGCTTAAAAAAAAAAAAAAAAAAAAAAATATATACTTTTCTGTCTCTTCTATTTTTTCATATAGACATATATATATCTTAGTGTGCTGTGCCAATGTTTTTTACAGTTTGGATATATATTGCATTTAAAATATATTATAGAAAATGTTTTTCTTAAGAGTGGTGTACTTTTCTTGGATTTTCCTTTATTATTGTAAGAATGTCAGAAAAGACCAAAAGTGGTTTTAAAAGGTGTCAGTGTGGACAGAAGATGTCCATTACTGACAACCACTCATCCTGCGTCTACTGTCTTGGCCCTCTCCACTTGCAGGAAGACTGTTCCTTCTGTCATTCCTTTAGTGGGAGGGTCATGATGGAAAGACGCAGGAAGTTAGTGGACAGAGGGTTGCTTAAACCTGAGTTTCAGGAGGCCCTGGACAAGGCTGAACTGGTTTCAAAGTCTTCGAAGGGGTCGAAGTCTTCAAGAGTGTCGGAGCCCAAGTCATCGGCTCCGAGCACCTCTTTTCAGATTCGGACACCGGCTCCTATGACTTCGGTACCGGCTGTCGCGACTTTATCTCTGCATGAGGCTCAGGTCTTGGAGCCGGTATCAGAGGTACCACCTTCGGCTATCCTTCGCTCGGTGACCGCTTCGATCCCTTCGACCCATTCTTTGAGGCCACTTTCCGACTCCGATGTGGACCGAGTGGTACAGAAACTTATGGAGAACTCGGCCTTGTCCAAATTAATCGAGTTTTCGTCCCAGCTGGTTTCGAAACTCGAAGCTATTCCTGTTCCCTCAACACTTCTTCCTCCGAGACCCGTCGAATCATCATCGGTGTTAGGAGTCAAAGAACCGATGATTGTAGAGCCCTCGGTGCCGAAGCCTCCAGTAGTGCTATCGGCTCTGTTGACCTAGACTCCTTCGGAACCAGCCGGAGAGTCTCGGAGCCGAAGATCTTTCCTGGGTTCCGGGGGGGATAGTCGAACCGAGATATCTGTTCCGACTCTTCCCCTTGGTGCCTCTGCTCAGATCAGTTCGGATCCATCCTCTGTGTCGGAGCCCGTGGTTCTGATTCCAGAGAAACGACCCCCTTCTTCGGATCAGGTCAGATCTTTGGGTCGGGGCACCGGTGCCTT
This sequence comes from Protopterus annectens, assembly GCF_019279795.1. NCBI lineage: Eukaryota > Metazoa > Chordata > Ceratodontiformes > Protopteridae > Protopterus > Protopterus annectens. Next base: position 1,019,023,601 of record NC_056743.1, read on the forward strand.
TGACATCATGAGGAAGGTCTTGTCTGACCAGACACATACTTCATCGGTATCTTCATCTCCTTCCCCAAAAGGTCTGCATTGTGCTTCTGTGCCTTCGGTTCCTACTAAGCGTCGAGACCCAATGCCTCAGAAGTCCCCACAGGGCGAGACTGGTTCCTCGGATGCATCCCCAGAAGCTCCCGCTGAGGATGTTCCGAGGAAATGACTGTGCAAGAGGAGGCACATAGATTCCCCTCAGGAATCTCTCACATCTGATACTGATTTAGATGAAACAGAAGGGTCCCCACGGTCCACCTCTGAGGATGTCTCGTTTGCAGACATTTTGGAAATCCTGAAGCAAAGAGGGGACTGGCAAACCCTTACCCCTTCTGTGGATGAATCGGTATTACTGAAGGCATTTGGGGCTCAACCTTCTACCTCCTGGGTGACTCCACCCTTTGACGATCTCATGGATCTTATAGCTCAGAGGGCTTGGGAAACACCTGATACAGTGGAACCAGTCCCCCGTAAACCAAATAAATACATGACGGCTCCCCAAGATAAAGCCCATCTTACAAAAGGAGTTCCCGTAGCTACTATGGTTGTGGCGGCGGCCACTAAGAAAGAGATGTCCGAATCATCTTTCTCTGTCCATCCTCCTAATAAGGATTCTAGGACAATGGACAGATATGGGAAGCGCATATTTAGTTCGGCGACTTTTTCCATCTGATCGCTCAACTACCTTACGCATTTCATGCGTTTACAGAGAGATCTCATTAAGGAATTAGGAGATACTCTCCAGGGACACACAGATGCTGCTGTCGCCGAGAAAGTGACAGCGCAACTTAACACCCTAAATTCCATAGTCAACTCGCCCATGAGGCTGATTTCATACGCAGCCGAAGGATCGAGTAGAGCGGCAGCTTCAGCAATTGCCCTGAGGAGACAATCCTGGTTGCACTTATGCTCCTTTGTGGAAGCCTTTAAGTCTTCCTTTGCCAACGCCCCCTTCGATGGTGCCTCCTTGTCTGGGCCCAAAGTAAAGGAGACTCTCACGAGGTGTGAACAAGAAGGGAAGACCCTGTCTGCCGTAGGGGTCCATTTTTCCGTTCCATCTAGACCCTACCCTAAAAGGCAACGAGGAGGAAAGATGTGGTTCCGAAAGACTCAGATCTTTTCAACACACCCAAAGTGATGCCCCCTCCAGAGGCAGAGGAGGGGAAAGAAACAGAAGACGCTGCCCAGCCGGCAGAGGGGGTCTGCAAAATCAGGGTGACAGAGAGACCTACTCTGGAAAGCCCTTCCAGCACTCCTGAGTGCAGGCCCAGCTGTCCTACTCTGGAGGCAGTCGGGGATCGCTTGGCTTTATACCCAGAGGCCTGGCTAAATCTTACATCAGATTACTGGGTAAAAAGCATAGTTACCAGAGGCTACAACATCCCCTTCATAAAAATGCCACCCAACTCCAAAAAACTTCCAGACGTTCCACCCAGTCTGTGAGACCAAGCAACCATAGAGATAGGAAGGTTGCTCGAAAACAGTCTCATCCAACCAGTCCCAGCGGACCAAATAGGATCCGGAACTTACTCAAGGTTCTTTTTAGTTCCAAAGAAAACAGGGGACTGGAGGCCAATTTTAGACCTCAGCAAGTTAAATACCTTTGTGAAAAAGGAAAAGTTCCAGATGGTCACGCTTCAGTCAATCCTCCCTTTTCTGCAAAAGGGCGACTGGATGTGCTCTATAGATCTCAAAGATGCATACTACCATATCAAAATGTCCAGGGCGTCCAGAGATCACTTGTGCTTCCGGCTGGGAGCCAGTCATTTCCAGTTTCGCGCTCTGCCCTTTGGTCTCACCTCAGCCCCCAGGGTGTTCACCAAATGCATGGCAGTAGTAGTGTCTCACTTGAGACTAAACGGATTCCGGGTGTTTCCTTATCTAGACGACTGGCTCCTTTCTGCCTCCACCGAGTGTCGTCTTCTACAAGCCAGGGACTACACCATCAGTCTTTGCCCTTCACTAGGCATAACGGTGAATTTTGGAAAATCTGTTTTATCGCCGTCACAGCGTATCTTATTTATAGGAGCACAGCTAGACACTTCCCTGGCTCAAGTTACTCTCCCCCCACCAAGAGTATCAGACCTCAGGCATAAAATTTCGCTCCTTCACAACAAGAGAGTCCCTGCACGACAAATATTAAGAATGCTAGGCTTGATGGCAGCCTCCCTTCTTGTAGTTCCTTTAGGCAGGATATACATGAGGATTCTTCAATGGATGCTATTCGCCCAGTGGTCGTATCTACAACTTCCACTATCTCACGAAATCTTGATCACGAATTCTTGCAAGAAGGATCTCTTGTGGTGGATACACAGTCAAGAGCTAACACTAGGACGACCCTTTGTCTTACCCAGTCCGGTAGCAACTCTAACCACGGACGCTTCCCTGATAGGGTGGGGGGGGGTGGATTCTTTCAGGGACAAACAGTCCAAGGTCAATAGTCCAACTTGGAGTACAATCTGCACATCAATGTTCTAGAGCTGAGGGCAGTGTTTCTAGCATTGCAACACTTTCACAAGTCCTTACCTCGGGGAACAGTGACAGTCCAGACAGACAACATGTCTGTGGTCTGGTACATAAACAAGCAAGGGGGAACCAGATCTTACCCGTTATGCAGAGAGGCCCTCAGAATTTGGCAATGGGCAAAGTCCATTGGACGCTTTCTGATAGCAACGCACATCCCGGGGACTTCCAACGTAATCGCGGACAGGTTGAGCAGAGCCATCCTTTTCCCTCACGAGTGGTCCCTCAAACCTCAACTGGCGGAAGAGATCTTCCGCAGATGGGGCCAGCCTTGCTGTGACCTGTTTGCATCCCCATTGAATGCCAGATGCAGAAGCTACTTTGCCCTGTTACCCCCCCCCGTGGGTGTCCCCAGGGACGCACTGGTATACGATTGGCCCCCGGGTCTCCTTTACGCTTTTCCTCCTGTTCCACTAATTCCCAGGTTTTCGCAGAAAGCCAAACATCTGGACAGGACCATAATACTGATAGGCCCCATTCTGGCCTTGACAAATCTGGTTTCCTTTCCTTCAATCTCAAGTAGAGGAACCATGGATACTGGACCCGGAGCCAGACCTGTTGACACATTCGTCGGGAGTTCCTCACACCTTCAAGTCCCTCAGACTGACAGCTTGGCTGCTCCGCTTCCCATCTTAGCCAGGTCGGAGTTACTATCCCCTGCAGTACAACAAATTATTGTATCTTCTCACAAACCATCTACAAGAAAATTGTACATCAGCAAATGGAACTGTTTTGCGCACTGGGCCTCCAAACAAGGTATAGATTCATTCGGGGCTCCAGTACACAAGATACTAGATTTCCTCACGACACTTTTTCAAGAAGGAGCATCAACATCCACTATAAGGGTTCAACTGGCCGCTATATCCAATTTTCATCTTGGCTGTGAGGATGGTTCTCTTATGTCCCAAAGGCTTTGTAAAGCCTTCATGAAAGGTACTTTTCACCTCCGTCCCCCCTTTTGTAATCCAATAGCCCCTTGGAATCTTAATCTCATGCTGTCACAACTCATGTTGTCCCCTTTTGAACCAGCAACCACAACTCCGTTAAAATTTCTTTCGTGGAAAACACTTTTTCTGGTTGCCATCACTTCCGCCAGAAGAGTTTCAGAGTTACAAGCTCTATCTATCTGACCCCCGTACATGATTTTTCATCCAGATAGAGTTGCGCACCAATCCGTCCTACCTTCCGAAGGTTTGTTCGATTCAGAACATCAATCAATCTATCGAACTACCTACCTTCTTTAAATATCATTCCAATAAGCTAGAATACACATTGCACAAGTTGGACGTTCACAGACAACTAAGATTTTACTTACATAGAACAAAAGAGTACAGAAAGTCAGATCAACTATTTGTCTCATATGCTGACCAAAGAAAAGGACAGGCAGTAACGAAGGTTACCTTATCCAAATGGCTCTCAGATTACATAAATTTGGTATATGCTGAATCCAAACAGCAACACCCTTTCAAACCCAGAGCTCATTCTACAAGGGCGATTGCTACCTCTTCAGCCCATACTGCTCGTTTGCCTTTAGATACCATTTGTGCAGTGGCAACTTGGGCAAAACCACATACTTTTATCGCCCACTACAAGCTAGACAAGAGCTCCAGGGACAGGGCGGCGCTTGGTTCCACTGTACTCAGGAATGTTCTCCCTTGAGCCACCCGGGAAAAAGGAGCTAGGGACGCTACCCGTGTGTAAGAACAAACGGCGAGATTGAACAATTTCACATTAAGAAGTTATGTCTTACCATAACGATCCATGTGAATTGTTCATCTCGCCTTAGTTCTTACATTCCCCACCCTCCATCCCCCGTCCTACGGTCTGGGAGAACGGTTTTCAACTAGATTCCTTTTCAGCCTTTTCTAGGTATGGTTGGCATGTTATTATGCATTAGTAATGGCATCTTTTATCCTCTAAACACTAAACACGAACTAGGTCCCAATAAGCAACAAGAAAGTATTTGCAGAAGCACCAAAGCCCAATGAACTTCTTCTTTTAAACTCTTGAACTGGAATAAAATACCTCTCCGTTTAAAGCAAACGATCCTTTATTGTGAACCAACAAATATAAATGCACGACAAGTTAATCACTCCTTAGTAGTAAAATCCAAAGAAAAAACAAAAAGTAAATCAAGCGCTTTCACCCGTTCCTATGACGGGCTTTTTCAAGATGAACTACCTAAAGTTCTTTGTGTGCTTAAATACAGTGTTAATAAAACAATTAGTCAATTAAAAGAATTGTAACAATCCAATTAAGTCATTTGCTAAACAGAACTTCATTTCTGTTTAAAGAGGAGTCACATTAATAGATATTTGATTCCAATACATTTTCGTCAGGAAGTTGTTTAAAATGCTTTCATCATATTGATTTCTGTTTACTGTTATTTTTATGTATGAATTATTCATATCATGTGAAAAAATATGCAAAAACTAACATCTATTTTTTCAGTTCCTATAAAGGCTCTTCTGCGCTTGCATGTGCTTTTAAAAAAGGTTTTCTTGTGTAAGCAACTCCGCTGCCATGCTATCCACAGCGGACATAATTGAGCCGAAAAAAATAAATAATAAGTTTTGTGCAGATCAAGGAACAATTAGTCTTTCTTTTGCAATTTCTTTGTTTTTTCCCATTATTTCAAATACTCTGTTAATAAACTGAGTACACCCATTTGTACGGTAACAGTATATATTGCCTTGCACACGCGATCGCAAAACCATCTAAATGTTTGTTCGTGCCTGCTGAAACCATAAGAAGAATAGAAAATATTTGTAAATATTAATATATTAAACTAATGATTGTTAATCCTTTAAATTTTCATCACTAAGTTTTAATAAAAATAAGTTGAAGCCTTAAATTAAAAATTCTTATGAAATTAGACAAATTATTGTTCATCTTGCCAGGAAGAAGGTTATTCAATTCTAGTATATATAATTATTACTTCGGTACTACAGTGTTGTTTTGGCAGTAAGCAACCTTTACACTTGAGAAATCAATTAATACTTGAACAATTAATCCTAAAAATATCAATTAAATATAATAAAATATATTAATAAATACGTAAGTAAATATTATTATTATATTACATACACTATAATTAATAAATATTAAATATCTGTTAGTTACCTAATAAATATATCAAAAATAAACTTATACTAAGAATCACCATAAGCATTATAAATGTTAACTGTAGATGTTATTTACCATAAAAATATGTTATCAATCAATTGTTGTTTTATTTAAAATTGATTAGGAATTGGGTCAGTGGTTTTAAAAAAATAATAAATAAAATAATAGATAAAATAAAATAAAATATAATATAATAAATAAATCAAATCAATTGTGAGAGTATAATCGTGGTTACTAAAAACTTGTTAGTACAAAAATCTTTGTCTTTAAATGCATCTGACATATTGGTTAAAAAACTTTAGCCCCCTTAATGTACATACACTGTTGCGTTAAAATTAGGTAAAACCTCATCTAAAAAATCAATATATAAATTGAATACAAGTGTACTCTTAAAACCTTTTATTTTAACTGAAATATTTTAGAATAATAAATTATACATGGTTGTTCCCTATCAAAACTCAATAAATAATTATTTAAAATATTGTGGGTTTTTTATTATAATTTTGCCCTTCTTAATTTAAGGAGGCTGGAAATACTAATAGCTTCATTAAGTCCTGGGGGTTTTGATGCATTTAGTCTAAGTTGCCAATTTAATTCTTTAAATTCAATAGTAGCTTCCCAATCTCCCCCTCTAGGATTAAGGGGAACCTGTTCGATTACTAAAAATTTTAATGTCATTTTGGGGCAGTTGATGAGATGTTTAACAAAAGCATTCGTTTCTTTCTTTTTCCGAATGTCATACATATGTTCGTAAATTCTTTTACGTAATGCTCTTTCAGATTTGCCTACATAAAAACTCTCACATTCCTGACAAATTCCTAAATAAATAATGCCTTTTGAACCACAGTTACAATAACATATTGGTTTTAAAGTAAATTTTCTTGATTTAATGTAGTAGGCATTAGTTTCAACAATAAAAGAACATTGTTTGCAACCATTGCATTTGTATGTACCAATCTTACCACCTTTATTACCAAATTGTGTTGGTGGTTGATTTTCAAACATATTTTTCAGGTTGGAATTTCTTGCATTTACAAACATCGGTCTTTCTGGCACCCATTTTTTTGTGTCATCATTTGTAGTCAGGATGGGCCAGTATTTGTTAACCATTTTCTTTAATTGATCAGTTTCATTATTAAAAGTACAACTAAAAATAGTTTGAGAGGCAGGGGAATTCATTTTAGCTTCAAGCATGGGGTTTGCTAAGTCTGGTGGTTCTAGTACTGTGCCCAGCAGTGGGCTATATATGCCTGTTCTTCCTTCCAAAACTTCTTGGTGCATTTTCTCTATTAGTGTCAAAGGGTAACCTCTCTCAGAGAAAAGTTTTGTTAGCGTTTGAGCTTCAGCAGAGAATTTTTCGTCAGTGTTACACATTCTTGAGGCCCTGATAAATTGGCCTTTGACAATACCCTTCTTCTGTGAAAATGGGTGGGCACTACTAAAATGGAGATGTGTTAGAGAAGGTTGGTTTTCTGTAAATAGAAGACTCAAATGATTGTAATTCCGTGTTTTTTACTAACAAAACATCTAAATAATTCATATGTTTATCACTAACATTAGATGTAAATTTCAGAAAACTTGTAGTCTCATTTATGTATAGTAAAAATGTTTCTAAACTTGCTTTACTACCTTCCCATAGAATACATATATCATCCAGGTACCTCCTGTAGTGTAAAATGTTGTTCTCCCATTGTGTTGTGAATATGAATTCATTTTCCCAGTGACAGAGAACTAAATTTGCATATGCTGAGGCACATGGTGAACCCATGGCAACTCCTTTGTTTTGTTTAAAGAATTCCCCATTAAAATAAATAAAATTGTTCTTTAAAATAATACCCATAAAATCAGATAATAAATTTATAGTATTATTATTAAAATTCGAGAATTTGATTAAAATTTCATTGAACCATTGTGTACCAATATCATGTGGAATGCTAGGAAAGAGGTCTGTTACATCAATTGTCACTAGGAAGTCAACTTTAGTATAATAACACTCCTTAATGCCTTTTAGGAATTCCCAAGAATCTTTACAAATGTGTTGTATTGATGTAATAGTCTTTTTAAGTGTTGCATCAACGAATTTACCTAGGGGTTCCGTGATACTGCCTGAACCTGCTACAATAGGTCTAAACTTTAATGGTTCTAACCCCTTGTGTACCTTGGGTATCCCAAAAATTACTGGTGTAAGGGGTTTGTTAACTATTAAATAGTTGTATAGTTTCTCATTAATAACTCTCTGTAGCAGCATGTCATACAAAGTATGTCTGATCCTAGCATATGCAATGTTCAACTCATTTAATGAAAGGGTGCTATACTGCTCTGTGTCCTGAAGCATGTTATGAATAACTTCATCATATTCAGTTTTGTACATTAAAACAACCCCTCCCCCTTTGTCCAGTTTCATTACCCTTATCTGCTCATCCTTTAATTGTTTGATAAGTGTGAATCTTTTATCCTCTACTTGGCAGTAGGGTTCCAGACACTTTGTAGTATCTGTTTATAAGTGTTCTAGACACAGTTCTAAAGGGATTCTTCTGGTATAGCAAACTAGATCTGAGGGTTAGCACCGGAGGATCATGGGATATTACTGTGCCTCGAGCTTTCTCGAAGATGCGAGCTAGTGATGCGGCCGACTCTGAGCCGAGGATCGGCTCCAAACCCATGTGTAAGAACAAAGGCGAGATGAACAATTCACATGGATCGTTATGGTAAGACATAAGTTCTTATTTTCTTTCATTTATATTTGCATATGCATACACTACTACTATTCTAAGTACCTTCTGTCCTTTTCAGCATCACACAGTAAAACTTTCCCTGCCATCACCATAGTTGTATCTAATATTTTAATCTCTTCATTTTTAATAATACTACAGTACCTGAACATTTATTACACCCTATAGTCCATGCCACTTTTCTTTCAACATCATGTCAAATTCCACCGGATGTTAAGTTGTCTATCTCGCCTTCATTCTTGCTGCTTGGGATTGGAGCCAATCCTCGGCTCCGACTCGGCCATCTTCAATAGCTCGAGAGCTGTTTGCTGGCTCGAGGCTACCCCTTATCCCATGATGCCTAGCGACAGCTACCCAGATCTCGTTTGCCACTTCATCTGCGAAGTGTGTCGTTTTCTGGCTCAGGCTTGTATTTTCAAATTTTTTGTGTAGAAATATATTCCTATACTTCATAAAACTATTAGATAATTTACCTTTCTTAGTTTTATTCACTAGTGTGTGTTGCTGAGTACTTTGTTCTTTCATAGTCCCTTTTTAATTAGAACTTGTTTAAGTTAGAGAGTTCTCCCCTCCCCCACTCCCTTCCCCAAGGACAGCCGTTTAACTTAGAGGCTCTCCTTTCCTTCTGTTTTATTATCGTAAAAAAAAAAAAAAAAATGTACTTGTTTTTTTTTGTGGTTGAGTTATGTCTAAGGAAGCTAAAGTATCTGGCTTTAAAAAGTGTGAGCCGTGCTGTCAGAAAATGTCTCTGACAGTCGGGCACACTAGTTGCGTTTATTGTTTGGGCGCTGTTCACCTGCAGGACTCATGTTCTATCTGCCATGCCTTTAGTCCAAGAGTCCTGCAGGAGCGAAAGAACAAATTGATCCTTAGGGGTCTGTTAAAACTTCAGGATTCACCGGCAAGGAGTTCCCAGCCAGTGAAATCCCCAAAATCCTCTAAACCGTTGGCTCCTCCTTCGGAGCAGACTCCAGTACAGGATTTACAGAGTATATCGGTTCCGGCTGGCACCAACAAGACAACCCCTCCGTCTGCTCCATTGGATGTTTCTGAGCCATAAAAGGCTGAGATCCCCTTTGTGAGAGTCGGCTCATTTGGCTCCTTGGTCTCCATTACTGCAAAGTGAACATAGCCACCATTCTTCACACTCCTCTCGATCCTCTAGGCTGTCAGATCATGATGTGGAGAGAAGAGTAGTAAGTAGGTTGCTAAAATCACAGGCACTAGCTAAGTTATTGTCAAGCCCTCCTCAACAGGTATCTGCTCCGTCCACCTCATTTTCTGTTCCTTCTCTGACTCCATTGAGTTCAGAGCCGGAATAGTGGAACAGTTGGCTCCGATAACCATATCTCCTTTGGTTCTGACATCTGCTCCGATTCCCTCGATAGTACCTTCGATCGAGGAATCTGGATGCCAGTGCTCCCTAGTCGGCTCAGAGGGGGAGAGTAGCATCGGACCCTTGTCCGACCCCGTTCTCCCTCTCGGAGCGTCGGTGCAGGTGAGCTCGGCTCCAACATCGGCCTCGGAGCCGTCCCCCTCGGCATGGAGAAAGATTCCTATTTCTTCGGAACTGGAGCTTTCTCTGCCTCGAGGCAGGGACGCCTTTGAGGTCATGTAGAGTGTACTGTCCCCCGAGTCAGCTCCACTACCAGCCCCACTGGCTCTGTCCCCCGTAGTGTCTGTGCCAACCTCTGCTCCTCCTCCAGACCCCAAGCGTAGGGAACCGATGCTCCAGGACACCTCATTGGGTGTTTCCTCTTCTTCCGAGGCCTCCTCTGATCACTCAGAGGAGCCCCCTCAGAAGAAGTGCAAGTGGAAGCACATTGACTCTCCTGAGTCTGTCACTTCTGATACAGACTTAGATGAATCGGAAGGGTCCCCGAGATCCCCCTCTGAAGATGTTTCCTTCTCGGACTTCCTGGAAATGCTTAGGCAGAGGGGGAACTGGAATCCCCTAGCCGCTACCGAGGATGAGTCTTTATTCCTGGATGCTTTCGTTTCCCGACCTTCCACCTCCTGGATTTCTCCTCCTTTTGACCCACTTATGTCTGTAGTGGCTCTAAAGGCTTGGTCAGCTCCGGACACAGTGGAACCAGCTCTGAGGAGACCTGCCATGGTGGTAGCAGCAGCCACCAAAAAAGAGTTAGTGACCTCTTCATCTGTTCATCCCCCTAGCAAGGAGTCTGGGACGATAGACAGGTATGGAAAGCGAATGTTTGCTTCAGCGACCTTCTCCATGAGGTCCCTGAACTATCTGTCATTTTACTCGCCTTCAAAGGGATCTCCTTCAAGATCCTACAGCTGAGGGAGTACAAGCCAAAGTAGCTTCCCAGCTAGCGACGCTTAATTCTGTAGTTAACTCCTCCATGAGGCTCATTTCCTATGCAGCAGATGGAGCGAGTAGAGCCGCAGGCATGGGTGTGGCCCTCAGGAGGCATGCGTGGATGCGGCTGTGTCACTTTGCGGAACCCTTTCGAGTGTCCTTCACCAATACCCCCTTTGATGGCTCCTTTCCCTTTGGGCCACAGGTGAAAGACACGTTGACTAGGTGTGAGCAAGAAGGCAAGACTCTCTCTGCCGTGGGAGCCAATTTTTCCACTCCCTCTAGACCTTACCCCAAGGGTCAGAAGAGTGGGAAGATGTGGTTCCGTAAATCTCGGGGAGCCTTGCCTGACACATGTAGTGATTTTTCCTCCAGAGGCAGAGGGGGAAACAACAATAATAGATGCCGATCTTGTGGCATAGGGGGTCTGCAGACCCAGGGCAACAGAGAATCTTTCTCTGACAAGCCCTTCCAGCATCCCTGAAGGGTTTCCCAGCTACTCACCTCTGGAGGCAGTCAGGGGAAGACTTTCGCTACCCAAAAGCCTGGCAAAATTTAATGAGAAACCGACAATAGTTGAGTTAAAAAGAACCTTTATAGAGACAACAAAGCTTTCAGGCTGGAAAACCCTTTTTCAATGTATGACAACAGGTATATTAAAAACGCCCATATATATATAAAATTTAATGAGAGACAGATGGGTACGGTCCATTATATTCGGAGGTTACAAAATTCCCTTCCATCAATCCCCCTTACAGTCAAAGAAGGCCCTTCCAGATGTTCTACCCAATCTGAAGGAGCAAGCAGTAATAGAAGTTTCAAAACTCCAAAAAAAAAGAGCCATTCAGGAAGTCCCCGCAGACCAGCACGGATCCGGAACTTACTCAAGGTTCTTTTTGGTACCAAAAAAGACAGGGGACTGGAGACTGATTCTGGATCTCAGCCAACTAAACAAATCTGTACAAAGAACAAAGTTTCGGATGGTCACGCTACAGTCCATTCTACCCTTTCTGGGTCAGGACAATTGGATGTGCTCGATAGATCTTCAGGACGTGTACTACCATATCAAGATGGACAGATGCTCCAGGAGATTTCTTCGCTTTCGGGTGGGGGCCAGTCATTACCAGTTCAGAGCTCTGCCCTTTGGTCTCACCACAGCCCCCAGGGTGTTCACCAAATGTATGGCAGTCATCACAGCTCACCTGAGACGTCAAGGATTCCAGCTGTTTCCATATCTAGACGACTGGCTCCTCATTGCTATCACTAGGCATCAACTCTTACAAGCGCGGGATTATACAATCACATCTTGCACCCAGCTAGGTTTTACAATAAATTTCAAAAAAATCTGCCTTGTTGCCATGTCAATCTATCACTTACATAGGAGCAGACTTAAACACAAGGGAAATGTTTGCAAGGTTGCCACTGGAAAGTGTGTCCACAATTCATCAACATGTGCAAATCCTAATGCAGAGCAAAAGGATCCAAGTCAAGTATGTCCTTCAAACTCTGGGCTCCATGGCAGCTGCCATTTTTCTACTTCCATTAGCGCGTTTCCACATGAGAATTCTTCAGTGGTTTCTTTTCACGCAGTGGTCTTTCCAAGAGCTACCCATGTCTCACATGATCCTGATCACGGAGGCATGCAAAATGCACCTTTCTTGGTGGATGGTCTCCCCACTAGTTACTCTGGGCAGACCTTTCATACAACCCCCTCTGGTAGCCACAGTGACTACAGACGCCTCCGTGATGGGGGGGGGCATTATCTGGGCAGGACAGTCTAAGGCACTTGGCAACCTCACGAGTACCATCTGCACATAAATGTCCTAGAAATGAGAGCCGTGCTCCTAGAGTTGCAAGCTCTTCAAGACTCTCTTCCTTCTGGGACCATTGCAATTCAAACAGACAACATGTCAGTGGTGTGGTACATCAACAAGCAGGGCGCAACCAGATCTTACCCCCTGTGTCGATAAGCACTCAGACTTTAGCAGTGGGCGATTTCCTCCCAACGTTTTCTGATTGCGACGCACATCCGTGGGAGATCCAACGTCATAGTGGACAGGCTCAGCAGAGCTATCCTCATGCCTCACAAGTGGTCTCTGAATCAGAAAGTTGCGGATCTTATCTTCCGCAAATGGGGACAGCCTTGCTGCAATCTTTTTGCCACCCCCTTCAACAGCAAATGCAGCAACTACTTCTCCCTTCTTCCACTTCCAGGTCACATACCCAGAGATGCTATAGCCCACGATTGGCCTCAGGGACTTCTTTATGCCTGTCCTCCATTTCCCCTGATACCGAAACTCATACAGAAAGCAAAATCGTTGGGTTGCAAAATGATCCTCATTGCCCCCTACTGGCCTCTACAGATATGGTTCCCGTTCCTGCACCATTACCTTCTTGATCAGCCCTGGACTCGGGACCCGATTCCAGATCTCCTGATTCATCAATCAGGTGGGTTGCATCATTCCCTCCAAACTCTCCAGCTCACAGCTTGGTTGCTCCACTTCCAACCTTAGCCAAGTTTCCCAGCATTTTTCCAGCAGTCCATGAGATTATCGTTTACTCTCATAAGTCTACAACGAGAAAAACTTATGCTAGCAAATGAAAACGTTTTTCTTATTGGGCAGATGGATCCCTTCTCAGCCCCTGTCCACGAAATTCTGGATTTCCTAGCATAACTGTTTCACTCCGGGGCTGCTTCCGCTACTATTAGGGTACAGTTAGCGGCCATTTCTAATTTTCATATCGGTTCAAATTCTAACATCATGTCTCATAAGCTCTGTAAAGCTTTTTTGAGATGAACATCTCTTCTTAGACCTGCAGTGAGAGATCCCCCTCCTCCTTGGGACCTTAATTTAGTCCTAACTTTTTTAATTCTGCCTCCTTTTGAACCAACAGCATCCTGCTCCATCAAGTTTCTATCTTGGAAGACACTCTTTCTGGTAGCTATCACTTCAGCTAGGCGTGTCTCAGAACTTCAAGCACTGTGTTCGTCCTCCCTACCTGGTGGTTCACAAGGACAGAGTTGCTGTGAGGACTAATCCTTCGTTTCTTCCCAAAGTCTGCTCAGAAAATAATTTAAATCAATCTATAGATCTCCTTGTGTTCTTCCCAAATCATAGCAACAAGGCAGAGTACAAGCTCCACCAATTGGACGTTCATAGACAATTGCGTTTTTACCTACATAGAACTAAAGAAATAAGAAAGTCAGACCAATTATTCCTTTCTTATGCCTCAAACAAACAAGGTCTCCCAGTTCCCAAGTTGACCTTATCCAGATGGTTGTCCCACACTATTAGTTTTATTTACCAGTTAAGGAACAAAGAGTTACCAACTAAACCGAAGGGTCATTCTACTAGGGCATTAGCCACCTCCGTAGCTTTTCAGTCTAGGTTGCCCATGGATTCCATCAGTGCAGCTGGTACGTGGGCAAACCCTCATACCTTTATTTCTCATTACAAGGTGGATATGGTCTCCCGGAGCAGAGCTGACTTTGGTTCCACTGTTCTGAAGAGTCTGTTCCACTGAGCCACCCAGGATGTTAGGTGCTAGGGATGCTGTCCCAAACAGCAAGAATGAAGGCGAGATAGACGACTTAACATTAAGAAGTTATGTACCTACCAATAACGTTCCATGTTAGTTGTCTTCATCATCTCGTCTTCTTTCTTGCATCCCTCCCTCCGTCTCCCCATCCAAGTGGATCAAGAGGAGTCGTCCTTCACTGGCTGAGTATTCTTTATTTTTACTCTTCTGCCTAGGTCTTCCTAACCTATTCTAGTTTTTAGGATGTATGGAATAACCATTTTTTTGTTAACTGGTTTCTCTCATGTTATGTCTGGGATTAGCTACTTCAAATGAGATCTGGGTAGCTGTCGCTAGGCATCATGGGATAAGGGGTAGCCTTGAGCCAGTAAAAATAGCTCTTGAGCTATTGAAGATGGCCGAGTCAGAGCCGAGGATCGGCTCTGATCCCAAGTAGCAAGAAAGAAGTCGAGATGAAGACAACTAACATGGAACGTTATGGTAGGTACATAACTTCTTATTTCCTTTCATCTGTGCATCTTGCATGCAGAGGGCAAGTCTCTTGCTTGATGTATTTTTTCACACCATTCAAACATTATCATCCTTCTGACATACCTTTTCATGCTGTTCACATTCAGTGATGCTGTACATATTAATCTTTTCAAGCTTTTTTTCAGTTCTTCTTTTGACCCCCTTCTTCTGTTCCTCACCTTTCCCCAGTAGAACCTTCCACCTTTTTTCTAAGTCAGAGCTCACAACTACCTCCTCCTCTATCTCTGTTTCTAATATACCAAACCTGTTTTCAATGTGTATATCTGTTTCTTTTCATTTATTAGTTTCTAGACTTCATGTAGTGCATCTTGTTCTATATTTTCCTTTGTAGTTCTCCACCCCCATCATGTCATCATTCTCTTGTACCCCTTCTTAGGTAAAAAAAAAACTTGATCATCCCTTTCATTTTCTTCACAGTGTGTTTTTTCATTAGTTAGTGGGCAATCAAACCAGAAATGCTTCTCACTTCCACATTTCTTACAATATAACTTACATTTTTTTCTGGCACATCCAAACTCCCCACACCATGTTTTTAATCAATCCTGAATTGAGTATGATTCATTCCCACAGAAAAAAAAAATTGCTTTTGGTTGTTCCACAGTACTTAAAATTCCCCTTTCCCCACTTATCACATGCACATGCTGCAACTTATTTTCTGTTTTTAAAAGTTACATAAACTTCCCATACCCCAGTCCACACTTTTTGTCATCCACAACTTTTAATATCATGCATATCCTGATATAATCTTAGGGGAAAAAAACATTTTTAATTCCTTTTTTTTATATCGGTTGGTCTAAATTGTAATAGCTTTTTTTAATTGTAGATTTAAATTTTGGTAATCATAGTTCTTCTAAGGAAAAATATTACTTCTGTTTTCACATTCATTAACATATTTCTGCTAATGCAAATGTCTTGAGTTATTTCACACAAAGGTTCAGTTGCTGTATGTATGCACTTGCTACATGTGTCCCCTCTCTAACTAAACCATTTTTATAACATCCTTCTGTCTTTCTGTCAGCTTCTCATCATTAAATATTCTGTCAGTTACCACACTCCACTACATGGCCTCCCGATTCCTCTGGATTTGCTTCTTTCGTAATTTTTTATACAATAGTCATCCAGACTCCCTGATGCTGTGATGTTTAGCTCCAAAACATTTTTCCTTTTGAATTACACTTTCTGTGCTTTGCTTCTCCTTCTCCATCTCATCTCTACACACAGCCTCCATCTTAGATTCAGTGATCACTGGTAATAGCCCTCTAGTGCCACCTAGCTATCACTGCCAAAACAGTCCTTCATAGGTTCATAGGTTCATAGGTTCATACTAGGCTATCTGCCCAAGGGCATTTATAAGCCTAGCCCATAGTTATGTGGCTTTCGCCACCCCTTTAGTTTGAATAAAAACTATGCCTATCATTTTGCTGTGCCTCTGTCAAGCAGTGACGCTGAAGTAATCCCTGGGGTATATCTGCAATCTCCCATCCATTGGTCAAGATTCCTCTTGAACAAGACCAGAGAGGTGCTCTGCCTCACATGTACCGGGATTTTGTTCCACAGCATAGGGAGTCTCTGGGTGATGAATCTGTCCCTCCAGCACGTTCTATTTATAACCGTGTCAAGGTTTAAGTCTCCGCCCTTGTGGTTCTGAGGGATCTAGATTTTTGAGGTGAAGCATATTCATCAAATCTGGGTTTGACATGGCCTTATATGTCAGGCACAGGTCACCTCTGAGCAAGCGGTATGAGACTGAATAGAGCTGGAGTTCTTTCAGTCGGGCAGCATAAGACATATTTTGAGACCCTTTATCCTTTTGGTGAGGAACTTTTGGGGCCTTTCAAGCTGCAGCAGGTGTCTGGTCAGATACATTCGAACGGGCATTGTACTCAATCATAGGTCTAATAAGTGATG
This sequence comes from Protopterus annectens, assembly GCF_019279795.1. Taxonomy (NCBI): domain Eukaryota; kingdom Metazoa; phylum Chordata; order Ceratodontiformes; family Protopteridae; genus Protopterus; species Protopterus annectens. Next base: position 1,019,040,320 of record NC_056743.1, read on the forward strand.
AGTACAGGGGACGATGACCTCCTTGATCTAGATGTGAATCCCTTCATGATCAGGTGGGTGATATAGAAGGTTTTCCTAACTACTTTAGCAACATGAGTGTCAAACGAAAGGCTACTGTCAACCTGGGTCCCCAGATCTCTGATGACTTTTCTGTGCTCAGTGGATTGCCACCTATATGGTAGCTAGTAGCCTTGTTTTTCCCAAAGGGTATGACTATGCATTTTTGGCGTTTAACTTCAGGCCATGGCTCTGGCACCAGTTATCCATTTCTGTGAGGCCCTTCTGGAGGATATCTGTGTCAGATGTGTTTTCGACTATGGCCCAGTTTGCAGTCATCTGCAAACTTTGTCAGCCATAACCCTCCTGTGTTTGCTTGTACTTCAGAAAAGTAGATGCCGAACAAGAGTGGACCCAGGACTGAGCCCTGTGGGACACCACTTGTGACAGGCTTTGAGTCTGACATGGCTCCAGCAACTCTGACCCTGTGGGTTCTGTCACTTAGCCAGTTTGCAACCCATCTTGTGATGTATGGGTTTACATTCAAGCTGATGAGTTTTTCGATGATACCTGAGTGGGGTATTGTGTGAAGGCCTTTGCCAGGTCGAGGTAGGCTGTATGGACTGCCTTTCCTCATCAATGGCCTTGGTGACTGTCTCAAAAGTCAACCAAGTTTAAGAGGCAGGATCTGCCTTTGACAAAGCCAAACTGAGTTGGATCCAAAGTCTGCAAGTTCCTATGTCTTTATTTATGAGTTCCATTATGATCCTCTCCATGGCTTTGCAGATAAGGCTTGTCAAGCTAATGGGCGGTAATTTCCAGGGTCTGTGGAGGCACCGCCCTTATGAAGTGGGACCACAGTCGCCGCCACTCCTTGATCCTGAGGTGAGGCTAAGATTAAACAGCTGTCCTAACTGTGGGTTTAATTCCTCATTGAGTTCATGAAGCACACAGCCGGGGACACCATCCGGTCCCATGGATGCTGTGTTTTTTGCCTTAGTGAGGACAGATCTCACCTGGCTGGAGATGTTTGGGGGCTACAATCCTCTGGAATAGATATCTCTCCTTTTGGGGGGGAGGGGGGGGAGAAGTTTGCACTGAACCTGTCAGCCAGTATGTTGGCAATGTGTGTAGGTTCAGTAATTTATAAAGTAGAGGAAGTTCCCCAATGTCTGGATCAATTTTCCCCTAGTCAGTATGAGTACCTGTTGGCTGTCCCCTGAATATAAGGCCATTGCCCTAGGGGGACTAATCCAGTCAACAAAAAGTGTGGATAAAATAAATGAAGATGATTCCCAGTCCAGCAAGCATGGGTGCTAGGTATGGCAGATGAGCCTTCACCCATGCAAAGAGGGCCTTTTTCATACAGCCAGACTTTCTGCACTTGCCTCCCTGTGCTGACAGCTGACTGTAAGCAGGAGCATGCAGTAACGGGCTGTACTGAACCTGTGGTCTTCCCCCTGGCCACAGGGCATACACACCTTCCAAGCAGCCCCCCCCCCCCCCCCCAACACCACATCCACAGTTCCAAGTCCTGGTCACCAACAGTGTTTGCATAGTAACTTCTAGTACTTTCCATCCCCCAGGATAGGCACAGTCATCCTCCCTGTCATGTTGTCAGGCACACAAGTCACTGTTTGAACTGTGGTTGCCTGAGCCGTAATCAGGGCTTCATTCCTCTATGCTACTGGAGCAACAGGTCAGTGCACACTTTGCCAGGATGGCTACATACCACTGTTGCCTTTTTTAAGAGTCGTTCTATCAAGAGTATTTGAGAAGCTGCTGCTTAGACTTCTATAATCTCCTGTAACACCTTTCTCAGCAGTAAAACTTGCTTTCCCAAACCAGACGTAGTGCAGTATTTTCCAGTGCAGTACTGAATGACTTGATTTAATTATCCTTCTTTGTTCATAGTTAGACCAGTAACTGCATGGTACTGTCTAGATCATGAAATGTCTTGCAGAATTGCTCTTCATGGTAAATGTCCCACTTTCACTCCTGGTTTTGCCTGGTCTTAGGATTTCTCTTTATTCTTTGCATATTATCACTGCGATTGTATGTGCTTGTGGATCTTGAGGATATCTTGCAATGGCCCTTTTTAGTATTGGTTATTTTTCCTTCAGTACCTGCCAGCTGTCAGGCTCCATCCGTTTGGTCCTGAACCTATTCATTCTCCTTTGGGTATCCTAAGCTCAGTAGCAAGAGCTGAACAGAGGTGCCATCATTTAGGCAGCCATGCAGGTGATTTGTGTCTTTGCTTCATCTGCAGCCTGTAAGGGCAATTTTATTGGATTTAATCCCACCCCAGATAGCTGACTGAAATACGTGCATCAGTGGGGAGGACTGTGCCCTCCCCATGCAAGTGTTTGCTTCCACACACATACTGATGAGAGCTGTTGCCACCAGCTTGTGGTACCCACTTCTCCCAGTATTATCAACCTTACATCTCTCCTACAGTCTTCCTGCCTTTCATGGCCTGCAAGATTCCACTTTCTGGTGTCAGAACAGTGGGCCAGGATCCCCCCCAGGATGAATGAGATGGCACTGGCTACTCACTCACATCCCCTCCTAGCCAGCTTCCCCACTGCCTACTGTTAGTCAAATTTGGGTCATCTAGTTTGCAGCGATGCTTTAGCCATGTACACCACTGTACTGAGTTTATGCTACAGTAGTGCTATACTGTAAAGCACATACCCTGTATGCAGTTGGGTGTTTGAAGAGGGCATTCTTTAATGCAGTAGATTTTCAAATGGGGACAGGAACATTTGTTACCATTGGTTCTAACCAAGATGCAGCATGAAAAAGAAGAGAAGATACCATAAGCTATACTTGCTTTTATAGCCTGATTTCTGACTGTTGGCTTATAGTGGAAGCTGTTTTGTACCCCTAGGGACAATTTAGATGCTTTCCTGATCTGGCTGGGAGATCAATGGTCCACAATTAATCTTGTATATTTTCTGAGAGTCTTCGAGTGTTGAAATATGTTTATAATGGTGAGTACCCTTGCAACAGCTATAGTTGATTCTTCTCTGGGTTGGACACCTTAAAAGGTAAGAGGAGGTTATATCTTGGACCAGATAAGGAGTTCAGTATTAGGGTGTGCCAGTGGTGATTCAGAGAGAGACATGAGAGTTGAAAGAAAAAAGCCAGTGGTACACTGGTACTCTGGCCGTGTTTAGTTGGGGTAGATTCTTGCCTTCTCACAAAACTGTGTTGAACACCGCATAAAACACCATGTGTTCTCTCTTTAATTGCAGACAGCACTGTGTATGCATCAGTAGGCAGATGTCCTTCAAGAATGCAACTGCAGTCCTGACATATGGGTTGTCCTGCCTCAGGCAGCCCTTCGGTCGGCCAGATTCCAAAGTCTGGGTCCGGCGTCGGCCGATGTCGCCTCCTCCCCGACGTCAGAGCGGCTGGAGTATAAAGGCATCAGCCGACGCCATCTTCTTCAGTCTTTCTTGCCGCGCGGTGCCCGAAGCAGAGACAGTTCGCAAGTGCTGGTCGGTCAGCTCCTGTGTTTCAGTTACCGAAGTCATCTAAAAGCTAAGTACCCCATTGTGGAACATTTTTTCTTGCCTCAGCCGATGTCAGAACAAGTTAATAATTGTTTGTCTTGTGATAAACAAATACCTCATAAGGACTTTCATTCCTACTGCCTCCCTTGCCTGGGCCCAGACCACGACGTCTCGGCCTGTGCCGCCTGTGCTTGCTTTAATAAGCGCACTCTCAGGCGCCGGGCAGAGTTTGCCGAAGACTTTTTCGGCGAGTCTTACGCTTACAACATGCCGTCGGAACAACCGACAGCACAAACTGCCAAGAAACGAAAGGACCGGGACCGACATCCTCGGCCCGCGTCTTCCACCGATTTAACACCTAAGCCCTCCGCGAGTGCTTCGGTCCCTTTGGAAGCGGTAATTCAACTGCTCCAGGCCGACGACACCACGTTAACTCATCCCTCGGTCTCAGAGGCTACTCCGGTGCCGGTTGTTGATTTTCCTCCAGAAACCGAAGTTCTGGATCTACCCGACACCATTCCAGTGGACAAAGGTTACCCCTGCACGTGGGGCAGCTAGGCCTCCTGTATCCATGTCAATCAAGGCCTTTGCACGTGCTAAGGCCGCCAGCCAGGCCAAGGCCCATCCCAAGCCTGTTTCTCAGGCCCCTTCTGACAAATCATGTCTCTGGCTGCAGATCTTATTTCTCTTATTAGGGGGTCTCAGCCTCACCCAGACAGAGGTTCTCAGCCGCCTGCAGAAAAAAGGCCTAGAACTGAGCAGGCAGACAACCTCTCTTCAGATGAAGCCTCTGGGGATTCAGAGCATTCAGAAACCCAAGAAGAATCCTTCCAGGCCTATGAGGACTCTGATGCTGAGGAATCTATTCCCTCTGCCTCCCCTCCAGAGGATTTTTCTTTCGGTGAAGTCCTCCACTCCATGAGGGAGCATTTTAAGTGGCAGGGTCAGGAATTTTCTGATTCCAGGAAAAGGCTAGGTACCTTCCTTAAGTTACCCCAGCACAGACCTTTAGCTATCCCGCCAGTTTTGGATGTCCTGGATGATGTTTTCTCCGACTCCAGTGCTTCACCTGATTCTCTCCCTCCTGCTCCTGTCAAGCCAGACCAATATTACAGGGTCCCTGACACTCACAAGCATCTCTTTAAGGCCCACTCTGTGGATGTAGAAACTATTTCACAGTGCCCCAAAGGAGTGGCTACCTCCTCAGCCAGGAATCCACTGCCAGCTGACAGGGAAGCAAGGTCCCTGGAGAGATGGGGTAAAAAAGTCTATACCTCTACCACCCTTGCCATGAGGTCTCTTAACTGCCTTTTTCATATGTTTCAGTACCAGGACTATTTACTGGATGATTTGCAGAAAAAGATAGCCTCTCCTGAGCCTATAGATAGAAAGGCATTGCAGGATTTGGTTCATAATACCAAACAGGTTAGTAATCATTTTCTACAGTGTGGCTATGATGCATTGGAGGCTTCATGTAGGGCAGCTATGACAGGGGCTGTTATCCGTAGACATGCTTGGTTGAAAGAACAACCACTGCCAGATTATGTTAAAGTAAAGCTCCTGGATGCACCTCTGGATAAACAGAAGCTTTTTGGAGCTAATGCTCAGGATGTGTTGAAATCTATTGAAGAAAAGGCAAAATCAGTTCAAACAGTAAAGGATTTCCTCCAGGTTCAGCCGGAATTGGCCTTCAAAGAATTGGTCCTTTCCAGACTCTTGACAAGTTTCAAAGGGGAAAGAACAGGCGTGCACAAGGTAGAGGGCAGTACAGAGGCTCCTACAGGGGACGCCAATGGCAACCACAAAATCAAAGAAATGGCACAGGTAGTACACCTGCACCACAGGGACAATCACAATGACTTACCTTTCACTCCGCCTACCAAGGCTCAAAGAGAAGCACCTATAGGCGGAAAATTATCTCTATTCTCAAAAAACTGGCACATTATAACAAAGGACAACTGGATTCTGGACATAATAGACAGAGGTTACAGGTTCCACTTCTATACCTTACCAACAGGACAAGGCATGCCAAACCTGCCACAAAATCAAAGGGCAGAGGCACTCATAGAAGTCTCAAAGCTGTTACAAATAAAAGCAATAGAGAAGGTTCCTCCTCAGGAACAAGGCCAGGGATTTTATTCAAGACTGTTCCTTGTTCCAAGAAAAGAAAACAATGGAGGCCTATATTGGACTTGTCCGTTCTAAATACTTTTCTCATGGTGCCAAAATTCAAGATACTGACGTTACAGCAACTTCTTCCCATGCTGGGCAAGGGGTCTTGGCTGGTTACTCTGGACCTCAAGGAGGCATACCTGCATGTCCCTATCAGACACAGTTGCAGAAGATACCTCAGATTTCTTGCAGGAACAGAGCACTATCAATTCTCAGCATTGCCGTTTGGCTTATCTACTGCGCCCAGAGTATTCACGAAATGCCTGACATCAGTAGTGGCACATTGCAGGCACCAGGGGATTCAAATATACCCTTACCTGGACGACTGCCTAATACAAGCAGATAGCAAAAAGACCTTGATAAGGCACTTGGATTACGTCATACAATTGCTGCAAGCTTTGGGATACACAGTCAACATTCAAAAATCAAGATTACTGCCATCCCAAGAGATTACATTTCTAGGAGCAAAACTGGACACACAATTACAAATGGCTTTACTCACAGAGGAGAAACAAGAACAGTTAACAGCTTACTTCAGAGGCCTAGCAAAATTAACCCACCTGACCGCAAGGAAAACCTTGCAGGCCCTGGGGTACATGGCATCTTGCATTCTTCTAATCCCTCTGGCAAGACTACACATGAGAAAGCTGCAATGGTACCTAAAAAGCTTGTGGTCGCAACACAGCCACAACCTAGAAGACATAATACCACTCATACCATGCCTGCAAAGGGAATTTCTGTGGTGGGCTCAAGCAAGTCACTTAAACGAAGGCATGCTTTTCAACAAACCTCCAGCAAGTCAAACTATTACAACAGATGCCTCAGACCTTGGATGGGGGGCGCACATGGACGGCAGATGCATTCAAGGGCAATGGACTCCCATGGAGATGCATCAGCACATAAATCAAAAAGAGATGTTGGCAGTGATACATGCAATAGAAGCCTTTGGAAAATCTCTTCAACAAGGTCATCTGCTAATAAGAGCAGACAAACACCACTGTCGTGTGGTACATAAACAAGCAAGGGGGCACTCATTCCTACCCCCTCTGCAGACTAAGAATGATTCTTTGGGAAAACTCCCTGAAACTGAACATCTACTTGCAAGCCCAGTTTGTTCCGGGCAAGGACAATGTTCTGGCGGACAGATTGAGCAGAAATTTCTTGGATCCACACGAATGGATGCTACACCCACGCATTTTCGCACAAATAGCATCTGCATGGGGAAGACCAGACATAGACCTCTTTGCATCTCATCTCAATCATTACCTGGAAAAGTTTTGCACAAGGATACACCATCCTCTAGCTTGGAGAACGGATGCTCTTTCCTTCAGCTGGAATGCTCTAACAATTTATGCATTCCCTCCTCTACCTTTGCTCACCAAGGTGTTACTGAAGATCAAGGCAGAACAGCCGAGAGGAATCTTGATAGCTCCAGACTGGCCAAGGCAACACTGGTATCCACTACTATTGAGCATAACTCACTCCAAACCGTGGCCCTTGCCTCAATGGCCTCTGCTCCTGACTCAACATAGTTACAAGACTGTTCATCAGAACCTGCAAACCCTAAAGCTGACAGCCTGGAGAGTTCCATGATCCAGACACATGATTCACTCTCCAAAAAAGTTCAGGAAATTTTGCTGGAGGCACGCAGACCTTCCACCAGAAAAACCTATTCGGCCAAATGGAAGAGATTCACCATCTGGGAATGTCAACAAGGGCCAGGGTGCATCATTGGTGAACATACCTCAGATATTGGAATACTTGACAGAAATGTTTCACAGTGGCCTCTCATACTCTTCCATCAAAATCCACGCTTCAGCTATCTCAGCACATTACAGCTGTGATCCACCTGTGTTCTCGCATCCTTTGCTAAGACAGCTTCTAAGAGGCATAAAGAATATCAAACCTCCAAGGAAGCTACCAATCCCTGCATGGGACCTCAATTATGTCTTGGAAAAATTAACTCTTCCTCCTTTTGAATCAGCAGCATCTTCAGAAATGCAATTTCTCTCTTGGAAAACGTTTCTCCTGTTGGCAGTCACTTCAGCAAGAAGAGTCTCGGAGATACAGGCCCTCATGGCAGTTCCTCCCTTTATCATCTTTCATCAGGACAGAGTTTCCCTTAGGACCAATCCTTCATTCATGCCTAAGGTGGTATCCAGAGTGTCTCTAAACCAAGCAATTCACCTGCCTACTTTCTTTCCTAATCCTTAAAATAAAGGGGAAAGGTTGCTGCATACTTTAGACATTCACAGACAACTACGCTACTACTTGGACAGAACAAAGTCCACCAGGAAGTCTGACCAACTGTTTGTAGCCTATGCTGCCGGAGTGCAAGGGAAAGCAGTCACCAAACAAACTATCTCAAAATGGATTGGACACTGCATCAGATTCTGTTGTTCTTTTCATGGAAAAAGTGTGCCAGCTAATATTAGACCACACTCCACCAGAGCTATGGCCACATCCACAGCTTTTCTAAGGGGAGTGGCTACAAAAGACATTCTAGAGGCTGCTACATGGAGCTCCGTGCATACATTTACCAAACACTACAACCTGCCATTATACTCCAGATCCCGAGCAGGCTTTGCTTCGGCAGTCCTGCAGGGCCTTCTAGCTACACCATCTCTTGCTTCGTCTTACCACCCCCAGCTTGGCTATGGTATTCAACCCATATGTCAGGACTGCAGTTGCATTCTTGAAGGACATAGTACAGTTTTGTACCTACCATAAATGTAGATGTCCAATAGATATGCAACTGCAGTCAGGTTTTCCCTCCCTCCTACCCCTCTGTTTTTCCCATTTTGGGTCCTTACTCCCCTTACCTATCAGCTGGGGATATATGTTATGGTGTATCTGTTTATTACTGTTGTGCATGTCTGATATTATCTGTTTATCCATTCACCAAATTTAGCCTTCATTGGAGGGCACCTGGCATCTGGGGCAAGAAACACTGAAGAAGATGGCGTCGGCTGATGCCTTTATACTCCAGCCGCTCTGACGTCGGGGAGGAGGCGACATCGGCCGAAGCCTGACCCAGACTTTGGAATCTGGCCGACCGAAGGGCTGCCTGAGGCAGGACAAACCCATATGTCAGGACTGCAGTTGCATATCTATCGGACATCTACAGTTATGGTAGGTACAAAACTGTACTGTTTCTATAGTAAGCAGAAGCGGTTTCTATTTTCCACTTGCAGTGTAGGTATTCTATCTTTTCTGCCACAGTTTATTGCACAGAATGCATGTATAAAATTGCTTGTCTGTCCTGGCATTAATGCATTGTTTTGTTTACTTTAGCAACTCAATGCCATCATAGCAGCCTCTGCTTCAGTGAAGTCATCTCCAAAGCTGAAGAGAATGCTAGAGGTAGGTGAAAATATTCATTTTTTGCTGATTGCTATGGTAGTCTGTGACTGAAAATAAATGATGTTAATTTTGTAATTTCCTGTAATGAGCTCAGGAGAATATAAAAAGCTTTGGTGTTGCATCCCTGCACATGGTCCAAGGGTCTTTGTGTGCTGTATCCTGCAGATGTTTAGAGAAATGGGAATGCCCCTATATCCCCCCCCCCCCAGGCCATGCAGAATGGGAATATCACTCAGTAATATCTTGAAGGTGGTTTGAAAAATGGATAGCCCCAATGTGCTGTGTAATACCTGGTGTCTCTGGGTATGAGAGAACATCATTGTGTACTACCCTCAGGGTTTCTTCGGGAATAAAGGCAGACTACATAATATAAATGAGAGTTTAGACTTAGAAGAGCCCTAATGTGTGATGTAATGAAAGTACCTCAGTGAGTGGGTGAATTCTTATCTACAAATGTTCGAACTGATCACTGCTGCAGTAGCCTAAGCTATATGTATTGTATATCCTTCTAAGGGTTATAACAGCTGGCAGGCTTCCAAAGCTTCAGGGCACCATCCATGTGCCTAAACCTTTAACTTGAACTGAGCTGATTAAAAGGTTTGGACAACAAGCCCTTCAGATCTTTCATGCTATAGAAGAGAGCACCAATCTGCAGGCTTTTGAGGATGACTTTCAGTTTGCTGAGCAGATAGGTTCCCTTTAGAGGAAAAAAACTTCCACATTTATTGTTTACACTTACCTTCTTGTTTAGGAAAGTATTTTTTAAGCTAGAAATTGGTGTTTTTGTTGACTGTCGCACAACTTTACAGTACTTTTAAAACAGGTGTCAACTTTTGTTTCTGGCAGTTCAAAAGTTGTTTTAAATATTGTAGAGAAGTGTGAGATACCAGCCACGAACTGTTTGTTTTAAATATTCTAAAGCTATTTTGTTCTGTGGAGAAACTTTGTTTAAATCACTTTTTGGTTTACTGTGTTTTAACTAGAAAGAGGTCCTTTTGAGTAGTTTTTATATTTTATTGTCATGTGCTGCTTAGCTGTCTTGGTAAAGAAGCAACATTTTTGGCTTGACCATGGAATAAGCTACTGGTATCACTGTTCGTACCTTTTCCAGCCACAGAAAGAAAAAGTTAATTAGAAGGACATTGCCACCACAGCAGGCTGGCAGTTTGCCTTTGCTGCAGGTGGGAGAGACTACTGTGGCCAAAGCTGGTTCCTTTGGGTACTCATTTTTTTCCCCACGTCTGTGTGCTGTTGTCAATACAGCCACTATGGACTGGAGGATAGCTACATCCTCCCTGGTTGCTGGGTTTCCCCTCCAGGGGCGAGGAAGAGACACTCTTGTTGATCTTGAGAATGGAAGCAGGGAAGGTGCCCCCAGATCACCAGAATGTTGTGCCCATCTGTGGGGAAATTGTTGCTGCCATTAATAAACCTGTTTGCCCCTTCTTTCCTGTCAAAAAGAAATGGAAAACTAAATTATTTTCTCCTGCACCAGTTCCACTCGACAGGAGTAGTTTATTGGGTCTTGCTCAGGGTCTTGTGCAGGCTATTGACCCTTCTTGTAAAGTGGCTTCTGATAAAAGAAAAAGAAATTCCTCTTTTCTTTAAGAAATTTTGGAAATTGAATTTGTAGAGGAATGTGATGGATGGATACAGGTTTTTTTCCTCAGATTTCTGATTCAGGCTCCGAGGAGTGCATGGTATATGGGGATCTCTCTGTGAGGGATTTTCTTTCTCTGAGACTATTTCCAGAATGTGTCAATGTTTTCAGTGGGAGAACATTGAGGTTTCTCAGTCCTTCAGAACATATTGTTGAGTTGTTACAGCTGGACTGACCAGAGCATTCGCCCATGCCCCACTGTGCTGTCAGTATTGGAGTATGTGGTTGTCAGTCAGTGGTTTCTCTGAAGCTAGCCTGCTGTGCCTAAAAAAAGCAATGTAACCGGTATACATTCAGGGATAGTGTTTCTGTGGTTTTGCAGTATTTGTGAGAGTTGTTTTCCTGAGATCTGCCTTACTCCTCTGTCAAGGTTCATTTGTCGGCCATTTTAGCATTCTGCCCACGTTATCCCCTTCTTTTAAGGCATTCTCATTGTCAAAATGTTTTGGAAAGGGGTATTATACAAGAGACTTTGCAGAAAACCTCTTTCTCCTCCTCAGGATCTTAATTTTGTGTTAGAGAAGCTAAAACTTGCTCCATTTGAACTAGCTAAGTTAGCTGACTTGATGTCCTTAACATGGAAAACAGTTTTACTGATTAATTGCTATAACTTCTGCAAGAAGGGTATTTGAGTTGCAAGCTCTTATGGTTAGTCAGCCCTACCTCATTTTCCACAGAAGTGGGGTTTCTTTGAGAAATAAACATTTTTTCATGCCTAAAGTAGTATTAAAGTTTACTTTGTCAATCTGTCCATCTCTCTGTTTTCCTTCCTGAACCTATACATGAGGGAGAAAAAGGATACTTCATACCTTGGATGTCCACAGACAATTCCGGTACTATCTTGACAGAACTAAATATTTAAATGTTTTGATAATTGTTTATTTCTTGTGAAGGTAAGAATGGGCAACCCGTGTCAAAACAGACTATTTCCAAAAGGTTGTCTAAGGCTTACCTTTTGTTCTACTCACTATAATAAGAAAACTATTCCAGGCAGGGACAAAACCCCCCACACTACCAGGGCTTTGGCTTCATCTGTGGCTTTTTGAAAAGGGATGGATTCTATAAGTATTCTAGAATCTGCTACTTGATCCTCTCTACATACTTTTACAAAGCACTGTAAGCTTCATTCCTTCTGTATGTCTAGGTCAAGCTTTGCTACGACCATTCTCCAGGGCCTCCTGGCCTCTTCTCCCTCCACCTCCCAGATGTAGTTACCTGTGGTAATCTACCCATATAGCGGAGGCTACTGTAGCAGTGATCAGTATGATGAACTTAGTACAGATGTTCCTCCCTACATCCCTATTGTTTCTGGAGCATTTTTATGCCAGGGTGTGGATATTTGCTTTTTATTACTACTATTCAGGGCTCAGCCTCCCTCTGTCTTTTAGTCAGCTTAGCTCAAGCTCCTTGACAGTATGGCTGCCCTGAAGTTTGGTAGAATATAACCCATATAGCTAAGCCTACTGCAGCAGTGATAATTCGAACATCTAGTGTTGTGGTAAGTTCAGCTTGCACAACTGTACTTTCTTGTAATTGCAGATCTTTAAGGAGAGGTCACTGCTACAGTATAGCATCCCTTCTTCCCCCTTTTGGTAAAGTTCCTTTTGGTAAAATGGTAAGAAGCTGCTCATTGCAATTATGAGGCAATAAACTTTTCTAGAACTGATTTTATTGTGCTACAGTCAAGTACAAGGGGTATCCATATTACTGAGACGGCTTGCTTGCGGTATGTATTTGTACTGTAGTTCCAGTCATTTATGTGCAGGTGTTTGCGCTGTTCAGCACAACATTTTTCCAAGCACATGCACACACTTTTGCAGGGAATACAGGCTCAGAGAACCAAAAGAAGCAGAATTTCACAGCAGGATATATAAGTAAACCTCACACAAATTATGGTAGTACTTCAGAAGGCACAAGGTCTGCATTGATCTTTGCAGGATGAAGCAGCTAGTGGAAACAATCAAGGAGGAACACAGCTGTACCGATATGTAAGCAAGCCCAAATATTATGATTTATTGTTACAGTGATCTCTTCCAAAGATTTAGTGTTGTAACGCATACCTTACGTAGCTGTACTTTTCTTCCCCAGAAAGGTGTCAAATAAAAAAAACAAACTTTCTCTATTAAGCTGTTACGGGAGACCCAGAATGTTTCCCAAAGGAGTTGTAAATCCTGATCATTACTTATGACACTGGTTGTTCTACTCCCTCTTCTTTCAGGTTTTGAAAGAGAAGAACAGCTTTCTTTCTTTGTGAACTTCAGTACCTTCTATCAACACATCCAATGCATCCGGTTATAAATAGTCACTCTTCTGGCATCTTGCCTCTCTTGCCACAAGGCATCTGGACAGTGTTATTTGACATGATGGGTGCCTTTTGGTACATGAGTATCTCGGGTCCTTATAGACATGTTTTTAATCCCCCTTGGACTGTCATCACTTCCTGTACAAAATGCTACTGTATGGGCTTTCCTGTGCACCCTGAATGTTCACAAGGGTGTTGTCAAATGGCGGTCAAACCTTTGCAGAACAAGGATCTTCATGTGTTTCCTTGTTTTGACAACTGGACACTCATGGCCTTGTCAAGGGATGTGCCATGCAGTCAAATCTTTTATGGCTGTAGAGACTAAATAACCCTAAATTGGTAGTAGTTCCCTTTGATCCCCTCTTAGAGGATTGCCATTTTAGGAAAGGCAGTGGCACTCTTCAGTATTAGTCATTCTTGCCTACAGATGTGACCCAGACAGTCACTAAATTGGCAGCTTGGGTGAAGATGCAGCAAAAGCTCCAGGTTTGGACCCTGCTGTAAATTCTGGGCTTAAGGGCTGCTTAATTCTTCATGGTGCCATTTGCGTGCACAGGCTTTGTGATGAAGTTTGCATGCCACAAGATGCTGGCTTTGCAGTGGATTCTGAGGTGTCAGTGGTTGCAGAGCTACTACTTACTCACAGATCTGTTACTGATGTCAGACTCCTGTCACCTGGCACTGGAGTAGTGAAGAGCTTCCACCAATTCACAGGTGAGCTTTCAATTTTTCTTGTTAAATCAGTTGCAGTATATAATCTATTCTTTGCTGGTAGATGGTGCTTGTATCTTATCTCTGCTCCTGTGCAGTTGAAGGGATAATGATTCCCACTGGAGAGAGGTCTTCACATCTGCTAGATGGATCTTTGAGCATTCCTCCTGGTTTTCTGGGTCACGAAGGAGAAGCTGCATATGGGTGCCCCACCCAAGTTGATCTGACAACCAGTGTATCATGTACAGTGCAATGAAAAAGTATTTTCCCCCTTCCTGATTTCTTATTTCTTTGCATGTTTGTCGCACTTAAATGTTCCAGATCATCAAACAAATTTAAAGATTAGACAAGGATAACCCAAGTAAACACAAAATGCAGTTTTTAAGTGGTGATTTTATTTAAGGAAAAAAAATATCCAAACCTACATGGTTCTATGTGAAAAAGTAATTGCCCCCTTGTTAAATCATAAAGTAACTGTGGTTAATCACATATTTTGGGAAAGCTGAGTTCAATTTCAGTAGCCACACACAGGCCAGATTACTGCCAGACCTGTTGAATCAAGAGATCGCTTAGATAAAACCTGTCAGACAAAGTGAAGTAGGCTAAAAGATCCAAAAAAGGAAGACATCATGCCACGATCTAAAGAAATTCTGGAACAGATGAGAAACAAAGTAATTGATGTCTGTCAGTCTGGAAAAGGGTACAAAGCCATTTCTAAAGCTTTGGGACTCCGGCGAACCACAGTGAGAGCCGTTATCCACAAGTGGAGAAAACATGGAACAGTGGTGAACCTTCCCAGGAGTGGCCGGTCTACAAAAATTACCCCAAGAGTGCAGCGACGACTCATCCAAGAGGTCACAAAAGAACCCAGAACAACATCTAGAGAACTGCAGGCCTCACTTGCTTCAGTTAAGGTCAGTGTTCATGGCTCAACCATAAGAAAGAGACTGGCCAAAAATGGCTTGCATGGCAGAGTTCCAAGGTGAAAACCACTGTTGACCAAAAAGAACATAAAGGCTCGTCTCACTTTTGCCAAAAAAAATCTTGATCCACAAGATTTTTGGGAAAATATTCTGTGGACTGGCGAAACAAATGTTGAACGTTTTGGGAGGTGTGCGTCCCGTTACATCTGGCGTAAAAGTAACCCAGCATTTCAGAAAAAGAACATCATCCCAACAGTCAAACATGGTAGTGTGATGGTCTGGGACTGCTTTGCTGTTTTTCGACCTGGATGACTTGCTGTGATTGATGAAACCATGAATTCTGCTCTCTACCAAAAAGTCCTGAAGGAGAATGTCCGGCCATCAGTTCGTGACCTCAAGCTGAAGTGCCTTTGGGTTCTGCAGCAGGACGATGATCCAAAACACACCAGCAAGTCCACCTCTGAGTGGCTTAAAAAAAAATGAAGGTTTTGGAGTGGCCTCTATATTAGAACGTTGACAGCTTAGGTTGTTGAATCCCTAAAGATAGACATCTAAGCATTGAAATCTAAAAATCGTGAACAGCCATTCTTTCCTTGGGAAAGAATTGCTAGGCCATCGCGAAACAAAACAAACTAGTAAACCCAAACATAGTGGGGGGCTTCACCCCCACACCCCCCTAACTAAATATACCAACTCCGAGATCGCTCTTCATTGGGGAAAGGGCAAATCCTGATAACAGCCAAGCAAATTTTCCCTAGGAAAGAATTTTCATATGTGGCCATTCGCGATTTTTAGATTTCGATGCTCAGGTGTCGATTTTTAGGGATTTAGACAACCTAAGCTGTCGACTTTTTAATAGGAACCTGCCAAGTCAGTCTGGATTTGAATCCAATTGAGTTGCTGTGGCATGACCTTAAAAAGGCAGTTCATGCTCGGAAACCCTCCAGTATGGCTGAGTTGAAACAATTCTGCAAAGAAGAGTGGGCCAAAGTTCCTCAACAGCAATGTGAAAGACTCATTGCCAGTTATCGCAAACACTTGATTGCAGTTGCTGCTAAGAGTGGCACAACCAGTTATTAGGTGTGGGGGGAAATTACTTTTTCACATAGGGCCATGTAGGTGTGGATAGTTTTTTTTTCTTAAATAAAATCATCACTTAAAAACTGCATTTTGTGTTTACTTGGGTTATCTTTGTCTAAAATTTATATTTGTTTGATGATCTGAAACATTTAAGTGTGACAAACATGCAAAAAAAAATAGAAATCAAGAAATACTTTTCCATTGCACTATAGTATGTAAACAAGCAAGATAACATGCAGCTATACTCGCTTTACAGAGAGGTAGGTATGCATGTGTTTGTGTGTGTGTAGGAAGCAGTGGGCCATAGACAAAGGTATCAGTTTTTCAGCATTTCCTATCCTTTGTGAAGTGAACGTGCAAGCAGAATTAGTGAAGCAGTTTACCCAGCCCTCTTTGAACACTGTGGATTCAGGATCCATGTCTCTATCTAATTTTTCAGAAGTAAGGTACTGCAGAGATTTACCCTTTCATGGCTTGTGAAGACATATTTCCCTCTGTTTTGCTCAGTATAGCAGAGCAACTGTGATTTTATAGTAGACTACTTCAGCCTTTATTAAAGTTAATTCCATTACATCTACTTGCCATTCATATGGATTCCAAACCATACTGGAAAGTTCAGGGAAGAAAGAACATAGCTAATTCTTATCACCCAGTAGTAGCCATGAAGAGTATGGTTTAAGGTTGTCGGGTCCCTAGAAATGTAGCAAAGGTTATGTATTCAAGCTAAGGGGTCCCCCCCCCCTTACACACACAGTTGAGGCAACAGCCAACACCATCTCAGGGCCCCATTCCTCCTGTAGTAGTTCTTATCCTGCCAGTCATCCTGGCATGGACGTCAGAAGTGACTAAGGCTGCCAGACATCCTTCCAACAATAAAACGTCCTCTGCCACGTAATAGAGGTGTGCAGTTCATTTTAAAGGCATGGCTAGCTTATAGGTCAACCTGATTTTACCTCTGTAATTTGTATAATTTGGTATTCCATGAACTGGGTGCATGTATTAGCCATTTCTGCCCACCATGATTTGTTAAAGGGGCAGGATTGTAGCCCACCGCTGGATGGTCAAGCAGTTCAAGAAAAGTTGCATTTTTACCCACCTTTGAAGAACATTTCCCTTCCCAGATCTTCAAGATTGCTAGGCAGAGGAGCATGCAGTCATACTCCTTGCAGAATATTTTGTGTGTGTGTGTGTGTGGGGGTAGTGTGACTTAGATAATGGTATCATTTTTTTTAAGCTTTTCACATCCAGTGTAAATTAAATATGTTGGCAGAATTTCTGAGCCACTTCACCAGCCCCCTCTGAATAGTGTGGATATTTGCACCTCTCTCAGACTGAATAATTCATGTCCAACTATACAAGTTCATTGTCTGTGAGTATATGGCAGTTACTGTACTCTGTGAGAGCATACCTCTCAGCTGTACAGATTTTCACAGAATGTTTAGAATTTTGACTCATACTTTTGGTCTGTTTCTCATAAAATTGTGGTTTTCTGGCAAATCCTTGCCAATCATGGAGAGTTGAAGTCAGAAAATAGACAGACAATTGAGTTTCAGACTTCATACCCTTCAGAAAATTCATGCTAATTTAAAACCTGATATTCTATCAACTTTATAAGTTTGTAAGAGCAATATTTAAAAAAGTGCCCCTATTTTTGGTTCGCCTCCCAATTTTTTATGGCTTTGTCCAGACTTTTTGCTCTGACATTGAAAGGTATGTGTGAGAGTACCAGTTACTTGGTACTCTCAAATGTTATGAGGTTGATGACTGAAGAGATGCAAGCAGGTTTATTTTCATTTTGTCCTGGTGGTCTTAGATTTTTAGGTCAGTCTGATTGCTCAAGAGATACTGCTTTTGTAGACTGGTTTAAGTGTAGGATATAGAAGGAGAACTGCACTAAGTGAAGGCAGAATAAATACTGAGGGGGTCACTGCTGCAGTGCAGGGCACTCAAGCGCAGCGGTCACTGCTGCCATGCCTAGCACTCAAGCGCAGCAGTCACTGCTGCCGTGCCGGGCACGCGAGTGCAGCGGTCACATCTGCAGTGCAAGTCCCTGACACCAGAGTAAACACTGCATTTCACCTTTATAGTCAGCCTTTGGGAGCCCGCATGTTGATGACCATTTAAAATATCCAGAAAAGAACTGAAAATAATGTGGGTGACTCTTCACTTTAAACCGTACATTCTACTGATGTCCTCAGAATAGGAGAGTGTGGCCTTATACAGGGGATTTCTATAGTTCTGGAAGTTGGCTAAATGGTGGACTTCAACCTTGTAGCATAATTCCCACTATTTTGAATAGCAGTGAATCCTGGGCTTGGGCATGTGCAGTTAGAGTATGTATGCTCACACAACTGTACTTTTTCTGATTTTACTTTTTTTTTTTTTTTTTTAATACCGACATGAGAAGGCAGAACAGAAATTGAAAATAACATCCAATGTGAGAGTGTTCAATCTCGCCTTTGTTCTTACACATGGGTTCGGAGCCGATCCTCGGCTCCGTGCCGGCCGACTGCAAGCTCTGCATCGAGAAGAAGCTCGAGGACATCTAATACCCACAATCCCCCTCTGCCTTTACCTCAGATCTAGTTTGCCGCTGCTGCATACGCATCGCTGGAGACTAGCTCGAGGCTGTACAGATAAGATTTTTATCTATTCTGTTTAAATTTCAGAGATTTTTATCTAGTTACTTAAAGTATAAGAGTAGGTGTGTGAGTGCATTAGGAATTCTCGATACTTAGAATAGTTAACTTAGTTAACTTTCGAGTTTAGAGTTTTTCGGGGCCTACCCCTTCTTGGACTTGTGACTAGAAACTTGTTATAGTCTTGCCTTTAGGCAGTTATCACGGATTTGACATTTTTGACTAAAAACTTGTGGGTGACTTGTTTTTAGCTATTATCAAACAGACTCTTATTCCCGGATTTGACACTATTACTGGATTGGACTTTTTACTGGACTGGACTGTCTTTTTCATTTCTCAATATGTCTGAAAAGATGAAATCTGGCTTTAAACGTTGTCAGTGTGGCCAAAAAATGTCGGTCACAGACAACCACAGTTCCTGTGTCTACTGTCTTGGCCCTCTCCACTTACAAGAGGACTGCTCTATTTGTCACTCTTTTAGTGGGAGGGTCATGACAGATAGGCGCAGGAAACTGATGGATAGAGGATTGCTGAAACCCTCTTTCCAGGAGGCTCTGGATGCTTCAGACCAGGCATCCAAGTCTTCGAAGGCGTCTGAGCCAAAGTCATCGGCTCCGAGCTCTTGAGTCTAGTTAGATCACCGGTTCCACAGACTTGGGGCCGAGTGTTCAACTGTTGGCAGTTCGAGCCTCGAGTCTTGGAACCGGTGACGGAGCTCCCTCCACCGACTCTGTTGAGGTCGGCTCCGTCTTCGATCCCTTCGACTCGTTCTTCTAGAGCCCTTTCCGACACCGACGTGGACCGTGTGGTGCAGAAACTTATGGAGCATACGGCCCTGTCCAAGCTTATTTCAGTCTCCTCTCAGTTGATGTCGAGACTTGAAGGCCTGCCACTATCTCCATCTGTTCCTCCTCCGAGACCTGTTCAGTCTTTGGAGCCGGAAGAAGCTGACCTGATGATTGTGGAGCCCTCGGTGCCAGAACCGTCTTTTTCTCGGTCGGCACCGTTTACCTCGACTCCATCCGATCCGGTACCGGAGTCTCGGGGCGAAGATCTGTCCTTGGTTCGGGACCGAGTCGGACCGATGTTTCGTTCCGACTCTCCCTCTCGGGCCTCGCACGGATCGATTCGGTTCCGTCCTCGGGTCGGTGCCTTCGGCTCCTGTTTCGGGATTCTTCCCATTTCTTGAACCGGAGATACCTCGACTCGGGACCCGGGGCCTTCGACCTCATGAGGAAGGTGTTGTCTACCCAGACAACCACATCAGCAGGTACAGCTTCTCCTCCCGCAAAGGACCGTTATCCTCCTCTGCACCCACGGCCACGTCCAAGCGTCGGGCACCAGTGTCTCAGCCACCCCTGGAGGGTGCCCCTCTTCCTCGGAGGCTTCTTCGGATGCTCCCCACGAAGAAGTTCCTAGGAAAAGACTGTGTAAGAGGAGACACTTGGATTCTCCACAAGAATCCTTGACATCTGATACTGACTTAGATGAGTCAGAAGGATCCCCTAAGTCACCTTCAGAGGATGTCTCTTTTTCTGACATCTTGGAGATCCTTAAACAGAGAGGTGACTGGCAAGCCCTCCCCCCTTCTGAGGATGAGTCAGTTTTGCTGAAGGCATTTGGTGCCCGTCCTTCCTCCTCCTGGGTCACTCCGCCCTTTGATGAGTTAATGGAATTAATTGCTCGAAGGCGTGGGAGACTCCTGACACGGTGGAACCAGTCCCTAGGAAGCCAAATAAGTACATCACGGCACCACAGGACAAAGCTTACCTTACCAAAGGAGTTCCAGTAGACGCCATGGTGGTGGCAGCGCCACGAAAAAGGAGATGTCGGAGTCTTCCTCATCTGTCCATCCACCTAACAAAGATTCTAGGACCATGGACAGATACGGGAAGCGCATTTTCAGTTCAGCGGCTTTCTCTATCGTTGCCTGAACTATTTGACTCATTTTACACGTTTACAGAGGGATCTAGTCAAAGAGTTGGGAGATACCCTCCAGGGTGCTACAGATGCCGCTGTCTCAGAGAAAGTTACAGCGCATCTCAACACCCTTACGTCCATTGTGAACTTCGTCCATGAGGCTGATATCCTATGCAGCCGAAGGATCGAGTAGGGCAGCGGCTTCAGCGATTGCTCTTCGTAGGCAATCCTGGATGCGCTTATGTTCGCTTGCGGAAGCCTTCAAGTCTTCCTTTACTAAAGCCCCATTTGATGGAGCCACACTTTTGGCCCTAAAGTAAAGGAGACCCTTACCGGTGTGAACAGGAGGGAAAGACTCTGTCTGCTGTCGGAGTCCGTTTTCCACCCTTCCAGACCGTACCCCAAAGGGCAACGTGGTGGGAAAATGTGGTTTCGAAAACCCCAAGGATCTTTTCCAAACACACAGGGTGATGCCCCCTCTAGAGGCAGAGGGGGGGGCAGAGGTGGAAGACGCCGCCCTGGCGGCAGAGGGGGTCCGCAAAACCAAGGTGACAGGGATAACCTCCCTGGCAAACCTTTTCAGCACTCCTGAGAGGAGGCCCGACTGTCCTGCTCTGGAGGCAGTCGGGGGGTCGCTTAGCTTTATACCCTCAGGCCTGGCAAAACCTTTCTTCAGACAATTGGGTAAAAAGCATTGTTACCAGAGGTTACAAAATCCCATTTCTTTCCACCCCCATTCCAAAGAGAAAACTCCCAGATGTACCACCCCATCTGCGAGA
Source organism: Protopterus annectens (assembly GCF_019279795.1). Lineage (NCBI taxonomy): Eukaryota > Metazoa > Chordata > Ceratodontiformes > Protopteridae > Protopterus > Protopterus annectens. The sequence goes on from NC_056743.1 coordinate 1,019,061,384, forward strand.
CCCAGCAGCTACAGAAATTTCAAAGCTGCTAGAAAAAAGTCATCCAACCAGTCCCAGCGGACCAAATAGGATTCGGAACTTACTCAAGGTTCTTTTTAGTTCCAAAGAAAACAGGGGACTGGAGGCCAATTCTGGACCTAAGTCATCTCAACACCTTTGTCAAGAAGGAAAAGTACGGAATGGTCACGCTTCAATCGATCCTTCCATTCTTACGGAAGGACGACTGGATGTGCTCAATAGATCTGAAGGACGCATACTACCACATCAAAATGGCCAGGGCGTCCAGAGATCACTTGCGCTTCTGGCTGGGAGCCAGTCACTATCAGTTTCGAGCCCTGCCCTTTGGCCTGACCACAGCCCCCAGGGTCTTCACCAAATGCATGGCAGTGGTAGCGTCTCATCTGAGGCGCCTAGGATTCCAGGTGTTTCCGTATCTGGACGACTGGCTCCTGTCTGCCACCACCAGGCGTCAACTGATACAAGCCAGGGATTACTCCCTACAACTTTGTACACACCTTGGCATTTCAGTAAATTTCGAGAAATCTTTGCTACAGCCATCACAGCATATCTTATTCATAGGAGCGGAATTAGATACGCGTCAGTTAGTTCTAAAACTTCCGACAGAAAGAATAGTAGCACTTCAATTCAACATTTCCCTTCTGCTGTCGTCCAGAAAGTCCCCAGCAAAAATTGTTCTGAAAGTTTTGGGTCTCATGGCAGCTTCTCTCATAGCAATACCATTGGGAAGACCGCACATGAGAGTGCTACAATGGCTTCTATTTGCACAATGGTCATTCCAACAACTTCCACTGACTCACGAAATATTGATAACGAAAACATGCAAATCACACCTAAGGTGGTGGTTACAGACTTGCAACCTATCCGGCGGAAGACCATTTGTGCTACCCACACCGTCAGCAACGATAACCACGGACGCTTCCCTGATAGGGTGGGGGGGCATCTTTCAGGGACAGACAGTCCAAGGCGAATGGACCAATCTGGAGTACAATCTGCACATCAATGTTCTGGAGTTGAGGGCAGTGTTTTTGGCGTTGCAACACTTTGCTCCCCTTCTTCCTCCAGGGACCATTGCAGTTCAGACAGACAACATGTCCGTAGTCTGGTACATAAACAAGCAAGGGGAACCAGGTCTTACCAACTATGCAGAGAGGCCATGAGAATTTGGCAATGGGCAGAGTCCACCGGTCGCTTTCTGATCGCAACGCACATCCCGGGGTCATCCAACGTCATAGCCGACAGGCTGAGCAGGGCAATACTATTGCCTCACGAGTGGTCCCTCAAACAGTCAGTTGCGGGAAGGATTTTTCGCAAATGGGGCCAGCCTACCTGCGATCTGTTTGCGTCTCCAATGAACGCCAAATGCAGGAGCTACTTTGCCCTATTACCCCCTCCAGGGGAAGTCCCCAGGGACGCGCTGGTGCACGATTGGCCCCCGGGTCTCCTGTATGCTTTTCCTCCATTTCCCCTGATTGCAAAGTTTCTACAGAAAGCAAACAACCTTCAGAGGACTATAATTCTCATTGCTCCGTTCTGGCCTCGTCAAATTTGGTTCCCCTTTCTATTGCATCACCGCATTCGGGGACCTTGGATGCTGGACCCAGAGCCAGATCTACTGACTCACTCGTCAGCAGTTCCTCACCCATCCCTGGAATCTCTCCATCTAGCAGCTTGGCTGCTCCGCTTCCCTTTTTAGCCAGGTCAATTCCCCTTACATCGGCGGTTCAAGATATTTTGGTAGCTTCTCATAAAGTTTCCACTACAAAGACTTACACCAGTAAATGGAAACGTTTTGTCTTCTGGGCGGAGTCACATCAGTTGGACCCTGTTACAGCTCCGTTGAATAAGGTTTTAGAATTTCTGACTGAATTATTTCAGGAAGGAGCTTCCCCGGCTACCTTAAGAGTACAGCTAGCTGCCATTTCTAACTATCATGTAGAAGAAAGTGGTGCACCTATTATGGCGCACAGACTTTGTAAAGCCTTTTTAAAAGGTTCCTTTCATATCAGACCACCAGTCAGAAGTCCGACATCACCGTGGAATTTAAACTTATTGCTCTCTAAATTGATGTTACCACCCTTTGAACCAGCTTCAAGTTGCACTTTGAAATTTTTGTCATGGAAAACATTATTTCTAGTGGCTATTACATCTGCTAGACGGGTGTCTGAGCTGCAGGCCTTTTCGGTCAAACATCCTTATTTAATTTTTCATTCTGACAGAGTATCCCTACGCACTAATCCATCCTTTCTTCCCAAAGTTTGTTCTACTAGTAATATTAATCAGTCCATTGAATTACCCACCTTCTTTAAAAACCACTCTAATAAACTAGAGTATATGTTGCACAAACTGGACGTCCATAGACAACTCAGATTTTATTTAGATAGAACAAAAGATCACAGAAAATCTGATCAGCTATTTGTAGCTTTTGCTGACAGCAGAAAGGGTCTTGCAGTTACGAAACGAACTCTTTCGAAGTGGCTAACTGACTGTATCATTTATGTTTATGAAGATTCTGATCAAACATTATCAGCAAAACCCAGAGGACATTCTACCAGATCAATTTCTACATCTTTGGCTCATGCAGCTCGTTTACCTTTAGACACTATTTGTGCGGCTGCTACTTGGGCTAAACCACATACATTTATATCTCATTACAAAGTGGACAGGGTTTCTAGGGATAGGGCAACCTTTGGTTCCACTGTGCTCAAGAACGTTCTCCCTTGAGTTCCTCAGGATCATGGAGCTAGGGACGCTACCCATGTGTAAGAACAAAGGCGAGATTGAACACTCTCACATAAAGAAGTTATGTCCTTACCATAACGTTCCATGTGGAGTGTTCATCTCGCCTTGGTTATTACACTCCCACCCTTCCCACCCTTAGGAAGAACGTTCGATTTGGTGCCTGGTCTGGAGTATTCTCCTTCTGCTGTTGCAGTATTACTGTTACTGTCATACACTGGGTATGTTTGTATATATATGTATTTTATATATATAGTTGGCATGTGTGCGTGCTTTATGTCTGGTTTGCTTGCAAACTAGATCTGAGGTAAAGGCAGAGGGGGATTGTGGGTATTAGATGTCCTCGAGCTTCTTCTCGATGCAGAGCTTGCAGTCGGCCGGCACGGAGCCGAGGATCGGCTCCGAACCCATGTGTAATAACCAAGGCGAGATGAACACTCCACATGGAACGTTATGGTAAGGACATAACTTCTTTTTTAATGCACTGCATTTTAATTGTATTGGCTTCCTTTTACTTTTTTTCTTTTTTTCCTAGATTGTTTTGGCTTTAGGAAACTACATGAACAGCAGCAAGAGGGGTGCAATCTATGGTTTCAAGCTGCAAAGCCTAGACTTGGTATGTATTGTGTCCCCATTTTTATAGAGGGCAGTTTCTGAGAGAAAAACAAGATTACTATTCATATTTGGGGTGGGATAATACAGGAGAAGTACATGTATGTGGGGTATTGTAATGAGATATGTGTGCAATAAGCAAATTAATTTATGTCACAGCTAATAGTTTATGTATGAAAAATTGCATTTGTTACTATCACGAAGTGCACTGAAAAAGGAATTTGAAAGCAAGTGTGCATGAACTTTAAGTAGAGTTGGGAGTGTTTTACCTGAAGGAGTGTGTTTGAAGTAAGACATTGAACATTGTACATGCAAGTGTAGTACATATCTATACGCAAGATCGTTTACTTGCAGTAGTAAAAAGGTGTAGCGCATGCGGCACAGATTGTTCTAAGTGTATCACAAGGCAGAGTACAAACATGTAGGAGTGTTAAGTTACAATGTAGTACACCTGTGTGCAAGGTATGTTTGTTGATTATATGTTTCTGAGTAGCTTAGCTTCCTAGGCTATTTAGCGTAGAACATTTTAGTTTGTGACTAAGTTAGAATTTAGAGGGGATGAAATGGCATATCTCATGTCTACAAGTTCAGCTGCTTGTTTTATTTCCGTCATATTGTACTTTCTACAAAGCTAAAAGGTTGTATGCAGCTTGACTATATACTATCCATTTCACTTTTTGTTTGCTTAAAATTAACAAAAATGGTATTTAGCAAGTCCATCTGTGAGATTTTAGTAGTTGTCCATCTTGCAATTATTGCAGCTGTGCCATTAGAGCACATCTCCCAATAAAATCGCTATTATTTCGAGGCAGAAACTCCCCTAGTAATCCAGGTCCCCAGGTAGATGTCTCCTCAGCTAAAATGTCACAAGGGTCAACACCCGTGGGCTAGTAATCTACCTGGTCAACACATGCCCTGGCCTGTGCCACTCTTGACTACAGAAGGTTTTTTTGTGTGTATGATTTTTATCTCCAGGACTTCTGATTATTGAGTCTTCCCCTATTGATCTTGAGCCCATTTATTCCCCGTACCGGGTATCCTCAGCAAGGAGGCGAAAGCCAATAGTAATGGGCTGTCATCCAGGTATCATGGCAATGAGCGTTTCTGTTAAGGCCCTAATCTCACTCCTGGTGGCTAACATAAGCAGTTATCCTACTGTGAGGCCTCCTACTTTCTTCTATCTTGTGCATTTCCTTGCTTCCACCCATGTACTGTGGGTTTGCAAGCATCCATTTTTACTGTGATGATGGGCCAACTGAAACCACTTCTTCATTCGTCAGGATGGGTAAGTTGGCATTGATCACTTATTTATTTTTATCCTTTGTTGACCAGGTTAGTCCTACTAGGCTAGTAGTCTCTCTTCAGGGGAGACCCTAAGTGGTATTCATACTACTAAAGCCAATTTGGCCAGGGCATTGGGAACTTCCTCTTTTACATATACCTGAGCTACCACCTACTCAAGCAAATGGGGCCTCAGTTTAACATCTCATCTCTTTTTATACATCAAAAATATTTTTTTATTATAACTATCATCACTCCAACATTGCATAAATTGCTCAGTTCTTGCCTTTCCTTAAAGCTCAGTATTCTCCAGAACATTATGCGTCATGTTTTGTTCCCACAATTTACATTTATTTCTATGTATCTTACCTTTTCTAAAGAGCCCACTTCCAGTTTTTTGTCAGCTCTGTTACAATATTCATTACCTCAAATACAGTTGGTTTACACTTTGATTTCCATTTTCTAGTAATTGCTGGATTGTACATCCACATCTAAGAATAGACTTCACAGTGAACATCCCACTGAGTAGTCTTTAGTTCTCCCGACAGCTATTTCATGACTTAGTTTTAGACTTTTCAGTGCTTTGTTGCTGTTTTAAATAGGCTTGTACTTACACCCACCTGCATACACTCTAATTTGCACCACAGCCTTCTCTCCTGAAACAAGATAATACACTACCTCGGACTTCCAAGGTGGCTGCATACTGGTGAACGAGTTAGAGCAATCAAAGTGTGAAAACAAACTGAAAAAAAAAGCCAATAAAATCAGTCAAATTGGGTCAAGTTCTGTGACTGACTGTCTGTTAATTACACTGCCTGAATGCCATCAAGGAAAACCTTTGGAGAAAGTTACAGAAAAGCAACCAGAAAAAGAGAAGCCAAAAAAAAAAACACAAATTTCAGCTTTGGTCCAAGAGATGGTTTCCAGTAATTAAGAGGCAAAATAAATCTAATGCACTCAAAGGTATTTGAAATAAGTGAAACATTCAAGGGTTTGATACAGTCAGCAAAAGGCTGGAAAAGTAGAAGAAGCTTTAAACAGCTATTCAGATTAGGTGATAAAATGCAAAAATCTGAGGCTGAAATGAAGAAAAGGCTTGCAGAACATGAGGCTTCTCAGTAAGAGCCATTTCAGAAGATAATGGAGTTAGAACACACTGATAAATCTGAGACGTTTTGCTGTACTAGGAAAACTGGAAGAAACAGGCAACATTAATTTTATGGAAGTACAAATAAGCAATTGCACTGGTGTTCCATAGCAGAATTTAATTGAGAGGTTTTTTTTGTTTTTGAATAAATTAATTTGTGAGATGAGATATATTTGATAGCCAGATTGCTAAAATTTTCCCATGTAATTGGTGACATGACATTCCAATTCTTTGTAATAAAGAATTTAATAAGGGACCACATCATAATAAAGACATGTTTTAATATTTTTGGGAGTTGATTGATATTAATGTACAATATAGCTGTCTCCCAAGTAAGGGTTGATTTTTTATATCCCATCTTCTCTAATCTTACTCTCAAGGAACACCATAAGTTGTGTATCTTAGTATAGTTCCTCATGACATGTAAAATATTAGCTGTTTGATCCCGACAATGGGGACATATAGGCGAAAAGTTAGGATTGAATTTATTTAATTTAGATAAGGTATAATATAGATTATTTACCATAATTTGTGTATATAACAGCTTCTTGAAAGGAATGAATTTGTATTTTCAATGGCTAGTTTTTTATTTTCTTCAGTTAGTGATTGATTTTTCATTTGCCAATAGTTTGAAAATAATAAAGAATTCTGATGTTTTGCACTCATTACAATTTTATAAGTCCTAGAAATTGTTTTCCCTTTAATCACAAGATTTTCAAGTATTAATTTAACTAAATCTATGTTCTGTAAGTCAGTGTGTATTTGTGAGAATTTAGCATTTATAAGATGATGGAGTTGGTTAAGCATAATACTATATTTCATAGGAAGTTAGAGTTCAAGTCTCATTTTCCCCATGTTAGTCTTTCCATTGGCATATGTCCCATATTGTGTAGTCTTTTATCAAAATTAATTTATTCAAAAACAAAAAACAAATGCTATTACCAAAAATATCGGGGTTACTTGCTAGATATAATTCTTGACAAATAAAATCTGCCTACAAATTGTCATGAAAAGCTAACCTTTAAATAAGAAATGAATGTAATATAACCAGTCTTTCTTGCATCTTCTCCCTTTACTTAGTATATGTGTAACTAGGTATTTTCCCTAAACATACAAATAAATGGTTAAATTTCTATTTTTACTTTATATGTAGACTATCCCTTATGAGACCAAATGAACATAAGAATTCTCATACTTTACTTGACGATGTAGTGACTTCTTGTGTATATGTGTGTGTATATATATATATATATATATATATATATATGTATATATGTGTATATATGTATAATTTTCTCGGAACGAGATTGTCTGTTTTCTTTAGATAGGTATTTGTATTGTATTGTTTGTGTTTTTGAGTTATCGTATTGTCATTTGAAAAAAGAAAATTGAAATAGAGAGATTTTGGAAAAAAAGAAGGATACAAAAAAAAAAATTGAGAGGGCAGATTGTGTGTATGTTTCAAAATATGGCCACAAGAAAGCAGCCAATATCTATATTAGTAAAGGTGCAAATGAATATGCAGAAAGAGTTGCTTCTGACCAAATTGTGACAGAAAATTATCAAAAACTAGGGATAATACAGTGTTTGTGGAAAATAATTCACTGTACAATATAGTTCTTAGTGAATCGGGGAAAATCCAGAAGTTATCAGGGAAAATGATGGACATTTTTAAAATATTAGACAGAAGATAAGCAAGCTTATCACTGTAATCTGGGAATGTCAAGAAGCTGGTGCAAGATGCATGCCTTCACTGTACTGGCACTGTTTTGTACACCTTATTTTCAGCTTTGGTGACATGTTTCTATCATATACCACCCCTGACCAACTTTGCCAGTTGGCTGCACCCTCTGCTATTCTAGTTTTGACCTCTTTGTTCAGACTTTTCTTCTCCTGAACCAACTCTCCCAGGTATTTAAAGCTGTTAACTTGTTCCAGTAGTTTCATTTCTAACTCGATTTTAGCTTCTGATTTTTCCCATTTTCTGCCATTACAGCTGTCTTGTACTCCATTTCATACCATGCACCTTCAGTTATGCTTTCCATTCCCATATCCTTTGCTGAGTCTGCCTGTAGTGCCACATCATCTACATACAGTAACTTTGATGACCTGTCACCTAAGAGCTGTTTTCTAATGTAATCCATTATCAGTATGAACAGTGATGGGCTCAGAACTAAACACTGATGCAAACCCACTGCCTCTGGGAACACACTGCAAGTCAGAACACTGGTCCATGTGCATCGCCTGCACTAATTCTGTCAGTGTTTTTGGGACTTCACAGCATTGCAAGACTGCCCAAATTAGCTTGTGTGGGACTTTGCCATATGTTTTCTCCTAGTCTAGGAATGCCCAGTTGAACTATTTCCTCATCTCTAGCTACTTCTTGACTATCTGCCTCACAAAAAGATTGGCTCAGTTCTGCTGCACCCTGATCTGAATCTGAACCCATCTCCCATCTTTCTAATGCTCTGCACATTCATTTATGAATCATCCTCTGCAGAACTTGCATGCAGTATGACAGGAGTTTGATATATGCTTCCTTCAATTGTGAATGTTCCCTTTGTTCTTGTACAGTGGCACTAGTATTCTTATTCTCCAGTCCTCTGGGAAACACCTTTCTCTCCATAGTGCTATGGGTAACTTCAGGAGCCACTTATCCAACACCTTTATCATATCTGCTGTCACCTCTTCTGAGTCTGCTGCATTCTCTCTGACTTCATTTTCCTTAGTGCTGTTCTTACTTCTTCCAGGATACTGTCCTATTTTTCTTTTATTGTAGACTGTGTCTGTGGCAGTATGGCTTCTGTGGGGTTTTCTTCATTTGGAAGCTCCTTCCATCTGCCTCTGATGTCCTGTGGACTGGTGAGCAGGTTGTTGCTGGCATCCCTTATGAAGGGTGTCTGATGACATGTCTTCTTTATCTTTCTGTCTTTGCCTTGCAACCTAATACTTTTTTTTTGCCATGCACGGAGTCACTTTCCAGAAGTTGGTAGAGTACCTCTGATGCCTTGTACCTCTCTATTGCTGCTGTATGCACTTTGTCATTAGTGTTTAGAATACTGAAGGGATTGAAGCAACTCTAAGTAAGACAGTTGTTATTTGTATAAAAAATGTCATGATGTAAATTGTATGTTATGTTGCAAAACAATTTTGCATAGAGTGTGATCTCATTTTAAATGTGGGTGGGTATTATCATCCGACTGCTGTGTATGTTATAGATACTAAAACAAGAAATACTTTTTGTAATGTATCCATGCTTTTACACTGCAATTACACTGTAATTAGGTAAGGAACACTCAAAAGAAGCAAATTGAAGTTAATGTAATGTTTTTGATCTTGGGCTGCTGAGGTGGGGGCTGTAAAAGAGTTTTTATCGTATTATATTTATAATTAAGATATTTGCCGCTGTTTTAACAAGGGTACATGTCTAGATTAATTTCCTTGGTTTAAGCTGAAGACGTGCATTTAAGCAAGCAGGCTAGAAAATTAAGGCTAAATGATGAAAAGCATGGCATATAACAGTACCTTCTTAAATTTGCAAAGTCATTAGCTATTTTTTCTGTTAGGACATGTCATCAGTGGTAGACAAGTCTACAGGTACAAGCAGTTAATCATGAGTTGTCTGAACAGTGGGTTCTGAGTGATGTTTACAAAGATTCATTTATGCATCTTCTAAGCTACTAGCTGTTTTTTCTCATTATCAACTGCTTTTGCTTGGAGATGAGCAGTCCCTGCAGGTGAAAACAGTTAATTTCTGAATGGTCTAAACACTGATTCCTCAGTGAAATGTATGAGGTACAATGCAATTAACATTTAAAGGTAAATTGGCAAGCAGTGTAATGAAAAATAAAGATTGAAAGTGTAGGAACTGAGTACGTTAACTGAGTAGTTGTCTCTCCAGCCTCCTTAATACTAAAATGCATTTAGTACAACAATGCACAATTTAGTTTGTTTCTTTAATGGTAGCCAGTGCATTTTTTCTTGGGGTGAAAACTGAATGTTTATTGAAAGTGTGCATGCTATTTTTCACATTTTAAGAGTGGAATAGAGTTAAGAAAAGAACAGGTAGCAATCAATGTAAGTGGAAACCGCTCTAATAAGGCAATGCCAGTGGGTACAGCCGTCAGTTTGGGATAACTGCTCCTGTGTGGAGGGATATACTTTTTTTGAAATGTGCACATTTTTTGTGTGCTTTTTTGTATAATTAAAAATGGCAGGGATATGAAAATGTGTTTAATCATATGTGTGTGTGTATATATATATATATATATATATATATATATATATATATATATATATATATATAAAATTAGCGGGAGTAATAGCTTTCTGTCATAATGGCTGCTCTGTCCATAATATCATGAGATGAAAATGGCTTTACAGATGTAGACAAAAACAGAGTATTGAATTATATTAAACATGTAGGGTGCAAGTAGCACTGTTGCAGGAGACGCATTTGGATAGAAATGTATATTTAAATTTGTTAAAGGATTTCAGGGTTGAAAGCAGAATACCAGGGACAAAGGAAAAAGGGAGTAATAATAATGATTGCTGAGGCGGCTCCAATACTGATAGAAGAGGAAAAGGCAATAATGGAAGATTTTGTGGTATTAATGGGTTATTGGCAAGAGTGGAGAATTAGGCTGGCATGGATTTATGTTCCACATAAAGCTACTGTTATGGAGCTTAAGATAATTTGGGTAAAACAGTTTCAACTTGGAAAATTGTTCGAGTAGGGACTGGAACTTAATTTTCAATTGTAAGGATGTATCTGCTACATAGAAGGAAAAATATAGCAAATGAGGTTATATTTCTGAAGAAATATATGAGAATATTTGGTATGGGAGATGCAAATTCACTTGTAGGAGCACAGAATTTAAATATTACTCCTCAAGGTGCCATAACTGGGCTAAACTGGATAGAACTTGCTGCACAGGAGAAATTGTATTTAATTGAAATCTTTGGCACATATCTAATAACTATCTTAGAATATGCACAAATAAAAACTAAGGCAAAGATGCAACATAATGAAATAAAAATGAAACCCTGACAATTTCCTACTTCTGTTAAAAAGAGATGAGTTTAAGGAATGGGTAGTGAAAATAATTCAGAAGTTATTAGGAATGATAGAAATTTCTTCTGAAGGAATAGCTAAAGAGTAGAAATACCAAAGAAAGAGTTATGAGAAAGAAGTAATGGGAATTATTTAGAGGGACTAGCAAATATTAAAATATAGCAGAATAAGGGCAGTCTGAAAGAACAAGAAGAATTACAACCGCAGAGTGCTAAAGGGAGAATTGGGATAGTATTCATGAGTTTAGAAAAGTTGCAGTTAAGCAGTTGTTTTTGATAAAGCCAAAGCAGAAAAACTTATAACCCATTGACTTGAGCAACAGAAAGTATAAACATTTGTTGTCAAACTTGTGGGGCCCATTAGAAGAAGGGTAATTTCCAGACATAGGGAGCCTGTAACAAAATTAAAAAAGTAAATAAATAACCAGAGTCCTATATAGAGGTATTAAAGCTATTTCAGATATTTTATGAAAATTTGAATAAAGGAGAAAGGACTGTGGAAACCAAGAGAAAGGGTGTACACAGAAATATTCATGGAACATACAAGTATGCCAAGGTTAGGAAAAAATGAGGCTTCACAATTATTGGCTATGATAAGAAGAGACACGATAAAAATTGTAATTTTTAGACAGTCATCGGGAAAGACTTCAAGAGCAGACAGTATTCCTGTGGACGTAAGGAGGAAAGAAGGTGATAAGGATCTAGAAGGTTTTGTTTTGTAGTAGTTTAGAAAGGGGAGGAATACCAGCATCTTTGAAGAAAGCCACGGCGGCTGTATTAATGGGGTAAAACCCTTCAGACCTAGCTTTGTGTAAACCTTTTTCAATTTAAAATCATGATTATACAGCATTTATGACTACACTAGCTAAGAAAATGGCAAACGTGTTACCAGCATTGATAAATATGGATCAGTATAGTTTTGTATAGGGTAGGCAAACATTTGACAGCATTAATATAACAATGATCCAGAGGGAAACAGAATATAAGAAAACGCTGCTATTGTTGGTGGCTCTAAATGCGGAGAAACCATTCAGTAGAGTCGGTTGGGATTTTGTAACTAGGGCAGTGGCAGCATTTGCTTTAGCTGATAGACTAATAAGGTATTTAAGAGGACATGTGAAGTGTCAGAGGGAGTAATTAGTGTGATAGTTCAACTCTGAAAAGTTGTTTGAATAAAGGAAGCAGGCAGGGGGGGTCCTCTTTCACCTTTTTATTTGATTTATGTTTAGAGGCATTGGCAAATCAGTTATGGGACTCAAAAATCAAAGGGTATAAATGATATGGTAATCAAGAAAAGTTAGCTTTACTTTTTAGATGCCATGGTTTTAAATTTGGTAAATCCAGGAAATGACATTTCACTGTTGTAGAATATTTTGAGACTGTTTTAATTCTTTTAGGATGTAAATTAATGATGATAAATAACTGGTTCAGCAGTACGTACACACACACACACACATATATATGTGTGTGTGTGAGGATAAGATGAGGTGTATGGATTAAAAAGGATTCTGTGTTTAATTTATCCAAATGTTTTGGTTTTATAATACTGCGATGGGAATAGACCCTTTTTTAAGCCAAGGAGCGATGATGGTTCAAAGACTGAAATAATATTAGAGTGTTCTCTGCAGCACCTGCACTCTACCCAGAAATGCCTCCTTATATTAGTAACATATTCAAAGTACAATTGTAAATTCTTTTTATTACTTCTCTCGCTCCTACTGCTATTGGTACTGTCTGAGTATCTTTGTTCTACATCACTCATTTCTGATTGCAAATCCTGGAAGAGGCTAAACACAAGGCAATACAAAAACTAAGAAACCAAAAGCTCTTAATTGTAAGATACAAGCAGTGAAAATTACTTTAGTCCCTCTGGTTTATATACAGATCAGACATATTTTATCAACTTGAAGAGAAGCTGTGAACTATAATAAAGAGCTGAAGATGTTATTTCGGAGGTGAGGAGATCAAGATTTGAGAGGGATAAATTGATTCTCCCCATAGAAGAAGGTAGTTTAGTATTACCTGATAGTTTAGAGTTCATATAGAAAATCAACAAAATGAAGGTTATAAATCTAGGTGAAAAGTGATGATAATGATGAACCAGAGGGTAGTTTGAGAAATGAGAACGTAGGCTTTTGGATGCAGGTCCTTAAGGAGAATAACAATCACCACCGTAGAGAGTATTATATTCATAAAGAAGCAGAAAGTGTTCTATGAAATAAGTCAACATGGGTTTGAAGAGATTTTACCAATGGGGGGTGACTGTAAGTTGGGGTATAGAAAAATAAGCAAGAGGGGTGATGGAATTTACTGGAGAAAATTAACAAAGACCTAAGATCTAGAGAGCAAATAACTAGAGAGGGAAAAGTAATGGAGTGAGATGAGGCCAGGCAGATGCTTGAACTGTAGGTTAGTAAGTGACCTCTTACCACAGTTTAATAAGAGTACAGGCAAACAGAGACAAGTGGAGTGCTAAGTGAATTGCCAGCTGTAATGGAACGTTTAGTTGAGTCTAAAATAGAAACTGCTGTTAAAAAATGGGTAGTTAGCAGGTCATAATAAATATTACATAAGAGTCAATCAGTGGAGGTTAGAAAAGACTGAGAAGCGAGCCTAAAAAGTTAATTTACAAAGTGTGAAGACATCTGTTAGCTCTAAAGTATGTGACAAGGTGCAGAAGGTTTAGACATTTTGCTTGAAAGTATTTGCATAGATATTTTTATAGCCCAAACAAATTTCAGAGTTTTCCTCTGCTAGATAGCAAATGCTGGAGATGTGGTTGGAAAGAGATCTAGATAATTGTGAACATTTTTTGGGGGAGTGTAACAAGTCTGTATATTTTAAAAATTCTGTGCAGAATACCTTGTTAGAGATGATGTTGCAAATGTTTGTTGCTATGGAAATTATTCTTTTGATCTGGGACAGGGATCTGAATTACCTAGAAATTTTAATGCTATAAGCTGCCAGAAAGCAATTACTAGAAAGTAGAAATCAAAATCTAAGCCAACTATAATTTAACTACTGAATACTGCAAAGGAGATAAAAGAACTGGATGTCTGCCCTTTAGAAAATGGGAGGAGGAACACTTTACGTAATAGATTCAATGCCACACAGCCCCGTATTACTCTGGTTTTAGGGATGAGTTCATTCAAATACAAAAAAATGATAAAACCACACACACAAGTCTGAGATTTCGAAAAACCTGCTCCAGGAATCCAAACTTGTTGGTAAGTGCTTTCATTTTCTTCAGTCACATGGGTAAGGTATTGTTCTGGCAGATCATGATTGAATACCCTAAGTACAGAATATCACTTTAGGAAGTCATTGTCAGACTTAAAGATAATTTTTCTTATGTCATGCCTTTTATTCATTGATTCTGTGTAGTCTGCTATAAAAGTTTCTCCATCCATTACCCTCCTAAGCACATGCCTTTTATTCATTGATTCTGTGTAGTCTGCTATAAAAGTTTCTCCATCCATTACCCTCTTAAGCACAAAATCAAACTGAAGAGGACAAATGTTCTTTAAAGCAGTGACCTTTCTAATGTACAACATTTTGTCATGCATTTTAGTGTGTGTTTGTGTGTTTTAGGGAAAATGTAGGTGTTATCTTTTTTATTTAATCCAGATTTACTTGTTTCTGACCAGTACCAGATAGGCCATTCTCATGGATGAGGATTAGTTCATATTCTTGTATTAAAAGAAAATAACCATTTTAATAATAATGATGGGGCTAATGTATCTTAAATCAGAACAAATCTTCATTATTTGGCTGTCAGGACCTTGTAGCTTTTTGTACAAAAAAGTTCAGTAGTATTCTTTGTCCTGCATGGTAAATTCTGTAAATTGAAGATTAAGTGATAGTTTAGGAGACGCAGCTAGCAAGTTTATAACAGTCACATTAGAGAATCAGATGCATTTCTTACTTATCCATTTTTGGTCCTAATGTCAGGTGTCTGCCTTAGGCATCTGCCAGCATATATATATTTTTTTGGTTTTAGCAGTTGTTTTTAGCTAGGTAGAGGTTTCTTGCTTCTGTTTGTGGTTCTACATTTAGCTGAGTTTAATAGTTCCTTTTGAGGTTTGTTCCATTTATCTGCAATCAGTTTTCTTTATAGTAGCTTGCTGCAAAAGAACTTTGCCCAGGAATACCTTGCTTGTGTTCCCTCAGAACAAATGGGACAGTTAGGTGTCAGCAGTGAAACCATAGGGCAAGGTCCTGAGTGGGAGCACAGAAATGAACGATAGAAACAGGAGAAGGATGTAAAGCTATGCAAAAAATTCCAGCAAACACTGATGAGGAATAATGTGTTTTCATGGTTAACTGATCCTTAAGGATGGTAGCTGTACTTACTGCAACAAAGAAGAGCTTAGTGCACATCCAAATAATTTTAACTGGCTAAAGCCCAACAACCTTTACCTTTGGTCTGTGCTTTCTAAATTGAAAGAAAAAAAATTAGGTGGAACATTCCATACCATTCAGCTTTGATGAGTAGACAGGCAAAGATTTTATATTTTTTATTCATAGCTTTAATCTCAACAACAGCTGTTGCCTTTTAGCATCAGTGTCTTTCTGTGCAGATTTATTTATCATTTTGTTAACCAGATAAGTGGATTGATCTATAGGCCCTTTTCAGCTATGAACTGCATCACAAAGACAATCGTAAATATGGTATACCTATATGTGGACATTTTATATAGCCAATTAAGTAGTTTCCTTTTGGGAGGTTAAAAAAATGTTTAAGACATTTTAGAAACTACTATACCACATAGAGTACTATAGTGGTTCTTGTAGCTGTCTACCTCCCATGTATTTGATAGTACTTTGTGGGAATATACCCAGATGTATTTTTCTTGTACAGCGACACTCCCCAAAGAAGCTAGAGCAGTTGTGTGTAAAGTACTGACTATATCAGTAGATCTTTGAGGAGAGATAATTTCAATGGTAAAACACCCCACACTCGTCCCTTAAAAATGTTAATACATAGATTTACTACAAACACTGTAGTAATTTATTATACAGGTGCTTTTGTGTTATTACTACTACTATATTCTCATTTTCAAACATTTTTTTAAATTCATTACATATTTAATAGTAACATGAGTTGACATCCTTTATTAGAAAAAAAATGTAGCAACAGTTTTCATTGTTATTGTCTTGCAGTATACATGTTTTCTTTAACAATTATCATTCACTTCAACATTAAATTGCTCAAGTCCTGCCTTCCTTTGAACTTCACTCTTGCTCGTGAACATTATTAATATTTAACAGTATTACCATTCGTTACAATTTTTTCTATAAAATGTACACCTTCACTTTTGTAAATGTCTGTCTCCAGTTCTTTTATCTCTTTTACAGCATTTAATATGTAAATTATAGTTAGTTTGCATATTGATTTCCATTTTCTAGTAATTGCTTTTTTGGCAGTTGATAGCATTAAACTTAGCAAGGCTTTACTTTGTGCAATTCAGATCCTGTATCCCAACATTATTTTCTTCAAAGCGAAAGGGATAGGAGAGTGTTAAGTGAAAGACTAGCTCTGGTAGAATTTTTTTTAGTTGAGTTTAGAACAGAAGCTGCTATTAAAAGAGAGAATTAGTAAGACATAAAAAATATTGCATGGTAACTATAAGAATCAATCAAAGGAGGTTTAAAAAGATTGGGAAAAGAGAATGAAAAGCCATCTGCAAAGAACAATGAGAACAGATTTTTAAGACTCTCAAGTCTCAAGTATTGAAGTCCTGAAGGTTTCACATTTTGCATGGAAGTGCTTACATAGCCATTTTTGTATCTCATCTAGACTTCAGGGGATTTTTCTGCAGGTAGATAGCAATTAACTGAGATGTGATGGGGAAGAGAGAAGTAATTGGGAGCATGTTATTTGAGAATGTAACAAATTATCAGATTTTATAAATTCTTTACAGAATATCCTGATGGAATTTTTTTCGGAACAAATGGCTTTAACTAAAGAAATGCTAATAGTATTAAACTCTGTAAGGCTTTACTATGTGTAACAAATTCAGATCCTGTAGAAAAAATTCCTTGTAGATTCATAGGGCGTAGTATAAACCTATGACCCCCCTAACTGAAGTATTGAATAACTGTAAAGGATATAAAAGTACCGGGCTTGAGATCTTTAGAAAATGGAAAGAGCAAATTCATTGAAATGGAATTTTTGGGAGCAATACATGCAAAATAATGTTCATGAGGAGGCGTGAGGTTTAAGGGAGGGGAGGCAAGAACTGAGCAACTTATGGTAATGCTGGAGTGAATGAAAAGCTTTAAAAGAAAACATATACACTGCATGACAATGACAAAGGAAACTTAGGTTTGATTTGTTTTCTTTTTTTTTAATGTTGCAAAGCCATGTTACTGTTTAAATATTTATTTATTTTTTTAAATAATGTCCATGTAGCACTTAGAAAAGAGAGAATAGCATGTGCTGTTTCCCTTTTTTGCCACAAAAGACTTTGGTTGTAAGTTTGTGTTATTTCCATGTGCCATTGAAAGAGTAATATCTACCTAATGTGAGAATATCCTTTTTATTCCAAAGGTAGTCTCAGGGCTAACCTTAAAGCAAACCATTTTGCTGTCATGGTGGTGCTGCGGTAGCATTGTCGCCTCACAGTAAGACGCTGTCCGGTTCGATTCTCAGCTAGAGCGTCTTCTGCATGGAGACATGCGTGGATGGGCATACCTTCGTTGAAGGTTGTGCGTCAGGCCTGGCAAGCCAGTATGTAACAATCAACTGCCAATCATTAGCGGACCGGAGTTCCGCTGTGGCGACCCCTAACTGGGAAAGGCCGAAAGACACACACAGACTGTCGAACAAAGGGGAGGGGATACAGCAGTTGATTGATTTGTACAATCCATTAAGATACTGCCTTGAGAAGTTATAGGAATTTTGATTGATGAGTTGCTATTTGTCTTCTTTATGCCAGATAAACAAGACAAACTTCTATGGTATGTACCTCTCAAGACATCTGCAACAGCTGGAAAGACCACAGAAATACCTCACTAAAAGAATCACAGGCCTAAAGCAGATGCCATATGCTGACCATTTAAAAAAACTCCAGCTATACTCTGTGGCATATCGTCTACTCAGAGGCGATCTCTGCTTAACATACAAGGCCATGTCAAACCTTGAGCTGTTGGACATGCTCCACTTAAAGAAATCACAATCCTTCAGAGCCACACACTCCAGGGATCTAAACCTTGTCATCACAATGAACAAAACATGCTGGAGGGATAGGTTTCTGACCCAGAGACTCCCCATACTCTGAAATAGACTGCCCATACATGTCAAGCAGAGCTCCCCATTGGCCCGCTTCGAAAGAACTTTGATGATTGGATGGGAGGTAGGAAATTCACCCTGGGGATCATGTCAGTTGCCCTGATAGACAGGGGTCCAGAGAAGTAAATATTGTGGGGAAGAAATATCCAGGGAATTGTTAGGGCAAGCTTGCATAGGCCCTAGGGCCAATAGCCTACTACCAACCTGTGAACCTATGTAAGCACACCTCATGTAATAGGCTAACATTACTGTCTGTCGTGACTAGTGTGGAAAAGCACTATGACAAGTAAGAGCACATTTTACTAGAGTAACTGCTGCTCTAACAATTTTCTTGAAATGTTATCCATCTTAGAGCATTTATAAGGCAGGTTTGTGGGCCATAGGCAGTGCTTTTTTCAATCATGGTATTGGATATACAGTCTGGAAGAAGAGCAGGATTGGCCTGTACAGTTTTGCCCAGCATGTTGTAACCTCTTTTTGGATCCAGAGTCATACTGCCTTACCTGTAGGATAGCATGTTTCCAGTATTTAAGGAATTGTACTTCAGCAATGATCCTTACGACAAATAGAGCACAGTTGTTTGAGGACCCTCATTGAAACATTGCATCTTTTTCCGAAAAAGCTTAGTGTAACAGTAAATAACATTTTGGGTTTACCTACCATTCTTATTCCTGTTTCTAGGATTTTTTTTCAAGTAGTGGAGTAAGATCTTATCCCAAGCTAAACAAGATGTTGACATAGGTGGACTGACTCTGGCTTATATAGCCCATGTTGTATCTTGCCTCAGTTCTTATTGCCACTTTTGAGTGCTGTAGATCCCCCTGGCTTTGCAAGAAAACTTTTAGCTGTGTGGTAGCTTGTAGTCTAGTCTTTTAGTGCCCTTTGCTACAGCCAAACACATCACCAAGAAACCATTGCAGACTATACTAGCCTTCAGAATCCATAAGTAAACTTGAGGTAGATAACACCATAAGGCTACCCCACACATTTATTTTTCTTTGGGACCAGATCTTAATGTTGACGATAAGAAGACTTAAATTTGTACGCAACAGAAAAAATGTCTTAAAACTTTAGTAAAGAACTCCAAAAGAAATGAGACAGCTAGTCTTAAAAGGTGGTTTCCAGCTTATTCAGCTCTTAGGTACATCCCAATGAGGCAAGCATATTGTCTTCAAGGACTTCTAAGAAAAGAGACTTGAGGCCTATCCTATAACTGCCCAAGGAGCTTCCACAAAAGGCTGTAGTAATCAGGTGCCTCTTTTTGTAGCTGTAACAGAGCCCATCCCACAGTTAAGGGGTCAAGGCAGGACAAAAAAAAATAATTTTAAGAAAGATTAGCCATGCTTGTTCCTGATCAAAAATCCCCACTTGTCTGTAGATTTGAAATCTGTTTTTATTTTCAACCACCTTTAAAAATGACCAGGTAAAATGTCCTTGAGAGGAGGTCCACATAGTGGTTAATAAAACATTTGTATAAGGTTGAGGATATTCTTATGCTGACACAGGCATCTGAATCGCCACCAAAGCCAGGCCTTCTAAAAGTGATTATGATCAGTCCAAGTTAGATTAAGTAAGAGACTTCGCCAGTAGTTTGCTATTTGAGTGAACCACGAATGGGGTAATTGATTCACATTGCCAAAAACGTGAAGAACATCTGAGTGAAGGGGATAGAGGTTATGCAGTAGCAATTAATTTAATAAAAAATAGATGCTAATTTTAAGGATACAGTATGTTTTATTTAAGATCATTAGTTCAGAAAGATTTGAAAAAGTAGTAACACGAGTAGAATATTTGTAGAACTTCCTGGTGTAAAATGTTTTTTTTCTTTTTCTCATCAGTTTTTACATTTTTATAAATACAAAATCACTGCATCAACCAAACAAGTACACCATCCAAATTACAAACATTGATGCGGTCTTCTTTTAATCTGCAAATTTTCCAGTAATAATTTAAATTGTAGTATCAGCCTCTCTCAATTATAATGCATACTTTTCATGAATCCTGTCTGTCAGGAGAGTGGTCCAAGTCCTTGCCTTCCTTCCTTATTTCCTTATCCATATAGATCCTAAATTCTGTCACAAATCTCCCAGTGAATTGAAGTAGTTACGCCATGGAGTCTCTTCAGGCATTGCTGACTTTGTTCTCTTCATATTCCTATGTATTCTATCTCTACCACTGCCTTCATCAACTTCTTCAGCTCTTAATTTTCCAGTTTCTCATAAACACATTCTTAGTTAATGTCCTTATTGGAGCTAACAAGCAGTGATTGTTTGAGTAAATTTGCTGACTGTTTGAATTCCTATAAATTCTAGAATGGGATCCAGTTTAATGTCTCTTCCTAAAACAGCTGCTGCAATTCCAGTTAATCCTTTGTATTTTCAGACATGTCCAAAAATTTGTTATCAAGGTCTTCCTTTCCTCAGAAGCACATCGCCAAAATTCCTAGTTCATGCATGAGAGCAGATTACCAACATTGTATGGTGTCTAAAAATACACGTGAAGGCAGTGCCAGTCAAAAATCTCAAACTTTGTAACTTTTATAGTATTTCCAACCATCCCACCTATTATTTCCATATCTCCTTAGTATCTCTGAATTCTGTTGACATATTCCATTTGTGCTGAACTTTTTATGCCATTCTGTAGTGTACTTCAAAGCACTGTGTTCCCCCACTGATCAGTCTCATCTGCAAGATCCTCCTTTCCCTCACATGCGTAAACTAGTTAGTTAATCTGGGCCAGCTTGATACTCCTGATTGCTGTCTTGTCGTTAGCTTTGCCTCTTGGACTTGCACTTGAAATAAAGCATTGTCTTCTAGCATTAACCTATACTGAGCTTTTGTCTGTCCCAGTTGCCTTACTCTCTTATCCATCACTAATTGATGACACTATTTAAGATGCGTTTGCCTTCACTTCTGATGCCAAGAGATATTCAGCAACGTGCTTTTATAGCTATTACACCCTGAAAATTCTGTTTATAATTTGTATTATGTGGTCAGGCCACACATTTTTTGAGAAATTACCAGTTGTGAATACTCTCCTCTGTGTTGTACTTGTTCTCCTTGTAACCATCCAGTAAGTCCTTTGATATATTTAACCTCTAGCATTCAAATAACATAGCTTCCAAATGACTTTGTGGTTTCCATCCATACGTCTGTGAGAAACTTCTGATTGAACTGATTAATTGTAGATGGAGATGTCTGGCACTTCCAGACTGCCTTAGGCCTTTGCCAGAGTCAGGATATCCTAAGCTTATCTTGTACATGCATATTCCAAAAGAAAGAAACTCCATATCTATTGTTTACACTGCTGTATTTCTAACAATTTTTTTTTCTTTGGTAACTGGCACAAGAAAGCCTGTGCCAAATTTAAAACTGGATCAGTATCAGCATCTGGAAGTTTGTAAACCTATGAATTCTCTTTAAAACTCACATTTTTCAGTTTGAAAAACATTTTTTAACTTTTCTCAAAACTACAGCAAGTTGCTTCAGTCTAAATATTTTTGCATTTTTCTCTGTTCGCCTGTTGAGGCAAATGGAAAAAACAGTGACATCTGTGCAAATTGGACATTTGTGATTAATGTAAAGTCTCCAGAATGATTGGAAAACACCAGTCTTTTCCATAGTGGCATCACTCAAGATAATGAATCTGTAAAGTAGTGTATTATATGAAGAATAGAGGCATACTTGAGAGGAAAGCCTTTTTCCAGCCAGAAACTGCAATCAGGGAAATTTGGAAACTGATCAAAATTTTTAAATTTTGAAGAATGTTACAATGGAAAATTTTCATCTTTGATCATTTGAGTGTTTAGCAGAGTAGTTTAGTTTTGAACAAACGGCTAAAATATTAGATGTATCATCATCAAAAAAGGCTGACAGAAGATTTTAACAAGCCTTTCTGAGATCAGAAGGAAAATTCAGTTTGTTTAGATGAAACTTGGATACACTGTCAATGTCACAGGAGAAGTATTTTGGTATTTGAGATAACTTAACCATTATTATTGTAGTAATATTGTCACCTGAAAGGTCATGCCCAAAAAAATATCTATCTGGAATCAGCATTTGCCAATTTTTTCTGTCTTTCTTTAAACATGCATTGAGTTGCCCACCAGTCTAAAAATTTTAACTTTTCTGTATGTTTGACCAGAGGGACAAATGCATAAAATACCATCAGTTAAATCTATGTACATTGGATATTGGAATTTCTTTTATTGAGAAGACTTCTAGAATAATTGTAATACTTCCTCCCTTCCAAAGCAGTAGCACTCGAAAGAATACATATTGGTAAAGCATGCACATTATGTTTACAATAGAGGCATACTTGAAAGGAAAACAATTTCCAGACAGAAGTGGTGAATGTAACATTTTAGAAATTGAGCAAAATCTAACACTTTTGAAAAATATCACAATAGAAATTTTTCGGCTTAATAGTCTTGTAATAGTAGTTACTGTGTAGGAGTACATCCCACTTCCATGTCTTCATTCCCGTGCAGATATGGAGGACCCCCCCCCCCCCACACACACACACACACTTTCTTTGATGGCACCACTACCATCTTCCCCTCAAAAGCTCCTCCAATTTCTGTCTCCCGAGAGGAAGTATACATCCACATGCAGAGTCTCCTGGGGATGCCATTGTGAGATGCAATTTGACAGTGCAGGCTTGGCAGACTTGAACTCCACTAGGTAACACTAGTGTTCCTGCTGGTTTTCACCCTTATGGTGAGCCAGGGCTGCATTCATCCCTCCCTCCTCCCCTCCCCTATGATGTGCAAGCCTACAATTTATGCTCACTCCCATCCATCTTAGCCAGCACCTTCAAACACCTGAGCTGTTGTTCATACTAGTCATATGCAGCACAATTTTATGCAGTGGGTTAACAGGATTTTCATAGTCATAATACAAAAAGTGTCAGAAATGTAATTGTTTAGAAGCTTTGCTGCAGGTTTCCCATGTCCTGGTCTTGTTCCTAATACTAATGAGTTTCAGTAGCCTTCATGGTAATAAACACAGCAGGTCTTTAAGCAATTTGTGAGCTGTAAGACTGTACCCATGAATGGTGTAACTGAAAGAAACTGTTTACAGAATGTAACAGTCATCATTAATAATCTGTGGTGTACTAGCTAATAATGGTCTGAGCCTACCAGTCATATATATGTATGTGTATATGTGTGTACATATGGAAACACTTTGTATAATCAAATTTTGGGAATCTCGAACATGTTTAACACTGGCAGAAGTGATCAAAACTGCTTCTGCCAATATTAAGTCTGTGCAAGATTGTGCACAGTGGGGATTGCAAAATTTGCCCTTTCTCCACTGTGGAGCGATCCCGGAGTTGGTGTATATAATTAGTCAGGGGTTCTGTTCAAGATTTGCGTACTTCGATGTTTCGAAGTACGTGTGTGTGTGTGTGTGTGTGTGTGTGTGTGTGTGTGTGTGTGTGTGTGTGTGTAAAGTAGTTGTAGCACTCATTTTATTAGTTTACTTACATTGACTAGTACTGAGTTATGTCCTCTACTGTAACAGTTTCTTGCCATTGAAGTTGTCCAAGTGTTAAAAAATGTAAGTTGAGTTGATATAGCTTATGTCCTAGTCTACAGTTGTTGGAGTTCATCTTCTAACAACAAATCATCATCTTGCAAATTGTGAAAGCATTGCAATGATTTAATTTCAGTTTTGGACAATATGTCTGAATCCTCATGATTCTACCCTTTTCCAGCTATGAATCTACAGACTCCACATATAGCTTTTGCTGGATACGAAAGCAGTTTTGTGCCATCTGGAAAAAAGCACTCTAATTACAGGAACTTGCATTCATTTAAACTTCAGTCTCTTTTGTCAGCATTCCCTCATTGCATCAGAGTTGTAGATCAGAGGCTTGCTGGGAAAAATCACAGTCCAGGAAGTCTGTTCTTTTGTCTACCTTGTATTTCTTGCATTGTAATCAGAGTTGGTACAGTACTTCATCTCTTCTATGCCAAGATTCAAATTTAACTAATATGCGAACACTCCATATTTTATATTGCTTATTAAAAAACTCCCTGTTATACCCCTAAAGTTAAGTTGCTCTTCTCCCTTTGGTATCCCATCGTCCACAGATGTCTATCCCATACTTTGTCCTCTAAATTAACTAATGTTAAGTTGTTTATCTCACCTTCATTCTTGCTGGATGGGTTCGGAGCCGATCCTCGGTTTCGACTCGGCAATCTACTAAAGTTCGAGAGCTATTTACTGGCTCGAGGCCCTCCCTATATCCCACAGTGCTAGGCGTCAGATCCCCATATCTCATTTGCCGCTTCAGCTACGAGGTTTCGAATTTACTTGACTCCAGGTCGTATTAATCTTTTCTTCTAATATTAGTATAAAAGTTAACTTTTTTTTCTACACCTTATATATATAGCTTTCCGGTTAGTTAATTCACTGTTTACTCCCTAATATTCCCTCTCAGAAACTCGTTTTTAGTTGGAGAGTCCCCCCCCCCTTTTTTCCTTAGTGGCTAATCTCCCCTCCCTTTCCTGTGTTAATAGGATAGTGTTTAGCTCTTCTACTTTACTGCAGTTTGTAGGCTTGTAGTTTTTGTATATTTTTATATATATATTTGGCATTAGTATATAGCTGTGTAGTTATTAGTATTAGTTTAACTAGTGCGAGTGTGTGTGTGTTTTGTTGTGTGTTTAAGCACTAGTGACTTTTCTTCTTTGGTATCCACTATGTCTAAGGATACCAAAGTCTCAGGTTTTAAGAAGTGTGACTCGTGCTGTCAGAAGATGTCTCTGACAGACGGTCACACTTGTGTTTATTGCTTGGGTCCCCTACACCTGCAGGACTTGGGTCCCCTACACCTGCAGGACTCCTGCTCGGTCTGTCATGCCTTCAGCCCAAGAGTCCTGCAGGAGCGTAGGAACAAGCTCATCCTCAGAGGCTTACTTAAGCCAGAAGGATCCCCGACCAAGCCTTCGTCGGGTAAATCCTCAAAGCCCGCCAAGCCGTCGGCTCCCTGTTTGGAGCCGTCGCCTGGTGGAGTGCCTGCCTCCTCTTTGGCTCCGGCTGGAGCTGACACCTCTCGACCTCAGTCATCTCCGACCTTCGTGTCGGAACCGTCTTCGAGCCAAAAATGTTCTAAGTCCCCTTCCCTAGAATCGGTTCATTCGGCTCCGAGGTCACCATTGCTCCAATCTGAAAAAAGCCATAGGTCCCACTCATCTCAGTCTTCCAAGCTATCCGATCATGACTTAGAGATGGTGGTCAGTAGACTCCTTAAATCGCAGGCCCTGGCCAAAATGTTAACCAGCCCATCTCAACAGACTGTGACTGTCCCGATATCTTCAGCAGTTCCTCCTCCAACTCCCTCATTGTGTTCGGAGCCGGAGCTGGTTGGGGCTCGAATCTTGGTAACGTCGGAGCCGATGCCACACCTTTCGGCTCCTTCGTCGGCTCCGATCTCTTCTTTGGTTCCGTCCTTTGAGGGATCTGGGCGCCGAGACTCCCTTGTCGGCTCCGAGGGGGCGAGTGGCATCCGACCCTTGTCCGACCCCATTCTCCCTCTGAACCAGGTGAGCTTGGCCCCGACATTGGCCTTAGAGCCGTCCCTCTCGGTGCCGGCAGAGGTTCTCCTCTCTCCGGAGTGGGGACCTTCTGCTCTGCCTGACAGGGGCGCCTTCGAGGTCATCAGGAGTGTGCTGACACCTGAGTCGGCCCCTCGATCAGTCCCTTCAACTCCTCCCCCCATGATGCCTGCATCGGTCTCTGTCCATCCTCCTGACCCCAAGCGTGGAGAGCAAATGCTCCAGGTTGCCCCATTGGGCATATCTTCCTCTTCCAAGGCCTCCCCCGATCCTTCAGAGGAGCCCCCAAGGAAGAGAAAATGTAAGGGGAAACATGTAAACTCTCCTGAGTTAGTCACGTCTGATACCGACTTGGAGGATTCGGAAGGGTCCCCAAGATCCCCTTCTGAGGATGTCTCCTTTTCAGACATCCTAGAGATCCTTAAGCAGAGGGGGAACTGGACTGCCCTTAACCCTTCGGAGGATGAGTCTGTCTACCTGGACGCGTTTGGTTTTCGCCCTTCCACCTCCTGGGTATTTCCACATTTCGACCCGCTAATGGAAGTAGTGGCTCGAAAGGCGTGGTTAGCCCCGGACACAGTGGAACCAACTCCCCGTAGGCCCACTAAATTTATTACAGCCCCACCCAACAAGCAATTCTTGACAAAGGGTGTCCCTGTTGATGCCATGGTGGTTGCAGCAGCCACAAAGAGGGAGCTGGCTGACGCTTCGGTGCCTGTCCATCCACCTAATAAAGAATCTAGGACAACGGACAGATATGGGAAGCGGATGTTTTCCTCAGCGACTTTTTCTATGCGGTCGCTGAATTATCTGTGCCATTTCACCCGTCTCCAAAGGGATCTTCTCAAGGAACTGGGTGATACCCTTCAGGATGCATCAGCTGCAGGGGCTCAAGAGAAGATTACCTCCCAGCAGGTGACCCTTAATTCTATTGTCAACTCCTCCATGCGGCTCATTTCTTATGCAGCCGATGGGGCGAGTAGGGCCATAGGTACAGGCGTGGTTTTGAGAAGACATGCCTGGATGCGGTTATGTAACTTTGCTGACCCCTTTAAGGCATCCTTCACCAATACCCCCTTCGATGGTTCGACTCTGTTTGGACCACAGTTGGAAGATTCCCTTACCAGGTGTGAGCAGGAAGGCAAGACTCTCTCTGCCATGGGAGTCCGTTTCTCCACTCCCTCTAGACCATACTCCAAGGGTCAGAAGAGTGGAAAAATGTGGTTTCGGAAACCCCAGGGAGTCGTGCCTGACACACATGGTGAGTTTCCCTCCAGGGGCAAGGGAGGGAACAATAATAGACGCCGCCCGAGGGGCAGAGGGGGCCCACAAAATCAAGGTAGCAGAGAATCTTTTTCCGACAAACCCTTTCAGCACCCCTGAGGGGCTGCCCGACTGTCCACCTTTGGAGGCAGTCGGGGGAAGATTGTCACTTTACCCAGAAGCCTGGCAACTCCTCACACAAGACAAATGGGTACGATCTATCATATCCGAGAGTTACAAGATCCCCTTTGTCCACACCCCGGTACAAACAACCAAGTCCCTTCCAGATGTTCCACCTGGTCTAAGGGAACAGGCAGTGCTAGAAATTTCAAAACTGCTATAAAAATGGGCCATCCAGCCAGTCCCAGCAGACCAGCAAGGATCCGGAATTTACTCCAAGTTCTTTTTGGTGCCAAAAAAGACAGGGGACTGGAGACCCATTTTGGATCTCAGCAGGCTAAACATGTCTGTTCAAAGAACAAAGTTCCGGATGGTCACGCTTCAGTCCATTCTACCCTTTTTGGGTCAGGACAATTGGATGTGCTCCATAGACCTTCAGGATGCATACTACCATATCAAAATGAACAGGCGCTTCAGAAGGTTTCTCCGCTTCCGGCTAGGAGCCAGTCACTATCAATTCAGAGCCCTGTCCTTTGGTCTCACCACAGCCCCCAGGGTGTTCACCAAATGTATGGCAGTGGTTACGGCTCACCTGAGAAGGCGAGGATTCCAGGTGTTTCCATATCTCGATGACTGGCTCCTCACTGCTTCCACCAGGCATCAGCTACTACGAGCCAGGGATTATACCATCCAAACTTGCTAGGTATATCAATAAATTTCGAAAAGTCTGCATTGTCGCCTTGTCAGTCTATAGTCTATAGGTACAAGCTTAAATACAAAAGACCTCTCTGCAAGACTTCCTCTTGACAGAGTGTCAGACACCTGCCGACACGTACAGGTCTTACTACAGTGCAACAGGATTCAGGCCAGATTTGTACTAAAGACTTTGGGCCTCATGGCAGCAGCAATCATACTAGTTCCACTGGCTCGTTTTCACATGCGGCTTCTTCAGTGGATGCATTTTACTCAATGGTCCTTTCAACAGCTCCCAATGTCTCACAAGGTAATAATCACTCAATCATGCAAAGACCACCTGGCTTGGTGGATGGTCTCCCCTGTTATACTCCAGGGCAGATCGTGTGTTCTTCCTCCTGTTGCCACAGTGACCACGGATGCCTCCCTGATCGGGTGAGGGGGGGGCATTTTCAGGGCAGGACTGTCCAGGGCACCTGGCAAACCTCTAGAGTACCATCTGCACATAAATGTCTTCGAAATGAGAGCGGTGCTTTTGGCTTTGCAAGCTCTTCAGGACTCTCTACCCACCGGGACTATTGCAATTCAGACAGACAATATGTCTGTAGTATGGTACATCAGCAAGCAGGGCGGAACCAAGTCCTATCCCTTATGTCGAGAAGCACTCAGACTCTGGCAGTGGGCGATCTCCTCTCAACGGTTTCTGATAGCAACGCACATCCCCGGGAGGTCCAACGTCATAGCGGACAGGCTAAGCAGAGCTATTCTCATGCCTCACGAGTGGTCTTTCAATCAATCAGTAGCGGACAAAATCTTCTGCAGATGGCGTCAACCTTGCTGCGACCTTTTTGCAACTCCTCTCAACAGCAAGTGCAATGACTTCTTCACTCTCTTCCCCCTTCCAGGGCACTCCCCCAGAGATGCTCTAGTTCACGATTGGCCCTGGGGTCTTCTGTATGCATTCCCGCCTTTTCCCCTTATTCCCAAGCTAATTCAGAAATGAACCGCATTGAAATCCAGGATGATCCTCATTGCCCCTTACTGGCCTCTACAAATTTGGTTCCCGTTCCTGCATCGTCACCTGCTGGAGCAGCTGTGGCATCTGGACCCAGTGCTAGACCTCTTGGTCCATCTGTCGGGCAGGCTGCACCAATCCCTTCAGTCTCTCAACCTCACAGCTTGGTTGCTCCACTTCCAACCTTAACCAGGCTTCCACTAATTTCTCAGCCGGTGCGAGAAATCATACTTTTTTCACACAAATCTGCCACCAGGAAGACTTATGCTAGCAAGTGGAAATGTTTCTCTTTCTGGGTAGAACCTAGGAATTTTGACCCCTTTACAGCCCCTGTCCATCATGTTTTAGATTTTTTAGCAGAGCTCTTTCAAGCTGGTTCCTCCTCTGCCACCATTAGGGTCCAATTAGCTGCTATTGCAAATTTCCATGCTGGCCTGTCAGAAACCAGCATCATGTCCCACAAACTTTGCAAGGCCTTTCTCAAAGGAACTTTGTTGCTTAGGCCCCTGGTCAGAGATCCCAAGCCTCCGTGGGACTTGAACTTGATATTGGCTTCCTTGATTCTCCCCCCCCCCTTTAAACCAGCGGCTTCCTGTTCCTTAAAATTGCTCTCCTGGAAGACTCTGTTTTTGGTAGCCATTACATCAGCTAGGAGGGTTTCAGAACTTCAAGCCGTCTGTATTCGTCCTCCTTATCTTGTGTTTCATAAGGACAGAGTTTCACTTAGGCCTAATCCTTTATTTCTACCCAAGATACCTTCTAAAGCAAATCTGACTATTGATCTGCCTATCTTTTTTCCTAACTATTCAAACAAAGCTGAACAAAATTTGCACCACTTTTATGTTCATAGGCAATTATGTTTCTACTTGGACAGGACTAAGCAAATACGAAAATCAGACCAACTCTTCTTATCCTATGCCAAGGGCAAGCAAGGACTGCCAGTTTCCAAAGTTACCTTATCTAGGTGGTTGTCCTCTATTATTACCTTGATTTATCAGCTCAGACATAAAGAACTCCCTGCTTAAACCTAAAGGTCATTCCACCAGAGCTTTAGCTACATCTGTAGCTTTTCAAGCAAGACTACCAATGGAATCTATTTGTGCCGCAGCCACTTGGGCCACTCCTCATACTTTCATTTCACATTATAAGTTGGATGTGGCCTCTAGGAATAGAGCTGTGTTTGATTCCACTGTGCTCAAGAGTCTGTTCCGATGAGCCACCCAGGACTAAGGTGCTAGGGACGCTGTCGCATCCAGCAAGAATGAAGGCGAGATAGACAACTTAACATTAAGAAGTTATGTACCTACCATAACATTCCATGTTAGTTGTCTTCTTTCTTGCATCCCACCCTCCTTCCCCCTAGCCTGGACAGACCGAGAAGAGTCCCCTTTTGAGGCCTTCTTCCTCTAGACAACTCTGATGTACATTGTGTCCTCCTCTGTCCTTGTACTACAGTCCTTCCTTGTGGTTGGACAAGTGTCCTTGAATCTTTCCTTGGTGTTAGCTCTGCCAAATGAGATCTGGGGATCTGACGCCTAGCATTGTGGGATATAGGGAGGGCCTCGAGCCAGTAAATAGCTCTCGAGCTTTAGTAGATTGCCGAGTCGGAGCCAAGGATCGGCTCCGAACCCATCCAGCAAGAAAGAAGGCGAGAAGAAGACAACTAACATGGAACGTTATGGTAGGTACATAACTTCTTATTTATGTCCAACCAGTAACAGTTTTGTCTGCATGATTAACAACAAGGATAACTGTTCAGAATGTCGGATCCTGACTGCAGATAACTTGGCTAAACATAGCAGAAATAACATTAAACGGTCTTTTTTCCAGAGAAAAAAATTAGTCCAGTTAAGGATTTAAGCAGGTCTTTATTCAGCAGTGGATGTGTGTTCTTATATACATAACCCAACAACAGAGCTGTTACTAATCAGTAATCAGTTGTTGCTGCAGAGCCAGGATGGTGTTGAGCTGTCCAAAAAGATTATCAACATCAAGTCCATCCATTCCACCCATATTTATGTATATGTCCAATATGCCAACAATTTTCTTGGGTTCCTGTGTAAGATCATATCAGAATAGATCTCCAGGATGTTTCTGGAGCACTTACTTCATCTTTTTGTTCAGCTTCACCTTTCTCAACCTTTCCCAGAGGCATGTACATATGTACATAACTATAAAATCCAGAAATTTATATATTGCTGAGTTTTTTACCCAGTGCCTCTTTTTTCCTGTGATTAACCCCCCCCCCCCATACTCACTCATCACTCATGTCCACTATGGGCTCCATAGATGCATTTTATTCCTTTCTTCATCCCTGGTTAAATTCTGAACCCTGCTTAACATGACAGACTGTTCTTTCTCTCCAGGACAAAAATGATGAGAACATCCTCATGGACTTTTCAAATGATGGTCAGATTCCCCTTTGCTACTTGCATCCTGAGTGACCAGGGGAATGAACGAGTCTTCCTGTAACCTTGCAGTTAGGACTTACTTCTCCATGGCGAAAACAAGCTTGAGGTCATAGATGACTAAGACACCCATTTACTTTCAGTATTGAGATGTGAGAGTCAAGAACAAGCATCAGATTCATAACTCTGGGATTTATAGGAAGGGAATCCTTAATTGGGTGGAGCAAAAATGAAGCAATCATCACTGCCCATTTCATTCCACTCATACTTCCCTCTCGCTGCTTAGGGTATCTTGCCTTCCAATCAGGAAGACATGATCCAGTCTCCACCATGACGTCCCCATCGACAGGCAGATCCCTTCCTCCCATTCTGACTGCACCATCAAGCTCCCGAGTTGCCACTCAGCAACATTTTGTGTAGGACATGGTCAAGGCTTCATCCCTCCCTGTCACCTCTGCAAGTGTAGTATCTTTGTTTTTTTACTTGACATATCAGATCTTGTAGTTATGAGGCCAGCTACTTCCTGAACTACTGGTTATCAGTGTATACTTGCTGAAAATTCAAGTTCTAGTCAAACTTTTTT
The DNA here is from genome assembly GCF_019279795.1 of Protopterus annectens. NCBI lineage: Eukaryota > Metazoa > Chordata > Ceratodontiformes > Protopteridae > Protopterus > Protopterus annectens. The sequence goes on from NC_056743.1 coordinate 1,019,093,194, forward strand.
TGAACAGGTGTAATTGGAGAATGTTCCAGACTTCTTAACACTGAGCTCTCCCCCAATATAAGAACTTTACATACCTTTAATTTTCAATTAAATCCATTTCATAAGTTCAGCAGCCTGGTATATTGAAAATAGTGTGGAGTATTATAACTAGATCCAAGTATAGAAATGTAGTAAGCACGGGAATCACAAATATTTGTATAATCCGTCATGGATGAATGTATCCTGAGACTAGACACTGTAAAGATTAAGACAAAGGAAAAGCCACTGTATACCTAATGGATAAGTAAGTTCTCCTTTTAGGTTTGAAATACAAAGTAGATATTAACTAATGTAACTGTATGAATCAACAAGTCATTCCCGTCCCCTACAGGCCTAGGTAAACTTACCTGTGTTCAGGAGTCTTGCATAACACAAACTAAGAACTTTAAGCCACTATTAAAAGTACTAAAAACTTAAATAAAACTATTCCTTTAAAGCACCTCCCATATGTGGTCCAAATTCTCAAAAGTGTAGCTCTCTGAATTCTTCAGGTCTCCTAAAGTATTAGTATTTCTTCCACAAATAGCTGGATGCTGAAGGACCTCAAGCTGTAAAACTAGTTTTGAGAAATCTTTTCAGCATCTGGTGTTTGCACTACACACCGGGTATAGTGATAGACATAATGGACACACAAAGTAGATTGCAGCATATAAATATATGGGATAATACAGTAGTCTGCAAAGTAAGTATTATCCCATATATTTATATGCTGCAATCTACTTTGTGTGTCCATACAGTAGTCTGCAAAGTAAGTATTGCCCTTAGCTTTTAATTAAAAAAATGAGAACATTTAAGTTTGCAAAGTGTAAAGCTTGGGTTGCAAAATGTTTTACTCTGTGTACATTCCAATTTAATTAAAGCAAAGTCAGTAAACAGGCATTGTTTCATAGGCGATTACTAAGCTAAAGGCCCAGGAGCCCTTACAAGCCTAACCATATTTATCCCAAGTTGCCCCAGTTGTCAGTAGTTAGGTGAGCGAAGTTTGCAGAGGTTCAAGTCTGTGTAATTAATACAGAGAGCCTCTATGAGGACCATGGACACCAACCCAGGAGTGAATTTAAGGTCATGCATCCATTAATCTAGGTTGCATTTAAAGAGAGTCAGGGAGGGGCTTTGCTTCTTGTGAATGGGAAGCTTTTTCCAGAGGAGTAGTTGTCTTTGGGTGATGTATCTCTCTCTCTCCAGCAGGATTTGTTCATATCAGAGGCTAGGTTAAGATCCCTGTAGCGACCCTAGTGTAGTTTGATTTATGAATGTGTAGCTTTTTCATCCGGGCTAGACTTCCCTGTAAGCCAGGCACAGATCACCCCTTAGCAGCCTGTAGGAGACAGAATACAGTGGCAGGGGCTTTTGGTCTTTCTGTGTCGGACTTTTGTGTACCATGTATTTTCTTGGTGAGAAACCTCTGAGGTCTGTCCAGCTGTTGCAGGTATCTGGTTAGATGCATGCAAAAGGGAGCATTGTACATGATTATTGGTCTGAAGATAGCCAAATATAATAGAATTATAACAACCTTAGATGTAGATGCGGTGCCTTTACTTATTAGAGATGTGCCACATACAAAGGTTTCCTTACAACTGTGGATGCATGATGGTCAAAGTTCAGATTGGCCTCAGTCTGAGTACCCAGATCACTTACAACTGGATCTACAATTAGGGGGGTTCTGTCTATAATGTAGTTACCAAGGATGTTCGCTTTCCCAACGGGGATATTAATGCATTGTTTTGCATTTTGCTTCAATCCGTGGTTTTGCCACCAGTAATTTGTCTGTGTTAATCCTTTCTGCATTATATTGCCATCATTGGGGGACTCTGTGATCACTCCCAATTTGAAGTCATCCATGAACTTGATCTGAACAGTAAAGGGCCCAACACAGAACCCTGTGATACACCACTGGTCTTGTATTGTAGGTGAAGTCACCCAATTTGATAGTATGTGCCCTGTTGATGAGCCAATTGGCTACCTTTCTGGTGTCGTAGGGATTAATTCCCAATTGGGAGATTTTCTGTAAAATTCCTGAGTGGGGGCTTGTATCAGATGCCTTGGCTAGGTCGAGGTAGGCAGTATGCATGGTCTTTATTTTGTCCGAGGCCTGTTTGACTTTCTTGAAGAAATCAACCATGTTTAACAGTCATGATCTACCCTTAATGAATCCAGACTGGGTTGTGTCCAGAGTTTGGAGATTACCTACGTCCTTGTTGGTAAGGGCTAGTTAAGCTTATGGGTCTATAATTATCAGGATTGGTTAATGGTCCCCCTTTATGCAGAGGTATTACTGATGCTGTCCTCCATTTGCTGGAACATAGCCAGTCTGCAGGCTGTGGTTAAAGTGGGTCTGTTAGGTCATGTTTTAAGTTGTTTAAAGGGCAACCTGGGGTGTAGTCTTGTCCCATTGATGCTGTGTTTTTGGCCTTGGAGAGCACAGGGATGACCTCTTCTCTTGAGATAATAGATGAGGAATGGTGGCAGATATACTATGGGATGATCGGTGGGGACAGGGGGATGAAGTTTGCTCCAGATTTGTCACCTGGCAGCTTGGCTATTACCTCCAGTTAAATATGAGTGATGGCATTCACAACCAGTTCTGAGCATAGCTGATGTAGTTAAGTAATGTCTTGATATTATCTTTAGCTAGGGAGGCTATTTTTGCTTTATAATTAGCTTTGGAGGACTAAACAGGATCTCTAATTTGTTTGTATAGGCTAACAGGGATCCACCAGGGTGACTTGTTTTTCTGGCAAGACCTGGTTTTAATCTGGTCAAGTACAGCAGATTCTATTCAACTGCTTAAATGGTTATACAGGACATTGGTGTACTCCTCTGCATAGGAGTCTGTGGTATCTGTGTTTGAGGGGGCTTTGAAACTTCTTATACCATTACTTAGTAGGAGGTAATTTGTCTTGGAAAAACTCGTAAGCATTTTTAAACTTGATGGGGTATTCGGCTTTATAATTGCATCGAAATATACTGATTTATGGTCTGCTTTTACCATGGGAAGGGGCAAAGCTGTCCCATGTTAGTGAGTACTCTGTCCAGGAAAATTGAGCTCCTTGTGGATGTGCTGAGCATTTGCATTAACAAAGTTCAAGAATCTCTGAACCAGGTGTTTGTGGTCATGTATGTTTCCCAGTCGATAGTAGTATAATTAAAATCACCCATAAGTAAGGTGTTGGGCTGTATGTTAAGTGACTGCAGTAAGTCCAGATAAGTGGTATGCTTTTTCTGTTTCATGGTGAGGGGGTCTATAGCTAGCTATGATATGGTAGGTGATTTTGTCTATGATTAATTGGACATGGAGTAGCTTGAGAGAATCTGACCAGTCTTGAGGTGTACTTCTTCTTAATGAAGATGGATACCTCCTTTGGTTCTATTACACTGTGGTCTGAATGTTTGAAAGGCATGTAGCCCTGCACAGCTGGGGTGCTTTCATCAACTTTGAACCATGTCTGTGTGACTGCACAGATGTCAGAATTTTCCAAGGTGAGGAGTGTTTCCAGGTAGTGCAGTTTCTTGTGTAGGGTCCTAGCATTAAGCAGCAGTACCTTGAGTTTATCTAGAAAGGATTTTGTTACGTTGGGAGATTGGTTATTTTGACATTGCCTAAAAAAAGTACAATGGGGATGGCGAAGGTCTTTACCAGTATCCAAAAGCGTAGAGGAGACAGGTGCAGACCATCTCTGGCAATGCAGCCTGGCCTGTCGACCATGTCTTCCCAGGCTGACAGATATTGCAACTCTCTGGACTGACACCAGAAGCTAAGTCAGTTGTTAAAGTCGATCATCCTTGGAGAAAGTAGAATACTGTTTTAAGGCCTGCCTGTGACGCATAATCAGAAAGCTCAGTCACATCTCTCTCCACATAGTCCAAAGAGGTACATTTCAAGTCATTCACCCCCACATGGACTATAATGGAGTCATACTGGTACTTGTGATCGAATGACTTGAGTGCTTGACTGACTTGTTGGATCCTGACCTGACAGACAGCTAATCTGGTGTTGCACCTTATGGACTTATTTGTTGATATACTGGTGTGTGTGTGTGTTGTGTTGTGAGTTTTTTTTTTTTTTTTTTGCATTGTTGTGTGTGTAAGTTGTTTCTGAAGGCAATGTTTTGGAGGCCTCTGGTCTTTTGATAAGTGGGTTTGTGTGTCATGTCCTTGTTTAGTGTAGAAAATGGTGTGTGTGTGTGTGTGTGTGTGTGTATATGCTGACAACTTGTCTGTCATTCCATCTGTCCATATGTGAAGTCTTGCCTCCAATTTCATAGTGCAACTGCATGTCTCACATAAAGTGTGTGTGTATTTCAGGAGTAAGTGGCTGTCCGTATACAAGAGACAATTGCTACATTGCCTCAAGATGCCCATGTCCACCAGGCTGGCCACAGAGATGTTAAGAAAATGCCCATCTGTGATCCTTACTGTGGATTTAGTCAGGGAAGGGAATGGGTTAAATTGTACTGGACTGTGTCGGTGGCACTGTGTTTGAGAGTGGGAACTATACTTTGTGTAATCAAAAAGCAACCACACAAAGCTATGTTGTTCAGTATGCAATTTATTTGCTCCTAGAGCAGCAAGAGTCTGAGTATAGTGTTAATGATAGTTATTCTCAGTGTTGTGCTAATTATTTTAAAAGTAATAAGTTACTATTACTAGTTCCTTTTCAGTGAAAGTAATATATTACTATTACTTTTCTAAAAGGTAATATATTACTATTACTAGTTACTAAATAAAGTATCTTGTTACTTTTACATAAGTATAGTTTATCAATTAAAATATTGAAATTTACTCACACAAGTAAGTGCATGCATATAAGTGTGTAATTGCCACAAATGCACTCTATAAGCACTTACACGAGTGCATGGATTGTGCTATCCCAAACAGAACCAAGACGCTATCCTCCAAAAAAAGGAAGCCAATCTGGTGGTCCCCTGCCATAAACAAACTGTACAACAGAAGGAAGAAACTGTTGCAAAAGAGAGTAAAATCCCATGAGTGGAGGAGCTCCCTGGTCAGCCTCAGTAAGAAGCTGAGATCCCTTATAAGATCCTTCAAAGCTAGCTACAAAAACAAAATCGCCACTAATTCTAAGGACAACCACAAAGCATTCTATAGCTATGTCAAGAATCTCGATGGCAATACCCAGATGTGCTCTGAGTTACAGCACAAAGGCACAAAAATTACAGAACCAACTGATATTGCCAACATCCTGGCAGGTTCATTGCTAACTTTACCCCCACCACCTCCTAAAGGGCCCATATCTATACAGGAAGAATGCAGAGTCCCTGTAATGACAACTACGCAGGTAAAAGCTGCATGCTCTAAAGCCAAAAACACAGTATCCATGGGACCGGACAACTTCCCAGGCTGCGTTTTACATGAACTTCAGAACAAACTGGCACCCCACTTAAGCACCATGTTCAATAATAGCCTCGCATCAGGCTTTGTGCCCACTGAATGGCGCACAGCAACAGTTATCCCACTCTACAAAGGGGGAGTCACCACTGATCTCGGGAACTATCGACCTATTAGCCTGGCGAGCCTGGTCTGCAAGGCCATGGGAACATATCATCATGGAACTCGTAAACAAAGACATTGGTAACCTCCAAACTCTGGATCCCACCCAGTTTGGGTTTGTGTAAAGCAGATCATGCCTCCTGAACTTGATCAATGACTTTGAGGCAGTCAGCAAAGCAGTAGATGAGGGTAAGGTGGTTCAGGCAGCCTATCTTGACCTCGCCGAGGCTTTCAACACCATCCCCCATTCTGGCATTATAGCTAAACTCACTAAACTAGGTTTAAATCCCTACAGCACAAGATGGGTTGCCAACTGGCTCACTGACAGAACCCACACTGTAAAAGTTGCAGACTCCAAATCTGACCTCAAAGCAGTGACAAGTGGAGTACCACAGGGTTCCGTCCTGGGACCCCTCCTGTTTGGTAACTACTTCTCTGAAGTACAGGCTAACACAGAAGGGCTCTGGCTAATGAAGTTCACAGATGACTGCAAACTAGGAGCCATAGTCAAGTCCCCAAATGATGTGGACATCCTACAGAAGGGCCTCACTGAGACAGATGCCTGGTGTCAGAGCCATGGCTTCAAGCTCAATGCCAAAAAGTGCAGTGTCATCCCATTTGGTAAAAACTCTGTACCCATGAACTACCACATAGGCAGCTATCTACTTAACACCGAATGTGTGATGAGACCTTGGGACCCAGGTGGACAGTAGTCTCTCCTTTGATAGTCACATTGCAACAGTAATCAGGAAGTCCTTCTACGTGGCACACCTCATCATAAAAGGGTTCTCATCCAGGAAAAAAAGAGGTCATTGTCCCCCTCTACTCGACACTCATTAGACCCATTATAGAGTACAACGCCCCTTTTGGAATGTACCTCACAAGACATCTGCAGCAGATGGAAAGCTACAGAAGTACTTCACAAAGAGGATTACTGGCCTCAAACAAATGCCCTACACTGACTGCCTCAAAAAACACCAGCTTTACTCCATAGCATATCGCCTACTCCGAGGTGATCTCTGCCTAACGTATAAAGCTATGTCAAACCCAGAGCTGTTGGACATGCTACATCTAAAGAAATTCCAATCCCTCCGAGCTACACACTGTAGGGACCTAAACCTTGTCACCACAATAAACAGGACATTCTGGAGGGATAGATTCCTGTCCCAGAGACTTCCCATACTCTGGAACAGGCTACCCATCTAGGTCAAGCAAAGTTCTTCATTAGCACTCTTCAAGAAAAAGTTCTTCATTAGCACTCCAAGAAAAATCTTGATGAGTGGATGGGAAATTGGAAATACACCCCGGGGATCACTTCTGTGTCTCTGCTCGACAGTGGCACAGGAAAATAACTTACTTGGGTGGCGTAAGCCAGGGAACCTTGTTGGCTAGGCTTACGTAGGCCCTTGGGCTGATAGCCTAGTACCTACCTATGTATAAACAATGTTACAATGATGATGAGTAGCATTTAACAGTTGAAAAACTCCAGCAGATTAATCTTTATAGCTGAGTGGCACAGCAGTGCAGCAGGTAGCAGCCACCTCACAGCAAGAGGGTCTCTGGTTCAGTTCTCGGCTGGGGTGCCTTCTGTGCAGAGTCTGCATGTCGTCATCGCTTGCCTTGTGTAGTCAAATAAGACAATGAGGCTTGGGTATTCGTTTAAGATGTTTATTAGACACACACATCAGGATGGAGGACTGTAACAAATGTAAACAAACTTGCTAACTTGACTGCTGCACACAAACATGCTTTCACTCTAGCTGCTTACACAAAACAGCACTCTGCTTGCACATGGTCAGTGCTTATATGCACATGTCCATGAACTACAGTGGCTTTAAAGGTGCAACAAATGCACTATGATCTACATCCTCCCTGTTACTTTTGTCAGGCAAATGAACAATTACAATAATTTTGTCATGCAAATGAAAAATGACAATCAGATATGCATACAAATTATATAAACGCATAAACAATAACAGTCATGTCCAGGTTGCCATATATGTAGGATTAGGTCTTGAGGCACGACCTGACCTTGTTATATAATCAGTGCTGGGTTTAACAACAGAGGCAGTTACTGGGGAATTCTCCTCATTAGGAACTTCATGGACACTTTCAGGAACAGAAGATGAAATGTTCTCTGGAGCAGGAACATTCGATAGCATACTGTGAGAATTAGTCAGACACCGGCAATAAATGTTTCTGATTCCACCTAAATTCCATTCCTTGTGACTCAGTGATGTACGATCTGTGTTCCTGACATAGATGTTTCACAAGTTCTACTTGATCAAAACCTTTTGCTGTCCGCATCCTCACTCTCTCTCCTCCTTTTAATGGTTTCAAAGGTTTGCTATTTTGTCATAATTAAATTATTGTGACAAATGCTATTTCATGAGTTGAGCTTTTACTGCTTTGTTGTCTTTAGCACTTGAGTCAACAAATTCTTACTGATTGGTAGTGCACTTCTGGTTTGTCTCGACATCAATCTCTGAGCAGGTGAACCAAGTAAATTGTCTCAAGGAATGTTTCTGAGATTAAGCACGTTGAGAAAAATTTCGGTTTGGGCTCTCTTGGATTTTTCCAACAACCGTTTCGCACTTTGAACTGCATGTTCAGCCAAGCCATTAGATTGTGGGCACACAGGACTACTATTAACATGAACAAAGTCCTATGTCCCAGCAAATCTTTTGAACTGCTGACTTGTAAACTATGTACCATTGTCAGAAACAACTTTGTGCGGTCTACCATGGACAGACAAATGTCTCTTCAATTTCTTAATGACAATACTGGAAGTTAGGTTAGAAAGTAGGTCAATCTTGAATCAGTTTGAATGGGTCTACTAACACTTAAGTAATGCTGACCATTCCATTCGAAAATATCTGTGGCTACTGTCGATCAAGGTAGTTCAGGAATCTGGTTCAACTGAAGTGTTTTTTTTTGTTGGTGCAGTTTAGTACTATTACAAATTGAACAAGCTGAGATTTTCTTTTCAATATATTTTCACATAGAAGGCCAAAATACTAGTCCTCTCACCCTTCTTTTGGTAGAATCAGTTCCTGGGTGACCTCGATGCAAGATTTTAATACACCACTTTTGGACCTTTCATGATGATGCCATCTTCCATCAGAATCTCTTCTCTAAGGAAAATACGGCTGCATGTCTGGTGGTAAATAAGATTGTTTTGCTGGCCATCTGTGACTGATAAAATGGTTCAGCTTCTGGAAAACTGGATCAGAAGCTGTGTGATTTCTAAGCTTATCAAGACTTGTGGAAGAAAAAATTCTCACTTCCATAACTTCAAAATCAGCTTTCTCATTGTCATGTTGGTCAGTGGTTTGTCTGGGCAATCTGCATAAAGTATCGGCAACATAGAGAAGTTTGCTTTTTGTGTTAAACCGTATTGAAACTGTACTTATGCAATTTTAACATCATGCATTGCAGTCTGGCTGCAGCTCTGTGCATTGGTTTTCTCAAAATAGTAAACAGAGGTTGGTGATCAGTTTAAATCTGGAAAGGTCGGCCATAAATATAATCACTGACCTTCGAACATGCAAACACTATTGCCAAAAGCTCTTTTTCAATTTGCGCATACTGTATCTCAGTTTGAAGTAGGGTTCTAGATAGGCTACTGATCTACCCTCTTGAAGAGTTACTGCACCAAAACCAAATTTTGAAGCATCACAGGAAAGAGTTACAGATTTGTGAGCATCATAGTATCTTAAAGTGGGTGGACTGGCAATTTTCTGTTTCATGACAACAAGTACTGTTTGGTGGTGTTCCAACCAGGACCAAGCTACACTTTTGCATGTCACCTCTCTTAGTGGTACTAAAAGCTCACTTAAATCAGGAATTAACTTGTCTAAATAATTGACCATACCAAGAAAACATTGTAAAAATGTGGCATTGTCTGGAGCTGGCATCTCAAGAATTGCAGCTTTCTTGGACAGATCTGGTCATAAGCCTGAACTGGTAAACAAATGACCCACATAAGTAACTTCTTTTAGCCTGAATTTACATTTTGGAGGATTCAGTGTAAGATTCACTTCACGAGCATGATCTAAAACTTGCCTGAGGTTTCTGTCATGCTTGACTTCACTATTGCCTCCTCCAAGAATTGAAGTCTTCCAATGTGCAATAGAGCAAATTTTTTCTGGTTATCCATGTACTTCATTGCATGTTGGAAAACTTCACTGGCAGAATTTATCCCAAGTGGCATTCTCAAAAATCTGTACCTTCCAAATGAACCAAAAGTGTTTAGCAAGGAAGATTTTTCAATCTTAGACACCATCAACATAAACAGTAGGATTGCATCTTTCTACTTGATCAGCTTGCTTCTTTGAATGCTCTCTTAGTAAAAGAATGTGGCTCTTTAGATTTACAAAGCTTTTTGAATCTGTGGCATTGCTGACCAAAAGCTAAGCACTTTTCTCATTTAGGTTCATGACTGCCTCTACAATTACCAGCAGTTGACTATGAGGTTTACCATGGGTTTTGGTAAATCACCCCTCAGTTTTTCTGCATGTGCCCTGGGTTTTACTAAAGCTGCTGTGGATTTCATTGTGGCAGCCGCACTCTTTTGCCTATACCTCTTAACCTCATGCTACATACTATCATCATTCATACTGGAAGATGCTGCAAGCATGCTCTTCTCATTCGTAAGCATATTCGTGTGCTTTTCTGTAAGCTAATATATCTGACAAATGTCTATGGCTTTGCTTAAAGTTAAATCACTGTCTCAAAGCAAAATCTTTCTCACCGCATCATTATTAACACACCACACAAGCATGTCTTTTATCAACTCATCTCTCAGAACACCAAATTTGCACGTTTCTGCCTTGTTCTCAAGTCAGTTATATATGCTGCAAAAGTTTTACCAGGCTTTTGATGTCTTGTGTAAAATATGTGCCTTTCCATTCTAGTATTCGTTTGAGGGTTGCACATTTCTCTAAATTTACATTTTAAGCACTCAGGGTCTTCCCACGTTTGTCTGTACCACAATGTGGTCGTCTTCCCTCTCCTCTGCATAAACAGCAGGTGCATACACAAATAAACGTTCTGTCTCTCAATGGCTTCTGAACCAGCTATATTGAGCAGAATAAATGCTTTTGTACATGTGTCTTTATCAGAAAATGCAGCCTGTATGAAAATATATTCTTGCTCAGACACACTCCAATTTGCAGCAGTATTATCATCAAACACAAGTGGACAAGGTATGCAAAATCCCTGTGCCATGCCAAATAAGTGTCAAACACACATCAGGTATTTGTAATTATATTCAGCTGCACAACAGACTCTTTGAAGTAACAGTACTCTTTGAAAAGACTGTACTGTAATACTGCACACACACACACACACACACACACACACACACACACACACACACACACACACACACACACACACACTGCCAACACATTGAACACTTTAGCCACTTTGAATAGCTTTAGTTAATGGGAAAAAGTGTGTATTATGAAAAAATAGTCATTTTCTCTTTTTCAAACATTTTTAACAATTCGGATATTGTTTCAAATGTTTTGGTAATTATTTTAAGTACTTTTATCAATATGTCTCAATTTTGAATATTTCATTTATTCACTAATTTGTTGTGAACGCTTCACTTTATATTCGTAGAGGGAAAAATCATTTAAATGAGTTTAAGTACCTGGAAATATTTTCTGACCTGTTTACAAGTCATTTGCAAATCGTTTGAGACACTCCTGTCTATTCCTCCATTTCTGAATATGCACCTCATGATTTTAAGAAATTTTGAATTCAAATTTCATTCTGACACCATGTCAGTCATCTTGTGTATTCAAATAAGACACTGAGCCTTGGGTGTTTGTTTATGATGTTTATTACACACAAACACATCAGGATGGATGACTGGAACATAAAATTGAAATGAGCTAACTGACTGCTGCACACATACATGCTTTCACTCCATCTGCTTACACAAAGTGGCATTCTGCACGTGCTCAGTACTTATATGCATGCACTCACATACTACAGTGGCTTTAATGGTACAACACACGCTATGATCTACACTCCCTGTGTTCATGTGTGTTTCCTCAGGGTGCTCTGGTTTACTCCCACATTCCCAAGACATGCTGCAGGTGGATTAGACATTCTAAATTGGCCCTAGGTGTGTGTGCCTTCTGAGGAAGGTTGGGCACTGGGCTGGCAACTCCACAATGTAAAACTCTACTGCCACGTGTTCTACAGACTGATGATCTACCTTGGTGATCCCTAACAGGCACAGCCAAAAGGAGAAGAAGATTAGTCTTTATAGCTAGAGAGTCACAAATAATAATTAAACCAAACCAGCCAGCAGCACAAGACCTATAAAAACCTATCCCATTTTGTCTATTTGCAGCAACTAAAAATCAAAATACAAAAAGAATTTTAAATAGAACATAAAAAAATTGTGAAGACAAAAGTTGGTTGATCATAGGTCCACCAGAAGAGTCCTGCTTGGTGCAGTGGTTTGGGGCGTTGGGTGTTAAATCGATGAGTTTGATTCCGAATGATGGTGGTATGGAGAACCAATGCCGTTTATTGTAGGGCAAGGTAAGGATATGATCTGTAGCAGACTAGAATTGTCCTAGTGTTAGGGGTTATTTTAGTGGGTGAGAGTCGCACAGTACCAGGGCAGGGCCAGAATGTGGTCATCATTAGCTTTCACCTTCTTGCAGTGCTAACAAAAGGAAGTAAATTTTGCTCCAGACTAATTCTAATGGTCTGTTATTAATTCTATGTGCTATGAGTTGTGCCAACATTATGCTGTAATTTTTTTATCCAAATTGCCACTTCAAAGTCTCTATAACGTCTAACAACTGACTACTATCCATACTATATAGGGCCTCCGGAAATGTTCCATCACTCTTTAGGGGGTGATATCGCACACGTTGAGACCCACTGGTTTAAGCAAAAGTAACTGAAAAGTAACGCACATTTATTTTACTAAAAAAAAGTAGTATATTACTATTACTAGTCACTATTTTGAAAAAGTAACTGGTTATATTATTAGTTACTTGAAATTGTGATATATTACATATTGTAATATATTATTCTCATCACTGGTTATTCTAGGGGAATTTCACTTTTAAGGCATTTGTGTCTGTGCAGGGCATTGCTAGCTGCTGTGTGGAAAGCAGTTTAGCATAAACATGCGACTTGAATGCAAGCAAAGAGGAACAATTTTAAAGATAACTACCAGTCAGGAAAGGACATAGTAAGCCTTCTACCAGCAGTCCCCGACTCAGATGGGTCAGATCAGCAGACTTCTGCCGAAGAGTGTAGAAAAAAACCTTCTTAATGTAGAATTTCTGGTTTGGAGCCCGTGTGAAACGACCACACAAACTAGCTGCATCATCTCTAGAACTGTCAGATACAGTGTATTACAGTGAAATAAATTACTTAAAGCAGCAGTAGACAATACAGGTTTTTTTTTTTTTTTTGAAAAGTGCAGCAAAAACAACAAATAACTGCTAAAATACTGTTGAAATTAATAAAAGTGGTGCAAAGCAAAAAAATAAATAAAACTTATTTTAGTTCAGTAGTGGATTACTGGAGGTGAAAGCAGATTGTCAGGACTCCCAAGCAAAGTCGCCAAAAGACGAGCAGCTCTAAGTAATTATGTCCATTCTTAACATGATAAACAGCATTGGGAAAAGGTGGATACAAAAAATGGCATAACGTGTCAAAACAAAATACAGAATTTTTGCCATAAGCTGTGTGAAAAACAACTAATCTAAGGCTCTTTGCCATTAGGTTATATGTTTAAGATAATGAACCCAGCAAATCCAAAAACAAAATTGATGCCACCCTTGCACTGAAAACAAGAGAAAAAGTCAAGTCTTCTTTTCTGTCAAATATGTGTTGCAACAGTGCAAACCTCCAACATGAATTAAAACCGAGGAACTGGTAATATCCGTTCCTTTGGTTACCCATCAGTTTAGTGTAAGGAGCCATTACCTTTAATAGAGACAAAAGAATAGAAAAAATGAAAAGCATGTCTGTGTGTATTAATATCCAATCATAGTTTAATTCATATGAAGTCTTCCACCATGGAACTAACTGAATGTCTAGTAAGTAGTGGCTTTAGTAAAAGTAAGTGTGACAGGGTATCAGATTTGTAAACTTAAATTATTTTGATCATAACTTGCACAGAGTTTGTCAGGAATTGCTTTTGAGGCCGGATTTCTCGTGTCAGATCTTGAGATGTTAATGTCACATCTCTTCCACGTGTAGACTGCTTTCCTTTTAAACTGTCAGTTCTTGAAGTAACTAATGATGACTTGAACGTTTATTACACATACCACTCTTAATGTTTGTGTAGAAGAGCAGTCTTAAAGATCGCCGAGTGCTTGCAGTGAGAGTCGGTTCTTTGGTTGTAGCTTGATAGAGTACCAGTGAAAATCTGTTTATGGACTTCTAACAAATTATGAGAAATGGATTCAGGAAATTCATAAATTATTAGATTGTTCTGTTAGTTACATTCTTTTAAGTCAGTACTTAGTTTTGTGAAGACTTGAGATTTACTAGTATTCTGATTTAGAAACTCGTGAGAATGTGCCCAGTCTTCATAGATGTTCTTTCTTCTTGTTAGTCTTTCTGAAATTGATATTGACACTTTCACTTTCAAAATGTTTAGTAAGAAGCTTTCATAAAGCATTTTGAAAAGACAAAGCAATGTTTGTAAGATCCTATAATGTCACATGAGAATCGTCCATTTTGGCATTTGTCTGGATTTGCTATCTTCAGCTGGCAGAGTGATGTTCATTGTGTTTCACTGTTGCAATCATTACAGTTGGGTTATCCAGCTGGCAGGCTACCCGCAGTCGGCATGAATTCCAAAGTCTAGGTCTGGCATCGGTGCTGTCGTCTCTTCCCTGATGTCAGTGCGCCAGGGGTATAAAAGATGCAGCCAACGCCATTTTCTTCAGTCTTTCTTGCCACGCGGTGCCCGAAGCAAAAGCAGTTTGCAAGTGCCGGTCGGCCGACTCCTGAGATTTTCGTGTTCGAATTTCAGATCTGAAGTCTTCATTAAAAGCTAAGTACCCCATTGGGGAAACTTTTTTCTTGCTCCAGACCGATGTCAGAAAAAGTTAATAATTGTATTTCTTGTGGGAAGCAAATACCTCATAAGGACTTCCATTACTGTATTCCTTGCCTAGGTCCTGATCACGACGTTGCTAATTGTTGGTTTTGTGCTAGATTTAACCAATGCACTATTAAGCGTCGATACGATTTTACATTTCACTATTTTGCCAGAAGATTTAATTACACAATGTCGTCGGATAGCCGTCCGACTACCGCAATTCAAAAGAAACTCAAAGAAAAGGACAGGCATCCGAGGTCCAAAACTGACGAGGCTTCTTTTAAGCCAGTCGCTGGTTCTCAGTGAGGCACTTTCGCAGCCCCTGACGCCTGCTACTTTAGAGCCGCAGGCCGCTTCCAACTCCCATGTGGAGCCGACTAGGCCACTGGAAACCCAAGGTATTGGAACCTTGGAAACTATTCCCTCAGATGGGTCCGGAGCCGCTGAGCAGGCATCGGCTTCTGAGGGTGTTTTCAGGCCTACACAGGTATATGTTAAAACTACTTCAGCTTCAAAGGCAAAGTCTAAAGCACCTCTAAAGACAAAGAAACAAGTACAACAGCCCCAAGGACAGGCCTCCATGCCTAAAAAACAGATGCTCAAAATGGCCGAAGACCTAATTACTTTGATCAGGGTTTCCCATCCCCCTCCTGATAAGAGGCCTAGGCAAGAGACAGAATATGAATCTTCAGATCAGGTTTCCATTTCTTCTGATTCCTCTTTTGATCAGGAATACTCTCTTCCTCCCTGTGAGGATTCTGATGCTGAAGAATCTATCCCTTCAGCCTCTCCTCCTGAGGATTATTCCTTTGGGGAAACTCTGCATACCATGAGGGAGCATTTCCACTGGGAGAGCCAAGAGTATTCAGAATCTAAGAAAAGACTCGGAGACTTCCTTTTACTACCTCAGCACAGGCCCCTTGCTATTCCACCTGTGTTAGACATTGTAGATGTATTTTCAGAGTCCAGTTTGACTCTCTACCTCCAGCTCCTGTTAAGCCAGACAGATACTACAGGGTTCCTGATTCACATAAATTTATTTTTAAGAACCTTGCTGCTGACCCAGAAACTCACTCTCAGGGTCCCAAAGGGGTCAAGGCTTCCACTGCAAAAAACCCTCCCCCTCTGACAGGGATTCTAGGGCACTGGACAGATGGGGAAAAAAGATTTACATTTCTGCTACCTTGGCTATAAGGGCTTTAAATTGTCAGTTTCATATGCTTAAATATCAGCAATATATTATGTCACTGCTTAAACAGAAAATGTTGATAAATTCTGAATGTGCAGAAAACAAAGAAATGCAGGATTTATTGCATGCAACTGAACAAGTGGAAAAGCACACTTTGCATAGGGTTGCCACCTTTTCAAATGGCCAAAGTGGGACATTTTTGGGACAAACATCAGATTTTACAGGCTGAGACATACCCACGGTCAGTACAAAGGATAGAACTTAACTTTTTTGCCTAAATAAAAGCTTACTCTTGTAGCATTTTAGTTGCTTATTCTGTTTCTTACAACATTTAGGTATTTTATATACAGAATAACTGTTTTATGCAACTATTATATAAAATATAGGACATAATTATGTCCTACAATCTCAGGACCTTTGCTATTTTTAAAATTTTTTGTCAGGACACAACTGCCCAAAGAGGGACTGTCCCTCGCAAAGTGGGACAGGTGGTAACCCTAACCTTGCAATGAGGTTTTAATTCTCTGGAGGCCTCCTGCAGGGCCGCTGTTACGGGTTCTGTCATTAGGAGGCATGCTTGGTTAAAGGAACAGAATCTGCCTGATCATGTTAAAGCAAACTTATTAGATGCTTCATTACAGCATGATACCTTGTTTGGTGTTAAAGCAGAAGAGGTGTTGAAAATGGAGGACAAAGCTTAATCTATGCAAACAGTCAAGGATTTTCTTACAGGTACAGCCTCCAAGATTTAGCAGGCACTAGCCTACAAAGAATTGGTCCTTTCAAGTGTCAGACAGGCCACAAAGAGGCAGATACAGACGCCCCAGAGGCAGATCCCAGCCCCAAGGCCCATACAGGTCTAAACAATGGGGTACTTCTACCTCCAAAAGCGGAGAAGACAAATCACAGCCATACAGGAAACCATCCCAATGACTTCCCCCTGCCTGCACCAAGCACTTATCTTCTGGCAGCACCTTTAGGGGGAAAACTAGCACTTTTTTCTCAAAATTGGCATGTAATAACCCAGGACAAATGGGTCTTGGATATAGTGTCACAAGGCTACAGGTTTCACTTTCACACCCTGCCAAGGGCAAACGGTTTGCCAGACCTGCCAAAAAATCAGTGGGCAGAGACACAAAAGCAAGTGTCATCCCTCATGGACTTAAGGGCCATTCAGCAAGTACCACAGCAAGAGCAGGGACAAGGATTTTACTCGAGACTGTTCTTGGTGCCCAGAAAGGACAAAGCCTAGAGACCAATACTGGACCTATCCTAAACACAAATCTGGATATTCCAATATTCAAAATGTTGACTCTGCAGCAGCTTCTGCCCATGCTGGGCAAGAAGGCTTGGCTTGTGACTTTAGACCTAAAAGAGGCATACCTGCATGTCCCAATCAGACAATTATGCAGAAGATACCTCAGATTCATAGCTGGCTCAATGCACTACCAATTCTCTGCACTGCCCTTTGGCTTATCTATTGCACCCAGGGTCTTCACAAAATGCCTGGCTCCAGTAATTGCATTTTGCAGACAGAGGAATACAAATGTATCCTTACTTGGACGACTGCCTTATTCAAGCAGAGAACAAGGACATTCTAGTACAGCATCTGGCATTTGCAAAAAGATTACTAACATGCTTAGAGTACACAGTAAACGAAAATAAATCAAAACTAGTACCCTCTCAAGAGATGATAATCCTGGGTGCAAGCTTAAATACAACTGCCCAGATGGCTTATCTCACGCCAGACAAAGACAACCGACTACTTATTTCAAAATGTTGGCAACAAAGACCCAGTTATCTGCAAGAAAAATTCTGCAGGCTTTGGGCTTCATGGCATCCTGCATTCTGCTAATTCCATATGCAAGACTGCATATGAGGAAACTTCAGTGGCATCTAAAAAGTGTTTGGACTCAACATTGCCCCAGCCTGGAAACAATAATTACCCTCATTCCCTGCCTGCAACAGGAGTTTCGATGGTGGGCAAAGGCCTGTTACCACAACAAGGGGCAGCCATTCGCTTTACCCACAGCCAGGCAGATATTAACAACAGATGCATCAGATTATGTGTGGGGGGCCCACATGGCAAAAAGATGTATTCAGGGCACATGGTCTGCAAGCCAAATGCATCTACATATCAACCAAAAAGAGATGCTAGCTGTTCAGAATGCCCTGACAGCCTTCAAGGATCTACTTCATCCGGGACATCTACTGATAAAGACGGACAATACTACAGTCATGTGGTACATAAACAAGCAGGGAGTCACTCATTCCTACCCCCTATGCAGACTAGCCATGACTTTGTGGGACACAGCACTGACTTACCAAGTACATCTGCAGGCACAATTCCTGCCAGGAAAGATAAATACTCTGGCAGACGAACTAAGCAGAAACCTCATGGATCCCCACGAGTGGAAATTGGATCCGCAAGTCTTCAGCATACCAACAAGGAAATGGGGATGCCCGGACATAGATCTTTTTGCCTCCCCTCACAACTGCCAACTACAGGGCGTCTGCACAAGGACTTATCACAAGCAAGCATGGAAAGTGGATGTTCTATTTTTCAGGTGGAAAAACTTAACAGTATATGCCTTTCCTCCACTGCCTCTCCTCCCCGAGGTACTCCTAAAAATTAGACAAGAGAAGCCAAAAATTATACTGATTGCCCCAGACTGCCCCCGCCAGCACTGGTACCCAATCCTAGGGAACTTGTCTTAATACCCAGCCTGGACATTACCTCAAATTCCTCACTTACTGTCCCAACACAACAATCAGATCCTGCACAGCCAACTCAAGACCTTAAATCTGGCAGCATGGCGGATAATGTAGTCATTCAAAACACACCTCTGTCTAAAGCGGTGATGGATGTTATTTTGGAGGCCAGGCGTCCTAGTACCAGAAAATCTTATGCTGAAAAATGGAAGAGATTTTGTGCTTGAAACCAGGCACAAAGGATTGACACGACTGTACCAAATATTCCTTAGATTTTGTAATATTTAACTGAGATGCTGGACAAAGGCCTATCCTTTTCATCCAATTAAGATTCATGCCTCTGCCATTTCAGCTCATTACAATACAGAGCCACCTATTTTTTCTCATCCTTTATTAAGGCAGTACCTCAGAGGAGCCAAAAACTTAAGGCCTCCAAGGAGATCACCAATACCTGCATGGGACCTCAATTATGTCTTGGAAAAACTCACCCTGTCTCCTTTCGAGCCAGCCACTACAGCTGATATAACATTTTTATCATGGAAAACAGCTCTGCTCCTAGCAATAACCTCTGCAAGATGAGTCTCAGAGCTACAAGCACTCATGGCTGTGGAACCTTTTATCATTTTCCATCCAGATAGGGTTTCTCTGAGGACAAACCCGACATTTATGCCTAAGGTATTCTCCAGTGTGGCCCTTAACCAAACTATTCATTTGCCTACCTTTTACCCAACCCCACAGACTAAGGGTGAGAGACTTCTGCATTCTTTGGACATACACAGACAGCTGCTCTTCTACTTGGACAGAACCAAAGCTTTCAGAAAGACTGAGCAATTACTAGTGGCATATGCTGCAGGATCACAAGGAAAGGCTATTTCAAAGCAGACTATTTCAAAGTGGATAAGCCACTGCATTTGTTTCTGCTATTTACAACATGGCAAACCAGTGCCTAAGGGCATTAGGCCACATTCATCCAGAGCAGCAGCCACTTCAGCAGCCTTCCTCAGAGCAGTACCAACCAAAGACATTTTAGAGGCTGCAACCTGGAGTTCAGTGCACACTTTTACAAAGCACCATCACTTACCAGTACTCTAAATCCAGGGCAGACTTTGCCACTGCAGTTCTGCAGGGCCTCATAGCCGCTCCTAATCCTATTTAGCTCCAGCCTCCCAATCTTAGCTTTGGGATTCAACCTAATTGTAATGACCAACAGTGAAACACGATGAACATAGTACAGTTGCGTACTTACCATAAATGTAGATAATCGAGTGTATTCACAGTTGCAGTCCAGGTTATCCTCCCACCACCCCCTTTATCTTTGCTGGAACTTATCTGTACTTCTCTATTCTATACAACCTATATGGTGTATTTGCTTGTAGACGAAGGGAAAATTTACCTTGGTGCATGCATGCTTTATTGACATATTTTTAGCCTACCCTTTTGGGGGCACCTGACATCTGGGGCAAGAAAAACTGAGAAAATGGTGTCTGCTGCATCTTTTATACCCCTTGCGCACTGATGTCAGGGAGGAGGCGACAGCAACCGACGCCGGACCTAGACTTTGGAATTCAGGCCGACTGCGGGTAGCCTGCCAGCAGGATAACCCAATTGTAATGACTGCAACAGTGAATACACTCGAACATCTACATTTATGGTAAGTACACAACTGTACTTTTTCATTATGTCTTTGCTTCTGGGGTCTATCTATTACCACTTTGCTTCCAGTGATTCGGGCCAGGTGTGATTTAAAAAAAAAAGAATTCTTCTGTTGCTGTCTTATCTTCATTACCTATAGATTATACTTCATGCTGGGGGTTGTTATGGCCATGAGCACTACTTTGTATGAAAGCAGCAAACTTCAGCTGCTACTTTCTGCTCACTTGAAATGACTTGGAAAGGTTGATCAACACTCACTCCTATTTTCCATGCTCTTTCTTATGGAACTTTTTCAGCCAAAATACAAGCTTTATCCTTTTATTTTAAATTACATTGTGTGTTTGTAACCATTTTGCTTTGTTTCTAGGTCTTATTGTGTGTAGCACTTACCTTTTTTTGCTAAATCATTTTAGACCTTTCCACTTTAAAGCAGCTGTACTTAACTTTCCACTTAAGATTTGTTCTAAATGGTTTTGTGTTGTGCCCTTCTCTGTTAAGAGTTTATCATCATTATTATTATTTTTCATTATTTGCTGACATATTTTCTTGTCTTGCATTTGCCCAACCCATGGAAATTGATCATGGAAGGTGTTTTTTTTAAGCTATGCTATTTATGTGGGAGTTATTCACTGCAAGATTTTCCAGCATTAGTGTACTTGGGGAAACTCATTTACCTCTGGGGAAAAACTAGCTGCATCAGTGGGCCCAGACAGTATCCCAGGATGCCTTCTAAATAGCATGAAACATGACAAATCATGTCCTTTGGAACTGCTGTTTAACCATAGCCTCCAAACAGGCTTCATGCCTCGTGAATGGAGAACAGCAACAGTCATCCGTCTACATATAGGTGGGCCATCTACTGACCCTGGAAACTACAAACCCATAAATCTCGCTAGTCTTGTATGCAAAGCCATAGAAAGAATGATCTTGGAAATGATCAACAGTGATGTAGTAAACCTCCAGACACTGGTCCCAGCCCAGTCTAGTTTTGCAGCAAGGGTAGGTCATGCCTATTTACCCTGGTGGACTTCTTTCAGAAGGTCACCAGAGCAATGGATGAGGGAAAAATGGTTCACACTGCTCACCTTGACTTGGCCAAGGCATTTGACACAATACCTCGCTAGGGCATTCTCAAGAGGTTAGGTACAAACCTGTATGTCACACGATGGATAGTCAGCTGGCTCTCAGACAGGACCAAGGAAGTTAGAATTGGGGAGTTCACCTCTACAAAGAGACCAGTCACAAATGTAGTCCCTCAGGGAACGTTCCTTGGACCACTCCTTTTTGGCATTTACTTTTCTGAAGTAGAGGTCAGTGTCAGTGGTCTCTGGCTGACTAAATTTGCAGATGATTGCAAATTAGGAGCAGTCATTGAATCCCACACTGATGCATGTTCTTCAGGAAGGGTTGAAACACAACTGGTGCCAGAGCCATGGACTTAAAACTAAATGCCAAGAAATGCATAATAGTATCCTTCGAGAAGTCATCCACCCCTGGTAACTATTGTGTAGACGGCACACCCCTTTAAGTTGACCCAGTAGTCAGGAACTTAGGGACACACAGACAATAATCTAGTCTTTAAAGATTTGGAATGCATGGCTAGGCTTAAAAAGGCCCTTGTGGTAGTTAGTCTAGTAAATATTTATGAACAATGTTGAAGCAGATTAAAGCCACAAGTAATGTATTGGTATAGTGCTAAGTATCTCTCAAAGATCATCTTGTGGTGGTGGGTGTCTTGTACCAGCTCATTAACACTGTTAAACTGAACAAACTGTTATACTTGTTTTGTCAGACAGTCCTTAGCAGTTTTTATATCCTGATAATGATCACTTTTATTTGTCTTCAAGGCCATGTGTTTCCCTTTCTTGGGGGCTGCAAGTCTCTCATTATTTGGTAAGGAGTACCTAGTAGTGTTTCACCTTGGGCTACAGTTTCTTTCTTTTCTTTTTTTTGTTTTTTAACAAGAAGCATCCTTATTGAATTATCACTTATGACAGACAATCCTACATTTGTATAAATGAAAACAAACCATATTGATATATTTTCGCTTGCAAACATCATACATATAATCAGTGAAATCAGTGTATGTCAATGAATTGTGGATTTTATTTTTATTTTTCTCTCTCTGTATGTGGATCTTTACATCTTTATTAAATATTTTTTTGGAATATTTTCATCGGACTACATTTGGTTTATCTGGACCATTCAGGTCCTGGTATATAGAAGACATTCTTTATTGTACCGGAGCTGCACGTTTGTGGATTGAGTTTCAACTGCCTCTGTTTTTGGTTACAACATTATACATCTCATATAGTCATCCATACAGTCATTGTCAGTCAGGCATTACATAACCTCATTCCTCCTCCACAACATTATTCTGTATGTATTATTCCCACAATTCCCATTTTTTGCTATGTAATTTACTTCTACCTTCTTCCAAAGATCCCACTTCCAGTTCTTTTGTGTCTGTTACTATATTCACTACTTCTAATACGGTTGGTTTAGACTTTGATTTCCATTTTCTAGTAATTGCTCTTTTGACGGTCTCCAGAATTAAATTCAGCAAGGCCTTTCTATGTCTAAGCAGTTCTGATACTGCAGCACAGCTCAAAAAAAAAAATCAATCTGATGTTGTCGTTTTCATTCATTTCTCAACTGGTGGGTTTGGATCTGAGCCTCTTGTCGCTCGTTCACCTCTAACATATTTGACAAGAAGGCTGGAGGTTTCTTTTAGATGCTTTAATACATAAACACTTCAAGCTGGATAGCAGCAGCATTAAATACGAACAAACTAGTTAACAGACAGACCTTACATACATACCTGCTTGCATCTCGACAGCTAACTACAAAATGGCAGTCTGGCTTGTATTTATACACTTGTGTAACCACTTGGATACATTCTTAAGGGTACATACACACCTATTGATCTACACCTCTGATCCAACTCAGATGCATTTTCCAGCTCGTGGAACACTGAAACTCTCAAGCTCCTCCCTTACCCATAATGCCCTGATCCCCCTAACATATCTCTGATCTCATTTGCAACCTTAGATTATGGATGTGATCACTGCAAACTCTCAGGTTTAACAAACTGGTTACTTGTGAGTGAGACTTTCTTTCATATATTTTTTCTTACACCTTCCATTTCATTATAAAACTTACTCTTCATAGCACTGTCCTCCCTTTTTTCATACCTTTTCTGGTGTAAATCTTAATACCATCGTTAGTATTCCCCTTTTTTGTACTTGCTAATACTTTCTTGCTTACCATTGTTGGTAGCCCTCCCCTTTTCCTTTAAAAAAATTCTTTATTACGCACTAAAATAAGTACAAGAAATAAAAATAATGTCTGAGAAGCCTTCAGATTTAAAAAAAATGGTACAGCCTGTGGCCCTAAAATTCCTTTGTCAGATGTGCTCTCTAAATGTGTTTGTTTAGGTCCTGCGCATCTAGACTCAGGTTGTGATATTTGCAAAGTTTTTCATCTTGGAACTTTAATAGATTGGAAAAATAAACTGATATTGAGAGGTTTGCTACCATCTTAAGTCACCATCAGAATCATCTGGGGCTTAAATCCCCAAGAAATTAGATTAAAAAAATGCAAAAAAGCATTCCGTGGATCCAGCCTGTCCTTTGGCTCCAGGTTCTTAATATTCTTTCAAAGTTTTTAAAACTTCGGATCCGACCCTGTCAGATCTAAAGTCTAAGCCTGAAAACTCTCCTTGGACCCAATCACCACCATTGGTCCTGCATCAGGTTTCCTCTTGCTTCTCTTCTCCATTACTGTACAAGTCTCCTAGATGTCATCATTCAAGACCACCATCAATAACATCTTCCACTCGTTCCTCAAGAAGTCTGAGTGAAGCTGATGTGGATAGGATGATGAGGAAGTCCCTCTTGATGCAGGGTTCATAGGTGTGTACTAGGCTAATTGCCCTGGAGCCTTTACAAGAATAGCCCATAGAAGTGCCCTGGCATTGTGCCGCCCAACTTTAGTTCCCAGTGCCTCTATCAAGTAGAGCCACTGGAGTGATCCCCATGGTGAACTTTCTATTACCCATCTACTCATCAAGATTTATGTTGGAGGGTCAGCGAGGTGTTCTGCTTGACATGTATGGGAAGTCTATTCCAGAGCATGGGAAGTCTCTGGGTGAAGAACCTGTCCCTCCAGCATGTTCTGTTGATTGTGGTAATGAGGTTGAGGTCTCTGGAGCATGTGGTATGGAGGGATTGGGATTTCTTTAGATGCGGCATTTCTAACAGAGCTGGGTCAGAAATGGCTTTGTAAGTCAAGCAGAGATCGCCTCTAAGTAGGCGATATGAGACCGAGAATAACTGAAATATTTTGAGTCTGTCCATGTAGGACATGTATTTAATGCCTAGGATCCTCTTCGTGAAGTACTTCTGTGGCCTCTCCAGCTGTTGCAGGTGTCTAGTGAGGTACATGCCAAATGGGGCATTAATACTCTGATTAGTCTAATGAGGGAAGAGTAGAGAGAGAGATGATGACCTCTTTCTTCCTAGATGCAAAGCCCTTGTTAATGACATGTGCCACATAGAGGGACTTTCTGACCACATTGGCAGTGTGGTGGTCGAAGGAGAGGTTGCTGTCAATCTGCAACCCCAGATGTCTTGTAACGCCTTCAGTGGGCTCCCATCGATGTGGTAATTAGTGGGAACTGAGTTTTTACCAAAGGGCATGACGTCGCATTTTTTTGGCATTAAGCTTAAGACCATGGTTTCAACATCAGTCATTGGTCTCTGAGGTCTTTCTGTAGGATGCCTGCATCACTTGGGGAGTTAATAGTGGCTCTCAGCTTGCAGTCATCTGCGAACCTGGTCAGCCAGAGTCCCTTTTTGTTGGCCTGGACTTCTGAGAAGTAGATGCTGAACAGGAGAGGACCCAGGACCGATCCATGTGGGACTCCACTCGTGATTGGTCAGCAGTCTGACTTTGAGTCTGCTACTTTCACACTGTGTGTTCTATCTGTGAGCCAATTTGCAAACAACCTAGTAATATAGGGATTGATGCCTAGTTTGGAGAGTTTATCAATAATTCCTGAGTGCCCTTGGGCAGATCAAGGTAGGCTGTATGCACTGCCTTACCTTCATCCACAGCCCTGGTGACTAACTCAAAGAAGTCAACCAGGTTGAGCAGGCATGATCTCCTCAGGCTTTCTCCCTTTCACAAAGCCAAATTGCGTGGGGGCTAGAGTTTGGAGATTTCCTATATCTTTGGAGATTTCCTATATCTTTGTTAATCAGGTCCATGATGATGCGCTCCATAGCTTTACATGTCAGACTCATCAGGCTAATGGGGCAATAATTCCCAGGGTCTGTAGTCGCTCCCCCTTTATGGAGAGGGATGACACTAGCAGTGCGCCATTTGGTAGGGACAAAGCCTGAGGTGAAGTTGTGACTGAACAAGACACTCAGATGTGGTGCCAGTTTGCTTTGTGGTTCGTGTAGAACACAGCCAGGGATATTATTGGGTCCCATGGAAGCTGTATTCTTGGCTTTGGACAATGCAGCTTTAACCTGGCTGGCCTGGCATTCTTCCAGTATTGTGATTGGTTCTTTGGGGGGGGGGGGGGTAAAGTTGGCACTGAATCTTTCGGCCAGTATGGCAATATCTGTTGGCCGAGTATAGGAGGTACCATTATGTAGTATCTCAGAGCAAATCTGGGTATTGACGTGGAAGTTCTTGATATAGCTATAAAAGGCTTTGTCATTGTTTTTAGTGTCTGCTGCAATTCTGTCTTCTTAGCTGGCTTTAGTGGATTTGATGAGGGATCTCAGCATTTTGTTGAGGCTAATAAGGGAGTTTTTCCAGTCTTGGGACTTCACCTTTTTCTGCAACAGTTTCTTCCTTCTGTTGTAGAGTTTATTAATGCCAGGGGACCACCAGATTGGCTTCCTTTTTTGGAGGAGAGCTTCTTGGTTCTGTAGGGTATGGCTAGATGTTCTTCGTCTCACATTGCTGCAGTCATAACCTGTGGGTAGTCCGCTGTCCTCGATCGGCCCAAATACCAAAGAGCTGGGCTGGCGTCGGTCATTGTCGCCTGGAGCTGACGTCAGTACGTAGTAGTACTTAAGCGCATGACCGACGCCATATCCTCAGTCTTTCTTGCCGCGTGGTCCGAAGCAGAAGCAGCGTTTGCGAGTGCCGTTCGGCATTCTGAAATTGTCTTTTTTCGAGTTTCAGACCGAAGACCAAGTTGGGCTAAGTACCCCGAATCTTTGTCTTTTTCTTGCCTCAGTTTCCGGATGTCAGAAAAAGTTAATAATTGCATTTCTTGTGGGAAACAGATACCTCATAGGGATTATCACTCTCTCTCTTTCAGTTGGAACAACCTTCACGTTTATGCTTTTCCCCCTCTGCCTCTTCTTCCCAAGGTACTCTTGAAAGCCAGGAGGGACAAGCCTTGCATGATTTTAATAGCACCAGATTGGCTTCGTCAGCATTGGTATCCTCTGCTGAGGAGTTTAATTCAGGAGCCTCCTTGGCCTTTGCCACAGGTTCCTCATTTGTTGTCCCAGTCAAACAATCATTTTCTCAATGTTCGGGTGCAGTCCCTGCATCTAACAGCCTGGCGTATTGTCTAATGGAGCCGGTGGGGTCTCAGCTTCCTCAACAGGTTTTAGATGTCATTTTGGAAGCCAGGCGGCCTAGTACTAGAAAAGTTTATGCTGATAAATGGAAGAGATTTTTTCTTTGGAGCACAGCAAAGGGCTTTGATGTTTCAGTGCCTAATTTGAGTTTTGCACTGCAGTATCTTACTGAATTACTGGACAAGGGTTTGTCATTCTCTTCTGTGAAGGTTCATGCTGCAGCCATTTCTGCTCACTATGATTGTGACCCTCCTTTATTTTCTCACCCTTTGTTCAAACAATTTCTTAGAGGGGCAAAGAATATAAGACCCCCACGTAGAGCTCCTACTCCTTCCTGGGATCTCAATTTTGTGTTGGAGAAGCTTACTTTACCTCCTTTTGAACCTACAGCTTTGTCTGAATTGACGTTTTTGTCTTGGAAGACTGCTTTTTTGTTGGCCATTACTTCTGCTAGGAGGGTATCTGAATTGCAGGCACTCATGGCAGTTGAACCCTTTCTGATATTCCATAAGGATAGAGTTTCTTTGCGAACTAACCCTACTTTTATGCCTAAAGTGATTTCTAATGTGGCCTTGAACCAGTCTATTCATTTGCCTACGTTTTATGCTGATCCCCAAAATAAGGGGGAAAAAGTCTTGCATTCTTTGGATATCCACAGACAGTTACGTTATTATTTGAGCAGAACTAAAGAGTTCAGACAGAGTCAACAGTTATTTGTTTCTTTTGCTTTGGGTTCACAAGGGAAGGCTGTTTCAAAGCAGACTATTTCTAAGTGGATTGGTCAATGTATTGCGTTTTGGTATTCTCATCATGGGGAGGATGTTCCTGCTGGGGTCAGGCCTCATTCTACTAGGGGTACTGCCACATCTACTGCTTTTTTGGGGGGGGTAGCTACTAAGGATATTTTGGAGGCAGCTACTTGGAGTTCAGTACACACTTTTACTAAGCATTACCATCTCCCTCTTTATTCCAAGTCCAGGGCTGGGTTTGCCACTGCAGTTTTACAGGGCATGTTAGCAGCTCCTAATGCTACTTAGTTTGCCAGCCTCCCTTTTTCTTTGCTTTGGGATTCTACCCACAGGTTATGACTGCAGCAATGTGAGACGAAGAACATAGTACAGTTTTGTACCTACCATAAATGTAGATGTTCGAGGATCTACATTGCTGCAGTCCAATTATCCCTCCCTCCTTCCCCTCTATAGTTTGTGGTTGGGTGTTTACTATTTTGGCTCTGGCCTTCTTTCATTCTTAGGCCTACTGACATCTGGGGCAAGAAAGACTGAGGATATGGAGTCGGTCATGCGCTTAAGTACTACTACGTACTGACGTCAGCTCCAGGCGACAATGACCGACGCCAGCCCAGCTCTTTGGTATTTGGGCCGATCGAGGACAGCGGACTACCCACAGGTTATGACTGCAGCAATGTAGATCCTCGAACATCTACATTTATGGTAGGTACAAAACTGTACTTTCCTTTCATTTGTATACATGTTCGTACAGTGCATTGGTGTATGATTTGGCAGTCATGCAGTTATTTTCCATTGGCATGGGTGCCGTGAAGTTAGCCACCTCTGTTTTTAGGAGTCCAAAGTCAGCTTTGGATAAGTTTTTCAAGGTGGTTACCTTTGCGGGGTGTGTGGGTGAGATGTGGATTTCCGTGGTGATTAGTTTATGGTTGGATCTGACCAGGGAGGGATTGAATGTTGGTGTAGAGCAACAGTCGCCCATGTTAGTAATAACCAGGTCAAGGATGTTGCTTCCTCTATTGGAGTTCAGAATGAGCTGGTCCAGGGCATTGGAATTGATGAATTCCAGGAAGCGTTGGACTAGTGTATTGATGCTTGAGTAGTTTTCCCAGTTGATGGAGGGGTAGTTGAAGTCTCCTAGTAAGAGAGTGTTGGGTTGGACCTTGATAGATTCCAGGGTGCTTAGGAACGTAGAGTGAGAGTCTAGGGACATGATTGGGGACCTGTAGCAGGCTGTGACCTGGATCGCCATCTTACCCAATGTTAGTTGTACCTGAATTATCTCAGATGTGTCATGCTGAGCTACTAGTCTGGAGGTGTGCACATCCTTTATGAATATGGAGACACCACCACCTTTGGAGCTTCGATCCATGTTTCAGGGCCAAAAGGTGTGGAATGAGTTATAGACTGGTAGCGCAGTGGTGCTTTCTTTCACTTGAAACCAGGTCTCTATTACAGCACAAATGTGAATGTTCTCCATTTTGAGGATTCTTCAGATTGCATTTATTTTATAGTGGTTACGGTGGTAATTTTTTTCAAATGGAAGTTCTTTTGGCTCTGACCCCATTGGGTCCCGGAGACCTTTGTTAGTACTACCCCACCACTACTGGTTCCTTCTCTGATCCGAACATTGCTTTCAGAGCAGCCGTACCCAAAGATTCCAGAGCTGTCTGCATCAGATCTGAAGATCATGGTATCATTGACTCTGCTGGCTTCTCTGAGTGGATCTGCACCAAGCTCTTCAGTTCCGGATGACTCTTGTTAAGCCATAATGGCAGCACCGGATCTGAGGTGTTGGAGCCATCTACCTCCTCAGAGCTTCGGCATTAGATAGCTCAGCTCTGACTCCCCTCCTCAAGTAGTCTGTCTATGGGTGTAGGGAACTTATGATCTGGAAGCATGTTTTCTCAGAGCCATCAGTTTCCTTCTTTCCAAGGCAAGCTGCATTTGAGGTAGTGGAGAGAGCTTTTTCTGTTCCTAGAACCTGGACTCCCCCCCCCCCCCCCCCCCTTCCTCAGCTCCAACTTCCCAACTCAGTTAATCTCTGTCCCTAGAGCCTCAACTACCTGTGCAGTGAGGCAGCCAGCCCAGATACGTCACCAGGATACCCAGAAGGGTATATTAATTTATTCAGATATTTCTCTGATGCATCACACTGAAGAAGTCACTAGGAGGAAAAATGCAAAGGGAGGCAATTAGATTCTCCACAAAAGTCTGTCACAGAGGATATTTTCCCACAAAGCTTCCACTGTAAAACTGTACAGGGATTGGTCTTGGGGGCCTCTGTTTGGGGTATACCTTTCTGAGGTGCAGGCCAAAACCAGTGGGCTATGGCTGACCAAGTTTCTAGATAACTGCAAGCTAGGTGCTGTCATCAATTCCCTTAGTGATGTGGACATCCTCCAAGAGGATCTCACCGAAACAAATGACTGGTGCCAGAGTCATGGCCTTAAAATGAATGCCAAAAAAATGCATCATTATCCCCTTTGGGGAGAGTGACGTCCCCTCAGATTATCACATTAATAATAAGGTCCTAAGCACACAATCAGTCGTGAGGGACTTGGGCACCCAAGTTGATAGCAAACTGACTTTTGACCACCGTATTGCCTCCATTGTATAAAAATCTTTCTACATGGCCCACCTCATTAGTAAGAGTATCTCATCCAGGGACAAGGTGGTCATAACATCCCTGTATTCTTCCCTTATAAGACGCATTATTGAGTACAGTGCCCCTTTCGGCATGTACCTCACAAAGCACATGCAGCAGCTGGTGAGACCACAGAAGTTCCTCACCAGGAGAATCCAGGGCCTCAAACATCTACTCTACACAGATGGGCTAAAGGCCCTGTCACTCTACTGAGTCTCCTGCAGACTCCTCAGAGGTGAACTCTGTCATAGAAAGCAATCTCAGAACCCACCTTGATGGGACTGCTGCATATCCGCAAGTCAAGCTCCACTTGAGTAGCCTGCATGTGTGACCTCAACCTGGTCTGTGACATTAACAGGACTGTTGGGACAAATTTGTGTCCCAGAGACTTCCCCTTTTGCGGAATAGACTCCCTCAAAACATCAAGCAGAGTACCTCGTTAACCCTTTTTAAGTGTAACCTGGATGGGGAACAGACTTGGGATTCCACCTATGTCCCTGCTGGACAGTGGTATCAGGTGCCGACTTGTTCGAACATGGGCAAAATTTTTGGCTGGGGCTTGTAAGGGCCTCAGGGACAATAACCTAGTAACTTCCTATGATTCTGTAAATGGAAAAGATTTTTTTTGCATATCAAAAAAAAAAGACCATCCTTTTTCAGCACTGGTTCCTAAAGTTCTTGAATTTGTAGCTGCAATTTTCAGTGAAGGTACTAGCTCTTCTATTAAGGTACAAACTAGCTGCCATCTCCAATTTTCATATAGGAGTAAATAATTCATCTTTAGCTTCTTCCAAATTTTGTAAAGCCTTTAAGGGGAACTTTTCTTCTTAGACCCCCATTAAAAGATCCCACGTCTCCGTTGGATTTTAAACATTGTTTTACAGTCTTTGATACAACCTCCATTTTGAGCCATCAGCTAAGTGTGAACTAGAATTGTTCACCTGGAAAATGTATTTTTGGTGGCCATTACCTCTGCTAGAAATGTTTCTGAACTACAGGCCCTATCTTCCAAGCCTCCTTATTTGATTTTTCATAAGGATAGGGAATCCTTACGAACCAACCCCTCTTTTTTTTTTTTTTTGCTAAGGTGTCGTCAGAATCTAACATTAACCAGGTTATCAACCTTCCAGTTTTCTTTCCAAATTTCTCAAATAAAAGGGTGTAAATGTTGCACTTTTTCGATGTTTACAGACAGTTATGGTTTTATCTATATAAAATAAATTTGAGGAAATCAGAAATTTTCTTTTTCAGAATTGAAATTGGGCAAATCGGTCTCTAAAGTGACTTTGGCTAACTGATTGCTTTGCATTTGTTTACAAAAAAATGGGTTTGTCTTTACCAAAACCACCAAAAGCTCATCCCACCAGGTCTTTGGCAATCTCATCAGCTTTTTTATCTAGATCTTCATTGGGTGTTATTTGTGCAGCCACAACATCGGGTAATCCTCATACCTTTATTGCTCATTACAAATTGGATCTGGTTTCTATGGCAAGTGCAACATATTTGGTTCAGCAGTGCTCAGGAATATCCTTCCTTAGAGTCCTCCCAGGATGTAGATAGCTGGGGACTGTCCCAACAGCTGAATGAATGAAAATGACAACAGCAGATAAAAAAGGTATATGCTGACCATAACATTCCATCTGCATTGTCCATTTTCATTTTTCCTCAACCTCCCTCCAACCTCCCTCTATATTGGCTTTTGGAAGGATTGAAAGATGTTGAAGGAACCAAAGTTCCTTTATTTGAGTTCCAAATGCTGCTGTTTCATCTTTCCTGATGCATACAGGCTTAAGAGGCATCAAATAAGATCTCTGAGGTATGTTAGGGGACCAGGGCAGTATGGGTAAGGGAGGAGCTCAAGAGTTTCAGTATTCTACAAGCTAGGAAAAAGTGGCTGAGTCAGATCAGAGCGTTGGATCCAAACCCAACAGTTGAGAAAGAATGAAAATTGACAACACAGATGGAACATTATGGTGAGTACATAACTTTTCTTTTTTCCCCCTGCAGGGAATTTTTAAAGTGTGCCAGTTTATTACACACCAAAAAATATATTCCCAATTACTCTTTCTTCCCCATCACACCTCCAAAGTTTGCAATCTACCCGAGGAAAAATTCTTTGGAGTCTGCTTGGAGTATAAAAATACCTATGCAAACTCTTCAAAACAAAGATGCTAAATGTTCTACACTTTGTTGCATATGGGAACCATATTTATATCCTCCTATTGTTTCTTTGTGAGTTACTTATCCAGTCTCTCTTCCCAATACTTTTTTTTTTACCTCCTCTGATTGATTACTGTAGTTATTGTGCAATATTTTATATGCCTTACTAATTATCCCCTTTTTAATAGCTTCTGTTCTGGATTCTACTAAAAACTACCAGTGCTAATTTTTCACTTAGGATCTCCCTATTCCTTTCTGTTTGCCTATACTCTGATATCAAATCCTTGATAGAGAAGGCAGTCTCTAGCCTGTAGTCTAAATGAATTTTTGACCTCTTCCTATTTTGTTACCTTTCCCTCTTTATCTGCTCCCAGTACCTTGGTTCATTTGCCACTTTTCTCCAGTAAATTCCAGCCCTCTCTTGCCTATTCTTTGTACCTCTAATTGCAGTCATTCCTATTGTCAGAATCTCCTTTCTCCATTCCCGTGTTGTCTTATTTATTAGAATACTTTCTGCTGCTTAGTGAATAGAATATCCTGTATGGTTATTGTTCTCCTTAAGGATCCGCATCCAAAATCCCAGTCTGTCCTTATTTCTCGAGTCTCCCCTCCCATTTCATCATCATCCCTTACCACTTTGGGCTGCTATTTCTTAGTTGTGGGTGGAATGAGTGAAGAAAGATCTGGCTCATTTTTCAGGGCTATGTCTTCCTTTTGGGTCAGGTTGCATAGTGTAGATGCAGTGTTAATCACATCATCTGTTTGTAATATCCCATTAAGTAAGTGCCCCATAATGCTTAAGACTCCCTTCCTCTGTCAGAAAATATTTTGTACCAGACCAAGCCCTCCCATTCACCAAGGATCATTTATAAAAAAATCATTCTGTCTTTAGCCAGACCGGCCTTTTTGGTAGTTGCCTCTGCTGTTTCTGTAAAGCCAAGATGCTGGTATCATAGATGAGTCTTGCATTTTAGATAGTTACTCATCCATATTTTTATACTTTTAGAGAAGCAAGTACATGTGTAGAGTAGTTTTTGTCTACAGACTCTGAAAATATTTTTCTTATTACAGCTTTCAGACACGAAGTCGACAGACAGGAAAATGACACTTTTGCACTACATAGCAATTATTGTTAAGGAGAAGTACCCAGATATATCGACTTTCTGGAATGAGTTGCACTACATTGAGAAGGCTGCAGCAGGTAAGCTTACTATGTCTCTGAAAAAGTGCGTGTGTGTTTAAGGCAGAAATTGTCACCTTCTTCACTAAGGATTTTGGTGAATATAAATAAATACTGAATTTATCATAATGTGTGATATTTAGTCTCCAATGACTACTTATGTAGGGTAGAAGATGTTTGTAAAGCTGATTGGAATATTAAAGTTCCATAACAGATGGAACAGTTGAGCAACTTATGGATCCAGTGTTGTCTTCTCCATCTGGTTTCAACCCGTGGGTTATCAGATCGGACTCTGACATGACACCAGCCAAATTCTTCAAACTTCAATTCGCTGGGCTCTGCCTCCCTTACCGACAATCCCCTGCTTTTCAGCCGACCTCTCAGATCTGGTTTGCCACCGTTCCTGTCAACAGTTCAATCCAGCTCCATGATAGATTATCCTTTTCAAATAGCTTTTTGCGGTAGCTCTTTCATCTTTTTTTTTTCTCCCTCCCTTATTCTTGTTAAAATCATTGCATTTAGAATAGGTTTACCATAGGTAGTTAGGTTAGGCTTCATTTTCTAGTGTTTGTGTAGAGTAGTGTCAGGCCTTCCAGACCTTTTCATGTTGGCTGTGATATTCTTTTTATTTATTGATGGCTAGTGTCTGTCTATTTAGCAGTGGTATCTACTGTCATAAGGAATGTGGTTTGATTCGCTGTTTATTTAGAATAAGTGTTTTTTGTGCAGTGTGTTAGTTTGGCCTATCATAGATAAGGGCTTTAAAAAATGTGTTGCCTCTGGGCACAAGCTGCCCTGTCACGGTGCACAACACAAGTGTTTATTGTTTGGAGGCTTGCCTGTCTGGACTCTGCATGTTCCGTCTATGAGGGGTTTGGGTCCATGGCAGTCAACAGACAGCAGGAGAAGTTGGCCCTTAAAGGCCTTCTTCCAGGTAGTTTCTCCTCCTCTGCTTCTTTAGATCCTGGAGTTGAGTCCGGTAAGCACTGTTCTAAAGACTCCAAGACCTCCAAGAGGATCTTAAGAAGTCCTCCTCTTTCAGCTCCTGGACCAAAGGTCCCATGGTCTTTGGGTGCCATAGCCACCTCGGCATCTGCATCTACCCCAACCCCTTGGAGCCGATCACCCTCTGTGCCAACTACAAGCAAGGCTCCATCTCTGGCGCTTAGCATTCCCAGTACTTTTTTGGTTAAAGGGGCTCCATTGTATAGGGTAGCTTCTCCCTTTTCCCCATCTACTCCACCAGTGATGTCAGTGGAGTTCTCGTCTTCCCCACACTGGCTCTATGTCTCCCAGGATCTGATCCAACAGACTGTTTTCTCATCCTCCAGGCAACTCTCCAAGCCCCAGGAAGTGGCTTCATCCACTCAGTTGAGGTCAGTGGGCAGTTTCAAAACTTCTGACTTGGAGCAACTAGTGACATCCTTTTTGCAGACCCAGATTCAATTAGTTCTGATCTCTTTGAGTTCAGTACCTTTTCCCAGAATCTTGGCTCCAATACCCTGGTTTCTTCCCTCAGCCCCTTTGGATCCAAGGTCCTCATGCCCTGCTGTGTTCAAACCATTGATGCCAGATCCGATGGCATGGCCATCCTCTGTTCTGGGTCATACCTTGGTCTCGTCTGCTCCGACTACTTCAGACTGCCTCCCAGTGGACCCCTCCTTTTAGTCTCAGTACTATCAGTTAAATAGTCCTAAGGAAGTTTTGCAACTAAGCCCCTGCCCCCCTCCCCCAGGAAAGTGGTGACATTACCATGCAATTTGATCTTTGCTCTGGAAGAATTCACCCACTTTACTTTTGATCTGGTTGCTGTTGCACCTCTTGGGATCCTGACATTGAGGACTATCAAGATGGCTGTCCCACTGATCACTGGATTTATTACAGCTCTAAAGTCAGTGTGTGCCAGAAATGTCAGATCCAGGAGAGAAACAAATCCATAATAGTAGTAATCCAACAAAAAATCAAAACGAAGCAGCATTTATTAAAAGCAAGTAATAAAAATGCTCCAAAAAGTAGAAATACATGTAAAAAAAAAATGGCTTAACACCAAACTGTTGTGAGGCAGTTTCACCCCACCATAGACTTCAGAACCAAACGGAGCAAGAAAGCCTAATGCATTTAAATAGCTAATTAGTAGATTGGGTTAAGTCACATGATTACATACATTCAGTTGTAGTAATAAGTAACAATTAACCTAAAAATCTACCAGGGCCAAGTAAAAAAGTCATGAATGTGAAGTTGCTTGAAAGTTCATATAAGATCCATGAAAAATGTACTCAAACCTAAATAGTTTAAGCCAAAATATGGTTATAAAAGTGATAGTAAATAATACAGCTTAATGTTTAAATATGAAGTAGTCACCTAAAAAATTCCTTCAATGAAAATCTCAATATATACTGAACACAATTTCAAGACAGAGGCAATGCTAACATTATCATTTAGCCTTGGGCATCTTGTATTCAAACTCAAACTTCTGAAAATTGGGGCATACACAAGAATGTCTACAGAAGGCATTCTTAGAATTGCTCTTCTTTATATCATAATAGTGTTCGTAAATTATTTTTTTCAAAAACCTTTCAGTCTATCCCACATAAAATGCAGGCATTTGTTACATTCAGAAATGTATACCAAGCCCTGTATTGCAGTTGACAGATTGTAAAGTAAGTTTGGTTTTAAACATGTTACCCAATGTTGAATCAGTGCAAAAGTAAATATAAGCACACTAACAACATATACCACATATAGTGGATTGCTACTCTTCTGGATTGGTTTCTGTCCTGGATATGACATTTCTGGTGCACACTAACTTTGGTTTTTAGTGTTTGTGTTGTGTACACTGCCATCTTTGTTGGTTTTATTTGTTAGAGCTCTCCCAGTATGAAAACTGCAGTTGTGAAAATAAAAGTTCAGTCCAATCGATTCTGATAGAATTCATTTCTAGCTTGTAATTAAACTGCCTGGATGTCAGCAAATAAGAAATTTAGAGAAAGTAACTAGAAAAAGAGAAGGGAAAACTCTGGATGGGAAAAATCTTACAGCTATTCAGTAAAAAGTAGTTCAAATTTCAGATTCAGTACGGGAGATGGTATCCAGTCGTTTAGAGGAAAAATACATCAAATGCTCCCAGAGAAGCTTAAAAATAAGTGAAACTGTGAGGGAATATATGCCATCAAATAGCTTAAGGCTGGAAAAAATGGAAGCTTTAATGAGCTGTTAGATGAGCCGGTAAAACTGCAAATTTCAGAGGTTGAAATGAAGGAGAGTAAATTGAGCATGAGGCTTTTCAAGAAGAGTTGTTTCGAAAAAACAGTAGACTTAGATTGAGCACACATAGAAAAAAATTTTTTTTCTACTATACCAAAAAACTGGATGTAACAGAATATATTAATTTTATGAAAGTACAAACAGGAACTGGACTGGTGTTCCCAGCAAGATTTGCTAATTGTAAGGGAACATTGCATGTATACTCATAACTTGCCCATGAAGAAAGCAGTCAAGACTTGAATAAGTAAAAATGCAATGGTGCCAGCAGAAAGAGTTCCTATTAACAAAATTGTGGCAGAAAGGAGAAGTGTTAAAACTTGGATTGAACAGAGTTGTTGTCTCTTTCGGTCCGCTAATGATTGGCAGTAGATTTTTACATACTGAGTTGCCGGCCCTGACGCACAACCTTCAACGAAGGTACGCTTATTAACGCAGGTCTCTACACAGATGACGGTCTAGCTGAGAATCGAACAGGACGTCTTACTGTGACGCGACAACTCTACCGCAGCACCACCACCGCAGTATATTTGGAGAGAACAGTGTGTTTGTAGAAAATGATTGCTCACTGTACACAAGGCAGAGAAGAAGCAACTTTGATGCAGCCACTAGGAATTGTGAAGAGGCAGGTGTAAGTGAGATGCAAGCTACTGTATCCAACTGTCTTCAGAATTTCTTTCTTTTTTTTTTTGTGGAGGATCAAGATGTTTTTGAATACAGGACAGGCTAAAGAGGAAATAATTTAGGCAACAGACATAAGCTAGCTAGTAGGAGAATCTGCTTCTCTTTTTTGTCAGTAAAAAAGCCCATACAGAGACTTTGCGAGTTAATTTTGTTTTCCATTGTTTTATTGTGACAGATAAAAAAGCAGAGGCTGGCTGACTAGAAGAATAAAGAGCACTTTGGATTTTAACAAGATACTGATGTTAGGAGACAGAGATGACCAGCAAGAAGGGCAGCAACACTGGGAAGTTAGAGAATAAATGGACATTTGAAAAGGGGCTTTGCAAGAGGACTTGGCCAAGAAAGATGAGAATTTTGTTGACTGTTAAACTGTTGGGTGATCTGTAAAACATATATCTCATTCTGCCATTAATATTTGAAGGACACTTAAGAAACAGAAGTAAAAGTTTTTGTTAACATTTGTATGAAAATATTGTGACATAAGTTACAATTTTACACTGTAAAACAGTTTTGTATAAGGAACAGATAGGCATTTTAAACTTGAGGTGGAGGAGTCTTTATCAGTTACTGCTATATGTATAGCTGTATGGTTGTATTCCTTTGCATAGCCATGAAATACGTTGTTAAACTTCACTGGCGATGTATTTCATTGTAACAAAAAAACAAGTAAATATGGTGATTTGCAAGTGAAACAAATGTTTATTTTACTATCAGCTAAAAGAATCAGAAACTTTGCTTTTACCTGGACGTATTTGTGCCCTCCCCAAACTCCTCAGTTGCACAACTGCAAAGAAAGTGTATAACTCCAGAAATTATTATTACAGTCAAACTAATGCAGTTCAGTTATAAAATAATTCAACCACCGATACAATTTACTACAAATCGGAACACGTGTGTGCTGACCAAATATATATATATATATATATATATATATATATATATATATATATATACACACACACACACACACACACATCTGTGAGTATGTTAGATACTAAAGCAAGAAGGACATTTTTCTTTGTTGTTATTCGGGCTTTTCACTGTGACAGGATGAGAGAGGCTGGAGAAAGGCAAGTTAAAATTAATTGAGGGTGGGGACTAGAACTTGGTTTGCAGTACTGCATATGTGTTGTGGACCTAAAAAGGAAATTATAGTAAAATACTGTACATTTCTGAAGAAATATATGAGAATATTTGTATGGAAGATGTGAATTCATTAGTAGGAACTCTAACAGAATTTACATTTTTTTCTCAAGGTACAGTAACTGGGCTAGGCTGGATAGAAATTATCTCTCTCAAGCCCATGTGTATTTAACTGAAGGCTTTGATATTCATCCAAAACCTCTTTCAGATCATATACCATTAATAACCAATATAGAGAAATGAGGTAATGAAGAAAAATGCAGACACTGGTGCTTTCCTACTTACCTGTTAAAAAGAGAGGAATTTAATGAATGGGTAGTAGAAATGATTTGAGAGTTATTATGGAAGATAGACATTTCTTCAGCAGGGATAGCTAGCGAGTGGGATAAAATGAAAATGGAGTTTAAAAGCAATGTAGAAATAAGAGAAAGAGGGAGGGAAACAAAGTAATAGGAATTATTTAAAGAGATTGGCAAAGGTTAAAAGTACTGTAGAATAAACCTCACAGGATAAGGAGAGGAGCAACTGCAGAGTGCTGAGCAGAAAATAGGGGAGTATTTAGATAATTTGCATAAATTGAGAAAGTTTTTCTATTAGGCAACTATTTTTCTATTAGGCAACTATTTTTGATGGTAACTCCAAATCACAAAAACTTTTAGTACAAGGACTTAGGCAACAGAAAGTAGAAAGAGCTATCACCAAACTTGTAGAGCCTGTGATAAGAAAAACAACCAACAGTCTTGCAGATGCATTAGAGGTATTTCGGAAATGTTATGAAAGTTTGTTTAAAGCAGAGGAATGTGGAAATCAAGAAAACACAAATGGAAGTATTCATGGAAGACTTAATATGCCAAGGTTAGAGGAAGATGATGCTCAACAGTTAATAGCCAAGATAGGAAGAGATGAGATAAAAAAAATGGTGATGTGTTATCAGCATAGAAGTCTCCAGGAACAGATGGTATTCCTGTTGCTGTTTAGAAGTGGATAAAAGAAAGAGATAAACTTCTAGAAATTTTTGTTTAACAGTATTT
This sequence comes from Protopterus annectens, assembly GCF_019279795.1. Lineage (NCBI taxonomy): Eukaryota > Metazoa > Chordata > Ceratodontiformes > Protopteridae > Protopterus > Protopterus annectens. The sequence goes on from NC_056743.1 coordinate 1,019,132,858, forward strand.
TAAAAGGTGGGGAAGATCCAAGCATCTTGGAAGAAAGCTGTGGTGGCTATATTAACCAAAGAGAGTAAAGACCCTTCAGACCCAGCTTCCATTTTGAATCATAATTGTAAAGTGTCTCTCTATACTAGCAAAGAGAGTGGCATAGGTTTTGTCAGAATTGATAGACGTGGATCAGTGTGGTTTTGTGGAAGGGAGACAAACCTTTGGAAACATTAGTAAACCGGTGATGATCTAGAGAAATCAAAATGTAAGAAGACACTGCTGTTATTGGTGGGCCTGGATACAGAGAGAGCATTTGACAGTCAACTGGGATTCTGTAAGTAAGTTAATGGTAGCATTTCTGTTCCCTGATACAATAATAACGTGAATAGGGAGGATAGGTGAAGGGTTGGAGGCAATAATTAAGGTGGGGCAGTTTTCTGATGACCTGTATTTGAACAGAGAAACCAGTTCAGGGTATAAATAAGGGACTTTCAAATTCAAGTTAGCGTTATTGGCAGATTACATTATTTTGTATTTGCTAAATCCAGAAAAGGATTTTTCAGTGTTGTGAAATATGAGACACTTTCAGGTCTTTTCTGGATATAAAATTAACAAAGACAAAATAAAGGCTTTAGTGGTAAACTGTGTACCCACACATGAACTGAATCAGCAGTACCCATATATGATGATGTATTTAGGTGTATGGATTAAAAAAAATTGTGTTATGGCTTCTAAATCAAAATGGAAGGGGGTGATGATGAAAGGGCAGTCAAGTAGCTTAAGAGGTAAAGAGACAATGGGCAGGATTCACGATGGCTTGCATGGAGTCTAAGAGTAGTGTAAAACTCCATGCAGCCATCGTGATCCAGGAGCAGCCTGAATGTGTGTGTAAGAGAGCAGCTAAAACGGCTCTTACACGGGCAGGGCGTGGATATGCTAATTACCTCACTGGCAGCCGAAAGGCATGTAAATGAGGTAATTTTGCGATCCAGGAAGCAGAAACCTGCCCATGTAAGAGCCGTGTTATCTGCAGAAATGTACTCAGTTGATAACTGAGTACCGTTCTGCAAATAACACAATGGAGCCTTGTCAGCTCCAAATAAAGGTTGCAAATGTCCCAGGCAGCATGCCAATGGCCAAATATGTGGCCACTGGCAACGTACCCTGATGCAAACATGCAATAAAAATATTTTTGTTTAAACGTAGCGCAGCGTAGCGCAAACGGGCTGCACTATATAAAAACAAAAAAATAAAAATATTAAACCCACAAATGTGGGTTTATGCAAAGCATGAGTTTACAATGGAAGGGAATAGCAGGGTAAAACAACATGGCCACAGTGTAGGGGTTGCTAAGGGGGAAGCGGAGTGTACGACATGTAACTAAGCATTAGTAGGCAATCCTATGTAAATGAGTGGTAGGATAGTGAATCGCACTGTTACATAGAAAATGAGCACATTCCGTGCAGTGTAGGAGTAGGATAAGAGGGAGTAACAGAGTAGGAGATAGGTGACATCACAGGGGGGAATGTATGAAAGGAATGCAGCTCATTGGAGCACAGTGGCATGTGAAAGCTGTCAGTCACACATCATGGAAAGAGGATTGTCAACAAGTAGGCATGGGAAAGCCAAGAAATGGAAGGTGTACACTATGGATAACACCAAAGTTTCTTGCTGGGCATGCATGCACGCGTGTGCGCGTTGGTAGGTATGAGTAAGCTAGAGTGCGCGAGTGTAAGCGTGTGTGCGCGTGTTTAAGGCAGAATACGCATGTAGGAGCCTGTTTAAACACTTGTAAGCTTGTTTGCACTGGTGTGCACGTGTTTTAACCCGAATAAGAAGATTCTAGTCCGTCTAAGCATGTGTGCGCGCGTCAGCCACTGTGAGCATGTTTTTGCTGGTATGCGCATTGCTCCCCCCTGATGAAACAGAAGGGAAAAAGGAAGCATGGGAAATAGTAGGAAGCTAGCAGAAATTACTGGCAGAGCTAGCAGGTGAAAACAATCAGAAGCAGGCAATTGCACAGGCAGAACAGTAGCCCAGCCCAGCACTTAAAACTCTGCAAACAACAGTGCAGAATGTTTGTTTCTCTCGAGACACCACAGCAGAGGAGTAAGCTGTTAGAAGTGAAAACTGAAAAAGCTTCACTCAGACCAAAAATGCTAGGGGCTGCCATAGCTGTTATAAGGAGACATATGCAACTTGCTGAGGGTGGTGACTATGCAAATGCTGCCAGATAACCCACAATGAGGAGACTGAGAAGAGTGTACAGGCCCAGGGTCACCTACCAGGGGTTACATGAGCTGGAGATAGTGGAGCGCTATAGAGTGGACAGAGACCTCCTGTAGCAAATTGTTGAGCTGTGCAGGCCACGCCTCACACAGAACCAACAGAGGGGAACCCATCCCAGTGGAAACCAAGGTATGTGTTGGCCTAAGAATTACTAGCAACAGTACCTTCCAGAGACCAACTGGTGATATGATGGGAATATCACAGGCATCAGCATCCAGGGTACTGCACCAGTTCCTGGATGCCATGTCAGCACATGTCGGTGATCATGTACATTTCCCCAATTCCCGTGAGGTATTGGCCAGCAATATGCGTCTCTTCCAGCAAATAGCTGAATACCCTGAGGTAGTGGGTGCAATAGACTGCACGCATATATGCATCAAAGCACCAGCCGGTGAGCGGGGTAGGGTCTACATTAACCGCAAGGGCTTCCCCTCCATCAACTGCCAGGTCGTGTGTGATGCCCAGGGCATAATAATGAATGTGTGTGCTGGCTGCCCTGGAAGCTACCATGATTCCCATATCTGGCATTTGACGCAGCTGTATCAGGCATTTGCCAATGGGGACATCCCACATAGTCACTTAGTGGGGGATGCTGGCTATGCACTGGAGCCGTGGCTGATGACACCCATCAGAAACGCACACACACCTGAACAAGAACACCATAATGAGGCACACGCACAAACAAGAAATGTAATTGAGCGTGTGTTTGGGCTGCTCAAGTCACGATTCCGGTGCCTGGAGACATCTGGTGGAGCCTTGCAGTACTCACCAACTACATGTACCCAAATCGTCATGGTATGTGCTATGCTACATAATATTCTGCGAAAACAGCTGCAGCAGGACCAGCATAGGGCTGGGCCAAACAGCCCCCCACCATTGCCAAGCCAATCACAGGCAGAGCGTGGCTCGGAGGAGGAACAACCTGAGCCTGCCCCAGTAGGCAGGAGGAGGCGTGTCCAGTATGCCTTGGCAAAGCGGCAACGCATAGTACATACACTGGCTCAGTAGGAACCCAGGAAATGATACCTCTCTCTGACTCACACATATAGTAAAAGGGATGCCTAAGTTGACACAACCTGCTATCAAACATGTACAGGGAGTGTAGTATGTGCATCCAACATAGACAGCCCTGCAGCACCACCTGAGGCATGATTGCCATGTGTTAAGCAATGTAACACCATGTAGTATATGCAAACTTGATGACCCTGACTAACATCCTACCCTCACCAAGCATGATGCCACAAGATGAAGACGAGATGATTAATTACAATAATTGGCTTAAGTATTGCTGTTAGTCAAAGGGGATCCAATGTGTGCCAGCCTGGGATGACATGCTGAGCAAGACACAATGCTCCACCTGTTAGGGATGGCATGCACCTATCAGTCCTGGCCTGTAGGGTACTGGCAAAGGCTGTTGTCACCCCCACTGTGCCTTGAATAGGTAAGGCTCAAAACACAAACCCACCTCCATAGGTATCACAAGGGATAAGAACCTAGATGTAATGCTACCCAATGCCAGATGTCTAAACCGCAAGATGCATGCAGTCTAAACTTCCCTCAGCATGGAGAATGTTGATATCTGTCCTGTAACAGAAAACTGGGTTAAGGCTCACAAGAGCACCCTTAACACTACCAGGTTACACCTCGTACCGTGCTTTACAGCCCCAAAACATGGAACAAACTACAAAAGGAGGGTGAGTAGCAATAATTGTCAAGGATAACCACACCCCCATGTTGGTACCACAACAAGACGCAGCATAGATTATCCATGCTCAAGTAACAGTGGCTAAGACTGCCTGCCAGTTTGTAGCCTGCTACAGACTACCCTCCTAATACCAGGAACTGCACTTGGCCTACGTTGGAACACATGGAAATATCAAGCTCTCCAAACAACATTATATCGGGTGACTGAAAATACTCAAACATAGACTGGGAGTATTATCCCAGCTCCAACATCCTAGGCCAAAGGTTCCTAGAATCCATAAACCAAAATGCTCAGGAACAACATAGGACTCCCACAAGAGGGGTAAGCATACTGGATGTGATAATCAGCAACATGGGTACTCTGGCCAGATGAGAAGTGTATTCCTCACTGGTAAGATCAGACCATAGAGTAATCACACTGGATATTCACATCCTGACCACAGTCCCTGGCCAGAAAACCACAGTGAAAAACATGTGTAAAGGAAATGTTGCACTCCTCCAAACTGATGTGGAATCCATTAAAGGCCCTGTGCCTGTGGAAAATATGGGCCACACCTCAGAACCCTTTATAAATGCATTCTATGAACACAGTGAGGAATGCGTGGATTATGCAATCCCAAATAAAACCAAGGCCCAATACCATACACACAGGCATCTGGCATGGTGAACCACAGCCATTACCAAACCATGCAAGAGAATGAGGAAGTCACCACATGATAGTGCAAACCCAAAAAGGGAAGTAATCTCTGATCAGTATTATGGCAATAAAATATGGCCAGTCATAAAATCCACTAAGGCCAGCTACAAGTTGAATCTGTGAATCTTGGGCAATGTTACACCTGCCCCATGTACACAGACAACCCCCTCCTCCCCCCAAGAAATACAAATATATGCGAGAGATGCAAGCACGTCTCCAAACTGGAGGCTGAGCTCTCTCAACTCAGTACTGTCTAAACTAGTCAGGAGGAGAAGGTAACCACACACACCACAAACCCACTCACATAGAGCTATCACAACTGCAAACCAAAGACATAAACACACACAAACATTCCCGGAGGCTCTAATTACCTTAGCTTAAAAACCTCAGCTTTGGCCAGCTAAGAACTTGGTTATATTCAACTGGACATATAAGAGAATTTAAGTACCTTTATCTGCACTTTTTTTAAAAAAAATACAGTATTTAATTTGATTTAAACTGTGTTGAAGGAATATTTAACTCAAGTGGCAGTTATTCTGCTCTTCAGTTATTCCCAGCCACCCTCCCTGTTTTTGTTTTGGTGTTAATCTTGGTGGCCTTGAAACTGCCCGCCCCTCAGCCTGCCTCTGGGCCCATCTCATTTGCTCACTCAACTGAGTGCAGTGAGATCATATTCTGATTTCAGGCACTCCTACTGTGTACAAAGAGAGCATCTGGGAAACAGACAAAAAAAAATTAAGCTTATTTTCCTGCCTTTCCTGTTAAGTGGTATAGACTATTTGTAGGCTTCTGAGCCCCCAGGCCCTTCTGTGTTTGAGGGAAGCCTTCTGGCTTTTTTTTTTCTTATAACTAGCCAGTTTTCTAGTTTCAGCACTCAAATCTGTTTCTTGATCTCAGCACTTGTTCAGATTAAAAAAAAAAAAAATATCTGCTTTTACTGTACTTGTGTTTCTACCTACTTCATTTTACTTTTGCATCATCTTAAAAATACTCAATTGTATTTATTATTGCTTGGTGTAACTCATTCTAAGCCTTTTGGTTTAAACACTTGGGCTTCGGACCAGTTGTTTTGCACTGAGAGGGTTTGTGGTCTGCACTGTTGTGGCAGAAAAGGTAGCTTACATCCTTCTAGGTTGGGAACTGCTGATTGAGGGCTCAGTGTCTGTTATTCTAAAAGTGTATTAATTCTGGTTTAAGCACTTGGGCTTTCAGGCCAGTTATTTTACATTAAGAGGGTTTGTGGTCTGCACTCTTGTGGGAGGAGAGGCTGGACTCTGCCCTTCTGAGCTGGGAATTTCTGGTTAAAGGCTTATAGTGCATGCATATCTGAACTGCTTCTTACAAGTTGGTGCACCTTGTTTGCTGTGGCATAGACTGGATTCGGGCCTGCTGGATCTAGCTTTGTTTGTGTAACTTGAGCACTAATCCAGACATTCTCTAAAGTATTCAATTGTATTTATTACTGCTTGGTTGTAACTTGATTAAAGTGTAGCTATCATTCTAAGTCTTTTGGATTAAGCACTTGGGCTTCAGACCAGTTGTTTTACATTAGGAAGGCTTGTGGCAAGCACTGTGGTGGCAGGACAGGTAGCTTTCATCCTTCTAAGTTGGGAACTGCTGATTGAGAGCCCAGTGTCCAAGGGTATTAGTTCTGGTTTAGGCACTTGGGCTTCAGGCCAGTTATTTTACATTAAGAAGGTTGGTGGTCTGCACTCTTGTGGGAGAAGAGGCTGGACTCTGCCCTTCTGAGCTGGGAATTTCTGGTTAAAGATTTATAGTGCCTGAATATTTGAACTGTATCTTACTGAAATTGGTACACCTTGTTTGCTCTAGCATAGACTAGATCCAGGCCTGCTGAATCTAGCTTTGTTTATATGCTTGTTGTTTGTTTGCTTGTTATTTCCCTGGAAGCTAATTCCACCTAATACGCGGCTTCTCAGCGCTTCTGTTGATCACCAGTGATATCTGCATTGCTTACTGTACTAGTTCCTTGTTTCACTTGAAAGAAAGTTACTGTTTGTCGTTTTTGCATTTAGTTACTTGTAACACATTGCACTCAAGTTACCTGGCACTTGCTCACTAAAGCAATTATATAAGTCAGCACTAAAAATTAAAAGCACTACACCCTCACTCCCCACTGGCCCTTGTTTTCAATTATTAAGGAATTCCCAATATTATTCTAGCATGTCCAAAGGTCAGTTGTCAATCTCCTCTCCGGTCCATCTGGTGAATCTGGGAATTTTGAGGCAATGTTATAACTGCCTCATGTACACAGACAACCCTCTCCTCCTCCCACATAACACAAATACTTGCGAGAGATGCAGCTATTTAGCCAAACTGGAGGCTGAGCTCTCTCAACTCAGGACTGGCAAGACAAGACAGGAGGAGAAGGCAACTACACACACCACAAAACCAGCCTCACATAATGCTACCACACCACTGAATCAAACACATAAACACACAAAGACATACTCGGAGGCTCTGAGTAAAAATTTACCTAAACAGCAGAGGCCTCCAAAGCAGACACCCAAACAACTGCTACCTCAAGACACCCCACAAGCAACACATAAACCACAAAAGCAGTGTGCAAAGCAGTCACAGCCCTTAAGGCCAAATACACCACCAAACATACTTGTCATAGGTGACTCCATAGTCAGACACACTGACGTCCCACTCACCAGGCTGAACAAGGAGAGGGTCAGTCACAGTAAGCTGCCTATCGGGCGCTAGAATCCGCCACATAACACAAGCACTCTGGTCACTCCATGGCAAGTACAAATATGACAGTCATTGTCCATGCTGGTGTGAACGACCTGAGACGTACCTCCCTGGACTACATGAAAAGAGACATAGAGGAGCTCTGATTATGTAGCCCAGGCAGGTATGACCCTGACCCTGAGCAGTATCCTTCCTTCATCAAGAATGATGCCACAATATAGAGACACGATGATCAGCTTTAACAATTGGCTTAATGTCTGGTGTCATTCAAAGGGGATCCAGTGTCTGTCTGCCTGGGATGACATGCTTGACAAGCCACGCTGCTTCGCAAGGGACGGCTTGCACCTGTCACCCTGGATTCGGATATTGGCTAAGGCTCTTGCCACCCCATAGTGCCTTTTTAGGCAAGGCTCAAATTCTAAACCTATCACCCTAGAAAACAAAAATGGGAAGAAACTGAGGGTAATGCTGCTCAATGCCAGAAGTCTAAATCTCAAAATGCACGCACTCGAGGCCCTTCTAAGTATGGAGAACATCAATGTCTGTGCTGTAACTGAAACCTGGTTCAAGGCTCCTGAGAGCACCCGGCACTATTAGGTTTTACCTCATATCATGCGTTCGGTCCCAAAACCCGGACCACACCACAAAAGGAGGGGTGTATCCATATTCATAAAGGATACCCACACCTCCAGGTTGGTGGCAACGCAAAGCTTCGAAACCATCCAGGTGCAACTAACCATAGGCAAAACTGCTCTACAAATTGTAGCATGCTACAGGCCACCCTCTCAAACTCAGGAACCCCACACAGCCTTCCTGAAGACACTGGAGGGTATAAATGTATCTCCAAACACCATCATATTGGGTGACTTCAACTACCGAATATAGACTGGGAACATTACTCAAGCCCTAACTTTCTAGCCCAACGGTTCCTGGAGTTCATAAATTCAAATGCCATGGAACAGCTAGTCACTGTTCCCACGAGAGGAGAAAATATACTAGATCTCATTATCACAAACATGGGGACAAAATGCTCCACACCGGAAGTATATCCCTCATTGGTGAGATCTGATCATAAACTAATCTCACTGGAAATCCACATCCCGCCCCCACCCCAAACAAAAAAGACCACGGTGAAGAACTTCTCTAAAGCAAACTTCACACTACTCAAGACTGGTGTGGTATCCTTCAAGGCCCCTGAGCCAGTGGAAACCACAACCCAAGCTGCGGAAGCCCCTACAAAAAACTATGAACACCTCCAGGACTGCATGGATCAGGCAATCCCAAATAAAACCAAGACTCTTTCCACAAAGGGCAAACGTCCAGTCTGGTGGACCCCAGCCATTAACAAACTTTACAATAAGAGGAGAAAGCTATTACATGATAGAACAAAATCCATAAAAGGGAAGTCACCCCTGATCATTATTAGTAAAAAAATACGAGCACTCATAAAATCAACTAAGGCCAATTTTGAGAGAAAAATTGCCATGGATTCAAAGGACAATCATAAGGCCTTTTTCAGCTATGTTAGGAACCTGGGTGGAAACTCCCAGATATGCTCAGAATTAGTCCAAAATGATACAAAAATCACTGAACCCACAGACATTGCCAACATACTGGCAGACAGGTTCAGTACAAACTTCACCCCCCTCCCCCGCTAAAGGAGAGATAACTATCCCAGCAGAGTGTAGCCTCCCAGACATCTCAAATGCGCAGGTGAAAGCTGCTCTCTCTAAAGCTAAAAACAGCATCAATGGGACCGCATGGTGTCCCCGGCTGTGTGCTACACGAGCTAAATGAGGAATTAAACCCACACATAAGGCAGCTGTTTAATCTCAGCCTTACCACAGGATACGTGCCCAAGGAGTGGCGTTCGGCAACTGTGGTCCCACTCCACAAAGGCGGTGCCTCTACGGACCCTGGTAATTACCCCCATAAGCTTAACAAGTCTAGTCTGCAAAGCTATGGAGAGGATCATAATGGAGCTCATAAACAAAGATATAGGGGACTTGCAGACATTGGACCCGACCCAGTTTGGCTTCAAGGGCAGATCATGCCTTTTGAACTTGGTCGACTTCTTGAAACAGTCACCAAGGCCATTGATGAGGAAAGGCAGTCCATACAGCCTACCTTGACCTTGCAAAGGCCTTGACACAATACCCACTCGGGTATTGTAGAAAAACTACCAGCTTAAATGTAAACCCATATGTCACAAGATGGGTTGCAAACTGGCTTAAGGACAGAACCCACAGGGTTAGAGTTGCTGGCGCTATGTCAGACTCCAAGCCGGTCACAAGTGGTGTCCCACAGGGCTCGGTCCTTGGCCCCTATCGCTCGCATCTACTTCTCAGAAGTACAGGCCAACATGGGAGGACTTTGGCTGACAAAGTTTGCAGACGACTGCAAACTGGGCCATAGTGGAAAGTGCATCGGACACGGATATCCTTCAGAAGGGACTCACGGAAACAGATAGCTGGTGCCAGAGCCATGGCCTGAAGTTAAACGCCAAAAAATGTATAGTCATACCCTTCGGGAAAAACAAGGTAACCCCAAGCTACCATATAGGTGGCAATCCACTAAGCACAGAAGAGGTTATCAGGGACCTGGGGACCCAGGTTGACAGTGGCCTTTCTTTGACACTCACATTGCTAAAGTGGTTAGAAAGACCTTCTACATTGCCCACCTGATCATGAAGGGATTCACATCCAGATCTAGTGAGGTCATTGTTCCCCTGTACTCTTCACTTATCAGACCAATGATCGAGTACAATGCCCCATTCGGGATGTATCGCACCCGACATCTGCAGCAATTGGAGAGACCCCAAAAGTTCCTCACCAAAAGGATAAAGGGACTCCAGAATCTGTCATATGCTGCCAGATTGAAGAAACTCCAGCTCTATTCAGTTGCATACCGTCTGCTCAGAGGTGATATGTGCCTGACATACAAGGCCATGTCCAACCCGGAATTAATGGACATGCTCCACCTCAAAAAATCCAAATCCACCAAAACCACTAGAGCAAGCAAATTAAACCTTAGCACGGATATAAATAGGACGTGCTGGAGGGATAGATTTATCACTCAGAGACTCCCTATGCTATGGAATAAAATCCCGGTCCATGTGAGGCAGAGCACCTCGCTGGCTCTGTTCAAGAGAAATCTTGACCTGTGGATGGGAGATCGTAGGTTTATCCCAGGAATCATCTCTGTGCCACTGCTGGACAGAGGCACAACAAACTAATGGGCACAGTATTTTTTCATATAAGGGGTGGCGTAAGCCACAAAAATTTGGGCTAGGCTTATAAATGCCTTAGGGCAGATAGCCTAGTATAAACCTATGAACCTATGAACCTATAATTAAAAAAAACACCAAATCAACAGAGGCCTCCAAAGCAGACACCCAAGCAACCCCTACTCATGGTCAGAAATGCTGCAGCCATGTCAGACTACAAACCAGCTACAACTGGCATCCCACAAGGCTCGGTCCTGGGACCTCCCTTGTTTGGTATATATTTCCCATAGGTACAGGCCAACATGGAAGGATTGTGTCTGAACAAGTTTGCAGAGGACTACAAACTGGGCACCATATCTGACCCTCCAGCTGACACAAGCATCCTACAAAAGGGCCAAATAAAAACAGACAACTGGTGCCAGAGCCATGTCATCAAGCTAATTGCAGAAAAGTGTATAGTCATCCCCTGTGGATAAACAGTAAGTGCCCACCAATTACCATATAGGTGTTAACCCATTAAGTACTTTAGAAGTAATAAGAGACCTGGGGACACAATTTGATAGATATCTTGCATTTGACAACCATGTGGCTGTAGTGGTTACAGAAACATACCATATACCCACCTAAACATGAAGGTAGTCAGATCTAGATCAGGGGAGGTCATCGTGCCTCTTCAGTCATCCTTCATCAGCCTCACAATTGAGTACAATGGCCCCTGTGGGACGTACCTCAGCAGACCCCTCCAGCAACTGGAAAGACCCCAAAAGTACCTCACCAGGAGGATCAAAGAGCTCGAACAGATGCCATGTGTTGCCTGATTAAACAAACTGCAGCTCCACACAGTGCCATACTGCCTGCCCAGAGGCAATCTGTGCCTGATGTATAAAGCCATGTCCAAGCTGGAATCAATGAACATGCTGCACCTTGTACAATCTGAATGCCAGTGAGCTATGCACATGAGAGACCTGAACCCCAGCACTGACATACATAGGACATGCTGTAGTGATTGATCCATAACCCAGAAGCTCCCTCCACTCTTGAGTAAACTCCCAGTACAGGTTAGCCAGAGAGTCCCTCATTGACTCTCCTCAACAGGAATCTTGATGTGTGGATGGGAGATGGTAGGTTTACCCTGGGTATCACTGTTATGTCACGGGTAGACAGAAGCATAGTATACTAACCTTGAAATGTCATGTCAAAATCCAGTTACAATGTGTGTTGAAGGACAAACACACTCTCTGACTAGCAGTAGAAATGGCCTAGGGCACATCGCTAGTGTTTGTCAATGTCCACCCAAGTTGTGGAATACACTACCAATGTTGGACAAGCCTGGTTTAAGTAGTCCATATCCGAACAAAATGCAGCATGATCATATGTGCACAACTGGCCCTTAACCAGTCTGGTGTGCTCACTATGAATATTTAAAGCAGTGATAGGACTGAAACCCAGGATACTGCCCATCACAGTGAAAGTACTGAACCAGTACACTATACGATATTACAGTGTTTGGTCAGTATGAAAGGATGTTGACAACTGTATGCAAACTATCCCATGGAAACCCTGCAGGCAAAGTATAATCCCTGTCTGATTCAGACACAAAGCAGTTGGGCAGTATGTACACAACATGACTCACAACACACAACTATAAATGTGAAATATTGTTGAAGTTCACACACAACCACAAATGTGGTGGACTGCAGATTTCAACATATGGAAAGCACACACTGGGGTTGCTCGCCCACTTTGATAAATGAGACGTATGTCAGGCAACAAGCCATGGAATGCCTGAACTGGGCATGCTCACACACTTAGGCCATGTCTCAGTTTAGCAGTTGACCACACATATCTGGTATTTGTATGTGTTAATCCAGGAACCAACCACAATACAGCAATCTGTCCAGTGCACACAGTTAAATGACTACAGAGACATAAGTTAAATAGTGGATCCCACACATATTCAAACATCTTCCACAGATACACAAGTTGTACATAGAAACAGGGAAAACTATGGCAATAAAGACCTGCAAACAGTTTATCAGCAACAAATATTGTGCATCTGAAAATTAAACATATGGGTGTAGAGGTCAATACTAGGCTGTTTGCCCTAGGAAATACAAGCTTAGCCAGAGTGTGCTTGGCATCTGCCTCCCCAGTACAGTAGGCTACTGTGCCTCTGTAAAGTAGGTCACAGAAGGCACCATTTAAGGCTAGTGTGCTGTGCCTCCGTCAAGTAGGGACACAGTGGAGATCCCAGGGGTTGAATTTGCAATGTCACATCCATGTTTGAATCCTGCAAATGCTCAGTGTGTGTGTGTGTGTTTGGGTGAGGGGGTTAGTGTGTGTGCAATTCTGTGTGAAAGAAATGTCCCTTTAGCCAACTAGAAGAACACACTGCATGATGCACATTCCTCTTTCTAAACACTGATGATGTCAGCACCCTATAAGTACAGCAGGAGAAGGGAAACCTACCAGTAATTCGAATAGCGTGCTCTGCTAATGCGTCTCTCTCAAGTGTCATAACATAGTTAGGTAGGGGTTTGAATCCTGCAAATGCTCTGTGTGTGTGTGTGTGTGTGTGTGTGTGTGTGTGTGTGTTTGGGTGAGGGGGGTTAGTGTGTGTGCAATTCTGTGTGACAGAAATGTCCCTTTTGCCAACTAGAAGAACACACTGCATGATGCACATTCCTCTTTCTAAACACTGATGATGTCAGCACCCTATAAGTACAGCAGGAGAAGGGAAACGTCCCAGTAATGCGGATAGCATGCTCTGCTAATGCGTCTCTCTCAAGTGTCATAACATAGTTAGGGGTTTGAATCTTACAAATGCCATGTGTTTTTGTCACGCAGTTTGTCCATGTGTGTGGGCTGTTGCTCTTAATATTGTATGACATAGATCATATCAGTAATGTCAATGCACACATGAGGTATGTGTGTGCCACATAGACATATGTACCTGTGACCTTAAATAGTTCCCATGTGTGAAGCCTGCCTCATGTGAATACATGTAATTTGCATTACACAACTTTATGACTGTGGTTTTCTGTGTAGGGGCTGCATTTGGTATGCGAATATACAGTGAGAGTAGTCTATGGTGTCATCTTACCAGCGAGGGATACATTTCTGGTCTGGAGCATATAGTCCACATGTTGGTGATGAACAGGTGCAGCATGTTTTCCCCTCTTGTGGGAATGGTAACAAGTTGTTCCATAGCAATTGAGTGTATGGATTCTAGGAACTTTACACCTAGGGTGTTGGAGCTACAGTAATGCTCCCAGTCTATGTGTGGGTAAATAATGCTGCCCAATATATTGTTGTTTGGAAACACCTGCAGATATTCATGTATTCTTAAGTAGGCCAAGTGGGTTACCTGGGTTTGGGAGTGTGGTGTGTGCCAGGCTATGAACTGGAAGGCAGTCTTACCCACTGTTAGTTGCACATGGATAGTCTCTGATGCTTTGTGCTGTGCCACCAACCTGGAGGTGTGTGTATCTTTGAATATTGATACTCCCCCTATTGTTCTGTTTCAGTGCAAGTTTTGTGGCCGACAAGCATGGTATGAGGTATAACCTGCCAGTGCTGGGTGCTTTTGGGGGCCTTGAACCAGGATTCTGTTACTGCACAGATATTGATGTTCTCCATGCTAAGGACAGTTTCCAGTGCATGCATCTTGAGGTTTACACTGCTGGCGTTGAGTAGCATTACTATTAGTTTCCCATCCCTTGTGATACCTATGGAGGTGGTATTGTCTTTTGAGCCTTGCCTAAAAAAGGCACTATGGGTGTATCAAGAGCCTTTGCCAATATCCGAAAGCCCATGGGTGACAGATGCAAGCCGTCCCTAGCAAAGCAGTGTGGCTTGTCGAGCATGTCATCCCAGGCTGACAGGCATTGGATCCCCTATGAATGACACTGAAACATAAGCCAATTGTCTAAATTGATCATCTTGTCTGCATATTGTGGCATCACTCTTGGTGAGGGTAAGATGCTACTCAAGGTCAGGGTCATACCAGTCTGGGCCACATGCTCAGAGAGCTCCTCTGTCATTATCATGTAGTCCAGGGAGGTACATCTCAGGTCATTCACACTGGCATGGACACTGACTTTGTCATATTTGTACATGCCTTGGAGTGACCTGTGTGCCTGTGTTATGTGGCAGATCATAGCGCCTGATGGGCATCTCACCGTGACCTTCTTGTTCAGCCTGGTGAGCGGGACATCAGTGTACCTGACGATAGAGGCACCCATCACAAGTGTAGCAGGTGTGTTGTTTAGCCTTACATGCTGTGACTGTTCGGCACACTGGCTTTGTGAGCTATGTGTTGCACGCGTTCTGTTCTGGGGTAGCGGTTGCTTGTGTGTCTGCTTTGGAGGTGTCTGCTGCTTAGGCAGACCTTTATTTAGAGACTCTGAGTATGTTTTTGTGTGTTTGTTTGGATTGCTGTTGTGGTAAGTCTATGTGAGACTGGAATTGTAGTGACTGTGGTTTCCTTCTCCTCTTGACAGGTTTTGCCAGTACTGAGTTGAGAGAGCTTAGCCTGCAGTTTGGATATATGGTTGCATCTCTCACATGTGTTGGAATTTGTTGGGAGGAGGAGAGGGTTGTCTGTGTAAATGAGGCAGTTGTAACATTGCCTCTAGATTCCCAGATTCACCAGCTGGACCGTGGAGGAGATTGACAACTGACCTTTGAACATGCTAGGATAGTATTGTGAATTCCTTTATTATTAACAACAAAAAGGGCCAATGGGGAACAAGGTACGCAAGGTGAGTTTGTGAGGGTGTAGTGCTTTTAATTTGTTAGTGCTGGCATATATAAATGCTTTAGTGAGCAAGTGCCAGGTAACTCAAATGCAATGTGTTACAGGTAACTTAATTGCATAAATGACAAACACTAACTTTCTGTCAAGTGAAACAAGGACATACGTACAGTAAGCAATGCACGTCACTAGGGATCCACAGAGGCGCTGTAAAGCTGCGTTTCAGGTGGAATTAGTGTTTCAGGGAAATAACAAGCATACAAACAAAGCTACAATCAGCAGGCATGGATCTAGTCTATGCTACAGCCAACAAGGTGTACCAATTTCAGTAAGAAACAGTTCAGATATGCAGGCACTATAAGCCTTTAGCCAGAAATTCCCAGCTCAGACGGGCAGAGTCCAGCCTCTCCTCCCACAAGAGTGCAGACCATGAACCTTCGTAATGTCAAATAACTGGCCTGAAGCCCAAGTGCTTAAACCAGAACTAATACACATTTATAATGACAGACACTGAGCCCTCAATCAGCATTTCCCAACTTAGTAGGCTGTATGCTACCTGTCCTGCCACCACAGTATCCATGACATTTAATGAGACTCGCCTCCTGTCATAGTTAGTTGTGTGTTTTGGGGCTGTCAAGCATGGTATGAGGTGTAACCTGGTAGTGCTAGGGTGCTCTTGGGAGTCTTGAACCTGTTGTCTATTACTGCAAAGATATCAACATTCTCCATGCAGAGTAGAGGTTGTACAGCATGCATCTTGCGGTTTACATATCCACCATTGAGTATCATAACTTCCATTTTCTTATCCCCTGTGCTACCTATGTAGGTGGCCTTCTGTTTACAGCCTTACCACCAGAATGCAAAGATGTGCAGACATTACACTATGGTAATTAATAGGGTTGTACCAAACAATACAATGACAATCATGCTGTTAATGCATCAGGCATGCTGGGATATACCCACAATGATATCATTACACTGTACAATTGACAACATGATAATATTACTACACATCTATATAGTCACCCTGTGCATCAGCACCATGTTAACCGGTCCTGCATCGATGTTACAGATTGCAGGAGGCGGCACAGTTTCATCATATGCACAGGGTGTGTACTTGGTATGCCTGAGTCTGCCACTGATACAACCAATCGACATGTATGTGTGTGTGTGATAGTGAGGGACAACCGTAGAAGATGGGGCAATATTGATGCAGTGTGTGCGTGTATGTGTTAGCATTATGCATGTGTGTATGCATGCACACAGTTCCACCTTGTGGCCGCCATATACAGGTGTTTGTGGACAGCCACAGACTGTACCTGCCAGGTCGTACAGATCACTGTCTCTGGCCATGGACACTGTACCTGTGCCTGGCAGGGGTGCTACAGACAGTATCAGGTACTAAGCCAGACTAGGTACTGTCATCAGAAGCAGGTGGTTGTTGACTGGAGACATGTCCCTGCTGGGACTGTCCAGAGCCACATGCACATGGTCTCCTAGGGCGGTCTGATGACAGCACAGACCCAGCATTGCTGGGGCTGGTACTGGCACTATGGGAGCGGCCGCGGGTTTGTTGTCCGACTGCCAGCTGCTGCTGTTGCTGGCATTCGTCAACATCGACGCCTCAACCGCTCTGCTTTGCCCTGGCTCATGGACATGTAGTTGTGGAACAGATCTAATGTGTCTCCCCAACGTCTGTCAATGACCTCTGTGAAATTACGGATGGCAGCCGCAATGTCACGCATAGTGTCATTCATAGCAGTGCGATGTGCTCTCAGCTCCCTCAGACCCTGTCTGGTGTACCGTTCCATACGTGACTGTGCCTGCATTACAGCCCGGAACATAGCTGAGGTTGAAAGATCTCTGTGGGCACGTATGACAGGGGCAGTACGACCACGGACGCTCCCACGAGAACCCCTGGACATCTGCCTGTGTGGTACCATGTCAGGACTCTGGCTATGGCTGCTGTGAGGGGATGCATGTGCCACTGATACCACATTACCCTGGTCAATGCCCACTGTATGCTGTCCATCACCTAGGGATATTGGTGACAATGGATGTATTGGCAGGATGACTGTGCGCATTGATGGGGTTGACAGCTGTGTACTATCGATTGGCTGACCAACAACGGACCCTGGCACACCTCCCTGTGCCATTACACAGGTATCATCATTATCACTATCCCCAACAGCAGATTCAGGTTCCCTGCTGCACACCATCAGAGCAGCACCAGAACCTGTGAGAAGAAGACAGGAAACACAGTTTACAATGTGTACACAATGTTTACCACACATGCGCACATGCACACATGCGCACACGGGCACATGCACACATGGGCACACATGCGCACATGGGCACATGCACACATGTTCACTCCTCAGTACATGATACAAACACACAGACACACCTGCAATCACACACATAGCAATACCATTTTTGGGTATTATTACTATTACTATCATTAGTATTAAAGGATTGTTATTACATACTCACCAGCATGGATTGGCTGCCTTGCTGTTACACTAGAGGGACCTGCACAAATAAGACATTCATTGTCAGTGGGCACAACTGTGCCATTGATACTGTGAGTATGATACAGTTCAGTAGTACAACAGTTGGCTTTCACAGGTCTACTGCCAATATTGAGAATATCACTCTTGCACAATAATTACCAGGATAATAGCTACAAACACAGTACACACCTCACACATGCATAAACTACCAGAGTAGAGAACAGTCAACTATAGATATGGCATGTTACCTGCACGCTCCAAGTCCTCCTGCTGAGTGGCTCCAGCCTCCATCATTACATGTGTGTGTGTGGATGTTGTTGTTGTTGAGCTGGAGCCACAACACTTAGGAGGAGCCCCTCCAGTCTGGTGGGGGGGGTGTATAGCCGCCCCACCAACTGTGGCAAGCTGTTGCCTGTGGATATCAGACGCACGCTGATGGACATTTCTAATTAAATCACTGCAGTGATGGCGTACCTGCTCATATGTCCGGTTGTGCATGCCTATGTCATTTACCCGACGGACAAAGTCTTGCCACAGTGCAGCCCTCTCCTGCTGGTTCTGGCTGGTGCAGGAAAAGAGTGTGGCAAAATCCCGCACCAGGCTCTGGTGTATCTCCTCTTCCTCTGAAGAAGAGTACGTGGGATTGTGCTGGTGCACCATTGCCCTGGAAGGAAAAGAAAAATATGTGAGCAAGTGATATAGCACACACAAAACTCTACTGTAGTGATATCACTGAACTGCCATATATAGCATCTGTCTGTCTATTGGGGGATACACATGTAAATGACCACATATCAGTGCTCAGCCGACAACTCTGTGACAGTGCCTGGCACACTCCATACAACAAACAAGTATACTCCAGCAGTCGGCACACTGTTTGAGGTCCAGTGCACAGCCTCACACTGGGGGTTTGTATCAAGGTAATGTATGGGGAACATTGCCAACCCATGCAATGCATGCAATGCACAGTACAAATGTCACTGGTAATGCACCATAGTCTTTGTTGCCTTAACCATACCTACACCACAGTCACATACAGGGAACCACAGCACAACATATGGCAATGTAGTATGTTTGTATCCCAATACCTGACACATCTTTCTCTGACCTCACACCAAGGACACACACTACCATGACAGACACAAAGTCATGCTGAGCAATCACACCATTACAGACCTTGCACACAGTCAGTGGCACACTCATTCCACCTCACATAGTTGGTATTGCAATGAGTACATGTGTGTGTGTGAATTGTGTCATAGGCAGGTAGTATGCTATTAGGCCTGGGCCTACAGCAGCATACTGCTGTGCTACCCTGCCCCTTGGGACACATGTAATGTGGTTGTACTTGCTCCTGTCAAACAGTTACACAGGGTGACTCGTATGGCATACTACCTATCTGCATAACATTCAACAGGGGTATGTCTGACATCTACTAATGGGGAGCCTTGCTTTGTAATGCTGGGTGGTTTACTCCAGGGTATGGCTTATTTGTGGGTAGGAACCTGTACCTCCACCATGTGCTCTTTACTGCGGTGCCAAGGATGACAGACCTAGGTCATTTATGCTGGGGATATTGTGAGGTGTTACCATGGTTGTTGGACAACTGTTGTCGGTAGTTTGAGAGGCACTCTATCTGTGGTTTTGTCAGTCACTCTGCATAGGTAATGTGTTTGAGGGCATTATCACTGTTTGTTAGGTATGACTGTGTCCTTCTCCCTTTCTGTAGTTGTCATGGGAGGTACATACCATGTAGGACATTGTGAGGTGTAGAGGGGTACAGTGACCTACATTTCACTAGCTGACGCACAATTTCTGCTGACATGTACCATGTACAGGTATTACAAGACTGGTGTGCCACTGTGAATATCAAAGGGGAGGCTATTGTACACTTGTTTCCCATGTTCCCTCCTGACACATCCAGTAGTAGGCAGGCAACCACATATGTGGTGGTTAGTGGTGTAAGTGTTTTGGAATGGGGTATGGTACTCCTGTATCCACACTGGTGTTCAGTGCATGCTTTTGTCACCAGGCACCTGTTGCAATACATCTGCACACGTGCCACTCTCAGTATATATATATATATATATATATATATATATATATATATATATATATATGAGAGCGAGAGAGAGGGAGAGGGGAGAGAGCTAGAGAGAGAGATATTCATATAGATACATATCTTTAGACATTCATATCTATCTGTATATGTGTATGTATCTATATATATGTATGTCTCTATTACATAATATATGTATATACATATTCTATCCATCTATCTATATATGTTCATAGGTTCATAGGTAGGTAGTAGGCTATTGGCCCTTGGGCCCATACAAGCCTAGCCAATAAATGTAGCCTGGCTTTCGCCACCCAAGAAAGGTATTTTCCTATGCCCCTGTCGAGCAGAGCCACAGAAGTGATCCCCGGGGTGAATTTCCCATTTCCCATCCAGTCATCAAGATCTTTCTTGAAGAGTGCTAATGAGGAGCTCTGTTTGACATAGATAGGTAGTCTGTTCGAGTATGGGAAGTGTCTGGGACAGGACTCTTATCCCTCCAGCATGTTCTGTTTATTGTGGTGACAAGGTTTAGGTCCCTAGAGCATGTAGCTCAGAGGAATTGGGATTTCTTTAAGTGGAGCATGTCCAACAGCTCTAGGTTTGACATAGCTGTGTATGTTAGGCAGAGATCTCCCCTGAGTAGGCGATATGCCATGGAGTCAAGCTGTAGTTTTTTGAGACGGTCTGCATAGGGCATCTGTTTGAGGCCAGTAATCCTCTTTGTGAGGTATTTCTGTGGTCTTTCCAGTTGTTGTAGTTGTCTTGTAAGATACATACCAAAAGGGGCGTTGTACTCTATAATGGGTCTAATAAGTGATGAGTTGAGGGGAACAATGACCTCTTTTTTCTGGATGGGAATCCTTTTGTGATGAGATGAGCCACGTAGAAGGATTTCCCGACCACTGTGGCGATGTGATTATCAAAGGAGAGACTACTGTCCTCCTTTGTCCCAAGGTCTATTATCACATTTTCGGCATTAAGTAGACTACCAGCTATGTGGTAGTTAATGGGTACAGAGTTTTTACCAAAGGGGATGACAATACACATTTTGGCATTGAGCTTCAGGCCATGGCTTTGATACCAGGTATCTGTCTCAGTGAGGCCCTTTTGTAGTTTGCCCACATCGTTAGGAGTTGCGATTATGGCTCCTAGTTTGTAGTCATCTGCAAACTTTGTTAGTCAAAGACCTTCTGTGTTGGCCTGCACTTCAGAGAAGTAGATACCAAACAGGAGAGGACCCAGGACTGAACCCTGTGGTACTCCACTTGTCACTGGTCTGATGTCGGATTTGGAATACGCTACTTTCACAGTGTGGGTTCTGTCCATGAGCCAGTTGGCAACCCATCTTATGACATAGGGATTTATACCTAGTTTAGTGTGCTTATCTATAATTCCAGAATGGGGGATGATGTTTAAAGCCTTGGCGAGATCTACATAAGCTGTGTGAACCATTTTACCATCATCTATGGCTTTGGTGACTGCTTCAAAGAAGTCAATCAGGTTTAGGAGACATGATCTGCCTTTTACAAATCCAAACTGAGTAGGGTCCAGAGTTTGGAGATTACCAATGACTTTGTTTATGAGTTCCATGATGACACATTCCATGGCCTCGCAGACCAGGCTCGTCAGGCTAATGGGGGTGGTAGTTACCGTGGTCCGTCGTGGCTCCCCCTTTGTGGAGTGGGATGTGTTGTGGTGCGCCATTCAGTGGGTACAAAGCCTGAGGTGAGGCTATGATTGAACATGGTACTGCGGTAGGGTGCCAGTTCATTCAGTGGTTCGTGTAGAACACAGCCTGGGATATTGTCAGGTCCCATGGATGCTGTGTTCTTGGCTTTGGAGAGTGTGTTTTTTACCTGTGCAGCAGTGATTATAGGAACTTTGCATTCTTCCAGTATAGAGATGGGCCCTCTAGGGGGTGAGAGGGGGGTAAAGTTAGCACTGAACCTATCTGCCAGGATGTTGGCAATATCAGTTGGTTCTGTATATTTAGTGCCTTTATGCTGTAACACAGAGCAGATCTGAGTGTTCCCATTTAGATTCTTGACATAGCTATAGAATGCTTTGTAGTTGTCTTTAGAGTCCGTGGCAATTTTGTTTTCATAACTAGTTTTGGGGGATTTTATGAGGGATCTCAGCTTCTTACTGAGGTTGACCAGGGAGTTCCTCCAGTCATGGGAATTTACTTATTTTTGCAACAGTTTCTTTCTTCTGTTGTAGAGTTTGTTTATGGCAGAGGACCACCAGACTGGCTTCCTTTGTCTGGAGGATAACATCTTGGTTCTATTAGGGATAGCATGATCCATGCACTCGTGTAAGTGCTTATACAGTGCATTTGTGTAGGATTCGGCAGTCATACCTCTATTGTCCGTCTGCATGGGTGTCATGTAGTTTGCCACTTTTGTCTTGTGTGAAGTTGGCTTTTGAGAAGTTTGTTACGATGGTTTCCCTAATTGGTGCTGGGGGTGGGATGTGAATGTCTAGGCTGATTACCTTGTGGTCGGATCTGACCAACGAGGAATTGACCTCTGGTGTGGAACACCGGTTTCCCATGTTGGTGATGACCAAGTCTGGGATATTGCTGCCCCTGGTGGGGGTGTGAATAAGTTGATCCAAGGCGTTGGTATTTATGAATTCTAGAAAACATTGAGCAAAAGAGTTGGTACAGGAGTAGTTTTTCCAGTTAATGGTGGGGTATGTGAAATCGGCCATTATTAGGGTGTTGGGTTGTACCCAGTACTTTCCAGTGTATCATGAAATGAGGGGTGTGAATCCTGGGGCATGGTGGGGGGTCTGTAGCAAGCTACAATTTGGATTGCGGTCTTGCCCAGAGTTAGTTGCACTTGGATAATCTCAGATGCATTATGCTGTGCAACTAGCCTGGAGGTGTGGATATCCTTAATGAATATGGACACGCCTCCACCTTTAGTGCTTCTTTCTGGGTTAGGTGGCCAAAAGGTGTGGTATGAATTGAAGCCTGGTAATGCAGGGGTGCTCTCTGGAGCTTTGAACCAGGTCTCTGTCACTGCACAGATGTCACAGATGTCATCGTTTATGGTGGTGAATTTGTCATTTGAACCTTGCCTGACAAAGGTACTATAGGGGTGGCAAGAGTCTTAGCCAGTGTCCGGAATCCTGAGGGCGACAGGTGCAGGCCGTCTCTGGCAAAGCATCATGGACTGGCGATCATGTCGTCCCAGGCAGACAGATGCTGGATCCCCTTAGAATGACACCAGAAGCTTAGCCAATTGTTGAGGTCAATCATTTTGTCCTTATACTGTGGTATCATTATGGGTCTATCTATTTCTACATCCCTCTCTATCTATGTATACATATATGCATATTATATATAGATACATATATAAATATACATACATATACATATAATCTATATACCTTTTTATTTACACATACGAATACACACACTAACATACTGCTAAACATTCATTACTGTACAGCCTACATTGTACGTTTCACTACAACCTACATTGATATGTGCACATAGCATCCTTAACATACATATGTATGTCCAGCCTTCACTAACAGTTGCAGTATGTCCCCTGCCCTATGCACATCTTCATAGATATATATATATATATATATATATATATATATATATATATATATATATATATATATATATACAGACTGCTAACACATATGGAGGGTTCACAGTATGTAGACTATTACATTATTAGTTTACATTACCTTTGTTGGACACTGCGCCTGCTGTTCTGTATTGTTTTATTTTCGACTGTCTGTGTCTCTTATTCGTTTTTTTTTTTTCTCTCTCTCTCCCTCTCCGGCTGTTGCAATGAAAGTATTGCAGGTGTGGACTGGGAGTACAGGCTGCTTTTTGTAGGTATATGCAGATGTGCATGTGATGGCCTCTGCACCAATTGTTAGCCAGCATTTGCTAATTGCATGCAGCTACTGTGTGGTAATTGCAGTTCTCACTGTGATTTCAGGACAGTGCTATAAAATGTTAGGTGAGGTAGGCGTAGCCCTTTCAGATTTTCAAGGTGGGGACCATGCTGGTATGCTGTGGACACTGTTGTGTGAGCGTAAAGGTTGGTATGTCTCTCATATTTCAGGCTGTGTTGTAGGCACTGACATGCATGTTGTACTGACACCTGACTATTGCTTCCTCCAGGTTATTCTTCTCAGTGTGTATATTAACTGACACCTAATAATACTAATACTGTTTAAATGGGAGTATGTGCTTTCCTGTGGGACTTGTGGAGTAACTGGTTTACAGCAGTGGCTCTTGCAATTTCTTGCTATGGCTTCACTATTTAGCCTTTACATTCACTCCTTGAAGGGCCCGCTAGGTGTCTTTACTGGAATGTCTTGCTATGGCTTTCCTATTTTCCATTCACATTCACTCCTTGTAATGCTTGCTATATTTCTTTCAGCAGCAATTCCTTATATGTTTGTTGTGGTTTGGTGGTACTGCATGCAGTCTGGTCTGGCCAAGGTGTGGGGCTTGACACCTACAAGGGTATTTTATTTTGCTGCTGAGTAGTAGTGGCGCCTTGTACTTTGTACTAACAGTTATGGATAGCAGGCACATGCAGTGCTTGTAAACTGCTATACTGTCCTCCTGTTATTAGTTGGATACCTCCTTTGATATTTGTGGGTTGTACACCTACATGTGGGTGTGCTTGTGGAAGCTATTCTACAGCTATTCACAAAGTGTGTGACAGCAGACAGAATGATATGTCTGTGAGTTTGTGACACTTGCAGGCCTCAGATACTCACTCTCAGGTGTATCTTTTATCAGCCTCAGGGAATGGTTCATATCAGTGGGATACACCCGTGATATATTTCAGATATTCTGCAGTTGTGACTGTGGGGTATTTTGAGCATGTGTATTAATACACCATTTCTGACATGCACGTAGTGCATACTTTCAGTATTTGACAGTTACCATTACGTGGGACAAAACACCTTTCTGCCTACTGTTAGTACGTTTCACAGGGAGTCAGTGGGGCACAGTTAACATTTGTTTTCAAATCAGGGACATCCCTGTAAATCAGTCCCAGCTGCGAGGTCTGGCCTCTTACCTGTTCAAATATGGCAGTGTTTATCCTGCTCTGATAGTGTGTGTGGTTTGCAAGATGCTACTGTCACATTATTACCTACTAGCTACCGACTAGCATGGCTGTTTCTCTTATCACAGTAATGTTATACAAATCCACATGAATTGCCAGTAAAGATACAAGAAAAGCTTTGTATAATAGCCTTCCTATATTCCCTTTACATTCAGTCCTACTATTTCATGATATATTGCTTTCAGCACAAAGGTCTTGTATATCAGTCATGGCTTAGTGGTAAGTCATGCAGACTAGTGTTTCCAAGGTCCTGGGTTCGAGACTGACAGAGGAATTTTATTTTGCTGCTGAGCAGTCTACAAGCCTTGTCATTCAGAGTGACTAAGGCATTTTTAAGCAGTTGTAAGCGGGTTAGCGCTGGTTTGCGCGGAGCTCACGCATGCGCACTGTCGCTTAGCTTTGCGCACACGCTTAGCTAAGCGCACACCTGCTTACAACTGCTTAAAAGTGCTTACTCTCGCGCACACCCACGCTAATTTCTTTGAGATAGGACAGTGGTGAAAAAGGGGGCACAAAGAGGGCAGGACAGTAGGAAAACAAGCTCGGGATTTGCAGGAAGGATGTAGCAAAGGCCCATAGCTGCCCATTTCTTTATCAGCAGCAGTTGTGCATATGTCTGTAATTTGGTGTGGAATTTGAAACCTTCCACCCCTGAGAGAGGGGTGAGGACAACAAAATATGTTGTACAGCCAGTTGTAATTACCACTTCACATGTCCAGCAGACATGTCTGCAAAATAGGCAGCTATGTATGGGGCGTATTTTTTTTGCGGGAACAGAGTGCCCTTTTTTTTTTTTTTTTTTTTCAGGTCAGAGTGGAATGTGTGAGGTACAGGAAGTAGGTATATTTGGGGAGGTAGGTAGGGGAGGTTAACAGACAAGACAAACAAGACGCATACAGGGGCGGAGTATGACACGTGGGGGGGAACACAATTGACGGGGACGGATGTTAAGATATCGCGAGCCCATGAGCCCACAGATGGCAACAGTGGAACTGAGATCCCCACCCATGGGCAGTTGCCACTGTGCCTTCACAGCCCAGGACGGGGCTGTGCTGGGGGCTGTGTAGGACGGGCAGCAGGGACACCCGTGAGTTGTGCCACCCAAGCCTCAAGCTGGCGTAGGGATTCAAGCACAGAATGCCTGATCTCGCTACGCACCACAGACTGGACACTTTGGAGGGTGAGTGGACTGTCTCCTCCGGCCACACTTGCAGAGAGGGGACGAGCCCCATCCCCTGCAGTGCTTCCACCCGAAGGTGGCACAGGGCCACCGGAGGAAGTTCTGGCCTGGGCACTAGTGCCAGGTGCACTCGCCAGCTGAGGTGGGAGAGTTGGGTCCGCTGGAAGCCGCCTTCCCCGTTGTCCTATGTTTAGAAATATTTTATGACATTTTGCGTTAGTAACAAACAATACCATTCCAAATTAGTTGTAACAGCATGCATCAGTATTCCCATTAACCAAACACCCATGAATTCCAAACACTGAACAGCAAGCATAACACATGCATATTTTGAACAACAGTACACAATCCAACAGCATGCATGGTCGATTGATGGCAACAGGCCATCAGGTTTGGATATGTGAACAGGGCACATGCAGCAACGTACATGCAAATATGTTTGAACCAACAGGACAAATGTCCATAGGAACTGATTGTGAATACACATACCCAGTTTGTTGTGGAATGGCATTATTTGTGAATATAGAGTAGGGTGAAAAAATATTTCATTAACAACTTCAACTACATATACATATGCTGTACATCTCTAGTAGCTGCAGATATATATACCTTACAAGTCTTAGTACAGTTTCCTGTATGTAACCTTAGGAATGTTGGTGATGGGACTGTTACTGCTACATTAATATACATTGCATTTTTATTCATACACATTTCATATCTGGCTATGTTCAGGTACAGCATCCTGCTACATTTCATTTATATGGCTCTAGACAACTGTGGATGTTCATTATTTCATACAACCATACTATCTCCATATTGCAAGGGTACAGCAACATATCCAAATTGTGGGACAGACGCATTCCAGCTTCAGTACTTTATTTCAAACATTTCACTGTTTGGTTGTTTGTGGCTGTCTCATTCATTTCATTATGTACTGACTGCAGTATACTTTATTCAGAAGTTATAACAGCTTTCTTGGTCGATTCATACCTCTTTCTCACAGTCTCACTTGTTTTATTTTTACAATTCAATATGGTAATTTATTCTAGGCGTTATTAACATGTCATACTTGATTACACCAATCCTTTCCAACAGACTCACTTGTTTCATATGGCAGATTTTCTAAGGGGATGTATTTGACACATGTCTATTATCTTTAGCTTGTTTACCACTGATTTTCAGGCTGCTGCAGGTTATCTGATATTACACTTCAGGTGGGTAATCACTATTTCAGACTTGTTTACTTTTTATTTCTGGATTACAGGCTGCATCACTTATCTAATCATACAGTACTAGCAGAATCTTTCTTCTAGTGTTGTTTGAACTTTATTAATATGTAACTACAGTGAACTCTTTTACAAGCTGTCTCACTTATATTGTACAACAATTACAGAAGTATAATTACTAACATGCCTGGTGGTGCAACCGCTCCAGCCTATCACCATAGGCTTGCCGATTCGTGGAACGCACACCTGCAGCTGTAATATAAATGAAGTAATATTGGAACGTACATCTCCATAATATCAGCTAGGATAATTCCTTACATACATAATTACATGGATACTTACTCAGTAGTGGGGTATTGGGCATTTGCCGGGCCTCCTGGATCCAACGGTTCAGTTGGTCCTGCTTCCATCTCTTCAGGTCCGCATGGTGGTGATGGACCTGTTCACCAGTCCTTGGTATGCCTGTGGCACTGGTGAGATCATGTGCCAACCGGTTCCACGCCTCTGCCTTATATGCACCCCACAGAACCTGGCCCTGCATGAGTTGAGCCTCATGATCGTGGACTAGGAGCCAAACCATGTATTTGGACTCCTTAACACCCCACCTCTGTGCTCGAAAGTGACTACCCTCTCCTACACCTGCCATCCTGACTGCAAATAGGTTCCACAATCAGTTATGCTGTGTATTCCTGCCTATGGGGCTTATATATGCCGTTTTTCCCGCACTTATCTGTGATTGGCCATTTTGGAATTGTATCAGCTTCACAAAACCTGCTTTGTCATGCTTCTATTTCCATTCATTCCTATATATATGCTAATACTGCATTTTTCAGTACAGCTGTCATGGCTTAGTGGTTCAGTAGTTTGACTATGATGCACAGTATCCTGGGTTTGAGCCTGGGCATTGCTTTTTGTTTTATTTTACTACTGTCCAGACAGGCTAGGAGGTGTGTCTGTTTAAAGGCGGCTTTGATACAGGTTGCTCAACGTTGCCCGCCGGTAAGCCGGTTGACGCGCTGGGCAGCTCCGTGCAAACGGGTTACGCTGGTTAACGTGTTATTTGGCTATGAGCACGCATAATACGCTGTATGAAATGTTGCGCAACTACGGGCACACACTTTCAGCGTGTTAAAGCACTGCTCAACTCCGGGCACTCCTATTACACCTGTTAAACCACTGGTCATCTGCAGGCAAACATACTCAGCTTGTTAGAGAGCTGCTCAGATATGGGCACTTATAAAATATTTTATTTTTTTATTGTGTCAGATTTCTTCATAAAAACATGGCCCATTTCATTGCATTTTACTTAAATTATAATTGTGTGTGTGTGTGTGTATATATATATATATATATATATATATATATACATACATACATGTCAGGGGATTGTTTCGTGCTTATTTCACTAAAAATAAAAAAATGATGATGTTGGGGCTCGAACCGTGACTGCCTCCTCTTTGGCCGACGTCTCTACCGCTACGCTATTGCTACTTGGCTTATTTTTCCTATTTAGAGCTTATATGCTTTTTCAATGACTGCTAACTGTGGCTGAGCGAAGGGCACACCCGCGCAAACGAGCGCAATTACGGGCAAACATTTTTGAAATAAAAAAAAAAAATAAACTCTTCATTTTTACATTTTACATTTCAGTTGGGTTAATAGTCTGTAGGGGCATGTGTGCTGTTGTGTTTCTTGACATTTCCGCGCACTTGCTTGTGGGAGTTTCCTTTTAGGACTGTGATTCTTCTGGGAGCGTGTCCCTTTGCAGGTCTTGCCATGCAAACACGCCTCCTACATTGCTACACGGACTGTGTTAGCCTAGGGTGTGATTCAGCATGCCCTCATGAATATGCATGGCATGCTGACATCACCCCGTTTAACTGCAGCCTCCGTGTAAGACTTGCTAACTCTTACACGGAGGCTTTGTGAATCCTGCAGAATGATTTTGGATACAATGCCTTACAGAAAATAACCCTGTAAAGTGTTGTATTCAAAAGGTATTCTTAAAAGTAAGGTATTGTGGGAATGTGAAAAGGAATGTCTGCAAATAAGAGTATAGAAAGTAAGTTAGGGGGGTTTGGAATTTACTGGAGAAAATTAAAAACGGAATCAGTGTATTGAGAGCAAATAACTTAAAAGGGAAAGGTGATAGTGTGGGATGAGGGCAAGCATGTTAGAGATTGCCGCCTTTATCCAGTGATTGATAACTGAATGTAAACAGAGATGGTGGAAAAGAGTGCTAAGTGAAAGACCAGTTGTAGAGTTTTTGTTGAGTCGAGAACAGAAGCTGCTTCTAAAGAAGCAGTAATTAGTAGGGCATGTGAAGTATTGCATGTTAACTGTAAATCTGGTCAGAAAAGACTGGGGAAAAGAGAATGAAAAGACAGTTTACAAAGAAACCATATGAAGAAATTCATATTGTTCCCAAGTGTTGAACAAAGTGCAGACTGTTCAAGATTTTTCTGTAGAAATGTTTTATAGGTATTTTTATACCAGAAGTAGACTTCAGAGGATATTTTTCCTATTCGACAGCAAATGCTGTAATGTCATGGGTAAGAGACAGGTAATTAGGCATGTTTTTCAGGAATGTAAAGAGCTGACAGATTTTAGAAATTCTCTGCAGAGTATTTTCATGTGGGGAGAACAAATGGTTGTATCTAAGAAAATTATTGTTTTGAGCTGGTGTGTGTGATCTGAATTGCCTTGGCCTTACCAAATTTAATGTTATTGGCTGCCAAGAAAGCAAATTCTTGGGAACAATATATGCGACATTATGTTCAGAAAGAGGTGTGAGATTTAAGGGATGGCAGGAAATGAGCAACTTGTATAATGCTTTTTTAACACCTGTATTGAATTGTCAAACAACACAAGCAGGTTTATATTAATGTAAATGTAGTCAAACCATATTAACAAATTCACATTTACAAACATTATGCATCACCTATATTATTATATATCATATATAATCTAAGCAACATTACATAAATTATTCAATCCCTGCCTTCTGTTAAACCTCATTTCTTCTCTCAAACATTTTTCTGCAGATAGTTTCCACAATTTCCATTTTTTATGTAATTTACTCCATCCGTTTTCTAAAGATCCTACTTCATGTTCTTTTATCTCTGTTACAGTATTCACTATTTCATGTATAGTTATTTTAGATTTTGATTTCCATTTTCTAATAATTGCTTTTTTTGGCGGCCACCAGACTTAAACTTAACACAGCCTTAGTATGTCTAGTAGACAATTCAGATCCTGTATTCCAGCTTAAAAAAATCAGTTCCTTAGTTGTAGTCATTTACTGACCCAGTATTCCTGAGAGAGTACTCTATAGGGAATTTTTAAAGTCTGCCAATTCATTACAGACACAACATAGGTTTCTAGTTACCTCTTTCTTCCCCATCATACCTCCAACATTTGTCATGTAACTGAGGAAAAATTATTTGGCGTCTGCTTGGGATGTAAAAATATTCATTCATACACTTTCCAGGCAAAAATCCTGAAATCTTATAGCTTTTCTTTCATATTTGGGAGCCGTACATATGTCATCATATTGTTTCTGTGTAAATTGCACATCTAATCTCTCTTAATCTTTTTTGACCCCCTTCTAATTGATTCCAATAGTTATCGTGCAGTGTTTGTATGCCCTCTAATTATCCCTTTTTAACAGCATCTTCTGTTCTAGAGTCGATTACAAACTCAGCCTGTATAGGTCTTCTGTTTAAGATTCCCTTTGCCTTTCTCTTTGTCTATAATCTGATTTCAGTCCCTCGTAGGGAAGGCAATCACTAGCCTGCAATCTAAATATCATCTTGGCCTCCTCCCATTGTATTACCTAACCTCTTAAATTATTTGTTCCCAATACCTTGGTTCCTTTGTCAGCTTCCTCCAGTAAATTCCAGCCCCCTCTTGCTTATTCTCTGCACCCCTAATTGCAGTCATCCCTATTGGCAGAATCATCTTTCTTCATGTTCATGTTGGCTTAGTTGTTGGTATACTTCTGCTTTATGAATATGCTGTGTAACTGTTTTTATTCTCGCTAAGGATCTGTTTACAAAATCCCATTCTTTCTTTATTTCTTGAATTCCCTCCCTGCTTCATCATCATCCCTTTCCACGCAGAATTGCAGCTTTCTGCTTGTGTTATGTACAAGAGCCTTAGCTGTACAGATCTAAAATATTCTAAACTTCCTTGTTTTGTTGGGAAGATCATTTTGTCTATTGGGAGGATCAGTTTGTCCCCCTTGACTCTTGCCTTCTTCCTCTCACAAGTAAAATCATTTAATTCCTTATTAATTACTGTCCACAACTTCTCCTCTGGTTGATAGAAATGTGCCTGACCTGTGTATAAAACTAATGGGACTAAAAACATTTTACTGCTTGTATCTTGTTATCCATATCTGTAGGCAAGAGCTTCCAGATTCTCAGTTTTTGTGTTATGTTTTGTTTAGTCTCTTTCCAAAAATCCTTAGCTGCTATAACAAAACCCTTTTTAACCCATACTCCTAAATACTTCAGTTTGTCTTATCCCCGTAAATATGGGTATTGCCAAACCAGTTCATGAGTGGATACAAAGTTTATAGCTGTAGTCTTTATTTTATCTTCATTAATTATATATCCTGAAAACGCTCAGAACTGTCTCAGAATGCTCAACAACACTGAAATGTCCTTTTCTGGTTCTGTCGGACACAAAATAATATCCTCTGCAAATAAAACCAACTTCTTGAACCGTACCAATTGAATCCTTGAATTTCAGTCTCACTAATTTTCTTTGCCAGTAGTTTTAAATATAACGCAAATAACAAAGGAGAAAGAGGACACCCCTGCCTGGATCCTCTGTTCAGACACAAGTTATCAGAGAGGAACCCTCCCACTTTGATTTTTGCTTCCGATCCATCATATAGCCTTTAAATTAACCTTATTTTGTATCAGGAATGCAAATGCTTCCATTGCCCTACTCATAAAATTCAATCTTACTCTGTCAAATGCTTTCTCTGCATCAAGACCTACAAATAACAGTGGTATTTTCTTACGTTTTTCTTCCCTTTGGATCATTGTTCTATTAATATTATCAAATGTTTGCCTTCCCTCCACAAAATGACTTTGGTCCAGATTTGTCAATTTTGGCATCACCTTTGCCATTCTTTTAGCCATTATAGACATAATCACTTTATAATCATGGTTTAAAATTGAAATGGGCCTAAATGAAGCTAGATCAGATGGGTGTTTACATTGTTTAGGTATTGCAGCCACCACATCTTTTTTCCTGGATGTTGGTGCCTCCCTTCCTTTAAAACTACTGTTAAAACCTTCCCAGATCTTTATCATTTTCTTCCGCTCCTAGCTTCTAAACTTCCACTGGAATACCATCCATTTCTGGAGACTTTCCTACAAAGTGGTTATACATCACAATTTTTATCTCATCTCCTCCTATCTTACTGTTAGCTGTTGAGCCTCATCTACTTCTAACCTTGGCACATTTAAGTCTTCTGTAAATATTCCCATCTGTGCTTTTTCTTGATTTCCCCATTTCTCTGCTTTTTTAAAATTTTCACATGATTTCTGATATCTCTAATACCTCTACAGGGTTTCTGGTTATTTTTCTAGTTATAGGCTCCTTAAGTTTGACAACAACCCTTTCTACTTTCTGTTGCCTAAGTCGTTGTGCCAAAAGTTTTTGTGCTGTGAAGTTATCAAAAGACAGTTGCATAACAGCAATATTTCCAAACTCGTGCATATTATCCAGGTACTTCCTTATTTTCCCTTTAGCACTCTACAGTTGTGCCGCTTGTTCTGTGAGATTTTCCTTATTTTGTAATATTTCAGCCTTTGTCTAACTTGTATAATATTGGAGTGAATTAAGACGGTGAAAATAAAGTATGTACTACGTGACAATAAGAATGGGGGGAACTGATATTACTGTTTTCTTTTCTTCTGTTAATGTGTATAACCATGAAAATGTGATGATGTCATAAAGATGTTTTAAAAAAGGTCAGTCGTACTGTTCTGACTAGAAAACAGTTGTTACCAGTTTCAAACCTTGGTCTTGCGCGAGTTCCCAGGATGTTTGCAAAGTGTATGCCAGTGGTAACAGCTCTCTTTTAAGATTGTGGGACACCAGTGGGTTCACTTACCTAGGTGGCTGGCTTCAGCTGACTGTATGTAAAATTGGTGTTGCAACAGTGAGTTTCTGCTTCACTCATTTTACTCTTTCAAGGTTACAATGAACTTTTCAAAGTTTCAGCTTCTGCTATTTCGTGTACTGACATTTATAGGTTCTGTAGAAATCAGCACTTGCCTGGTATTCTTATGTGGAGAATAAGAGACGTATTCAATCACCTTGTCCACTGTTAGTCACTTACCGTGACCAGAATGAGTCTCTGAGATCCACGGCTGATGGCAGAGGTCAGCTTCATTCTGCCCTCATGCCAAGTAACATGAGAGCCTTACCTTGGTCCTCATGGTGTAACTGAATCAGGAGGATGCTTTGGACATGATTGGAAAGCTGTTGAAGGTTCTGTAAGATGCACACTAAGTGTTGGTCTGTCTCAGTCCACTTACTAATGGAAGACCATTTACCCAAGAAACATTAGTGGTCATTTGCAGCAGATGTGTGTGGATTTGGGGGTGTGAATTGGAAGGTATGGCTACCCCAAGGGCTTTTGTTTAGCCAGGAGTCTGCCCTGCACATCAGCACAATGGAGAAGAGAATTTTTTTTTTCCATGCTAGTTTTCCTAGAGGTTTTTACACAGTCATATATTCTATTTCAGTGGTATGATGGCTTTTTATGTCATCAAGTAAGGGGGCATTCTCTCCTCCCCTTGTGCAAAAAAGCCATGAGAGGGCAACCAGTTCCTCTTAGCAGTTCATATACCAAGGTAGACTACTTCCTTAGCAGGGTAAGATGTTATACACTGATGTCCCATGAGTACTCCTAGAGTCCATTTGTAACCAGAAGAATTTGCAAACAGTGGGACAGTTTGTGACCTCTCTGACTGACCAGTACAACTTCTTTCCCCTGATTCTTCTACTCGGTAGCAAGATTCTAGATGCTTTGATGAAAACCCTGGCTTGAGGTGTTACTGTTTTGCTTTTCTCCATTTCCTCTGTTGATAAAACTTGATTACATGATAAAGTTATTCTTGTACCACAGTTTTGGTTCAAAGAGCTTAGTTTCTGATATAACAGCCCTTTCTTCCAGACTTTTTTCTTCAGCTGTTTCTACATCAAAGGCTTCTGATCTGCCCACACAAGAAGATCCAACCGTTTAGGCTGATGGGTTGTTTACTGTAGTTCCACTGATATTTTAGCAGCATTAATCAGTAGGGTAGCTTATTTTGTGAACTTGTCATCTAACTTTAAAAAAAAAAAAAAATATATATATATATATATATATATATATATATATATATATGTGTGTGTGTATGTGTATATATATATATATATATATATATATATATATATATATATATATATATATATATATACATATACATTCATATATATATATATATATATATCCATCCCCCTTCTCAGCATCAATTCCACAGGTTTTAAAGGGGTTTGCCTGAATTTTTGAGGTCAGGCATTAGTTATTTCTCTGTCCAAGTTCACTCATGTGGCCCTTTAGATTTTTATCGCAGTCAGGGTACTTTGTCCTTGGTCTTAGTGAAGTACATAAAATAACTACTTCAGGTCTCCCTGTAAAAGAAGCTGCTAGCCTAGTGGAAAATTTTCCAGTCAACAAAGAGTAAAAAAGTAAAATAAAAGTCTTTCTGAGAGAAGCTTTTCTCCTTAGGCCTCTCTTGAGAAATATTATTTTCTTTAAGCTGTGTAGGTAAGGATGGAGAAAGGTTTTTTCTTCCCCTTTTTGGGCATTGTTTCTGTGGCACTTCCTCCAAAAGAATTTTAGGCTGTTTCTGTTAAACCCTTTTAACTTGTCTTTCAAAAGGTAAGGTATCCTTTGCTAATGGAATTTTGTTCATGACTAACAGAGCCACTGAAATTAATCTGGGGATTTTCTGTATACTGTGGTAAGTGGCACTAATGCAAGAAAGCAATTACCTCTCAGCAGTCCCTGAATTTTGCTGGTCATCCCCGATTTTGCCTCATATTTTTGCCTTGTCCCTCATAAAATGTTGGATTTTTGTGGTACATAACTGTTGTATGAAGGTAATATTTCATATTTCTTATTGATCATAAAATGCATACTGATGCAAAACCTGTTGTTCTAAAGTGGATTGAGTAATATTTAAAATAGCACCTGATTGTGGGCCTTGCCCCAGTATTTTTTTGGCTTTGTTCATGATTCTTGAGGAGAGAAATTGAGCTGTGTGAAGATTTGAAAGCTGTGCAATTTTGTGTAGATGACTAGGTAAGTCTTTATTTTTCTAATGACAAGTAATGGAAATGTATTGGTCTGTTCCAAAAACATAGTATACCAGAGCTGTCATTACATAGTATACCAGAGCTGTCATTACAGCAATTACTTTCTTTAGACGGCGTATATGCATCCAAAGCTTTGTCATCTTTGAGTACCTTAGCAAAACAGTTCAATTTTGGTGTTACTAAGCTTTCTTTTAGGGTCTCAGTGGTCAGAGTTTTTTTCTTAGGGCACCTACAGGAGTGTCGTCTGAGGACTCTATCCTAGCAGTTTCTGCAGCCAGAGTTGTAAAGTATCCAGACACCAGTCTGTATTTTTTTCCAGATTATTCAGAAATGAAACCCCTCTTCTAGTTGTCTGGTAGGCCCAGTGCATGACCACATTTTTGAAGAATTCTCTCTGTCTGCTAGCACCTTTTATTCAAGTAGTTTTGGTTGCTGGCAGATTTGATCCAGAGAGAGTTAATTGGTGACTAAGATGCATATATCTCTTCAGTTTTGAAATCAATGGTAACATGATTGTTTTTTGCTGACAGTCAGGTAACAAGATATGGGCACCATTCTTTACTGTCCCTGTTTTTTTTTTTCTTGTTCCCTCTCTCTCGTAAAATTTTAGATTTTCTGCTAAATCTTTGAGGACTGTAGCCAGTCAGTAATGAAGGGCATTAGTTTCATACTTCTTATTTTGTGAAACATACTGAGGCAAAACCTGACATTTCACTGTTTAAGTGAGAGTAGTAGTTAAAAACTGTCCTTGATTTTGTGCCTTTATCCCTCCACTATTTTTGGCTTTCTCATGAATTATTGAGCAGAGAAATTGAACTGTGCCGGGCTCATTGCTGCATCACTGATTTCACAGAATGTTCTTAGATTTTCCTCATAATTTGGTATGTTCCTTGAAAAATGGATGGTTTTCTGGCAAATTGTTGAGTATTGAACACCACACCAACCAAAAATGCTGGCTCACAATTCTAATCCTAATGGGTTACAAGCTACTATCCTAGAACATATTGATAAAGGTGTACTTTCTTATCATTTGTATAAAAAGAAGTTGCTGTATAAAGAAAGTATTTTTATTTTGAAATATGATACTTTATTTCCTCAGGGTCTGAATGTAGAATGTAACTGGAGGCTTTTAATTTGATGAGGTTTCTTAATGTTATTGATTAATTGATTAATGTTGATTGTTTAATTGTTTGATGTATTAAGGTATTTAAGCTGTGTTGGTTATCTGATGTTTTATACTCCTTGAAGGCGTTGCCGAAGCGCTAGAGGTACAATAAATTAAGTGTACATAGTGGATTCTTCGTCTGTGGTCTTCAGTCAAATTGTTGAGTGTTGCAGTCCCTAAGTAATGACAGACTTTTGAGTTTGACTTAATATCCTTCAGAAAATGCATGCCAATACAAAACTTGTTATTCTGGCAACTTTCTAAGGATTTAAGAGAAGCATTTTCAAATCTGTCCCTGATTTTGGTTCTTGGATCCCAGTTATTTTTTTTTACTTTATTTTTATGTTGACTGTTACAGTCTGACATTTGATAGGTACATACAGAGATGGTTGTTGGGGCTGTAAGTGGATGAAAATGACTGACGCTGTTGTTATGAGTAAGTTAGTCTGTAATCTGGCTTTACTGGACTAACGTACATTGTCTAAAACAAGTTAGAATACTTCATTCAGTCCATTTTTTTATTATCACAAATGGACATCTGAGGTGTACACATTCAGTAAAGCGGCCCCAATTGATGGGCACAAAGGCCATCTATGGATAGAAATGACTCACCTCTGCTATCTTTTTACCGTTAAATAGCTAATGATCTGGCATGGCAAGAGCAGTGTAGCACAGTGGATTGCATTTGCTGAAATCAGTGTAAAATGACTGTTGCTGTGGCTTATGCTTATGTGTGTGTGGGGGGGGTGTTGCAGCATATTTAAAGGGCAACAGTTTAGCCTTGATTTGTTTCACTTTCCTTCACAGTCGAGCATCAGCAATGTACACTGTAAGTAGCTCTCTTTGGTGGTCTGGGCAGAGTGTGTTTATGCAGCTGATCATTGGTACAATGGTGCATTGTGTTGCAATCTCACAGCACTTGTCCCTCTTTGTGTTATTGACTGTTGCTCTTTCTGTGTAAAGTCTGCCCGTGCTGCCTTGCTCTGCTGGCTTTTTTCTAGGTGTCCTGGTTTCCTTGAACACCAAAACATGACATAGTTGGAATGATATTCTTCCAGTTTGCTTGTTGGTAAGCTTGCAGTGTGCATGTTTATGCATATTGTGATAGAACTGGCATGTTATGGGCAGTGTGTATGTGTGTCCATGAGTGAAACGACAGTGTATGTTATGATGGACATGGCATGTCAAGGCCAGTGTCAGTATGTGCATGTTTTGAAAGATGATCACTGATTTTTTTTTTAATCTGTAGACATGCACAGTATTTGCTGGTACATTCATTAAACATGTGGATTAAAAAAAAATAGTCATTATCTTTGAAAGTTGAGGCATAAAATGCAGCATAGAACATCTAGACTCTTGGTGCTTCTGGGGTCCTAGCAGCCCCTCCAACTGCAGTGAATGTGGAAGTGAATTTTGGTCTAGACTTAATAAGAACCTCTGCCCTGGGCCCAACTAGTATAAAATGAATCCCGCTTAGAGGTAGGCTCAGAAGTTTGCTGTAGCTTGTGCAGGGGTTAGGAGCAGTGTGATCGTTATTTATTTTTTTCTTTCCTTGCAATCAAACCATAGAGGAGTACACAGAAGGTCATTATAACCTGTCCAGAGGCAAGAAGTTGAAATATTTTACTATACAATAGTTCTTTTTTCGTTTTTCTCACAATTTAACATGGCACATATAATACAGGTTGCTGTCTTTTTGAGGCAGGGGTAAAGAGGCATGCTGTGTGTGTCTGCGTCTCACAGCAACAAGTTCAGCTATGTTCCTGTCTCTTATCAGAAGGGTACACAGAAGGTGTCTGTCTTTTTCGGAGGGAGAATAGTGAGGAGGCATGCTGTATACATCTATGACAAAAGCAACTTCAAATATGTGACTTTAGAGAGAGAGGTGCACAAAAGGTGACTACTTTTTTGCATTATTCCCAGGTATTATTTTTGTGTCCTCACAAAACATTTATCACCTCTATTTATGAGTAACTACTTGGCTTATAGGTAACAATTGTGTCAGTTTTGAACTGTAATCCTTAAACACAACTTATTTTGTTCTTGAAAAAATAAAGCAATATTTTTCTTAGTCATGATTTTTGTTCAGGCTATCATTGGATCAAAATGTTTTTTAAAAAAGCTTTAAAATGCATCTCACATCGTCTAGAACCTTATGACTTCTGGGGGCCTAGCAGTCCCTAGACCTACAGTTCAATTAAATTCTTTCCCCCACAGTTACTACAGAGCTGTTTTGTCACTTTAAGGTTTGCCAAGGATGCTTAAAAAGGCTGGAGAGTAAAGCCCAGTATGAGAAGACAAAAATAATCTAGATGGAATGGCTAGACCAGGATGAGGAGATATTGGAGGGACTAGATGTGCCAAGTACACAGTGGGTGAGGGCCTCATTTTTGCCTCAGACCTGCCCCCTACAACCACAGTTTGTGGTATCTGAAATTAATGTTTGTGGGTGTGACTTGTTAAATAGGGATTTATGTTTATATTGCACAAGGGGTGTGGCATATTTGTCAGGATTTGTAGGATGTAAAAGTGACAACCCTGTCAGTTTTAGATACAAAATTATGGGTATTTACCATAACTTTTGACCTGTGAGCAGGTCTCTAGTTGCAGGAAAGCGCCACATTTCCATCTGCTGTTATGTTTTGGTAGTTTCTTTATATTACAGATTTCTCTTGCCCCAAACTGGAGTTTGCACTATGGGATATGATAGGATTACAGGGATGGGAAAATTCTCACATTTGTCATAATGTTTGTTACTGAAGTCTGAGCAGTTGTCTTCTACTTCTTCTTCTTAGTTTGGCTGTTCCCTTTAGGGGTCGCCACAGCAGATCATCTGTTTCCATTTCTTCCTGTCCTCTGCATCTTGCTCTGTCACACCAACCACCTGCATGTCCTCTCTCACCAATCCATAAACCGTATCTTAGGCCTTCCTCTTTTCCTGTTACCTGGCAGCTTCATCCTTAGCTTCTTTTTCCCAATATACTCTGCATCCCTCCTCAGCACATCTCCAAACCAACGTAATCTTCCTCTCTGGCTTTGTCTTCAAACCTTCCAACCTGGGCTGACCCTCTAATATACTTATTCCTAATTCTGTCCACCCACGTCACACCCAGTGCAAATCTTAACATCTTTAACTCTGCCACGTCCAGCTCTGACTCCTGCCTTTTTGTCAATGCCACTGTCTCCAACCCATATAACATAGCTGGTCTCACTACCCTCTTGTAGGCCTTCCCTTTCACTCTTACTGGTACTCGTCTGTCACAAATCACTCCTGACACTCTCCTCCGCCCACTCCATCCTGCCTGTACTCTCTTTTTCACCTCTCTTCCACACTCACCATTACTCTGAACTGTTGATCACAAGTATTTAAACTCATCCACCTTCGCCACCTCAACTCCCTGCATCCTCACCATTCCTCTATCCTCCCTCTCATTCACACACATATATTCTGTCTTAGTCCTGCTGACCGTCATTCCTCTTCTCTCTGGAGCATATCTCCACCTCTCCAGGGTCTTTTCCACATGTTTGCTACTCTCATTATAGATCACAATGTCATCTGCAAACATCATAATCCACGGGGACTCCTGTCTGATCTCGTCTGTCAACCTGTCCATCACCATTGCAAACAAGAAAGGGCTCAAAGCTGATCCTTGATGTAATCCCACCTCCACCTTAAACGCATCTGTTACTCCCACCGCAGACCTCACTGCCATCACACTACCCTCGTACATATCCTGTACCACTCTTACATACTTCTCTGACACTCCCAACTTCCTCATACAATGCCACAACTCCTCTCTAGGCACCCTGTCATATGCTTTCTCTAAGTCCACAAAGATACAATGCAACTCCGTCTGACCTTCTCTGTACTTCTCCATCAATACACTCAGAGCAAACATTGCATCTGTAGTGCTCTTTCCTGGCATGAAACCATACTGCTGATCACTAATCATCACCTCCCTTCTTAACCTAGCTTCCACTACTCTTTCCCATAACTTCATGCTGTGACTGAAAGAGCCAGCATTTTGTTAAATATCAAAAACTTGTTTTTAACCTTGTATCTGAAAATGTAAATGTATGTAGTTTAAATAAAGAGCTGTGTGCAGAATGCAGAAGTTTTATTGCAGAGGCTTTGTGGATTGCTTAAAGATGTCTTCTGATGTCAGTTCACGTTGTTGTTTGAATTTTCCTGAGCCTGGATTGTGTACTTTTGAACAAATACATTTTAATAAGTTTGATACGAGTAGGCTTATTCCAGGAAATATTTGGAAACTACCATGTTCTGCATGCAATTAAGTCAGTAATTTTTTTTTCTTTTTCTTCATGACTAATGAAACCCAATCTAATGAAAAGGCGTCCCTGTATTTTGTATGAAAAATCACTATGAACTTTGGACAACTTTTGTGATTGTACTTGCGACAATAGACTGTAATCTGAGTAGAAATTGTCAGTTTATTAGCTGATGTCATCAGTGTATTTAGGATGAATAATGCTATTACTGTATT
The DNA here is from genome assembly GCF_019279795.1 of Protopterus annectens. Lineage (NCBI taxonomy): Eukaryota > Metazoa > Chordata > Ceratodontiformes > Protopteridae > Protopterus > Protopterus annectens. Next base: position 1,019,174,383 of record NC_056743.1, read on the forward strand.
AGTAAAATGACTATCTGCTTAGCCATTCTTGAAGTATTAATAACTGCCGTTGGTATTACCACCAATCCTGCTGAACTAATATGGAAGTAAAATATTTGATTTTAAGCATGGTGTCCTGTGCAGATTAGCAGTTGTCCAATTTGGTAATGTTAAAGATATAGTCAAACTCATCCTTGGATAGGGAGTGTCAGTGTGTACAACTCTGACAGCACTTAATGATGCATTTGCAACATTTCCATTACAGATGGTTTGTGCCTTTAGCAAACATTTTACTTGGGTCTCTAGAAAATGGTCCATGGCCAGACTGACCACATTTATGTACTGATAAAAGTGGTCCTTACCAGATGGCCTGTTTACAGCCATGACCTAGTTAAAGAAAATATCAGATGTAAATGAAGTTAACCAGCAGTAATAAATGTGTAAACAGATTCAAAGCTGCAGTTTTTGATGAAGTTGAGCTATCGCAACTTGTTTCCTTGTGTATTTATGGAATCATTCTGTAGAGAAGTTTGGGAAATCTTTTCCCAGAACATATATTGGTTTAGATGATAATTATAAAAGAAGAGCTTAGAGTATTTGAAGGCATTTTATTTAAAGTCCGTTTAATACTTCAGTACTAAAACATGGTTTTCCACCAAGGTGATAATAATTTGTCTTTGTACCAATATTTAAGAAGAGCTCACTTCAAGATCTAAACATCTGTTCTCCAACGGTGATACAGAGTACTTAAGGTAGATGTCTTGAGAAGATTGTTGAAAGCAGTTAAAGCATCACTGAGGATTACAATGTAGTTGTCATTAACCGTTTTGAGAACTGGATTTGAAGAAATTTTACTTGAGAGCAAGAGCACATATTAAACTGATGGTATGATTGGTAACTGGGTCATAAACTCATCTGGTATGAAGAGCTCCCCGGTTAGCTTGAATGTTTTCTGTTGTTGTTATGCTTCTTGCCATGAATTTATGCCTGCTTGCCTTGTGATGTAGAATGGTGGCGGCTGGCGGGCTCAATGTTTGTGATGACGGTCCTTAGTTCTTCTGCAACAATCATTTGATACTTTTCTTTGTTTTTGAAAACTTACTTGTAGTTAGTTTCTGGTTGTAACTTTAAGACGTTTAATTCATGTGACTTTTGTATAAGGAAGGTGTACAGTACCACTTAGAGTCTTACACAGAGTGTTATGGAGTGGGTGTGAGTCTCTCTGATTTTATAGTGTGCGATCTATTTAATATGGTGTGTGTTTAGTTTTTCCACAGGACAAGTGCCAAGGGATTGAATTTTTATTTTGTGCTTGATGTTTTTTTTACTGTGTACTGTTTGCCCCAATGCCAGCTGATCATCAAGCCTCCCCCAAATCAGACATGACCCATTTGCCCCCCCCCACACACACACACATGTACTCTAATTTAGCTCCCTCCCACACACACACACACACATGTACTGTAGTTTACACTGAGTGCAAGAGAGAGAGAGAACTGTCTGGTAGCAGCTATAAGATTGTTTTCTGCCTTTGTTGGTATCGTAGGAATGAAGGCTTTGTTTTTTATTTTTAATTTTTTTGTAATGGCCTAAGCTCACCACTGGGTGGAGGATGTGTGATTCTCAACACTGTTGAGGCTCACAGTGCCATTCCTATGTGAGTGCATGATTCTTCATAACCACGTTGAAGGCTCCCACCAAGCAATGGCTTGGTAACAGTGCCACTAGGCCACACATTTGCATTGCCACCCTCCTTTGAGGGATTGTGGTTGCACGGCACCTTCCCTACCCTCTCCCCATGTTCCCTGCCAGTTGCATTAGATGCTTAAGCTGCTAATTGAACCCAGAATCCCTCGGTCATAGTATGAGTTTTATCTAGCTATGCCATTCTTGACATTTAGCTGTCATTTCTGTGAGCATGTGACTGCTAATTAGGCTTATTGCGAGTCTCACTTACGCAGGTGAAAACAGCAGCTGTCTTGACAGAGTTTGGATAGCACAGTTATTTACCTGTTATCAGGGCATAATAAAGACAGTCTGTTTAAAGAACAATGTTTATGGTGGACATTTCTACTTTGTGTTTCATGGGTTTCACTGTGATGTTGTCATAGTGACTGTCTCTTTTGTTTGGCATGTGGTTTATCTGCCTTGTGATAAACATTTTGTTGTAGCATTTATTGATATAAGGCTTACAACATAACAGGCCACAGCATGGCCACTGTTGCTCTCAAGAAGGTGGTCCCATAGACAGTGGGTATTGAGGTGTGGTTTTCTTTTTGTCTTAGGGGTCAAAGTTAAATACTGTTTCATCTACTGAAAAAAATCATTTTTGGTTACACCAGTGTCCAGTCCTGGGTCTCTTGTTTTGGCACATGTTATAAATAGTCTGTCACAAGTCTTTTTAGTAGGTGACAGTATTGCACCTCTTAGCCTTGCTGCTTCATAGTGCCTTGTTCTCTTGTTTAAATTCCCTCCTGGGATGCCTTCTGTATAGTGTCTGTGTGGGTTTTAAACCTTTTTCATTTCACATTCTAAAGAATTGGTAATAGGTGAATTGGCAGTTCTCTAAATCTCTTGTATGTATATATGCATTTGTGTGCTTGCATGTGGCATTTAGTCGACTGTTAGTTTCTGTGCCTTACACCTTTCCCATACAACCTTGAATAGTATAAAGCAAGTATAGAAAATAAGTCTGTGTTTTGTACTTGTATGAGCAGTTGTTCAGATGACTTGTTTTTTTTTTATTTCACTTGCTGGTAGTCTGGTTAAGGGTTTAACAGCTGGAAACCAATTTTACCAGACACATTAAAGGTCCATAACCCTATTAATGTTAAGTAAAGTGTTTTTCTTTGCTTATTTTCCAGAGAAGTCCAGGATATTTTGTTGTGGTTGTTGGTTTTATTGATTAGGTTACTACTTGTGCCTGTGTAGGAGGTGGACTGATTTAATTTTTGGCTTTTTAAATTGACTTAACTGAATAATAAAATTGGCTGAAAAACTGGAATATTAGCTGTATATGATGATCCTGAAAGAGCTTTGTCAAAAAGTGAAGCATGCACTGTCTTCCTAAATGCTGAGCATCTTGCTCCTGGATTACAGTCTAGCTACCAGAATTTGCACTTTAGAATAAAAGTTGCTTTGTAATGCTATTGTGACAAACTGTTAAGCCATCATTCTTACTTCTTGACAAGAACTAATATTCTGTCATTTAGCAATAGGAGTAATTTTTGATTTTTTTTTTTGTAATTGTGTAATTGTATATTGTTTAGTTTGACAGAGTAGTTGTTTTACTAGTGCGGTTCTGTGCCTGTAAATATTCTCCCAGGGTGGTACTTATGCATATTGCCAGTTTCTACAGTTTATATGTTTAAATATTGTTTGAATGGCTGTGTGATGATCAGGATCAGATTTGTATAATGTAAATTTTGATTATCCTTATAGTATTGTAGTGTTATATCAAATAAGAGTTATCTGTCAGGTGGAAGGCAGTTTATACTATTGGTCTAAAATTTAGATTCCTTTAGGTGTGCAGTTTTGGTTTATGGCCACTAGAGGGAGTCTGGTGATACTAAAGTTTTGCTTTTTTTGTACTGAACTGTCAATTATCTCATCTTTGTTAGTTCATTGTAAGCATAGTCAGTCCTTGACGAATGCCAGTGATGCCTCCAGCAAAATAAAAGAAATTGAAAAATAAAACTGTACTCCAAAGAGCATCACATTCCCTAAGTTTTCATAGGTAAGTGTATGCTAGCTGCCGTTGTGGGCCATCTTAAGCCTAGCCAGTTTCCCTTTTTGTGCTCTGTATAACCTACCCCATTTGGTGTTAGACTGGCCTTACCCATTCCATGGTTGATGATTCTATAATACCTCTAATGAGAATAACTAAGTTCATACCATATATAATTTAAGGGGAGCCATGCATTGGACGAAGTGTTAAGGAGCTGCTTCTGGCCATTAGTAGAACAGTAGGTACATTTTCTGTTTACAAAAGGATAGTGTAAAGTCCACAACGAATCTCCAACACTAAACTTGTCCAGAAGGATAAAGCACGCAAGGCAAAGTTATAATACATCCTGTTTAATATAAATAACTCCACACGACAAACATGAAGGTACAAAACCACTAGTTCAAGAAAAAATAAACGGATCAAGCGCTTTCATCCACCAGCATGTGGACTTCATCAGAATCAATTAGTTAGTTAACTAAAACCTTTTTAAACACTTTTTGGCGCCAACACAGCACTTCCATTTAAAGAAATACATTACTAAAGAATGTATCAGAACATATGTTATGTCCATCCTATATAAAGTTTTATATTTATATATATATATATTTCATTTTTTTATGTATTTGGCTGTTTACAAATTTCATATATCCTTTTAGTGGAAGGTAATTATATATTGTATATTATAAGATTTACCATCTACGAGGTTTTCTTTCTATTGTAGTAAAGTATAAATACAAGAACGTATAAGTACAAGTGCTTACTAAATATTTAAATGTGTTTTTAGCATCTGTTATTTATTGTATATACATCCCTGATGATATCTTCATATATGCTGTCCATAAACAGTGATGAGGACATAGTAGTACTATATTTATTATAGTTATTTATACACGCCTAGGTGAATTAGTGGTTCCATATAACTATGGTTGCCATAGATCAATTTACTTACAGTAATATTGAAATTTATTTTTAAAATTGATTTTATATACAAGATCTTTTGCATTTTTAGTATTTATAATATCCACTATTAATGTTCATTCATTGCTGCTATATATGATTGTACTTACGGATACCCAAATATATATTTATTGGGAAATCAGGATGGAACATATTTATAGGACTATTGTTTATTTATTGTGTCTGTGACAGCTAAATATGTAATTTGCATTGGTTTTTACTTGAATTAGAATAAGCGATCAACAGACATTTGAATATATGACTAATACATACACATAATATTTTTGTTTTAGTTTTCATTTTTATTCATTTTTTTTATTTTTATTTTTACCTTTGCATATTTTGTTATTTAATGTCATTTTTATGTAAAAACTGTTGAAGCTTATATATTTAGAGCACGATATGCACTTTAAATAGGATGGACAACATATGTTTTGATACATTCTTTAGTAATGTATTTCTTTAAATGGAAGTGCTCTTTTGGCACCAAAAAGTGTTTAAAACGGTTTTAGTTAACTAACTAATTGATTCTGATGAAGTCCACATGCTGGTGGATGAAAGCGCTTGATCCGTTTGTCGTGTGGAGTTATTTATATTAAACAGGACGTATTATAGCTTCGCCTTGTGTGCTTTATCCTTTTGGACAAGTTTAGTGTTGGAGATACATTTTCTGTTTCCCTCCATAGATCCAGGTTGCGCTTGAATATGGACAGGGATGAACTTTGTTTTATGTGGATGGTGAGTCTGTTCCAGAGCAGTGGTATCATCTGTGAGATAAACCTGTCTGCAGAAGAGATTTAAATCCCTAGACAAGTATATTTCTGATGCCATTTGAGTTGCTGATATGCAGCAAATCTGTCAGTATTAGGTTGGAGGATGCTTTGTTTGCCAGACACAGGTCACATTTCAGCAGTCTGTAGGATACTGAGTATAGTGACAGGGCTTTGAGTTGGTATATGTAGGACATTTTGTTTAAGTTTTGTATCTTTTTAGTAAGTTATCTCTGTGGGCATTCCAGTTGTTGAGTGCGTCTGGACAGACAGTACCAAAGGGGAAATTATGATCAATGATTGGTCAAATGAGGGCTAAGAAAAGATGGACAATGACATCCCCAGAGCTGGACACGGTCTTTTTGTTTATAAGCTGTGCAGTACAGAAGGACTTCATGACAATGAATACATGTTGGTAAAAAGTTGTCAGTTTCCACACAAGTTCCCAGATCCCAAACAACTGGGCCAGCTCATAGAAGCGTACTGTCATTGTGATAGTTCCCTGAGGTAGGTTCATAGGTAGGTACTAGGCTATCTGCCCGAAGGTATTTATAAGCCTAGCCGGAATGTGTTGGCTTTCGCCACCCCCTTAAATTAATTCCCTGTGCCTCTGTCCAGCAGAGCCACTGAAGTAATCCCCAGGGTAAATTTTTTCCCATCCACTCGTCAAGGTTTCTCTTGAAGAATGTTAGCGAGGAGCTCTGCCTAATGTAGATTGGAATCTTGTTCCAGAGCATGGGAAGTCTCTGGGACAGGAATCTATCCCTCCAGCACGTCCTATTTATTGTTGTGGTGAGGTTTAGATCCCTAGAACGTGTGGCTCGAGGGGATATGGTTTTCTTTAGGTGGAGCATATCCTTAAGTCTGGGTTGGGCATGGCCTTGTATGTCAGGCAGAGATCACCTCTCAGTAGGAGGTATGCAACAGAGTACAGCTGGAGTTTCTTCAGTCGAGCTGCATAGGGCATCTGTTTGAGGCCAGTGATCCTCTTGGTGAGGTACTTCTGTGGTCTTTCCAGCTGTTGCAAGTGTCTTGTAAGGTACATCCCAAATGGGGCGTTGTACTCTATGATGGGTCTGATGAGTGATACGTAGAGGGGCACAATGACCTCTCTTGATCTGGATGCAAACCCTTTTGTGATTAGGTGGGCCACATAGGATTTTCTAACCACTTTGGCAATGTGATTATCAAAGGAGAGATTACTATCTACTTGGGTCCCCAGATCCCTTATTACGTCATTCATATTTAGGGGGCTACCACCTATGTGGTAGTTTGCGGGTACCTTGTTTTTTCCAAAGGGGATGACTATGCACTTTTTAGCACTTAGCTTGAGGCCATGGTTTTGACACCCAGGTATCTGTCTCAGTGAGACCCTTTTGGAGGATGTTTGTGTCAGCTGGAGAGTCAATTATAGCCCCTAGTTTGCAGTCGACTGAGAACTTGGTCAGCCATAGTCCTCCTGTGCTTGCCTGTATCTCTGAGAAGTATATGCCGAACAGGAGGGGTCCTAGGACTGAGCCCTGGGGAACGTCACTTGTAACCAGTTTAGAGTCAGAACTAGCTCCCGCAACTCTTATGTGGGTTCTGTCCTTGAGCCAGTTGGCAGCCCATCTCGTGACGTAGGAGTTTATGTTCAGCTGGTGAGCTTGTCTATAATACCAGAATGGGAAATGGTGTTGAAGGTCTTTGCGAGTTCTAGGTAGGCTGTGTGGACCACCTTTCCCTCGTCTATAGCTTGGTAACTGTCTCAAAGAAGTCCACCAGGTTTAGGAGGCATAATATGCCCTCAACAAAGCTAAACTGGGTAGGGTCCAGTGTTTGGAGGTGCCCAGTGTCTCTGTTAATGAGATCCATGATGATGCACTCCATAGCCTTGCAGACCAAGCTAGTCAGGCTTATAGGGCGATAGTTCCGAGGTCGGTTGTGGCTCCGCCTTTGTGGAGCAGAATAACCATTGCTGTGCCCCACTCTATGGGCAAGTAGCCTGTGGAGAGGCTGAGTTTGAACAGTGTGTTTAGGTGAGGGGTTAGTTCATATTTGAGCTTGTGTAGGACACAGCCTGGGACACCGTCCGGTCCCTTTGATGCTGTGTTTTTGGCTTTGGAGAGGGCTGTTTTAACCTGAGTGTCTGTGATTTAAGGAGCAGTAAATTATACTGGTATGGTTATGGGTTGTTTTGGGATGAGAGAGGGGTGAAATTTGCACTGAACCTGTCTGCCAGGATGTTGGCGATATCAGTCGGCTCAGTGTATTTTGTGCCATTCTGCACTAAATCCGAACAGATCTAAGAATTGCCACTTAGATTCTTGACATAGCTGACATAGCTAAAGAATGCCTTGTGGTTATCTTTGGAGTCCTTGGCAATTTTTCTTTCGAAGCTAGCCTTGGATGATTTTATGAGGGATCATAGTTTCTTGCTGATAATGATCAGGGATGTCTTCCCTTCTTGGGATTTTACTCTTTTCTATACTAGTTTCCTCCTTTTATTGTATAGCTTGTTTATGGCAGGGTTCCACCAGACAGGTTTCCTTTTCTTGGAAGAGTGAATTTTGGTTTGGCAGGGTTCCACCAGACAGGTTTCCCTTTCTTGGAAGAGTGAGTTTTGGTTTTGCTTGGGATAACAAGATCCATGCATTCTTGTAGGTGCCCATAGAGTGCATTAGTAAAGGATTTTGCAGCTTGGGTGGAGTTATCCTTTAGCATGGGGGCTTTGAAACTTTCCACCTTGGTCTTAAGTAACGTGAAGTTTGCTTTTGAAAAGTTTTTCATGTGGTTTCTTTGACCGGGGTGGGGGCGGAATGTAGATATCCAGAGTGATTAGTTTATGGTCAGATCTAACCAGCAAGGGGTTGACCTTTGGTGTGAAACACCAGTCGCTCATGTTGGTGATGACCAGGTCCAATATGTTGTCACCTCTGGTGGGGGTGTTGACAAGTTGATCCAGGGCGTTTGAGTTTATAAATTCTAGGAAATGTTGGGCAAGGGAGTTAGTACTCGAGTAGTTCTCCCAGTTAATGTTTGGGTAATTGAAATCACACAATATCAGGGTGTTTGGTAGGACCGTTATGTTTCCAGAAATGCGGAATGGGGGTTCTGGGACATGGTGGGTGATCTGTAGCAAGCTACAATTTGAACTGCAGTTTTGTCCGTTGTTAGTTGCACTTGGATGATCTCTGAAGTATCGTGCTGTGCCACTAACGAGGTATGGGTATCCTTGATGAATATGGATACGCCTTTGCCTTTTGTATTTCGGTCTGGGTTTTGTGGCCGAAATGTATGGTATGAGTTGTAGCCTGGTAGTGCTGGGGGTGCTCTCTGGAGCCTTAAACTGGGTTTCTGTTACTGCACATATATCGATTTCCTCCATACTGAGGAGTGTCGCGAGTGCGTGCATTTTGAGGTTTAGACTTCTGGCATTGAGTAGGATTACCCTCAGTTTTTTTGTTACTTGTGCTATTTATGGTGGTAGGTTTGTCTTTTCAGCCTTGCCTAAAAAAGGCACTATGGGGGTGGCAAGAGCCTTGGACAGTATTCAAAGGCCTAAGGGTGACAGGTGCAAGCCGTCTCTAGCGAAGCAGCTTGGCTTGTCAAGCATGTCATCCCAGGCTGACAGACACTGGATCCCCTTTGAATGACACCAGAAACTTGGCCAATTTTTGAAATTGATAATTTTTTCTTTATACTGTGGTATCATTCTTGGTGAGGGCAGGATGCTGGTCAGGGTCATACTGGCCTGGGCTACGTGATCAGAGAGCTCTTCTTTGTCTCTTCATGTAGTCCAGGGAGGTACGGCTCAGGTCATTCATACCAACATGGACAATGACAGAGATGTATTTGCACTTGTTCTGGAGTGACCTGAGTGCTTGTGTTATGTGGCGGCTCCTGGCACCCGACAATCAGTTAACAGTAACCTTTTCCTTGTTAAGCCTAGTGAGTGGGACGTCAGTGTGCCTGACTATAGAGTCACCTATTACTAGTGTGTTGGGTATGTTATTTTGCCTTAAGGGCTGTGATTGCGTGGCACACTGGTTTTGTGAAGTATGTGTTTCATGGTTTGTGTTGTGGGGGTGGAGGTTGCTTGGATGTCTGCTTTGGAGGTCTCTGTTGCTTTTGAAGATTTTTATTTAGAACCTCCGAGTATGTTTTCATGTATTTGTGTGTGTTTTGCCGGTGCTGGTTTCATACATTCATAGGTTTACATATATGCATGTGTCCATAGACTGGAATAGCTCTTAATGATACATACACACTCTGATCTGCAATTGCAGGGACGGATGTAGGGTTTTTCTTCAGATTTCTGGTTCAGACTCATAGGAGAACTCTGTGTCTCAGTCTCCCTGTGGGTGTTTCTCTTTTTTTTTCTGCAACTGTTGCTTAAGTGTCCCACTGTTTTCCATGGTAGAACACTAAGGTTTTTTAGTCCCTCAGAAAATATGCTTTGTTACAGAAGGATTTTCCAGAACCCACACCCATTTCCCCTGTTCTGTCTTCTTTAGAGGGTGTGTGCTAACTGCTTGTTATTTTCCTGGTAGCTTCTGAACCTTGAATTCTTCTTATCTTCTGTCTCTTCACTTTCTACTAAAATAAAAAAAAAAAACTGTACCTCTTTCTACCTCATTTTGCTGTTTGCCATATTTATTACTGCTTGTTGGTAGCCTCACTAAATTGATGACAGTATTCTACTCAATTGCTGCTTTATTAGTCCTGTCTGTTACTGTTGTGATTTGTGAGCTATTGTCTCAAAGCAATCTACTGATTAACTATATTTCATTGCTATCTACCGCATTTCATTACTGTTTAACTGAATTTTGTTGCTGTTTAACTGTATTTTTTCATACTGCAAGTGCTGTTCTTTTGACTAATAAGTGATTAATCTGTGCTTAATTGTTTTTTCTTACTGAGTTTTTAACCTTAAAATTGAGTAGCATAGTTTTAAATTCAGGTCTGCTGCATCCAGAGCTTCACCTGCACATTTTAAAACCCTTTTTGAGGTATTCCAGCTACAAGTTTTCCCTTAGTAGCATTTGTCACGGATGTGCTCCTCACTAGGCTGGATAAGGAGAAAGTCGTGGTTAGTTGTTTGTCGGGTGCCAGAATCTGCCATATCACCAATGCACTCAAGTCTCTCAACAGGTACTGTTATGATTCTGTCATAGTCCATGTTGGAGTGAATGACTTGAGACGTACCTCCCTACACTATATGAAGAGAGACATAATCGAGGTCGCTGAGTACGTGTCCCAGGCAGGTATGTTCCTAGCCTTAAGCAACATTCTGCCTTCACCCAGAATGATGCCTCAATGCAAACAGAAAATAAATTATTTAAACTGCCTTGGTTTCTGGTGTTATTCAAAGAGGATCAAGTACCTAACAGCCTTGGATGACATGATTGACAAGCCACAATGCTTTGTCACAGATGGCCTGCACCTGTCTTCCTTGGGCTTCAGGCTCCTGGCAAAGGCTCTTGCCTCCCCCATGTTGCCTTTTTTTTGCAATGCCTTGAGATCAAAACTACCAACATGAAAATTTCATCTAAATGTAAATTAAAGGTCTTGGTGCTAAACGCTAGGAGTCTAAACATGCAACTGCACTCATTGCAAGCATTCTTAACCCTGGAAGAAGCTGGCATTTGTGCAGTTACAGAAACCTGGTTCAAAGCTGTGGAGAGCACCCCAACCATACCAGGTTACTCATCCCATCATTCATTCAGACCCCAAGCCATGGGCAGCAAAACAAAAGGAGGTTGAGTTGTGATATATATATAAAAGACATGCACACTTCTAGGCTAGTTAAACAATATGATGCTCAGGAAATACTGCAGGTGCGGTTAACAATTGACAAGACCACTATTCAAATCATAGCTAGCTACAGGCCTTCAACTCAGACTCAAGATGCCCACTCCACCTATCTGGACCTTTTCGAATTTATCAAAATTCAATCCTTTACCATGATCCTGGATGACTTTAACTATCCAGCCATAGACTGGAAGAAATACTCAGGCCAAAACACAAATGCCCAGAGATTCCTTGATTTCGTCAGTGCAAATGCCTTGGACCAGTTGGTTGACACCCCCACAAGAGGTGAAAATATATTGGACTTGGTATTAACCAGAGTGAGTAACCACTGCAGCATCCCTACAGTGTCCTCATCCCTTGTAAGATCCAACCACAAAGCAGTCACTTTCAAAGTCACCTCCAACCAGGGTTGCCAGATTTCCAGCAACCCAAGTAGGGACAAAAAAAAAGAAGGTCTCTCACGGCAAGTGAAGACCAAAAAAAAAAAAAAAAAAAAAAAAATTGTCTTTAATGCTGAACAGAATTCCACAGTCTTTAATGCGGATCAGAGTTCCACATTAAAGAACTGAGCTCACTCAGTAGCTCTGCACTAAACACGGAGCTTCTCGTGTTTCATGCATTGCAGTTCCGCATTCAACACAAGTAGCTCCGTGTTTAGCGATTTTGATTGGCTCAGATATGCGCATATGGGCCAATCAAAATCGCTAAACACGGAGCTTCGGTTTAATGCGGAACACAAGAACTCGTGTTTAGGAATTTTGATTGGCCCATATGCCAGGTATACGGGCCAATCAAAAAACAAAAAAAAACAAACAAAGCGGAGGCTGGCCGGGATTTAAACCGGCAGGGCGAGACTCTGGATCAGGCTGCTGATCTTGGGACAGTCCCGCCCAGATAGGGACGTCTGGCAACCCTGCCCCCAACCCAGCTAGGGTAAAAAAACAAAACAAAACAAAAAAACTTCTCCAAAGCTGATTACAATCTCTTGAAGGAATGTATAAGCAGCTTCACAGCCCCCTCCCCCTCCACAGAAACTGGCACATATGTTCAAACTTACACCAAAGTACTATATGAGCATTTATATAGCTGCATGGAATCAGGAATACCAGACAGGACAACATCTGCCTCCTCCTCCTCCTCAAGGAAGATTAAACCTATCTGGTGGACATTTTCAATAAATAAACTCTATAATAAAGGGAAAAAATTGGTGTCCAAAATCAAGGAGCATGTGTCTAATTGGAAGCAAGCTCTCCTGAGCCTGAACAAGTGAATAAGAGCACTAGTGAAATCCTCCAAAGCAAACTTCAAGTCTAAACTGGCCACATCCACTAAAGACAGTCATAAGGCTTTCTTCATATATATCAGCAATCTCAAGGGAAGCACCCAGATTACTCAGAACTGGTGGTCAAGGACACCACATATAGCCAACTTTCTGGCAGACCGGTTCAGTTAAAACTTCACTCCTCTGACCCCCCCCCACCAGTAAAACAGAACATCCCCAGTACCTGCCCCCCCTTATCTCTAGGGAGCAAGTCATCACTGCCCTCTCAAAGGCAAAAAATACAGCCTCCGTGGGACCTGATAACATTCCAGGTTGCATCCTACATGAACTCTGGTAGGACCTTGCAGCACCATTAAGCACCCCTGTTCAACCAAAGCCTGAATACCGGCTTCGTTCCAGCCGAGTGGAGGACGGCTACTGTCATCCCTTTGCAAAAATGTGGAGCGTCCACCGATCCAGGAAATTAGAGACCCATCAGCCTAACTAGCCTGATCTGCAAGGCCATGGAGCAAGTTATCATGGAACTCATTAACAAGGACATTGGCTACCTCCAGACACTTGATCCCACACAGTTTGGTTTTGTCAAGGGGCGATCCTGCCTGTTAAATTTGGTTGACTTCTTTGAGATGGTCATCAAGGCCATAGACAAGGATAAGACTGTGCACACCGCCTACCTTTACCTGATGAAGGCCTTCGATACTGTTCCCCATTCAGGTATAATAGATAAAACTCTCTTAAGTAGGCATCAATCCATATGTTACCAGATGGGCAGCAAACTGGCACACTGATGGATCCCACCTAGTTCAAAATAGGGGAAGCCACCTCAAGTAGAAGACCCGTAACAAGCTGTGTACCCCTGGGATCGGTCTTGGGCTGCTGCTGTTTGGGATGTACCTTTTAGAGGTGCAGGCCAAATCTAGTGGGCTAGGGCTGACCAAGTTTGCAGATGATTGCAAGCTGGGTGCTTTCATCAATTCCCCTAGTGATGTGGACATCCTCCAAGAGGGTCTCACCCAAACAAATGACTGATGCCCGAAACATGGCCTCAAACAGAATGCCAAAAAAATGCATAATCATCCCTTTTCGGGAGGATGATGTTTCCACAAGTTATGACATTGATAATAAGGCACTAAGCACGCAATCAGTCGTAAGGGACTTGGGAATGCAGGTTGATAGTAAACTGACATTTGACCACCATATTGCCTCCATTGTGTGGAAAGCCCTGTATTCTTCCCTTATAAAGCTGATTATTATATACCATGCCCCTTTCGGCATGTACCTCACAAAGCACATGCAACAGCTGGAGAGACCACGGAGATTCCTCACCTGGAGAATCCATGGCCCCAGACATCTACCCTACACAAGATAAAAGCCCTGTCCCTCTACTCATTCTCCTACAGACTCCTCAGAGGTGACCTCGGTCTAGCATACAAAGCAATCTCAGACCTAGCCCTGATGGGACTGCTGTATATCCACAAGTCAAGCTCCACTCAATTAACCCGCACACGAGACGTTATCCTGGTCTGTGACATCAATAGGAATTGTTGGCGGGACAGATTTGTGTACGAGAGACTCCCCCTTTTGTGGCATAGACTCCCTCTCCACGTAAAGCAGAGTACCTTATTAAACCTTTTTAAGCGCAAACTGGATAACTGGATGGTGAACAGATAATACACCCCTGGGATTCCACACATGTCCCTGCTGGACAGTGGCATAGGGTGCTGACTTCTTGGAACATGGGTTAAATTCTTGGCTAGGCTTGTAAGGGCCTCTGGGCCAATAGCCTAGTAATTTCCTATAATCCTATAATCCAGCATTTAAAATAATGCTTTCATAAGTCAGCAGTTATATGTTATCAAAAAGAAAACCAGTAGATGGCACTCTGTTGCACCAGTTTTCTTGAATTTGCTCTTGTAAATCATGCAGCTGTATTTATTTTACATACTTTTCATGTCATGCATGCCATCCCTTAATCCCCAATCCATTCTCCCTCATCTGCAGCTATTGACCTCTGCCACACTCAACTTGCCACTGAGATGCTTGCCTGTACCATCGCACAGACTGTTATTGTCAGCCCATAGCCCGACAGGAGCAAGTCATGTGACTTTATTAAGGCAGTCTCTTTGCAGCCAAAATTTCCACTGAATGGTTCACTTGCCTGCATGCCATTGCCAACAGCTGTTAGTTTCTTGTGATCTGGCACAACTTTACTTTGTAAATTGTACACAAGTCCTAATACTCTGAATGTTATTGTTCAAAAGAGCTGCTACTGCCATTTAAATAAACAAAAGCCAGGCATCCTCATGTAGGAACCCTGCAATACTGTAACTAGTGTTTATATTTGCATCAGTATCATATTGTTAAACACTGATTGCAATGTAAGTGGGCTTTGTACAGTGCATATATGTAGAAAGAAATGAAGTAACAAATTTGTAATAGTGTACCATTAAGCACATGGTTGCAGCAATCATAACATAGCAGTTTTGAACATTTTTCGACATGTGTAAAGCATCCATGAACTAACACAGCCTTACTTTATAAATCATGCTCAGTATTTAACAATTTGAATGTATTTATCATTCATCAAAAGAACTCTCACTGCCATTTAAATAAAAAAGAAACCCACCTTGCCTTCTGTACCATTAATCTTCATAGTTACATTAGTGGAGCCAGCCGTGACTACTGTCCAGGAAGCCCTGGGATTAATTAGCAGTTCTGGTGTCTAAGGCATTGGCAGGAGGAGGATGGGAGTACTAATCCTAGTGGGGAGGATGTATACTAATGCACGTCTTGCTGTTGAACCCTACTAAGGGTCGGTACGCACAGGGGGCATGTGGCATTGGATGAGTTATTGTGGAGGATGACAAGCCAGCATGCCCCATTTCACAACCTGACATGGTCATTACTAGTGCATGGAAGGGGAGAAGTTAGGGCACAGAAAAAGTGTTCAGCAGCAATATGTTTGTCTCTTCACTGGCCCCAAGCATGGGCTGTAAGTCTAGGGAAAGAAGAGGAGCCTGGTAGATCCAGTGGCTGGGGAGAGGCCTTGGGGGCAGCTGATGGCCAGCTGCGAGAAGCCAAAAAGAGATGAAAAAATAGTTACATCCAAACTATTTAGCTTAGAAATCAACCTTTGCAGCTCCATCCTAACCATGATTATATATCAAATGTACTGCCTCTCTGTAATGGAAAATTTGTTTTCAAAGTATTTGTCATCATAACAGTTAGCAACTTCATGAGATTCCCACCTTCAATGGAATAATAGTCTTAGTTTAAAGAGGTTCAAGTCTTCAGCTCCAGTGATTATTGTGAACAGACCAGTTCCTAATTATGTTGCCTTCCAATTTAATGTGATTAAAGAAACTCTTTAACCTTTCCAGTCTCAGATTTTGTTGTAAGCATACCTTTGACCCTAACACGTAGTCACCAAAATGAAATCTTTCAGGTAGCTTGCTCCAAAATGATCTTACCTTTCCATTCTATGCCCGAAGTCCCTCCCATTCCTTCTCCCCTTCCACTGAGCTGAGATACTTAGATTTACATTTCCCATGTATGCAGTCTTTCTTACTTGCTGAAGTGATAGCAGGGGCAAGTACTTTAACTTAGCCTTTACTTTTTCACTGTTTAAGTGTCAAGATACTCCTTAGTGAACACATCTTTAACACAGCTGAAAAAGACTGTGTTCTCTTTCATTCTGTAATAGCTCCTATGAGCTGCTGCTACTTTTGAAAAGTTACGCCAAAAAACTCATGATCAGTAAACACCACTTGACTTGCTACTGGAAATGTCCTTCATGATTGCTCTGTCAAAGTGTGTTCCTTCTCATATGTAGACCCAAACTGTACAGTCTGAGTTTCACCATAAGACCTGTCTTATATAGACAGCGACAGCATGGTCATATTCTTAACCCCAGTGATAGTTTTGTAAAACTTGTCAGCAGCACCATTTTGGTTTTCACAAATTCCATTAAATCCAGTCCCTGATGTTCTTCGTGTTTCACTGTTGCAGTCCTCACATGTGGGTTATCTGGCTCCCGGTAGGCCTCAGTCGGCCCGAATACCGGAGTCCTTGGTATATGACATCAGCTGCCGCCGGTTGTAAAACTGATGTCAGAACGTCAGGTATAAAGGGAGGCAGTCAACACCATTTCCTCAATATTCCTTGCTGCGGAGCCCAAAGCAGATGCAATTTGCACTAGTGCCGGTTGGCCGTTTACCCTCATTTTGGTTTCCGACTACAAAGTTGAAGATGCCTTCAGATAAGTACCCCATCGGGGATCCTCTTTTCTTGCTTTAATGAATGTCAGACAAAGTTAACTGTTTTGCCTGTGGAAAACAGATTCCGCATCGTGATTTCCATTCCTATTGTATAACTTGTTTGTGCCTTGAACATGACATCCCTAACTGCGATCTCTGTGCTTCTTTTAACCAGCGTACCATATGCTTTAGAGCTAAGATTTTGTATAAGCATTTCGGAGTCTGGCCTAAGTTCGTCAGTATGGCATCTTCTGGTCTCCCGACTTCGGATATACCTAGGAAACACAAAGACAAGGACCGCGACAGGCCTAGGGTTAAAGCTGTTGATGACGCACCGGTGAAATTGATCGTCAGCACAGCGGTAGTCAGTGAGGTGCTTTCACAGCCCCTGCAGTCCTCAGATTTTCAGCCAAAAGCCTCTGCCGAGACTTTTACGGAGTCCTCCATGCCGCAGGCTGCTATTTCGTCTTCAGACCCTCCGCCTGTCGCCGCCTCAGATGGGTCCGGAGCCACTTTGCAGGCATCGGCTTTTGACGCCTCTTCTTTTTGACATGAGACCAGAACCAAACCGACTACTTTAGTTTAGACTTCTGCAGTTGCTAGGCTTCCCGAGTCCCTCCGGATTGCTAGTAAACCTTTCATCTGCAAACCATCTCACAAGCAGGTGTTTGCCTCCCTTCCTGTGCCTCAGTCCCAGTTGGTAAAGATAGCTGGTGATCTTATTTCCCTGATTAGGGGCTCTCATCCCCCTCCTTCAAAGAGGACTAGGGAATTATCTCCTGATGTTTTGTCTGTTTCAGATTCTGAGATTTCCAGTATGTCTGCTGGTGAAGAATGAAATTCTCAACTTTTTCTGGCTTTGAGGATTCTGATGCTGAGGACTCTATCCCTTCTGCCTCCCCTCTAGAAGATTTTTCCTTTGGGGATACTTTGAATACCCTTAGGGAGCATTTTAAATGGGAAAGTGAGGATTTTCCACAGTCTAAGAAAAGGATCAGGGAATTTTTGGATTTGCCACAGCATAAGGCTCTGGCTCTACCTCCAGTTTTGGAAGTTGTGGATGATGTTTTCATGGAAAATTCTTTAACTCCTAATTTTGTTCCTCCTGCCCCCAGAAAACCAGATAGGTATTACAGGGTTCCTGAATCTCATCAGTTCCTTTTTAAAAACCCTACTGCTGATCCAGAAGTTATTTCTCAAGGGCCCAAGGGTGTAAAAACCTTGTGCCTTTTGATAAGGAGAGCCCCTTGGAAAGGTGGGGTAAAAAAGTCTATACTTTGCAACTCTTTTCCTTAGATCCGTTGTCTTTTTCACATGCTTAAGTATCAGCATATTTTTGAGGCTATTAAGGCAAAACTTGGAGATATTTTCTCCATGACGGAGAACAAAGATTTACAAGACTTACTGAATTATGCCACTTTACTTAAAAATTCACTTCATTGTGGTTTTGACACTTTGGAGGCTTTCTGCAGGGCACCAGCCACTGGTTCTGTAATTAGAAGGCATGCTTGGCTCAGGGAGCAGCCTCTTTCTGAATCTGTTAAGTCTAAATTGCTGGATGTTCTTTTGCACAAGAACAATCTTTTTGGTAATAAGGCTGAAGAGGTACTGAAGTTGGAGGATAGGAGGATAAGGCAAAATCTATGCAAGCTGCAAAAGATTTCCTTCAGGTTCAGTCTCCTCGGTTTAGTAGGCATTATCCTTCCAAGAATTGGTCTTTTCCTGATCCCGGCAAGCAGGGTCGCTCTAGGCCTAGGGGTTTCAGATCTTCCAGAGGGCATGCTTCTGCCCCTCAAAGGGCTAAACAATGGCATTCCTCTTCTGCTAAATCGGGGAGTTCTAAGCTGGCTTAGAACTCCCCGATTTGAGAATGCCTCCTTGAGGGCAGGCTTCTGCCCCTCAAAGGACTAAACAATGGCATTCCTCCTCTGCTAAATCGGGGAGTTCTAAGCCAGCTTCCCAAAGCAAACATTCTCATTGACTCTGGCCTTCTTGTGCCTACCTCTGCTGGCCCTGGGTTTCCTTTGGGGGGGGAAGGTGAGCTAGGTTTGCAGATGTATGGTATACCATCACAGACGACATATGGGTGCTCAATATAGTCAACCAAGGTTACAAGTTTTACTTTCACACCTTCCCTGTTTTACAAGGGTTCCCAGACATACCCAGAACTCTCAGGTAGAAACTCAAATTTCTTCTTTACTGACTATGGGGGCTATAGAGCCAGTTCCTGCAAATCAGGCAAGCCTAGGTTTTTATTCAAGACTTTTTCTGGTACCCAAGAAAGGGGACACCTGGCGCCATATTCTGGATCTGTCTGTTCTAAACACTTTTCTGGTGATTCCCAAATTCAAGATGCTCACACTTCAACAGTTACTACCAATGATGGGCAAGGATTCATGGCTAGTAACTTTGGATCTCAAGGAGGCTTATCTGTACAACCCAATAAAGGAAAGTTGCAGGCAGTTCCTTCGCTTCAGGGCAGGGGAGCAGCACTTTCAATTCTTTGCATTGTTTTTTGGCTTATCTACTGCTCCCAGACTTTTTACCAAGTGCCTGGCTCCAACCATTGCTTTTTGCAGGCAGAGAAACATTCAGATTTATCCTTACCTGGACGACTGTCTCATTCAAGCAAACTCTCCAGAACAACTAGAAAAGGTTTTGGATTTCGAAGAACACACTCACCTCTTTGGGTTACACACTCAACGAAAATAAGTCAAAGTTGGTTCCTTCAATGGAGATTGTTTTCCTGGGAGCAAGTCTGAATACAGCCACCCAGATGGTATTACTCCCTCAACAGAAGCAAGAAGATCTTTCGGCTTACTTCAGAAACTTGGCAAGCATGACCCAGCTCTCTGCAAGGCAATTCCTGCAAGCACTGGGGTTCATGGCTTCATGTATTTTGATGATCCCATATGCAAGGTTGCATATCAGAAAACTTCAATGGTACCTCAAGAATCTTTGGTGTCAACACGCAGGACTTAGACTTGACTCTTCCCCTGATTCCATGTCTACAAATGGAGTTCTTCTTGGTGGGCGACAGCCTGTTCTCAGAAGAAGGGTCTGCCTTTTCGTCCATCGCCTGCCAGCCAGACTCTCACCACGGATGCCTCAGATGTTGCATGGGGGCTCATCTGGAAGGCAGGGGCATACAGTGGACTTGGAGCAACCAGCAGATTCATCTGCACATAAACTTAAAAGAATTTATGGCAGTGCAGCAGGCCTTGCTGGCTTTCAAGGAACTACTCTACCTTGGGACTCTGCTGATCGGACAGACAATACCACAGTCATGTGGTACATCAACAAGCAAGGGGGGACTCGCTCTTACCCCTTGTGCAGACAATGCATGAGACTATGGTCCATAGCAGCATCCATGAGCTTACACCTTATAGTCCAGTATCTCCCAGGGAGGCTAAACTCCTTGTCAGATCATTTGAGCAGACATGTTCTGGATCTTCATGAGTGGCAACTGAACCAGGACATTTTCCACTGCATCACTCATCATTGGGGCACCCCACAAGTGGATCTTTTCTCCTCTCACGCCAGTCATCTCCTTCCAACCTTCGGCACCAGGGAATTTCACAACAAAGCTTGGAAGGTGGATGCATTGTCCTTCCCATGGACACATCTCTCAGTTTATACATTCCCTCCTCTGCCTCTTCTTCCCAGAGTACTGCTAAAGATAGGGGATGAAAACAAAAGACTATTCTGATAGCACCAGATTGGCCCAGACAGCATTGGTATCCCCTCCTGCGCAGCCTTTCACAGGCTCAGCCTTGGCATCTTCCCCTAGTACCAGATCTGTTGGTTCAAGGAGGGTGAAAGTTCCTTCATCCTCATCTTCAAACTCTGCATTTTAACTGCCTGGCTAATACTTTAAATCTTTCCCAGCAAGTGGTTGAAGTTCTTCATGAGGCCAGGAGTCTTAGCACCAGAAAATCCTATGCAGATAAATGGAAGAGATTTTGCTCTTGGATGCTGGCTAAAGGAGAAGACTCTTCTCAGCCTTCTCTTTCCCTCACTCTTGACTACCTAGCAGGAGTGCTTAATGGTGGACTTTCCTTTTCTTCAATCAAAATTCACGTTTCAGCAATTTCAGCTTATTGTTCTTTTGAGCAACCCATTTTTTCTTACCCTTTGATGAAACAGTTCCTGAGGGGAGCTAGTAATCTTAGACCTCCCAGAAGAGCTCCTACTCCTGCTTGGGATCTTAATTTTGTTCTGGAAAAGCTTACTCTGCCTCCCTTTGAACCAGCTGCTTCTGCAAATTTGAAGTTTTTGTCCTGGATGACTGCTTTCCTTTTAGCTATTACTTCAGCTAGAAGGGTATCTGAGCTGCAAGCCTTAATGGCAGTAGAACCTTTCATTATTATTCACTCAGATCGAGTTTCTCTGAGAACTGATCCCTCCTTCATGCCTAAGGTAATTTCCAGTTTAACCCTTAACCAGTCTATTCACCTGCCTATATTTTTCAACAACCCCCAAAATAAAGGGGAAAGGATTCTGCACTCTCTTGATGTGCATAGACAGAAGAGATTTTACTTGGGACTAAATTCTTTTCAAAATGTGAACAGTTGTTGGTTAGTTTTGCTCCTGGGGCTCAGGGTAAAGCTATTTCAAAACAAACCTTCTCCAAATGGATTGCTCATTGTATTCACTTTTGTTATCTGCAGCATGGGAAGGTTCCCCCTCAGGGTATTAGGACCCATTCTAGAGCAGCCTCTACCTCTGCAGCCTTTCTGAGAGGTGTGCCTACTAAGGACATTTTAAAAGCAGCTACTTGGTCTTCTGTCCATACTTTCACAAAGCATTACAATCTACCTTTGTTTTCTAAATCTAGGGCTGGTTTTGCCTCTGCAGTTTTGCAGGGCCTTCTTACCAACCCTTAATCTGTGATCCTTCCTCCACCCTTTGTCTTTTTTGTGGGCTTTGGGAATCAACCCATATGTGAGGACTGCAACAGTGAAACACGAAGAACATAGTACAGTTGTGTACACTTACCATAAATGTAGATGTTCGAGTGTATTCACTGTTGCAGTCCTGGTTTCTCACCCTCCATTCCCCCTTTTTTTCCTAAGGCACAGACTATTTATATCTTTATTTTTTGTATGATGTGTCCAGAGTGCTACCTTCCTGGGTTAGCCTTCTTTTGGGGCCTCCTGTCTGTTAAGGCAAGAAAAACTGAGGAAATGGCGTCTGCTGCCTTCCTTTATACCTGACGTTCTGACATCAGTTTTATAACTGGTGGCAGCCGATGTCATTTACCAAGGACTCTGGTATTCGGGCTGACTGAGGGCTACCAAGAGCCGGATAACCCATATGTGAGGACTGCAACAGTGAATATACTCAAACATCTGCATTTATGGTAAGTGTACACAACTGTACTTTCTCCTTCCAGTACTCCAGTCACTCAGTTTCTTCCTTTCAGCCATATCTTTGACAGCATCCAACCTTTACTGCAAGTACTCCAAATGACCACCCGTATTGCCCATCTTATTCCATATTCTCAGTTTTGGTGGTGAGTGAACTTAATATCAAGCTGTTCAGTGTCAGAAAATCAGTCTCCTGTTTTAGCAATCCATCAGACCAAATGTGTGCCACATTTAAATTTCACCTCTTCTAAACTTTATCTCTGACATTCAAACAAACATTTTCTTCCATCACTGGAATATAACTGCAGTTGCCAGCTATCCTCTTGATTGCCATCTGCGCTTATGTTTTTTTTTTCTTTAGAACTTTTTAATTCAGCTGTTCCTATTTTTTCAGCCATTATCCCAACATTGTGACCTTCAATAACTTTGTCACTCCCACTTGCTTCAAATTTCATTCTTAACCACCAAAAATTTAAAGATAATTCACCTTCCAACAGTGGGCAAACAGGAGAGACTTGCAACTTTGTCAAGCACCATGAATTTTTCTGAAGTTTACCATGTCTATTCTGTCCCTGCTATTTCAGTTTTTTCCCCATTGGATAATGACTTTCTTGGAAAGGATTATCAAGAAATATAATTGTAGAAGATTGCATTGCTTTTTATTTATTACTACCACTGTAATAATGAATTATAAGCACTTGGCCTTAATGAGAGTTTTTGCACTTTCCTTCTTAAGGAAACTTGTACCTAAGTGTATACTCTTCCAAGAAAAAGGCAAAAAAGAACTTAAGAGTTTTGTAGGCAGCATAGAAAATGCAGGGAAATGGAGATACCTAGGATATTAGTTGCCACGCGAGATACTAGGACCAGAGTGGCATAAATTGCTGAATCTTTATCTGTTTCAGCAGTCCTGTGTAGGGCATTGTCTGGTGTGACTTCAGAGTGCAGTTTAACCACCCCAGTCCAAAAGCTTTTACTGATGATAGTTAATATGTCTTTTCAAACCACTGCTTTTTCTAAGGATGTGTACATAATGGGAGGAGTGAAAAATTTATTTTTTATATGTTCATCATAGTGATCACTGCTGCAGTAGCCTTAGCTGTATGGGGTTATATCCTGCCAAGGATACAACAGCCAGCCAACTTCCAAAGCATCTGGATACCTTTCACCTGCTCAAGCCATTAGGCAGCTTGAGCTGAGCTGCCTAAAAACACAGGTTTGAGTCCCTAGAGGGTTTTCTTCTGTTGAAGAGAGTGCTTCTCTGGGTTTTTGAGGATCAATGGTCATCTTGTGCTGTTCCTTGGCTGGGCAGATAAGTTCCCTTTGGGGAGAAACCTTCTATAAAAAAAAGTGTTTAAATGTACTTTGATGCTTAGGAAAGTTATTTTTAATCTAGGAGTTTATATTTTAACAGACTGGCATGAGACTTAACTGTAGTGCACTTTTTTCCTGTCAGTTTAAAAAGTTTTTACTGGCTTATGCTGCTTGTTTTCCTAAGAACAAGGCACCATTTTCAGCTTGACCATGGAAAAACTACAGTTTCCATAGTCTTGTTTTCCTTCCAGCCACAAAAAGAAAAAATTAAGCCAACAGGTATTGCCGCCACAGTAGGCCAGCAATTTGTCTCAGCTACAGGTGGGTGAGACTGCTGCGGCCAAAGCTGTTTCCTCAGACCCACTCATCTTTTATCCCAGATCCTTCTGGTGTTGCACCTAGAGCCACTATGGACTTGAGGGTTAGCCATGCCCTCTGCAGCTGTTGGGATCCCCTCAGTTGGCAAAGGAGAACCACTACGGTCAGTCTTGGGAGAGAGAACAGTGAAGGCTTCTCTGTTACTTCAGAATGCTGTGCTCATGCATAGGGAAGTTGCTGCTGCTGCCATTAACAACTCTGTTCCAATTTTTCCTGTCCAAAAAAAAAAAAAAAGAAAACTAAACGTGTATATATATATATATATATATATATATATATATATATACTTCTCATCAAATTTCTCTAGACAAGAGTAGTTTAATAATTTGGCTCAAGGTCAATCCTACATCCTGTCAGAGCAAAACAGTGTGGCAGACATGCTGAGCAGGACAAAGGAAAACCCTCACAAATGGAAACTGTATCAGGGGGTCTTCCAAGATTTGATCCATCTATGGAGAGTTTCTCAAGTAGACATATTTGCCTCCTCTCTGAACAATCAACTGGCAAAATTCTTTTCCAAAACTCCATCCAAGAAAGTCTGGAAGACCAATGCATTTTCTTTTCCTTGGACAGGAATGTTCCTGTATGCTTTTCCAACCTTTCCTCTCATATGCAGGGCATTTCTGAAGATTCAGAATGGATCCCCAATATCATTGGGGTAACTTCCTTTTGACCAGTGCAGCAGTGGTTCGTTCTTCATTTGGAAATGGCCAGGGGCAATTACCACAAACCTTCTCACAGAATGGATCTACTCACACAAGAACAAGAGTGTTTGATGCACTCTGATCCCAATCAACTTCAACTGACAGCCTGGATGATAGGGTCTTAATTCCCTTTACTTACCTGTTTACTGAGGATGTGCAGCAGGTACTAATGGAGGCAAGAAAACCTGCTACTAGAAAATCATATATTAACAAATGAAAATGTTTTCTAGTTATTGCCAACAAAACCAGCACCCATTCAGGCCTAATGTTTGTCTGGTTTTACAACATTGGTGTGAGTTATTATCCATTGGCCTTTCTTATTCCTCAGCCAACATTCATGTCTGTCCATAGATCCTTCTCTTTCAATGCATTTTCATGCCAAAATGTTTTTTGAAAGGGGTTTTATGTAAGAGCTCTTCAAGAAAAGCAGCAGCTCACCCTTACGATCTTAAATTTGTGTTCGAGAAGGCAACACTTGCTCCAATTGAAGCTGCTTATCTGGCTGACTTGAGGTTCTTAACATGGAAAATTGTTTTACTGATTGGTCTGATCTCAGTAAGAAGAGTATCTGAGTTGCAAGCTGTTACGGTGAGTCACCCTCTCATTTTCCAAGAATTAATCCTATATCTAAAGTGGTATCCCATCTTACTTTAAGCCAAACTATCCTCCTTGTTTTCTTTCCTGAACCTACAAAATGAGGGAGAAAGGATACTCCATACATTGGATGTCTACAGAAAACCTGTACTACCTTGACAGAACTCAATCTTTCAGATCTTCAGATTAAGGGTTCTTTTCTTATGAAGGTAAGAGGAAGGGTCAATCTTTGTCAAAACAGACCATTTCCAAATGGTTGTCTCAGGCTGTTCCCTGTTATCTCACCATAACAAAACTATTCCAAGCAGAGTCAAGGCCCCCTCTCAGGGCCTTGACGTCTTCCTGTGCTTTTTGGAAAGGGTTGGATTCTAGAACTATTTTAGAAGCAACAACTTGGTCTTCTGTACATGCTTTTGCAAAGTACAACAAACCTGATTCCTTCTCTAGGTCTAGATCAGGATTTTGCTAGGACTGTTCTATAAGTTTTCCTGGATCCTTCCCCTTCTCAAATGTAGTAAGCTTGGGTAATCTTATCGATATAGATAAGGCTACTGCTGCAGTGATTAAGTGTGATGAGCATAGTACAGCGGTGTAAATAACCTTACCATAACAGTAGATGTTCTAATGATCACTGCTGTAGTAGTTGCCGCCTCCCTCCGTCTCCTTTTTTGTTTTTTTGATTATGCTGGGGTGTGTATGCATGTACATGTTATTTTTACTCCTGGTTATGTCCCCTCAGGCCTCAGCATTCCTCTCTCAGTTGGCATGCAAGCTCTGAAAGGCTTGGCACTCAAATCAGTGTTTTTAGGCAGCTGAGGTTGAGCTGCCTAATGGTTCGAGCATGTGGAAAGTATCCTGAAGCTTTGGAAGCTGTTCGGCTGTTATATCCTTGGCAGGATATAACCCCATATAGTTAAGGCTACTGATCAATGATCATTTGAACATCTACTTTTATGGTAAGTTTACTTAAACTACTGTAATTTGTAACACCCCCTGATGATCTTCGTGTTTCACTGTTGCAGTCATTACATTTGGGTAATCCTGCTGACAGGTTGCCCTCAGTCGGCCTGAATTCCAAAGTCCTGGGTCCTGTGTCGGCTGCTGTCGTCCCTTCCCTGACATCAGGTCGTGAGGGGTATAAAAGATGCGGCCAACACCATTTTCTTTAGTCTTTCTTGCCGCGCGGTGCCCGAAGCAGAAGCAGTTCGCAAGTGTCGGTCGGCAGACTCCTGAGATTTTCGTGTTCGAGTTTCAGATCTGAAGTCTTCAATAAAACTAAGTACCCCATTGGAGAAACTTTTTTCTTGCTCCAGACCGATGTCAGAAAAAGTTAATAATTGTATTTCTTGTGGAAAGCAAATACCTCATAAGGACTTTCATTCTTACTGTATTCCTTGCCTAGGCCCTGATCACAACATTGCTGATTGTCAGTTTTGTGCTAGATTTAACCAATGCACTATTAAGCGTCTGTATGATTTTGCTTTAAACTATTTTGGACGCCGGTTTAATTATCCAGAAATGTCATCGGATAGCCATCCGACTACCGGAGTTCACAAAAAACGCAAAGAAAAGGAGAGAGAGAGGCAACCGAGGCCCAAAACAGACTAAGCTTCTCCTAAGCCAGTCACTGGTTCTTAGTGAGGCGCTTTCGCAGCCCCTGATGCCCGCTACTTTAGAGTCGCAGGCCACTACCGACTCCCACGTGGAGTCGGCCATGCCGCCGGAAACTCAAGGTATTGGAGCCTCGGATACTATTCCTTCAGATGGGTCCAGAGCTGCTGAGCAGGCACCGGCTTCTGAGGGTGTATTCAGACCTAAGAATCTTTACATTAAACCAACCTCCGCTTCAAAGGCAAAGACTATAGCACCTTCTAAAGCAAAGAAACAAACTCAAGAGCCATGTGGACAGGCCTCTATGCCCAAAAAACAGATGCTCAAAATGGTCGAAGACTTAATTACCTTGATCAGGGGTTCTCATCCCCTTCCTGATAAGAGGCCTAGGCAAGAGACTGACTATGAATCTTCAGATCAGTTTTCTATTTCTTCTGATTCCTCTTCTGATCAGGAATATTCTCTTCCCCCCTATGAGGATTCTGATGCTGAAGAATCTATTCCTTCAGCTTCTCCTCCAGAGGACTATTCTTTTGGGAAACCTTGCATACCATGAGGGAGCATTTCCACTGGGAGAGCCAAGTTTTTTCAGAATCTAAAAAAAGGCTCAGGGATTTCCTTTTACTACCTGAACGCAGGCCACTAGCCATTCCACCTGTGTTAGATATTATAGATGTATTTTCGGAGTCTAGTCTTACCCCTGACTCCTTACCTCCAGCTCCTGTTAAGCCTGACAGATATTACAGGGTTCCTGACTCTCATAAATTCCTTTTTAAAAACCCTGCTACAGACCCAGAAACTATTTCACAGGGTCCCAAAGGAGTTAAGGCTTCCACTGCAAAAAAACCCTACTCCCTCTGACAGAGATTTTAGGGCACTGGATAGATGGGGAAAAAAGGTTTACACGTCTGCTACCTTGGCTATAAGGGCCTTAAACTGTCAGTTTCATATGCTCAAATATCAGCAACATGTCACGACATTGCTTAAACAGAAAATTTTTATTAAACTCTGAATGTGCAGAAAACAAGGACATGCAGGATTTATTGCATGCAGCTGAACAAGTTGGAAAGCATACTTTGCAATGTATTTTTGATTCTTTGGAGGCCTCCTGCAGGACCGCAGTTACAGGTTCTGTAATTAGGAGGCATGCTTGGTTAAAGGAACAAAATCTGCCTGATCATGTCAAAGTTAAATTATTAGATGCACCTTTACAGCATGATACTTTGGTGTTAAGGCAGAGGAGGTGTTAAAGAAAATGGAGGACAAAGTTAAATCTATGCAAACTGTCAAAGATTTTTTTACAAGTACAACCACCTAGGTTTAGTAGACACTGGCCTACAAAGAATTGGTCCTTTCCTGTGTCAGAAAGACCTCAAAGGGGCAGATCCCTGGTGCGAGGTTCCTACAGGTCAAAGCAATGGGGTGCTTCTACCTCCAAAGTTGGAGAAGACAAATCACAACCATACAGGAAACAGTCCCAATGACTTCCCCCTGCCTGCACCAAGCACTTATCTCCTGGCAGCACCCTTAGGGGGAAAATTAGCACTTTTTTCTCAAAATTGGCACATTATAACCCAGGACAAGTGGGTTCTAAATATCGTCTCACAAGGGTACAAGTTCTATTTCCATACCCTGCTAAAGGCAAACGGCTGGCCAGATCTGCCAAAAAAATCAATGGGCAGAGGCACAAAAACAAGTCTCATCACTCATGGACATGGGGGTCATTCAACAAGTACCAGAGCAAGAGCAGGGACAAGGATTTTACTCAAGACTGTTCTTGGTACCCAGAATGGACAAGACCTGGATACCAATACTGGACCTTTCTATTCTGAACACATTCCTGGATATACCAAAATTCAAGATGATGACTTTGCAGCAGCTTCTGCCCATGCTGGGCAAGAACGCTTGGCTGGTGACTCTAGACCTAAAAAAGGCATACCTGCATGTCCCAGTCAGACAATTATGCAGAAGATACCTCAGATTCAAGGTTGGCTCAATGCATTACCCATTCTCTGCACTGCCCTTTGGCTTATCTACTGCGCCCAGGGTCTTTACAAAGTGCCTGGCACCAGTAATTGCATTCTGCAGACAGAGGAATACAAATATATCCTTACTTGGACGACTGTCTAATTCAAGCAGAGAACAAGGACATTCTTCTACAGCATCTGGCGTTTGTGAAAATATTTCTAACATGCCTAGGGTACACAGTCAAAGAAAATAAATCAAAACTAGTACCCTCTCAAGAGATAATATTCCTGGGTGCAAGCTTAAATACAACTGCCCAGATGGCTTATCTCGCGCCAGACAAAGGCAACTGACTACCTATTTCAAAATGTTGGCAACAAAGGCCCAGTTATCTGCAAGAAAAATTCTGCAGGCTTTGGGCTTCATGGCATCCTACTAATTCCATATGCAAGACGGCATATGAGGAAACTACAATGGTACCTAAAAAGTGTTTGGACTCAACATTGCCACAGCCTGGAAACAATGATTACTCTCATTCCATGCCTACAACAGGAGTTTCGATGGTGGGCAAAGGCTTGTCACCAAAACAAGGGACAGCCATTCACATTACCCCCAGCCAGGCAGACACTAACAACGGATGCATCAGATTATGCCTGGGGGGCCCACATGGCAGGAAGATGCATTTAGGGCACATGGTCCTCAACCCAAATGCATCTACATATCAATCAAAAAGAAATGCTAGCTGTTCAGAATGTCCTGACAGTCTTCAAGGACCTACTTCATCCAGGACAACTACTGATAGACAGACAACACCACGGTCATGTGGTATATAAACAAGCAGGGGGGCACACATTCTTACCCCCTTTGCAGACTAGCCATGACTTTGTGGGACACAGCATTAACTTACCAAGTACATCTGCAGGCGCAATTCCTGCCAGGAAGGAAAAATACTCTGGCAGACGAACTAAGCAGAAACCTCATGGATCCCCACGAGTGGCAGTTGGATCCACAAGTCTTCAGCATGATAACAAGGAAATGGGGATGCCCGGATATAGATCTATGTGCCTCCCCTCACAACTACCAGCTAAAACGATTCTGCACAAGGACTTATCACAGACAAGCATGGAAAGTGGAAGCCCTATCTTTCAGCTGGAAAAACCTATCAGTATATGCCTTTCCTCCACTGCCTGTTCTCCCCAAGGTACTCCTAAAGGTCAGACAGGAGAAGCCAAAAATGATACTGATTGCCCCAGACTGGCCCCGCCAGTACTGGTTTCCAATCCTAAAGAACTTATCTCAATGCCCAGCTTTTGGACCTTACCTCCAATACCTCATCTACTGTCCCAGCAAAACAGTCAGATCCTGCACAGCCAACTCAGGACTTTAAACCTGGCAGCATGGCAGATAATGTAGTCATACAAAACACGCCTCTCGGTAAAGCTGTGATGGATGTCATTTTGGAGGCCAGAAGGCCTAGTACTAGAAAATCTTATGCTGGAAAATGGAAGAGATTCTGTGCTTGGAACCAGGCACAAGGAACTGATACAGCTGTGCCAAATATTCCTCAGATTTTGCAATACTTAACTGAGATGCTGGACAAAGGCCTATCTTTTTCATCTATTAAAATTCATGCCTCTGCCATTTCGGCTCATTACAGTACAGAGCCACCAATCTTTTCTCATCCCTTATTAAAACAGTACCTCAGAGGAGCCAAAAATTTAAGGCCTCCAAGGAGATCAATGCCTGCATGGGACCTCAACTATGTCTTGGAAAAACTCACCCTGCCTCCATTTAACCAGCTGCTACTGCTGATATAAAGTTTTTATCTTGGAAAACAGCTCTGCTCCTAGCAATAACTTCTGCAAGACGAGTTTCAGAGCTACAGGCACTCACGGCTGTGGAACCTTTTATCATTTTTTATCCAGACAGGGTGTCTCTGAGAACAAACCCAACATTTATGCCTAAGGTGGTGTCCAGTGTGGCTGTTAACCAAACTGTTCATCTGCCAACTTTTTATCCAAATCCACAGAAAAAGGGAGAGAGAATTCTGCATTCTTTGGACATACACATACAGCTTAGGTTCTACTTGGACAGAACCAAAGTTTTCAGAAAGAGCAATTACTAGTGGCATATGGTGCAGGATCACAAGGAAAGGCTATCTCAAAGCAGACTATTTCAAAGTGGATAGGCCACTGCATTCATTTCTGCTACTTACACCATGGCAAGCCAGTGCCTAGGGGCATTAGGCCACATTCAACCAGAGCTGCAGTCACTTCAGCAGCCTTTCTCAGGGGAGTACCAACCAAGGACATTTTAGAGGCTGCTACTTGGAGTTCAGTGCACACCTTTCCAAAGCACTATCATCTGACACTCTACTCTAAATCCAGGGCAGGCTTTGCCACTGCAGTTTTACAGGGCCTCATAGCTGCTCCTAATGCTGTTTAGCTCCAGCCTCCCATCCATAGCTTTGGGATTCTACCCAAATGTAATGACTGCAACAGTGAAACACGAAGAACATAGTACAGTTGTGTACACTTACCATAAATGTAGATGTTCGAGTGTCTTCACTGTTGCAGTCCAGGTTACCCCACCCGCCTTCCCCCTATTCTTCTGATGGAACCTATGTGGTGTATTTACTTGTAGATGAAGGTAAAGTTTATATTGGTGCATGTATTTATATATATATATATATATCTATATATATCTATATATATATATATATATATCTATATATATATATATATATATATATATATATATATATATATATGTATAATATGTATATAAATTTTGGCTACCCTTTTAGGGGGCACCTGACACCTGGGGCAAGAAAAACTAAAGAAAATGGTGTCTGCTGCATCTTTTATACCCCTGCCGACCTGACGTCAGGGAAGGGGTGACAGCAGCCGACGCAGGACCCAGGACTTTGGAATTCAGGCCGACTGAGGGCAACCTGCCAGCAGTATTACCCAAATGTAATGACTGCAACAGTGAATACACTCGAACATCTATATTTATGGTACGTGTACACAACTGTACTTTATCTCTCTAAATGTCACTCCTCCATTCTTCATTGACCTGCTCATCTCTCAGCTTTTCGGGGGGGGGGGGGTGCAGAGGAGGCAAAAAACAATGATCTTAGGGTCTCGTCAGGGCGTAATTTTTCCCCTTCACCCAACCCTTTTGTCACTCAAAACTTTCACCTCAGCCATCTCTTCCAGCATGTGGCTTGCAGGTTGGGTGTCATTTCTTTTCACCCCAGAGGTGATTACAGTAAAGGTTCTTTTCACAAGTGACATTTCAGTTTAAATTTAGTCCAGAATTGCAGGCAGAAACTACCTACCAAACATCCTACTGCAATTTCCTTAGGATGTGGAAGCCCTTCTTGAGCAGATTCCACTTTCTTGTGCCCTGTCAGTCAAAGCAGAATTGCCAGCCATTGTGGTGAGGACAGCCATAAGACTTTCACATGCTTGTGTGGGAAAATCATCAGATGATTAGACACAGAGGCACAGATGTTAGCTGACCAAATGCTAGCTGTGTTGGGTGCACTGTAGATTTTCGGAGAGGTTAATTGTAAAAAGGTTTGCAGAATAGCTACAGTACTTCAGTGTGCTGCGTCTAGTCTCCTCATCTCCCAGATAGAAGTGGGAGGGGAAGGAAAAAAGTGGGAAAAGCCTTCATTCTGTATAGTGATCTGACTCAGACTGGAAAAAGGAGGACTTGGCCTTTACTGATCAGATCACTTCCCCATCCCAACCCCACTGGGGTGTGATGTAAACAATGTGAACACACTATTTGGTGGTCCCACCCTGGGACTGTTTTGTTTGAAGATGCATTTAAACTTAGAGAAATATTTTAAATATGAATGGTGTTTGGGAATGTTTACTTTCTGGTAAAAGGTGCATTTTCCTGCTAGACAGAGATCAATCTGGTCCTTTGAGTATTCCATTAGTAATTAATGGCCATTCAGAATATTTTTAACATTGCATCAGTGAAACCAGATTCCCAGCCTTAGTGCCAAAAAAGGTTATTTTGGGTGTAGAAACAGTGTTTACATAAATATACAGACATAGTTGCAGATCCAGCTGTTTATTTCCTTGGAAGCAAGTGGGGGGGGGGGGGAGTGTGTGGTGTTACCATAGTTTGCTACACTGCCATATAATTGGAAAAAGTAGAATCCTTGGTATGCTTTGTCAGAAAAGGTATACTTGCCATTTTGGGGGATCATGACAATCAACTACCAAAGTTGTATGGTGCAGTGCTGGAGGATATCCTTGGAGATATTGAAGAATTGTCTCACGATGTTGCAGATGTGCCTTAAAGGGTAAGGATCTCCCATACCTCAGAGAAGATCGGTTGACACGTGAAAGTGTAGATGAATGCTTCTTTGATGTAGAAGGGATTGACTAAGTAGTCTCACCTCCCTGATCAAGACTTTGAAATATTTGCAAGTATAGTTTCTTTAAGGAAAAACACTGCAAGCTTAAAATTTTTCACAGAACAGAGCAAAATAGTACTACATAATCATTTTTAGGAGGGCTCTGTCCGGTGCACCCCCTGATGTGGTGGCTCCAGCATTGTATCCCTGATCTCCCTGTAGCACATATGGGCATCCAATAAACAGTTCTAGAATTTACCTTTTCCCTCCTCTCCAAGCCTGCAACCTCAAAGTGAAGCACATCATCAATGCCAAGTTGATCTCCAGTTGCAGTGCTGTGTGTCAAAGCTATGCTTGGTTGAAAATCCAACCAGTGTTGAATAATGGTAAGAGTCAGTTGTTAAACATTTCTTTTGATACAGGTAGCTTGTTTAAAGAAAAAGAGGAAAACTGTGCAATCTGTTAAGCCAAGTTTTTCATTCCTCTTAATACCCGGGTAGTTTGTCAGGCCCAGTGTTTCATTCCCCATAATCCCTGGGTATTTTGTCAGGCCCAGTATTTCATTCCCCATAGACTCTGGGTATTTTGTCAGGCCTAGTGTTTCATTCCCCATATTCGCTAGGTATTTTGTCAAGCCCAGTATTTCATTCCCCATATTCCCTGGGTATTTTGTCAGGCCCAGTATTTCATTTCCCATAAACTCTGGGTATTTTGTCAGGCCCAGTGTTTCATTCCCCCTAATCTCTGGGTATTTTGAGAACTACTATTCTAAGGCTAGGTATTTCTGAGAAAACAAGCCAGACACAAGCAGTACGAGACTAATCCAGGCCATCTCTTTTGGAGAATGTTCCCCTGCACCCTAGTGGCAGGAGTGTGCAGTTAGAACTTGTCTGATTGAAGACTGCTGGAACAGGGCTCAGTTTTGAGCTTTTTACTGGTTAATTAGGTAATTTGTTTAAATCAGTTGGCTCATTTTCTATTCTATAAAAAATTGCACTTAATTCATCTGCTTTTACTGTATTTGTGTTTCTTCCTACTTTATTTTGCTCTTGCTGCTTGTTCTTAAAAGTACTTAATTGCATTTATTCTGCTACATTTATTACTGCTTTGTTAGTAGCCTGATTAAATTGGAACTGTTATTCTAAGCCTTTGGTTGAAGCACTTGGGCATCAGACCAGTTGTTTTACATTAAGAAGGTTTTGAGGTCTGCACTGTTGTGGCAGGACAGGTAGCTTACATCCTTCTAAGTTGGGAGTTGCTGATTGAAGGCTTAGTGTCTGTTATTCTAAAAGTGTATTAGTTCTGGTTTAAGCACTTGGGCTTTGGGCCAGTTATTTTACATTAAGAAGGTGTGGTCTGCACTCTTGTGGGAGGAGAGGGTAGTTTCTGCCCTTCTGAGCTGGGAGTTTCTGGTTAAAGGCTTATTGTGCCTGCTTATTTGAACTATTTCTTTCTGAAATTGGTACACCTTGTTTGCTGTAGCATAGACTAAATCCAGACCTGCTGAATCTAGCTTTGTTTGTATAACTTGAGCACTAATCCAGACTATCAATTTTCGGAGAAGGTTCCCCTGCACCCGAGTGGCAGGAGTGTGCTGTTAGAACTTGTCTCATCAAAGATGCTGGAACGGGGCCCAGTTTTTAACTTTTTATTGGTTAACTTGTTTAAATCAGTTTGCTCATTTGCTACTGTTATGCAAAAAAAATATATATATATATATATATATATATATATATATATATATATATATATATATATATATATATATATATATACATACACACACACACACACACACACACACACACACACATACACATACACACACACACACTTTATGCATCACCGCTTAGCCAAGGTTAAACTATTTCTGGCACCATAAAGTCTGCTCTTCAAATTTTCCCTTAGAACGAGCCAGTTTTTTAGTTTTAGCATTAAAATCTGTTTCTTTGAGCTCAGCATTTGTTCAGAACTCGTACAGCACTCAACTTTCCTCACTTGTCTAGAGGAAAACAGTTTTTAGTACTTAAATAAGCACCTATCCAGGCATGTCAAAGGATCAGCTCCCGTTGTTTTCTCCTGTCTACCTGATGAATCTGGGCATCTTGGGGCAATGCAGCAATTGCCTCATGTACACAGACAGCCCTCTCCTCCTAAAACCCAACACTACAACCCGTGAGAGATGCACTTGTATAGCCAAATTGGAAGCAAAGCTCTCTTCACCCAAGACTGGACTAGACAATCAAGAGGAGAAGATAACCACTTGCACCACACCAGACTTATCACACAGTCCCTCAAAACCTACACCACCAAAATACACACACAGAAACACAAAACACTACATTTGCGGAGGCTCACAATAAAAATCTGCTCAAGCAGCAGAGACCTCCAAAGCAGAAATGCAAGCAATCTCCACCCCCCAACACAACCCAAATGACACATAGCCCACAAACTCAGTGTGCCACTCATCCACAGCCCATAAGGCATAACAACATACCCAACACTCTAGTTATAGGTGACTCTATAGTCAGGCACACTGATGTTCCACTCACCAGGCTAAACAAGGATAAATTTACTGTCGGGTGCCAGGAATCCACCACGTAACAAACGCACTCAAGTCACTCCACAACAAGTACAAATATGACTCTGTCATTGTCCATGTTGGTGTGAATGACCTGAGATGTACCTCCCTGGACTACATGAAAAGAGACATGGAGGAGCTCTCCGATCTTGTAGCCCAGGCAGGTATGACCCTAGCCCAGAGTAGCATCCTGCCATCACTCAGAGTGATACCACAGTACAAGGACAAAATGATTGACTTCAACAATTGGCTAAGCTTCTGGTGTCATTCTAAGGGGATCAAGTATCTGTCTGCCTGGGATGATATGATCGACAGACCACGATGCTTTGCCAGAGATGGTCTGCACCTGTCGCCTTTGGGATTCCGGATACTGGCTAAGGCTGTTGCCACTCTTGTAGTGCCTTTTTTAGGCAAGGTTCAAATGACAAATTCACCACCTTAACAGGTACAAGCAAGCAAAATCTAAGGGTAATGCTACTCAATGCTAGAAGTCTAAACCTCAAAATGCATTCACTCGAGGCACTCCTTAAAATGGAGAACATCGACATCTGTGCAGTGGACAGACCTGGTTCAAGTCTCCAGAGAGCACCCCTGCATTACCAGGCTATAATTCATACCATACCTTTTGGCCATCTAACCTGGATTGAAACACTAAAGGCGGAGGCATGTCCATATTCATTAAGGATATCCATACCTCCAGGCTAGTTGCTCAGCATAATGCATCTGCGATTATCCAGATGCAACTAACTCTGGGCAAGACTGCAATTCAAATTGTAACTTGCTACAGATCCCACACCATGCCCCAAGATTCCCACTCCTCATTTCTTGATGCACTGGAAAATATTAGGATACAACCCAACACCCTAATAATGGGCAATTTCAACTACCCCACCATTAACTGGGAAAACTACTCATGTACCAACTCTTTTGCTCAACGTTTTCTGGAATTCATAAATTCCAATGCCTTGGCTCAACTTATCCACACCCCCACCAGGGGCAGCAATATCCTAGACCTGGTCATTACCAACATGGGCTACCAGTGTTCCACACCACAGTTTACTTCCTCATTGGTCAGATCCCGACCACAAGCTAATCACCCTAGACATCCACATCCCACCCCCATTAGGGAAACCACCATAAAAAATTTCTCCAAAGCCAACTTCACACTTCTTAAGACAGAAGTGGCAAACTTCACGACACCCATGCAGACAAACAATAGTGGTACGACTGCTGAATCCTATGCAAATGCACTTTATAAGCACTTACACGAGTGCATGGATCGTGCTATCCGTAACAGAACCAAGATGCTAGCCTCCAAAAAAAGGAAGCCAATCTCGTGGTCCCCTCCCATAAACAAACTACAACAAAAAAGAGTAAAATCCCATGATTGGAGGGAACTCACTGATCAGCTTCAGTAAGAAGCTGAGATCCCTCATAAAATCCTTCAAAGCTAGTTACGAAAACAAAATCGCCACTGATTCTAAAGACATCCACAAAGAATTCTATAGCTATGTCAAGAATCTCAATGGCAACACTCAGATATGAACTGAGTTGCAGCACAATGGCAGTAACTATACAGAACCAACTGATATTGCCAACATCCTGGCAGATAGGTTCAGTGCTAACCTTAACCCCCTTTCACCCCCTAAAGGGCCCATCTCTATACCGGAAGAATGCAAAGTTCCTGTAATCATGGCTGCACAGGTAAAAAACACACTCTCCAAAGCCAAGAACACAGCATCCATGGGACCTAACAACATCCCAGGCTGCGTTCTACACGAACTGCAGAATGAACTGGCACCCCACCTAAGCACCATGTTCAGTCATAGCCTCACCTCAGGCTTTGTGCCCACTGAATGGCGCACAGCAACGGTTATCCCATTCCACAAAGGGAGAGCCACCATGGACCCTGGGAACTACCGCCCTATTAGCCTAGCAAGCCTGGTCTGCAAGGCCATCATCGGTAATGTCCAAACTCTGGACCCCACCCAGTTTGGGTTTGTAAAAGGCAGATCATGTCTCCTAAACCTGATAGACTTCTTTGAAGCAGTCGCCAAAGCCGTAGACGAAGGTAAGGTGGTTCACACAGCCTATGTAGATCTCGCCAAGGCTTTTGACACCATCCCCCACTCTGGAATTAAAGATAAACTCACTAAACTAGGTATAAATCCCTATGTCACAAGATGGGTTGCCAACTGGCTCACTGACAGAGCCCACACTGTGAAAGTAGCAGACTCCAAATCCAACTTCAGACCAGTGACAAGTGGAGCACCACAGGGTTCGGTCCTGGGTCCTCTCCTGTTTGGTATCTACTTTTCTGAAGTACAGGCTAACACGTAAGGTCTTTGGCTAATGAAGTTCGCAGATGACTGCAAGCTAGGAGCCGTAATCAAAACTCCTAACAATGTGGACAATCCTACAAAAGGGCCTCGCGGAGACAGATCCCTGGTGTCAACGCCATGGCCTTATGCTCAATGCCAGAAAGTGCATTGTCATCCCCTTTGGTAAAAACTCTGTACCCATGAGCTACCACATAGGTGGTAGTCTACTTAACACAGAAAGTGTGATAAGATACCTTGGGACACAGGTGGACAGTAGTCTCTCCTTTGATCATCACATTGCCACAGTAGTCAGGAAATCCTTCTACGTGGCATACCATCACAAAAGATTTCTCATCCAGAAAAAAGAGGTCATTGTTTCCCCTCTACTTGTCACTCATTAGACCCATTATATAGAGTACAACACCCCTTTTGGTATGTACCTCACAAGACATCTACAACAACTGGAAAGGCTGCAGAAATACCTCACAAAGAGGATTACTGGCCTCAAACAGATGCCCTACGCAGCGTCTCAAACAACTTCAGCTTTACTCCGTCGCATATCGCCTACTCAAGAGGCGATCTCTGCCTAACATACAAAGCTATGTCAAACCCAGAGCTGTTGGACATGCTCCACTTAAAGAAATCCCAATCCCTCTGAGCTACACGCTCTAGGGACCTAAACCTTGGCACTACAATAAACGGAACATGCTGGAGGGATGGATTCCTGTCCCAGAGACTTCCCATACTCTGGAACTAACTATCTATATCAAACAAAGATCCTCATTAGCACTTTTCAAGAAAAATCTTGATGATTGGATGGGAAA
Source organism: Protopterus annectens (assembly GCF_019279795.1). Classification (NCBI taxonomy): domain Eukaryota; kingdom Metazoa; phylum Chordata; order Ceratodontiformes; family Protopteridae; genus Protopterus; species Protopterus annectens. The sequence goes on from NC_056743.1 coordinate 1,019,213,189, forward strand.
TAGAAAATTCACCCTGGGGATCACCTCTGTGGCTCTGCTTGACAGGATCACAGGAAAATATTTTTCTTGGGTGGCGAAAGCTAGGGTACCTTTTTGGGTAGGCTTATATAGGCCCTAGGGCCAATAGCCTAGTACCTACATATGAACTTATGAACCTATGAAACATAGGTAGTTCCAGAACAGCAGCAGAAACCAAGCACAAGCAGTGCAAGTAGTCTAGCCAGTTCCCAAAGGAACAGCTGTCCAGAGTGGAGACTATTGGGGAACTCAAGCTGAACAGCCCCACAGATAGCCCCCCTTCCCCACTTCAGCAGTAACAACCTGCAACAACCACTATTTTGCACAACCCATTTCATCTTCTAACTCCCTTTCCATAAATTACTTGAGGGATGATTTTCCCTTTCAAAAATAGTTCATATGTAACAGATAAGGGAGTATGCATTCACATTTCAAAGGCAAGTCTTCTATTGCAAAGGGCCAGCTACAACATGCACTGCCTGTCACAAGACAGCTGTTGGATGCTGAATTGCTAAGCATTCTAGAGTCTTCTGTCTGGAAAGAGGAAAAAAGTATTACTATAGAATGGTTCTGATTCCAAAAAGGCCTAGACAAGGGACATAGATATGAACAGAGATGTGGCAGTAAAAAAATTCAAGATGCTTTCCTTATAGCTACTTCCAAGATAAGCTGCACATTGAGTAACAACTTAATTCTAGCTCTCCCAGTGTGAAAACAGAAACTTAGCAGAGAAAGCCAGTGGACCTTTACTCCAGGGGAAATTTCAGTAATTAGTTAGTAAGTGCACTGCCTGGATGCCAGGAAAAAAGAAATACAGAGGACTTTAAGGGAAATCAGCTACAAAAGGTGAGGAAAAAAAACACTGATTAGGAAAAGTACTGCAACTGTAGAGCGAAAAGCCATACAACCTTCAGGCATGACTTCTAGTAACCTAGAGGAAAGAATGACAGCTGCATCCAGACCTGATTAAAATAAATGAAACAAGTATGGAGTATATCAACTCAAACAACAAACGGGTGTAAAAAATGGAAGCAGCTTTAAATAGATATTCAGATGAAGTGATAAAACTGCAAAACTCAGACACTGAAATGAAGAAAAGGCAGGCTGAATGAGACTGCACAAGAAGAGATGTTTTAAAAAAATAATAGAATTAGAGTACTGAGCATGTAAACCTGAGATTTTCTGCTGTACCAGAGAAGCTGGAAGAAACAGACTGTATTAATTTTACGAAAGCACAAACATTCATCTGGACTGGTACTCTATCTGGCTATGAGAAAGCAACCTAGACTTTTAATAGCAAAGATGCAATCTTACCAGCAGGAGTTGATTCTGACAAAGCTGTGGCAGAAAGATAAAGTACTAAAAGTGGGAGACAGCAGAGTATTTGTGGAGAATGACTACTCGTTGTGCACCAGGCAGAGGAGTAAATTTATTACATTATTCAGTGAATGTCAAGAAGCTGTAACCAGCTACCTTCAAAATATTTTTCCCTGGAAGGGACATTTTTTGCTGAAGTACAGACTAAGGAGGAAATACAACATTTTGCCCAGCAATAAGTAAGTTGTGAAACAGAAGGAGACTGTGCTTCTTGTTCCTCTGGTAATACAAAAAAACTGCGACAGTGAAACCTTTTCCAGTGTTTCAACGGAAATATTAAGAGAAACACAAGCGTCGTCCAGAAGAATTGAGAGTACCTTTGAAATGAAGCAGAGATGTGATTTGGGAGATGGAGATGAACAGCAGTAAAACCAGTAACTTGGGAATTGACAAATGTGGGATTTCAAAGCAATAATTATATTTGTGAAACATGACAGAACATGCAAATCTGGAAATATTGTACTTTTCTGGACCTTCTTAAACTTGTAGATGACTCTAAAGAATATGCCCAACATCATGTCATTAATGTTCAGAAAAATACTTAGGGGAAGGGAAGAGGCTTGAGAAAGTTAGTTGTAGTAAAACAACATTTTTTCATAATGGTACTGTTTTAATAGGGCATGCATTTCTTTGCATGCTATAAAGTAAGGTTTTTACAAAAGACAAGAAGTCCACCATAGTTAAATGTGTTCAATAAAACAAACTAACCCAAGCATGAGAAATGAACCACAGAAATGTTCTAAAGTTGTAAAATTCACAATAAAATTAACAGCAGCTATGCTTTTGGGTTTATCCTTCCTCAGTGCTCATATAAATCAGTTAAAAACTCTTCATTTAAATAAGTACAAAATGGAACATGTGACAGCCAACCAATAGAAATATATACATATATATATATATATATATATATATATATATATACACACACACACACAGTTGTATACATATCTAAAGACATACATAGGAAAACATTACATAAAAAACATCATTAAAATATTTGATGCAACATTTGTTGTTTTTTATGCAACACTGGTTTTAAACTCACTGCATTATTTATGCCAGGATACGCATCTGTTTGTAGCCTTATAATCCAAGAATAGTCAACATTTTCAAGCATATTTATATCAACCCCCCCCCCCCCCGCAGCTCTTACCAACTACCCTAATTACTCTAATCTTAAAAATGTGTTCACTACTATTCTCAGCTATATGTTTAGCTAGTGCATTAGTCTGAATACCCCTTTTAATCTCTGATTTATGTTCAATTATACAATCTTTTATTCTTCTATTTTTTCCTATGTAGCTAAATATACTATGAAAAATATACTCACTGTGATAGGTTATCTCTGAAGGTAAAAGTATGGAGAGAATAATCATGGATATCCTAAATGACAACATAGGTAACCTGCAAATACTGGACCCAAATAAGTTCAGGTTTGTCAAGGGGGCAGGTCTTGCCTACTCAGCCTGTTGGACGACTTTGAGAAGGTCACCAAAGCAATTGATAGCAAAATGGTATATACTGCCTTTCTTAACCTGGCCAAGGCAGCTTTATAGAAAAGCTCACTAAATTAGTTATAAACCCCCACATCACTAGCTGGATTGCCAGCTGGCTTACAGCGACAACCAGTGAAATAATAGTAAGTCTACTTTTGCAAAAAGGCTGGTTACTAGTGGAGTTCTTCAGGGCTCAGTGATGGGCTGTCCCTGTTTGGCATCTACTTCTGTGAGGTCAAAACTAATGTCAAGGGCTTCTGGCTGACCAAATTTGTAGATGATTACCAATTGGGTGTGTTCATTGGATTCCCCCAAAGACACAAATACCCTCCAAAAAGGCTTGACCCAGACTGAGTAGTGCCAGACACATGATCTAAAACTCACTGCTGAAAAGTGCGTCATGGTATCTTTTGGAAATTGGTGAAGGTTTTTTAGGTTGACAGTATAAAAGTACTCATTTGTCCGTTATTGTCAGTAGTTATATTCGTTTCTTTAGCACTGGCATCTGAAGTTGTTGTTTTCATTTGCTCTTCAACCTGTGGGTCTCTAATCCTGGATGGATACCACTCAGCTGTATTTTCCAGCATCAGATCCAAGCTCCAAACTCCTTCCCTACCCATAATGCCCCTGTCTCCCTCCTCCCCTCAGATCTCATTTGCCGCACATGTCACTAGCGTATCGCTAGCATTCTTGTCCGTTGCTCCAGGCTTTTTGGTGAATGTTTTCTGCTAATTTAATCCTATCCATTTGACTTTTCCTATCCTTTTTCCACCCTTTTGCCTTCTTCTACCTTTGCGTTCCGGTGTTGGTCTTTAGCTTTCAAAAAAAAAAAAATTTATCCCGTTCCCTCTTTTCTCTCTGCCTCTGCTTACAGTGGATATAAAAAGTGCACACATCCCATTTTTTTGTTATACAAAAAAATGAGACCACAGTAATGATTTCAAAACTTTTCCCACCTTTAATGACCTATAACCTGTACAGTTCAATTGAAAAACAAAGAAATCTGTTAAAGGAACAAATATAAAAAATAAAAAATGTACAATAAGCTGGTTGTATAAGTATGCACACCCTTAAACTAATACTCTATTGAAGCAATGCCTGCTCCCATCCTATTTATCTCAAGCATGCAGGGATGCTCTTGTCTTGTGGATTCAATTTCCTGACCTTCATTGGGGTCGCCCTTTTATTCCTCCTGCCCCATTGACCACTTTAACCACAGATGCCTCCCTACTTGGGTGGGGGGGGGGCATTGCTCGATAAGGACAGTCCAAGGCACGTGGTCTTCCTTGAAGACCCAATTGCATATCAGCATCCTGGAGATGAGGGGAGTGCTCTTGGCATTGCAAGCTCTTCATGTCCATCTTCTCCTAGGGATGATTGCCATCCAAAGAGACAAACATGTCTGTAGTATGGTACATCAAAAAGCGGGGGGGGGGGCAGTTTTCTTTCTTCTTTGTCCTGAAGCCATGAGTGTGTGGGAGTGGGTGATCTTCACCAGCTGTTTTTTTGGTGGCAACACACATTCCAGGGAGGTCCAGCATTCTAGCAGACAGGCTCAGCAGGTCTATCCTGATGCCTTACAGTAGTGAAACAGATCTTTTTAAAGTGGAGTCAGCCTTGCTATTCGATCTCTTTGTCTCTCCTTCCAATGCAAAGTGCAGCAGGTTTTTCACTCTGAACCCTCCACCAGGGGAAGTCCCCAGAGATGGTGTGTGGTTCATGCTTAGACTTCTGGTCTTCTGTATGCTTATCCTCCTCTCCCCCTGATTTCGAAATTCCTCCAGAAAGCTCGATGGCTGGGGAGCTCAGTCATCCTCATTGCCCCATTCTTGCCTCACCAAGTATGGTTCCCTTCTCTGTGGTCTCACATAGTATGTCCTCCCTGGATGTTGGATCCAGTTCCAGATCTAATTTCACACCCCTTAGGGATTTCACACCCAGATCTGGCCAGTCTGAAGCCAGGCTGCTCCAGATCCCATGATTGTTAGGACTCCCGGGCTGTCTTCTTCGGTTAAGAAGATATTGGTAGCAGCTCGTAAATCTTCCACTAGGAAGGTTTATTCTAGTGAGTGGAAACTTTTTCGATTTGGGCATCTCATCATGACTTGGACCCCTTTACTGCCCAGGTTCCTGCTATATTAGAGTTTCTGGCAGGTGTTTTTCAACAGGGTACTAGTTTTTCTACGGTTAAATTTCAGCTGGCAGCTATATCTAACTTCCGTGTTGGAGATAATTCGGCTTTCCTGGCTTCATCTAAGCTTTGTAAAGCCTTTCTGAAAGGTACCCTTCTTCGTAGTCCCCCAATCAAGGACCCAGCGCCACCATGGGACCTCACATTGGTCCTCCAAGCCTTAGTTTCTTGCCCCTCTAAACCCACAGCTTCAGTGGATTTGCAGTTTTTGTCTTGGAAGACAGCCTTCCTTATTACTTTAACCAAGAGTATTAGAGCTTCAGGCCTTATCGGTTAAGCCTCCTTATATGATGTTCCATAAAGACAGGGTGTCCTTATGCACTAATCCTCCTTTCCTTCCAAAGGTGGCTTTGGAACCAAATGTTAATCAGGTTATCAGTCTCCCTGTTTTCTTTCCAAATTTTCAGAGTAAAGGAGAGTATAAATTGCACCTGCTGGATGTTCACAGGCAATTATGTTTTTACTTGTATAGAACAAAGTCTTTTCATAAATCTGATCAACTTTTTGTTTCCTAGTCTAAACCCTTTTTAGGGAAACCTGTATCGAAGGTCACTGTTGCTTATTGGATCTCTCTCAGTACATAGTTCTGGTGTATTCAGCCAAAGGATTATCTCCATCAGATCAAGTTATGGCTCATTCTACTAGGTCTATGGCCACTTCAGCTGCCTTTTGGTCCAGAGTTTCCTTGAATGATGTTTGCTTTGTGGCTACCTGGGCACCGTCGCATACTTTCATCTCCCATTACAAGTTGGATCTTCTTTCAAGAAGCAGGGCATCCTTTGGCTCTGCTGTGCTCTGGAATATCCTTCCATGAGGGCCTCCCAGGTTTTTTGTAGCTGGGGATTGTGTCCCACAGGTTGAAGAGCAAATGAAAACAACAACTTCAGATAAAGAAGTTATGTACTCATCATAACGTTCCATCTGAGTTGTTGCTTTTCATTTGTCTTCAACTGTCCCTCCCTCCTTCCCTCTGCCTTATATGGGCTGTGTGGTTGAATGGCCAAAAGAGACATAGCTTTTACTTTGGCATAACTTGTTATTCTGTATGGTGCTCTCTGGGTATTTTTGTCAAGGGGTAAGGCATTGTATCAGGTTGGGATGCTATGGTTGGCAGCAAATGTGATCTGAGGGGAGAAGAGAGACAGCAGCATTATGGGCAGGGGAGGAGCTTGGAGCTCTGATCCAATGTTGGAAAATGTGGCCAAGTCATATCTGTCCCAGATCGATTCCCACAAGCTGAAAACAAATGAAAAGCAACAACTCAGATGGAACATTATGGTGAGTACATAACTTTTTTTTAGTAAGTGGCATTTTACACTTTTAGGTCTTAGTTGGAGTAAATCAAAAACCAAAAAAAAAAAAAACAAAAGAAGGAAGCTCAGAAAATTTCCTGCAAGTTAAAAGACAGAATTTATGAGCATGTAAATGAAGTCAAAAATGTCTAATGCATTATATAGACATATATTGCAAGCTCCTGAGCATAAATTTAATTTTGTTGTATTGAAATATGTAGTGAAAGACCCGAGGGGGTTTAGATTAGATGAACATCTGTTTAAGGAAAACTCATTTGAATTTTCAGACTCAATGCCACAGAGCTCCTGGGCTTATTGATGCCTGTTCTGTAACACCATTGCTTAAACTTAAAAGTTTAGAAGGCTGAGTGTGCCTGAGTCTTGGTGAGTAATTTATTATAGTTAGTTTTCCTTTCCTTGTCTTATGACCAAATTGGGTTAATATCAATATCACATCCACTAGACTTTTTGCAGTAAGATTTTTTTAGTTAAATTCAGTTTATAGGTTAAATAATTATATGTATTTTTAAACATCTTTATGTTTGTTGTTATGGTAACAATTATATTTAAGGATGGGTTGTTAATACATACTTTGGGTACGTTTTTGTTGGCTTTTTAAATGTTTGAGAAGTTCTTACTGTGTTATTAATTATTTAATTAATTGACTACAGGATGTCATTGGTTGGTTATAGCGCATGATGCATTTGCGTTTTATATTTAAATGTATGTCTACTATAATGGCAGTTCTGCTGAAGTCTTTAAGGTGAAGACAAAAGCGCTTAACTGCTGTGTTTTGTGGAATAAAGTGGCTTTTATTGTTTTCCAACCGGTTTTCTGAGCTTTCTTCTTTTGTTTTTTTTTCTTTCTTAATCGGAGTACCAGAAATACAAGGCCTAGGGACCTAAATTTTGTCCATGACTTGAGCAGAACATGCTGGAGAGACAGATGTGTGTCCTAGAGACTGCCCCTTATGTGGAACAGGCTTCCCATCCTTGTGAAGCTGAGTTTGTCTGTTACCCAGTTTAAGCGCAACTTAGACCAGTGGCTGGTGAATAGGAAATTTACACCAGGCATGGGACCTATGTCCCTTTTGGACAGAGATAGCTTATAAATGCCTAGCTGTTAATGTCCTGTTTGGATACAGAATATCATTATTCTTTTAGGAAAACTTGGCTAGGCTTAGAAAAGCACCCCCCCCCCCAAAAAAAAAATGGGTTGTTAGCCTAGTAACGATCTATGAATCCATGATTGGTAACATCCTTCTGCACTTCCTCCAGAAAAAGACTACAGATGATGTAGGATTCATTGTCCTTTACTGTTCAACTTTCTGTAGATGGTCACACCATAGGATGCAACTACCATTTACAAACAGCCCCCAGCTTCTGCCAGATATGATTGCAAGGGATTTGTTGAGATGTGTAAGTGGTCTGGTTCTGGAGCAGACTGTTGAATGATGAGAAGGGAATCTGTCCTGCCTGACTCTTCAGTTGCTGATGTAGACAAGGAGGACCGAACAAGTATTACACTGAGTGAAGAGTATTGAGGAAAGCTGTGCCAAGCTTCCTTGGGGGGGGGGGGACGGGGTTCCTTGCTGATTTTATGTGGGGAGGGAGCTTGAAGTAGCACACTGAAGTTGTTCTTTGGCAGAAAGTTCAGAAGAGTACAGAACCTAGAGGTTGATATGATACTTTCAGAGATTATGGTAGGTATATTCATAACAGCCTTCACTCAGTTTTAAATTGTGGGTGTTAGTAGCTATATGTAGGTTTGTATTAGATGTCTACACATTTAGCAACTTTGCTTTGCATGGGGGGGGGGGGCTTGAACCACCAAATGGCTACAGAGGCACCCTGCTGAAGTATAATCAGGCTGTTTATGGTTAGGACTTTTGGACTCTTGGCAGATGCAGGAATTTAACCTTGGCTGTTAATGAAAGGTAGGAGTTTGTTTCAGCTGTTGAATTCTTCAAGTGTTGTAGCTGGAACTTTCAGCAGTGACTGTAATTTGGTAGCTGCACTGAATTTTTTTGTTGTTACTGATTGTCTGTATATATTTCCACAGTTTCCCTGGAGAATGTTTTGCTGGATGTGAAAGAGTTGTGGCGGGGCTTGGACCTAATACGAAGAGAATGCAGCCAGCATGATCACAGCATGCTAAGAGGCTTTGTGAGCAGCAATGAGGGGAGGCTGGAGAAGCTGCAAAAAGATGCTAAGACTGCTGAGGTGAGAAGCAATATGGTCTGTAGTGGTGATGCAACCCCACTTCCCAGGAAGCCTCTGATGTAAGGCCAAATTTTGGCAGTGCAAAGTACTTGATTGACGTCAGAGATCTTTTAGCAATCTGTTTTCACCAGGTCATATTGACCAGTCTTTGAGTTCCATGTTACCATAATGCTTGCATGTCTGCTATATTATTCATTATATTATTCATTTTAGAAAGCAATGTTATGAACAGTCCATAGTAATAGAAGAGTGCTGATATCACCATATTCTAAGCATTGTTTTTTGTTTAAGCATATAACTGTTAGTCCTCTTCATTTTGCTTCTTTCCGACTTGTGTGTTCAAGATTAAGGATCATACTCAAGGAAGTTGTCTAGTTTTGATTTGAATTTTCTGTTTCTTTAGCAGGGTTTAAATGTTATTCCACTACTTGATGAGGTTCTGATTGCACAATACAATTATGTCCTTTTATGTTAAACTGATCCTTCCTTTTTCTTCTTTTTTGTGATCAGCTACATTTTATCTTCCCCAAACAGGACCAAATGTTCCCCTATACAGGTGTGTTCACTTGTTGGGTTACAGTCATCCACTTCCAACCCTTCAGTTAAGTAACAGGATTATTCTTTTTCTGATAAGGAATTCTGGAGTTATCTTACTGTACTATACGTGATTTAAGTGCTTATCAAATGCATTGTTTGCAGTGAACTTCCATTTATTGGTCTGCATTTCCCTATCAAATGTATTGCCTGTGACGTGCTTACATATATTGGTCTGTGTACATCTATAATGTACAATTGTGCCAGGTCGTGTCTGAAAAGGGTCTGCTGACCAGTCCACTTACCTGGTTATCAAACTGAAACAAAAAAAAAAAAATCAAAGTTCTCATCTTCCTGGCATGTGAACTTCCTCTTCTAGGTAATGTGACATTTTGGGCACTAGTGATTTTCTTCAGATAGTATTTTTTTTCCTTGTCATGCAAATGAGTCTGTGCCAAAGAATGAGTGTGTCATTTTTTTTTTTTTTTTTGGTTGCTGTCTGGTTTTTCTATTGACCCTCAAAAACGCCCTTTGGATGTGTACCTAGGGTGCAGAAATGCCCCTCATTTGCATCTGACACATTAATTCTGCTCGAAGAGTGATTTTCTCACCACCACTACTACTTTGCTTGCCCTTAACCCTTTAAGCTGTTTACTTAATAGATTAGGCTATGTTTAACTTAAAAAAACTAAATAAGATAAAGTAAAATCTTAGTCCAATGACATATCATCTACTTTTTGTGGAAGATTTCAAACTCTATGGCTCATCAGACATGCAGCTGAAAACACAGCTATAACTAATGAAAACTTTCTCAGTAAAAACTTCAGTTTTCTTGCCACTGAAGTGTTTTACTTTTGGTGGTGTCATGGTAATGACCTTTAGCTAGAAATCCTTCAAGGGTGAGTAGCTAAGTTTCCACCTGGAGAAAACCTTCCACTACTGTTTTTTCTGTTAAAAACTACTGATCTGTAATCTTTTCCATCAATCACAATCTGTGAGGTTACCGGATCTAAATTGGTTCTGAGAATGACATCTCAGATTCTTCTGCCCTGAAGCTCCACTTCCTCTACCCATAATCCACTGCCCTGTCTGAATTTCCTCAGATCATTTGCTACTTTCGTGACCAGACAATGGTCTACAAGCTCCTTCAATGCAATAAGTAAATTTTTTCTCGTTTTTATCTTACATTATTCTTGTGTCTCTTCTGCCGTAGTTATCGTTATCGGGGAGATAGTTTTACTGTAGTTACAGGTGTTTTCCTTGAATTTTCTGTTCCCTCTTTGCCAGTGTTTTGACTGTAGTATCTTAGTGGCTTTGCTGCCTTTTTCTCTTTTCATTTTAGTATTTTTTCAGTTCCTAAAAAAGTAAACAATAATGATATAATAATGAATTTTTTGCAAATGATAGTTATTCCTTTTAGTAGTTTAGTTGATGTGCTTGTTTTTCTAGACAATCGTGTTTGCTTATCTCTTTGTGTGTCTCCGGTTTGTTGCGGAGAGGCTAGCTTCAGGGTTTAAAAAGCATATTGGGTGTGGGCATAAGCTGCCCTCCCAAGACACACAAGACAAGTGTGTGTATTACTTAGGTGTGGCACACCTTGAGGTGGAGTCCCAGGTAAGCTCAGCCTTTGGGCTAAGAGCCCTTGCTAACAGGAGGATGAAGTTGGTTTTGAAGGGTATCTTCCTGCCTGCTTCCACCTCCTGCAAAAAGCTGAAAGAGAAGAAGAGTAACGAGAGTGAAGACTTCTAAATAAAAGAGCAAAGCAAAAGAGAGAGAGGAATGCAAATGATCCAGTGCCTCAACTGAGGGACAGCCAGATGAAAAGATCCACAGCTCTTTGGATCCTCCTGCTCCATCTCAAAGTGCGCCTTCAGTATCCGTATGGAAAAGAGCACTTTCTCCCTTGGTTCCAGGGTTGGAGTTGTCCATCTCTCCAATAACTAAGCATCCCTACCTCTTTCTGCAGATGATCTTCAGCAAGTTTCCACTGCTATTTTCTGCCCATTACTTCTGACGAATTGTTGTCGGAGCCATCCCCCACCTGGATCCCAGCCTCTCTCTTTCAGATCCAAGGCCCAGATCCATCTTCAGTCTAATCCCTTGAAACTGGCAGGTACAGCTTCTTCTAGATCTGCCAGCTCTGCCAAGAGTTTTAAGGGATCAGATTTGGAGCAGCTTGATGCATACCTTCGTACAGGTCCAAATGGACCTAGGGATCATTTCCTCTCCCTCCAGAATCAAATGTTCTTCTGCTTCCATCCCATCCTTATTTATTCCTCTCTCTGCCACTCTGTCAGTGCTGGAATTCACAGGACTGGCTGCTCCCTTGCCCCTCCCCTGTGACTGTGCCAGCAGCTTGGCTGACTCAGCCACTACCTCCTTCCTTGACGTTCTCAACTCCAGCTCCCTCAGAGCCAAAGCATAGGGAGTCAGTGCCCCAGGGGTCTAGATCAATGCTCAGGGTTTCGGAGCTGTCCCTTTTATTGCATGCTTTTGCCTTAAATTGTTCAGCTTCGATCTCCACTTTGAATCCAATGGGGGCAGCACCAGGCACCTCTCCCCCTTTTGGATCTGCAGACTCTATGGGAGCAGTACTCAGCCATCCAGCCCCAGTGTTGGTATTCAGTGTAGTAGAGATGATGCTCTCTCATTCAGAGACTGGAGCTTCCTTTGCTAAGTTAGACCTATCCTGGTCCTTTCGTCCATGTGGTTCCTCAAGCTTGCATCAGCTGGCTTTGGGACAGCCCACCATTACACCTTGAATCGTCCCACGTTATGGGATCTTCCACTTTTCAGTGTCCTCAGTGTTTCCCCCTCCCCTGAGAGGTTCTTTTGAAGAGCAGATGCAAGAGGAAGCATTTGAACTCCCTGAAGAATTGCTCGGCAAGAATAACCTCAAAGAAGGGGAGGAGTCTCTACAAAATCATCCATGAATGCCTTATTTGGCAACTTATTGGAATTTCACTAACACACAAAAAACAGATAAGAAAAATGCCAATATATGACTGAAGTAAGGAAATGCCACCACTTAGTGTTTACGCGTTTCGTCCACTTTAATAATCATGAACTTCATCAGAAATGCCATCCCCACATTTTGAACCATTTAAATATTGTGTGAAAACATCACGTGATCTGAGTGACCAATTCAATATATAAAATACTTAATCAATTAGTAAATGTTCAATATATAAAGCACCATCACTTTTCTAAAGATATAAAAATTTGTATACTACAAATTCCTAAAAAATACGTATATTTATGCCTGTATACATAATAAAAAGCATAAAAAATATCTATATGTATTTTTATTATGTATACAGGCATAAATATACATATTTTTTAGGAATTTGTAGTATACAAATTTTTATATCTTTAGAAAAGTGATGGTGCTTTATATATTGAACATTTACTAATTGATTAAGTATTTTATACATTGTATTGGTCACTCAGATCACATGTGATGTTTTCACACAATATTTAAATGGTTCAAAATGTGGGGATGACATTTCTGATGAAGTTCATGATTATTAAAGTGGACTAAACGCGTAAACACTAAGTGGTGGCATTTCCTTACTTCAGTCATATACTGGCATTTTTCTTATCTGTTTTTTTGTGTGTGTTAGTGAAGTTCTTAATACTTTGTTGCCAGTTATGGCAGGAGAAGAATCGAGTCAGGAGACTCTGTTTAACCTAAGTATTCATCCTGTTCCTGAGTCGGGAAGAAGCTTCAATGAGCTTATTACTTCTACCATCACTGAAGCGGTTCGTGAGGCTCTGGCCCGGCAGATGGGGAACGGCTGTGTAGCTAGCAGCCTGAATGTTCAACCATGCTATCCAGGAAGCAAGCGAGATGACAACATGACCAATGGTAATGCTGTTTTTTAGTCAAGTTTCTACTAGTCAAGTAGGTTTGGTTTCACCAGACAACAATAGATGAAATATTATTTCAACGGACAAACATTTAGATATACTGGCGTGTACTGATAAGGTTTTCGAGCAAGCATTCAAAGCTACGAATAATCCTTTATCATTCCTCCAATGGCAATAATACAAATCAAGTAAGTGATGAGGTCAATCCGTCCAGTCTGGACGAGATTTCACTATGTAAAAAAGACAGTTTTTTTGTTAGAATAGCTGTGCACTAAAAGTGTCTCTTTACAGTTGGAAATTTTTTATCTGGAGGAGAATGTTAGCTTAAAATGTGTGCCTTTTGGTTTAAGAACTTTTAAGTTCCCCAACTGTGTGGTACAGGGTGACAGCTTGTACACACAGTTAGTGGAACTGTTTAATAACACAGGAGTGCCGTTTATGAACGCACTTATTCAACGCTATAAACTTGAGTTAGTGGTATTGAAAGATCAAACAGAAAGCCTGGATACTAAAATGAGAGCATCACAGGCTTTCAGTTCGTTGGCACCTCTTTATTTTGGGATAAATGCAAAATTGGAAAGGCACAGGGCTTCCATTGTTGAAAGGAAGCAAAAAATGTTAGAGGGACCTAGTAGCCTACAGTACAAAAACAGCGTATCCAATAAAAGGCAAGAGAGGTGGCACGAATGGTGATACTTTACTCATAGATGTAGAAACATCAAACAATAATGACAATTGTTCAAACAATGATATTGGGCCACAAGGTTTTCAGCGGACAGTAAACGACAATAATAAAAGTGGAATTTCACCATCAAATAGTACTCAAGGTAGTACATCTTATGCACAGGCAATTCCTACTGTCAACTAGTCTGGTCTTTTTTAATGGACAAAATGGGGAACAAGAAAACCCCAAGGTGGTCTGGGAAAGTTCTGACAAGGAGCAAAGGGAAGGGCAGAAGTTGCAAAAAGAACTAGACTACAACATTAATGTTTGTAATTTAGCTAATGAAGTTTTGCCCAATGAAACAATATCTGTGCTCCAAAAAGATTTTTCCTTCATTCCTTCAAACCAAGTGAACATTTCCAGATTAATAGTTGATTTTAAATTGTATCTTAGAAAGTTGAATATAAAGTATATTTTTGACGGTGTGAACAATATTGAATCCGTGGATGTTGAATGTAAGAAAAAAAGTACATGCAACCTTTTATTGAATTCTACTTTGATGGTTTTTGGTAGATTATGTGAACAAGAATTTAGAAAAATTAGGCAAAGTAGCGACACGAAGCCTAATTTGACACCCTCTGAGATTAATGCATTAGATACGATAGCCAAGAATAAAGATTGGCGTGTAATGAAAGCAGACAAAGGGGGTACCATTGTTATTATGAAGTCTATTGACTATAGTACAGCTATGAATTCTTTGTTAAAAGACCAAAATTGTTATAAACTTGTCACTAAAGAATATATTACCAAGAGTTTCCAAAGGTTGGATACTTGTTTATTTGACTTATTTAGTCAGGGCAATATTGATTATTCTGTATATGATTTTATTAGTGATAGAACATCCAAAGCTGGCCACACTATTTGGTATTCCTAAACTACATAAATATAGTAAGGAGTTACCTTTTAGACCTATTGTGTCAGCCAGTTTTTCTAAGACAGAATTGATTTCAATTTGGCTTGACAAACTGTTGAATCCAACAGTACAAAAGACAAAGTCATACTTGAGAGACTCATGGCATTTATTGGAATGTTTAGGTCAGTTAAATCAGAGTGACATGTCTTTTAATTTTGCGTCATTAGATGTAACATTGTTGTACACAAGTATCAGTCAAACTACTGGTGTAGAATTCTTAAGGGAATATTTAAGTTTTTATACAACCAACTTGGACAACAACATGGTCAACACTGTGTGTTTTGATGGATTTAGTATTAGAAAATAATTTTTTCACATTCGAAAATATTTATTTTCAGCAAATCTCAGGTATTGCAGTGGGTTCTAGAGTTGCACCTAGTTTTGCCAATTTAGTAATGGCAATGTGGGAAATTAAATTTCTAGATTCACACCCATTATCAAAAATATATTGCCTTATAAAAGATACATAGATGATTTGATTTTTTTATGGCAGGGAGATGTTGATTCGTTTCACACATTTGTGTATTATTTAAATCTACAAATTTTTTGAAATTTACTGTTGGTTATTTTGGTGACAACATTAATTTTTTGGACTTGCATTTAAGCATAAATAATGAACACACACATTTTGAGAGCAGCATTTTTAGAAAGTCTACATTTGTTAATGAATATCTACACCATGCCAGTTTACATCCTAAGTTTATGAAATGTGGTGTGGTTAAAGGACAGTTAATTAGACTAAGTCGTTTGACAAGTAAAGATGAAATCTTTTCAAACGAAACAGTGAAACTGATGACTTTCTTTGTGGAAAGAGGTTACGACCAGGTATGGTTAAATAACATACTAAGAGAAGTCATTGATCTTAGGGTTAACAAAGCATGCCTGATATTACATCAAATTAAAGATTTAAATGCAAATGTAGGAAATCACAGTGTAGACAGTGTTAGTGGTACCTACATGTTGGCCTTTCCCATCCCTATTTCAGATGAGATGGTTACTATTAGAAAGGTTCTTAGTAACAATTTGAAGGTGGTTTTAGGCAGTAATGACTTGTGTACTGTTATTGGTAAAGTTCCACTTTTCACTTATAAGAGAACTGTCAATATAAAGAGCATGTTAGAAAGCTGTAACCACGTGTATACTGATGTTACTAGCGTTTCTAATTTTGGCACATTTCCTTGCGGATCATGTAAACAATGTAGGTACATTTCAGGCAGTAAAACAGTGTTTTTTAAACACTTGAATAAGTTTATTTATAGTAAAGGACATTACACTTGTAAGACAAAAAATGTGGTTTACGTTGCTTTGTGTGGTTCATGTGAACACTTTTATATAGGCAAAACTATTAGAGCACTTAATAGGCGTATTTATGAACAGATTTTGGCTATAAGAAAAAAATATGTGTCTAATGCATTAGCAAAACATGCTACCACTTGCTTAAATTTCAAAAGTTTTCATTTTCTGTACTGGAAAAAGTAAATGATGATTTATTTTCTGGAAATTTCAAGGTTGTTGGAATGTAAAGAAACTCTGTGGCAAATATTAATTAATGCAGATCAGCTACCTGGATTGAATGATATGATAAATATAAAGTGCTTTTTACAAGCACAAAGGTTATAATTTACATATAGATATTTTTTATACTTTTTATTATGTATACAGGCATAAATATACGTATTTTTTAGGAATTTGTAGTATACAAATTTTTATATCTTTAGAAAAGTGATGGTGCTTTATATATTGAGCATTTACTAATTGATTAAGTATTTTATACATTGTATTGGTCACTCAGATCACATGTGATGTTCACACAATATTTAAATGGTTCGAAATGTGGGGATGACATTTCTGATGAAGTTCATGATTATTAAAGTGGACGAAACGCGCAAACACTAAGTGACGGCATTTCCTTACTTCAGTCATATACTGGCATTTTTCTTAACTTATTGGAATTGACAACAAAGCATGGAGGATGGACCACCAAAGCCTCCACCCCTAAAGAGTTTGTATATTTTTCTGAACATCTTTAATAAGTGATCATTTAAAATGTAGGCAAACATACATTAACAGAAAAGAACTCAAGTCATTTTAACATTTTTCTATGTAAATACAATATATCTCACATATATTTTCTTTGAGGGTGGCCGCGGTGGTGCAGCGGTTAGCATTGCCACCTCACAGCAAGATTTTCTCCGGTTCGATCCTGTGCTGGGGTGCCTTCTGTGTGGAGTCTGCATGCCCTCCTGTGGTCGCATGGGTTTCCTGCTGGTGCTCCAGTTTCCTCCCACATCCCAAAGACATGCTGCAGGTGGATTGGATACTCTAAATTGGCCCTAGGCATGAGTGTTTGTGTGTGTGTGCCTTCCCTGGAAGGTTGGGTGCCGGGCTGGCAACTCGACACCATAACACCACACTGCCATTCATGAGCGGACAGGTGATCCACTGTGGCGACCCCTAACCGGGAAAAGCTGAAAGAAGAATGCTATTTCGCATATATTTTTTTTTCTACTGCCATCAGTCCAACATTACAAAAAAATTGCTGAATTCCTGCCTTCCCTTAAACCTCATACTGCATGTCTTGCTCCCACAATTTCCATTTATTTCTGTGTAGTTTTCTCCTTCCCATTTCTAAAGATCCATCTTCCAGTTCTTTTCTGTCTTTTATAATATTCAATATCCCAAATACAGTTGGTGTAGACAGAGTTTCATTTTCTAGTATTTGTTTTTTGGCAGTCAACAGAATTAAACTTAAGACAGTACTTTGTCTAGGCAAGTCAGATCCCCCAGCCAATATCAAAGGAGTCATTTCCTTACTTACAACCATTTGCTCACCCAATATTTCTGAAAGAGTACTCGCTAGGTAATTTTTAAAATCTGCCAACTCATTACACTTCCAAAACTTATGTTCCCAGTTACCTTTCTTCTCAGTAAGATCTCCAGCATTTGCGATCTACCCGAGAAAAAATTCTTTGAAGTCTGCTTGGGATATAAAAATACCTATGCAAACTCTTCCAAGCAAAGATCCTAAGCCTTCTGGACTTGATTGCATAATCGACAGCCACACATATGTCTACCCATTGTTTTCTTGTAAATTGCATTTCCAGTCTGTCTTCCCAATCTTTTCTAACCTCCCCTGACTGATTCCTATAGTTACCATGGATATTTTATATGCTGTACTAATTATCCTTTTTTAACACCTGTGTCTGTTCTAGATTCAACTAAAAACTGTACCAGAGCAGGTCTTTCACTTAAAATCCCTCTATTTCTTTAGCTTTGCCTACACTCTGAGATCAAGCCATGGTAGGGAAGGCATTCAAAATGTCTTCTCGGCCTCACCCCACTGTATTACCCTTCCTCCTTGAGTTATTTGCTCCCAATATGTTGGTTCTTCTGCCAGGTTTCTCCAGGAAATGTCAGCCCCATCTTGCCTATTTTCTGTACCCCTACTTGCAGTCATCGCTATTGGCTCCGTTTTTGTATTTGCTTAGTCCTTGGAATACTTTCTGCTACTTTATGAATATATCCTGTATGGTTGTTGAACTCCTTAAGGGTCTGCATCCAGAATCCCACTCTCTCTCTATTTCTTGAACTTCCCTCTTGCTTCATCATCATCCTTTTCTACTTTGAATTATAACCTTCTGCTTGTGTTATGTATATGAGCCTGATCTCTGTAGCTGTAAAATATCCCTTCATATCAGATAAACCTAAACCACCTTGTTCTATTGGAAGCATCAGTTTATCTCATTTATCTCTTGACCTCTTTCCCTCCTGCATAAATTCCTTCTATTCTTTATTAATTGTTGTCTAAAACAACTTCTCTGTTTGATAAAAGTATGCTTGACCCATATACAAGACTAAAGGGACTAAAAACATTTTCACTGCTTGCATCATCTTATCCATATCCTTAAATAAGAGTTTCCATTTTCTTAGTTTTTGCATTATCTTTTGTCTCTTCCCAGATATCCTTAGCTACCATAGCAGAAGCCTTTTTAATCCATACCCCTAAATACTTCATCTTAGCATGCCCCCATAAATATGGGTATTGCTGAACCAATACATTGTGTTGAGTACATAATTTACAGCTATAGCCTTTGCTTTATCTTTATTAATTTTATATCCCAAAAAGACTTGAAATTGTCTTGCAATATTACACAATACTGAGATGTCCTTTTCTGGCTTGATCAGGTACAAAATATCGTCTACATATAAAGTCAACTTTTCTTGATTAACATGCCAATTATATCCTTCTATTTCTGAGTCCCTTATTTTCTTTGCCAGTGGCTCTAATTAGGAGTCTGTATATCTTGAGTCTTTTGGCGTGGGTCCATCCACATTCTGGAAGTTCTCTGTCTGGATGCTTATTGATTTGGTGTCCTGGTGGGCATGGAGAGAACCTGATGTGGTAGAGCCAATCCCCTGGAAGCTGGACAAAGTACGGATCCGTTCCCAGGGTAGACCTTTTTGGAGCAAGGGCTTTGTAGTGGATGCCATTGTGGTTGCTGCAGCTACGAAAACAGAATCTCTGAATAGAGCTTAATAGTTCATCCCCTTAATAAGGCGTCTCAGGTGTTAGACCATCTGGGGAAGCACAACCCATGCCTCAGCCATCTTTGCATTGCAAGCAGTTTTCACTTTGGTCCGTGTCTCAAGGCTCCAGAAAGGTTTGGTTGCGGAGATGTCAAAGATAGTATGGACACAGCAGCCTCAAAAGTCTCTAGAGGCTCAGCTGTCTACTGTATAATCCACCTCCAACATACCAATGAGGCTGCTTTTGAATGCTACAGATGGTACAACCCATTTGGCAGGCACTGGTATTAACGATGCATAGTCATACCTGGATGCACCTATGTAACTATGTGACTTGCTTTAAGGCAGCCTTTCTAAATGCTGTGTACTATGGTTCCATGCTGTTTACTCCCAAAGTCAAGGATGCATTGATGAGAAGTGAACAGGAAGGGAAGACACAGTCCACCCATGAGGTATGTTTCTTCACCCCTCACAAGTCTTTATCCAAGAACCAGAAGGGGGAAGATGCATCTTTTTTTTTTGCACATGACTACAGTTCTCCCGAGACACTCCTGGTGATGGTTCCCCCCACACGGCAGGGGAAGTTTCAATGGATGCTGCCCCAGGCAGTGGGGTGGTGTACAAATCCAGGGTTTACAGGGTCTGTTCTCTGAGAAACCCTTTCAGTGCCCCTGAAGAGTTGTCAGCACTTCAGATGCTTGGATTTCGAGAGTCATATCCAATGGATATTCAATTCCTTTTCTCTGCCTCCTCAAGGGAGAACTGAAAATCCTTTCTTGATATTCCACCTCATCAGTGAGTGGAAGCAACTGTGGAGATATGAAAGCTGATTCACAGTCTAGTCATTTCAGGTCCTACCAGCCCAAAGAAGATCTGGGGTCTACATTTTAGTGGCAAAGAACAACAAGGCTCTCTGGCCCATACTGAACCTGAGGGATTTGAATTGCTATGTGAAAAAGACCAGGTTCTGGATGGTCATAGTACAGTCCATTCTTCCTCTTCTTAGAAAGGATAAGTGGATGTGCTTGGCAGACTTCAAGGATGCCTGCTATCATATAAAGATGAGGCACTTTGGGTGATTCCTCCTTTTCCGGCTGGGAACTAGCCATTATAATTTCTGGGCATTGTCTTTTGGACTCACCACAGCCTCCTCCCCAGGTGTTAAGTGCATGGCAGTGGTTGCGGCCTGGCTCAGACTGTAGGGGTTCCAGGTCTTGCATTGTCTGGACAACTGGCAGCAACCATAGGGACATCTCTAATGCAAGCCAGGAACTGCTTGCTTCAACTGTGTCTATCCTTGGGCATCACTGTGACCTACAAAATAGTCCAACTTGCAACCAGTGTGAACCTTGGAATTCATGCAATGCCATCTGGATACTAATAAAATTACCAGATCCCCCTCCCCCACTCCAGGCTATCCTTTCTACAACTTTAGGGAACCCCATGTTCTAAACTCTGAGGCCTACAGCTTTCTTGATTCTACAGCTTCTAGGTTTGATGGCTGGATCAATTTGCCTTGTGCCATTGGCAAGGCTCCATATGGGAGTTCTCCAGTAGACCCTGTCAGTTCAATGATCAATTTTATCCCATCAATATTCCCATCTGTCTCACTGACGTATGCTTCCACCACATTGCCTGGTGGCTAGAGTCTCAACATGTTCCAGCAGGTATTCTGTTTGTTCTCCCTCATCCCTGCGTCATGGTTATCATGGATGCTTTCCATCGTGGTTTGGCGGTGGCATTTCAAGGGGAAGACTGTTCAAGGTACCTGGTTACAGTTAGAGGCTGGTCTTCACAACAGTTTCTTGGAGATGACAGCTGTCCTCTTAATTTTGCAGGCCTTTCAGGACTCTGTCAGCAGGATTGTGATTGCCATTCAGTCCGACAACATATCAGTGGCCTGGTATATAAACAGGCATGGAGGAACTCTATCATTTCCCCTTTCTCAAGAGGCCCTGAGAGTATGGCAGTAGGCTATGTCCTCCCAGTAGTTTCTGATAAGAATGCATATTCTGGAGAAATCCAATATTCTAACAGACAGAGTAAGTGTGTGCATCCTTATGCCTCACAAGTGGTTCCTCAGTCCAGAGATAGAGGAGTGTGAGTGTTCAACCAGTTGAGCCACCCCGTGTTGTGATATTTCTGCTTTCTCCTCCAACACCAAGTGCAGCAGCTTTTGTCCTGATTTCCCCCAAAGGGGCAGTCACTGAGAGGACCTTCTTCTCATGACTGGCTTCTGGGTCTCCTTTATGAGTACCCTCCATCTCCTCTGATAATAGTTTTCATCAGAACGTAGCCCATTTCATAGGTTCATAGGTTAGTACTAGGCTAACTGCCCTTGTGGGCCATTTTAAGCCTAGCCAATTACCCCATGTAAGAATCAAACCTGCACCTTGTGTCTGTAAGGTAAGCATCTTAACCATTATACCAACCTCCCACCCATTTCAGAGCAACTATTATCCTCATTTTCCCCTTTTAGCTGAGACAAGTCTGATTCCCTTTTCTTTGACCTCATCTGTTGTACACCCCTTCGGTCATGTGTCCAGATATATCATCTCACCCCTTGGATTAACCTAACTGAAACATCAAATTCCTCAGATTGACTTCTTGGTTCCTCCAATTCCAATAATAGCCAGAGATCTTGAACTTTCTAAGAGGGTTGTTTTTTATCTTTTCCTCCCAAAAGCCCTGCACTGTTCCACTATCAAATTCCAGTTGGTGCCCATATCTAATTTCCACATTGGTTTGAGTAATACTCAAGTGGCATCTCTCAAACTATCAGAGGGCTTTTTTAAAATTACACCTCCTGTTAGAGACCCAGTCCTGCAAGCTTTGACTAGGTGTCTTTTTTTTGAGCCAGCTACTACAGAAGATGTAAAGCTTCTCTCCTGAGAGACCTTGTTTTATGGTGGCTATTACTTTTACCAGAATGGTGTCAGAGCTTCAAACCTTATCTTCCATGCCAGATTACCTTGTGCTTCATAAGGACAAGGTTTCTCTATATGACAATCCTTCCTTCCTTCCTTACCTGAAGTGGTCTCAGAGTCGAACTGGAATCAGCCCATTCTTTTGCCTGTTTCTTTCCAACTATAGCAACAAAGGGAGAGTATGTGCTCCACTGCTTTGGATATTCATAGTTCACTAAGATTTTATTTGGACAGAATGAAGACCTCCAGGAAATATAATCAGCTTTTCATTCTTCTCCAACACATTGATAAGCCAGTTTCCAAAGTGTCCCTTTTCAGATGGTTTTCCAATTATATTTTATTACTGTATTCTTCAAAAGGAATTCCTTTACCTGGTAAGCCTGAAGTTCATTCTGCAAGGGTTGTTACTACATCAACTTTTTTTTTTTTTTTTGCCCAAGCCTCCTTACATGAAATTTGTGTGGCTGCTACTTGGTCTAGAACTTGTATGTTTGTTATCCATTACAAATTGGATAAATAGTCTAGATCCAGGTCTGCCTTTGGCTCCACCATTTTGTGAAATGTTCACAGCTAATGCCAGAGGTTTTGCTGGCTGGGGATTCAGTTGGACAGGGTGAGGTGGAGTGAAAAGATAACATCAGATACAAAAGTTAAGTACTTACCATAACGTAAGATCAGTGTTGCCTTCTTTCATCTGGTTTAACCATCCTTCCTGCTTTTTCCCATCCAAATTGTCATTCCTTTTGTGATACTTTCGGCTAACTGTGAAGACCAGCCCGATACTTGTACTTGGACTGCAGTATTGCTTTCCCTTATCCCTTTTTGGAACTTCTTTTTCCTTTCTGTAGTATTGCGTAGTGGTATGGGTAGGGCAAACTCTATCTGAGGAGATTCAGAGAGTACATTGCATTATGGGAAGAAAAGGCAGAGCTTCAAGGCTGTAGAATCGGAGATGCCAACCTCGGATCCAAGTGGAATCTGGGAACCCCACAGGTTGAGACAGATGGAAGGCGGTAACATTAATCTAGTATTAAGGTAAGTGCATAACTTTCCGGGGGGGGGGGGTCTGTTAAATATTTTAATTTTAACTAGGAAGATTGATTTTCTGGGACTGTCATTTCTTGTCAGTGGAAGGTTCCTTGTGAATGCTTATGTGAATAAACTGTGTAAGCATCTGCTTTTTTACATGGGTTCACTGTGGCTGAGTTTTGTTTGTTGGGGCAAGAGTTGTGCTTTTGGGGAACTACCAGTGTATTTTCTTACATCAACATCAAAACAATGTTTTTGTAGTGGTAAAGTTTACCATCTCTTCCAGGCATTGCTGTACGTCTTCACAAGGCTTCCTTCTCCTCATGGAGCAGTTGCTAGTCTCCACAAAAAGAATAATTGGTTAGGAGTCTTCAGGTCTCATGCTGGGTCGTTCTCTGCCTCAGCCACTGATGGGTAACTCTGCTATGGCTGACATTCTGGTGCCTGTGGTGGAACACATAAAACCACTAATGACTGGGAGTTAGATGCATCCTCTATAGCTGTGTGAGTGACCTTTGCATCAAGGGAGAATCACTCTTGCTGGTCCTGGGTAAACACTGATGGGCTACCACATAGCTGGGATAGGGAGCCTGAGCCCCTGGTATAGTGTGCCTGCCTTGGATTGGTCTTTTTTGTATGGAGCTTCTCCAAGAAAAGAAAACAAAAAGTGAAAAACTTGTTTCTTCTGTGTCAGCCTCTATAGACAAGGAAGATTTGCTAGGGAATTCATTTCTGCCTTTAACTGTGCAAAGTCCTCTGGCAGAAAGGGTGATTTCCCTCTCTTTCGGACATTGAATTTCAGTCAGTGGAGCAGAAATTGGAGGGAGAATGTTCCGCTTCAGGGATTTTTTTCTCAAGATGCGTATTCTGATTGAGGAAAGTGTTGCTTTAGAATTCTTCCAGAATCTGTCTTTTTCTGACAGTTTAAAATGAAGGAGGTATTTCAATGGGAACAGAATGACATTCCTTTTTCTCAGTAGAAGTATGGCAAGTTATTGCAGCTTGATTTTCCACAATCTACAGCTGTTCCTCCTTTTTGTTTTATTTGCCTTAGAGGATGTTTCCCTGACAGCTTGCTGTTTACTTGACAGTCAACCTCCTGCACCTAGAAAGCCTGTAGGTTATACAAGCTACCTCAGTCCCACAATTATCTGTTTTTGAATAATAAAGGAAACCTTGAAGTGATTTCTTTATATAAAACTGCTTCTGTTAAACAGATTGCTAATTCTAAATCAATTCCGTCTGACAAGGATGAGGAGACTTTTGACAAATTTGGGAAACAAGTGTATTCTGCCACTTTAAGAATTTTAAACTGCCTGGTAATATTTTTACTTCTGTCACTTGAGAACGTGAAATTGATTAGTTAGCCTTTCCTTTTCAAAGGTGAATCTAGTATCTGTGTCTCATATAATTAAGCATTTTAAAGTGTACTCATGTTTTTGCTGGTATAGTCTCCAGATCTGCTGCTACTGGGTCAGTCACAAGATTTGCTTAGGTACATGCTCAAACTATAGCACAAGATGTTAAGATTGAGATTTTAAATTCTCTCATGGAGAATGAAGTTCTTTTTGGCCCTTCTGCAGCTGAAGTTCTTAACAGATTTGATGAGATGGAAAACTTGATTCTAAGAGATGACCCAAATCGTCCAACCTTCCTTTTTAAGGTGAATAAAAAAAATCCATCTATTTCATTTTCAAAAAGTAACTTAATAAACAAGGTGATAGCAAACATGACTTAAAAACAAGTGGCAAGGAGGCTTCAAAAAGAAATAGCCTCTCAAATTCAAGGATAGTCCAAAAATTTGGAATGATTATTTGCCTCTTCAGGTTCCCCACCCAACCCTCAAACCTGGCAATCTGTCCCTCTCTTTGAGTAAATCTTCCTCTGTGGTAACAGTTTATTTCAGACAAATGGGTTCTGAAAGTCATTCAGCAAACCAAATATTCCTGTTTCTTCCAGTCTTGGAAAAAATGTTATCTCAGGTTATCATAGAACAAATGCCTGTCTGGCAAATGGGCAAGAGGTTTTATTCAAGAACTCACCTGGTGTCAAAGGAGGAAGGAATTTGAAGTCCTTGGCTCCTTTATCAGTGTTTTTGTCAAAATCCCAAAGTTCAAAATGTTATCCCCTCAGACCTTGTTACCTGATATCACTTTACTGTCGTAGTAAAGTTTGACTTGATGCCTACCATCACATTCCAATTGGTAAACATTTAAGACATATTTGGGACTTCAAGATGGCTTCACAGTGATCAACATCTTAATTTCAGTTTTCACAGTGTGAAAACTAAACTGAGAAAACTGAGTGCCATTGAAATGGTTATTTGAGTAAAATGTAGTTATTGCCTAGTTTGTACACTACCTGGATGCCAGCAAAGAAGACATTTAGAGAACCTGAAAGAAAATCAACCAGAAAAGTTGAAAGTGCACTGGTTGGGAAGTATCCTACCGCTGTTCAGCAAAAAGCAATTAAGCTTCAGCTTTTGTTCAGCAGATGGCTTACAGTAATTTAGAGGAAAAAAATAAATAAGATGTACTCTGAGGTGATTAAAATAAATTAAATATCGGTAGACTATATCAGTTCAAATAACAAAAGGCCAGAAAAAATTAAGAAGCTTTAACTAGCTATTCAGACAAACTGATTAAACTGCAACAAACAGAGACTGAAGTAAAGAAAATGTTAACTGAGTGTAAAGCTTCTCAAGAAGAGGTGTTTCAAAAAAATAGAGTTAGAAGATAGTTCATGCAGAAAAAAATGAGATTTGATGCTGTACCAGCGAAACTTGATGAAACAAGACTATTCATTTTGTGATATCATTAGTAAGTAACTGAACTGGTGTTCCACAGCAGGATTTGTTAATTGAAAGGGCACATTAAGTGTATGCTCAAAACCTGGCCATGACAAAGCAGCAAAAACCTGTATTAGCAAAGATGCAGTCATGCCAGCAGAAAGAGTTGATCCTGATAAAATTGTGTCAGAAGGGAAAAATTTTAAAAATTGGAGTCAGCAGAGTGTTTTTGAAAAATTATTAACTGTACACCAAGCAGAAGAGAAGCATATGTATCCCAGCAGTCGGGGAATATTGAGAGGCAGTTGTGAGATTCAAGCTGCTATATCCAGCTGTCTTCAGAGTATTCTTTCCTGGATGATCCTGAACATTTTTGATGCAAAACAGGCTAAGGAGGAAACATAAAAAGGTTATCCAAGCAAAGGTGAGCCAGAAAGCAGAAGGGGACTCTCTCTTATTCTTCTGTCAAGAAAGCTCATAGAGAGTCTTTGCCAGTGAAACATTTTTCAGTTTTCCAAAGGAAAATGCTAGAGTGGCCAAAGAAAACTCAGGAAGTGCCTAGAAGAATGAGGAGTACATTGGACTTGAACCAGAATCAAGTTTTGGGAGATAGAGGTCATCAGGAATAATAGCAGCAACACTGAAATTATTGTATGAATGTGGGATTATAAAGCATTAATCACTTTTGTGAAATATGGCTTTACAGATTAAAGTGGCTAAGGAAAAACTATACTTTTGTTGACTTTATTAAACTTTTGGGTGGACTGTAAAGCATATACCCCACATTATGTCTTTAATGTGTAGAAGGGCATTAAAAGAAATGGGAAGTAACTATAATGTTGTTATTATTAGTATTTGCATAAAGTATTCACAATTTAAACTGCATGTTGTATTATAAAGCAGTTTTGGATAGTGTGCAGTCAGAAGTAATTTAAATGGAGGGAGTCTTTTCAGTGACTGCTGTGTGTGTTAGATAAAGTAAATAAGTACCTTTTTAGTTGTGAGAAAGATGTTTTACTGTATAATAAGAGAAGACAGAAGCAAGTTTAATATGCTGTGATCATGGGCTGCCGGGGTGGGAGTGTAAAAGTGCATATATTGTATTACATATAAAACTAAGATAATAATCTCCCTTCTTTTTACAAAGGTGGATGTCTAGGTTAATGTCCTTGACTTAAGTATAAACAAGTTTTTTTGTGACAAACAGGCTTGAAAAATAAGATAATGACAATGACAAATGCTAAGCTTCTTGCATCTGCAAAAATATTACCTTTTTTCATTAGCAAATGTTCTCGGAGAAAGACAAGAAGTCGGCAACTTAAGGCAGTTATCCAGGGGAAATTCTGTACATTATGTTCCGAGTGAAACTTACAAATATTAGTTCATCCATCTGCGAGTTTTCTTCATTCTTGGCTACTTTTACATAATAACAAGCTTGTATACAGGTGCAAGCAATTAATCTTGAGTTCTGAGCATTCTTTACTGAGGGAAATACAAAATTCAAAGATACAATAAGCAGTTCAGTGGAAAATAGTTTGAAATTATAAGAAAATAAGAGATAGTAACTTTTCCAGCAGCCTTAATACTTTAATGCATTTGGTAGAACAGTGCATAATTTAGCTTTATTTAAAGGTAGCCTGTACTCTTTTTCTTAAGGCTAAAAGTTAATGATTTCCAAAAGCCGAAATGCTGTTTTGCACATCTGGGAACGAAACACAGATAAAAAGAGAACAGCTAGCAATCTGTGTAAGTGAAAATTTTGGTCTGTAATGTGCAGTTTAGTATGGGTAACCTTATTTTTATATTAAGTTATGCCTGTTGTTGCAGTTGTTAGTTTAGGGCAGGAGTTTTTAAATACATCTATTTTTAAATATATTTATTTCAAATCAAGAGAGAAATGTATTGATTTTGTGTATATGTGTGTTTTTTAAGAATAAGTTTTTTAATAAGGACAGTGCAATGATTGGTTGTTATTTGATGCACTCTGACTGATGGGGCAATTTGAAATGTTTATACATATATAAAGCTTTGATTGATTAATTGTTTTCATTATCTGATGAAGTCACAGTTGCTGAAGACGAAAACGCAATTTTGTTAAGAGCGTTTATTTTGCCTTTTTACTCTGCTGGTTTGCTACTTGGAAGTATTAAAATATTTGGACCTTTGCTGGTGTGTTTCCTGCTTACCGTTTGGCTACAGAAAGATTTTTTCTTGGTTTGTCCACCTTTGGATTACTTATTTGTGTTGCTCATTGTATGCCAGATGGAAGGCGGAACACCGAAGGACGAAATGGGGGAATCACGGAGATTAGTTGGTCAACTCACTGAATTGATTGACCTTCTTACGCCGCTTTGTCATGCGCTAAACCGGAAGCAAGGAGAAGACAGCTCTAGTATGGGGGAAGGAACCGAACGGTTAACAGGAGCCAAACCAAAAAGGAAACGGCACAGAAGTAGCCTCATGTACCAGGAGTGGGACACAGAAGCACCGAATGGTGAAACGTTTAATCCGGTCAAAACACCGATGCTGTTGGCGCATATGGACAAAACGAACACTTCTATTGGGTTGTCGGCAGGTGCCGACAACAGTACGGAGAACCCCAGTTCTTCAAATAGAGGCAAAGGTACTGTAAATACTTCTTTCCACACTTCGTGGAAGAGAAAAGATACAAGTGACTGGCTAAAGAAACCATTCAATATACAGTTTGACAACGCTAATAAGCGTTTATCAGCAGATGGTACTAGTTATTTTAACAAACTTGATAAGTTACATAGTTTAATGTTGAAGTTTAAAACGCTGACTATAGAGAACGAATACTTGACAGAATGTATTAACAGGAAAGTGGTTCCTAAGGGACTACGACTGTACAAGTACCCCAACAATGTTGTAGGGGGTTCTGATTTTCACCATGAATTATTAAATGTATTTAACCAGTGTGGTTTAGAAATTTTGAAATTAATTATCAAAGAAAATAACAGAGTGCAGGAAGGTTTGAAGCAAGAAATAGAAATTTTGGATGTAGGTATTAAGGAAGATTTAATGTTCCAAATTACAGAAGAAAAAGAAAAATATTATAAGGTAAAGGAAGATATAGATTGGAAATGCAGTGAAGTGATTGATAGAAAAATTAATAAATTGAAGAGAGATATGAATGAGTACGAGAACAATATTAGTTATCCCAAGCCACCTTTCAAGAAAAATGATTATTTTAGACGACAGGTGGATCCCCCCACTAATTATAATGGTGATGATACAAATGGGAGAATACATTTTGAATTTGATAACGAATTTCCACCATTGAGAAGAGATTCATTTAATTTTTACACGAACCAAAATGTTAATCAAAATTTTCAAAAAAGGGGGGGGAGAAGGGGGAGGGGGAAGTATTAAGCTTAATACACCCCACCCTGGATTTAGTTCACCATCAAGATAACATACAGATAGATGGTATTAGACATACATTAAATAACTTTACAATTTACAATTTCAGCAATGTTATCCCTACAAAACAACATTTTCACCTGTTGAGCAAAGGATTCAAGTTCATACCCTCTGTAAAAGGGGAGATGGTGAAGACCATCATTGATTTAAAATTATTTTTGAGAAAAATAAACTTTGACAATGTGTTCTCTTTAACCAATACTAGCATTAGATTAAACAGACCTCCTCAAGACTCAGCATTAGTACGTAGAAGTCTATTTAACCCCCCTTTGCACCCGCAAATTAGAAATTTTGAACAGATGTTGGAAAAAGAAATTAGAGAATTATATGAAGAAAGGGTTGTGGAGTTTAACCTGTCTAAACAGGAAAACGAAATATTATATGAATTAAAGAATAACAGGGATTTGAGAATAATGAAACCGGACAAAGGGGGAGTTATTGTCTTCATGGATAACATCATATATGAAGGCAAGATGAATTCTATATTAAATGATATTGATAAATACACCCCTGTCTCATTTAATGAAATGAATTTAGCACATTATGAAAT
This sequence comes from Protopterus annectens, assembly GCF_019279795.1. Taxonomy (NCBI): domain Eukaryota; kingdom Metazoa; phylum Chordata; order Ceratodontiformes; family Protopteridae; genus Protopterus; species Protopterus annectens. Next base: position 1,019,243,088 of record NC_056743.1, read on the forward strand.
TGACAATTTATTAAAAAATATGTTATATGAAGGACTATTAGATAAAAAAACATTTGAATTTTTGTATGTAGAAAAACCCAGAACACCAATAATATTTGGAATACCTAAGGTCCACAAAAATATGGAAGACCCACCTTTGAGACCCATTGTCTCAGCAGCAGGGTCAAAAACTCTTCCATTAGCCAAATATGTGGACCAGAAGGTAAAACATATAAGTACAGGGAATCTACACACATTAAAAGATTCTTGGGACCTTTTAAGGAGTATTGGGCCAAGTTTATATAATGACAATTTGATATTTATTACAGTAGATGTGGTAGATCTCTTTTCAAGTATTCCACACAGTGAAGGTACAGCCATGTTTGAGGAAATGATTTACAGGGACACTAAATTAACTCAAGCTGAAAAAAGTGTTACTACCGGTTTGGTGGACATGGTCTTAAGATATAATTATTTCACATTTCTTGGTGAATACTACAAACAGATTCAGGGCATAGCGATGGGCGCAGCGTGTGCGCCCACCTATGCAAATATAGTCCTAACTAAATGGGAGGAGGACTTCATAATAAATTCTGAGTATAAGGAATGTTGGACATTGTATCGCCGTTTTTTGGATGACATTGTCCTTTTTTGGATAGGAGGAATTGAAAAATTCAGTGAATTTTTCAATTATATTAATAATTCAACCAACTTTCTGAAATTTACATACAATCTTTCTAGGGACAAACTACAATATTTGGATGTGGAAATATACAAGACAGAGGGTGATTTTGAAACTAAAATCTACAGAAAGGAAACCTTCTGCAACTCCTTCCTTCACTTCACTAGCGCACACCCCTCACACTGCAAGAAAAATATTGTTAAAGGGCAGTTTGTGAGGGGTAGTAGAATGACCAGCGCTAGTGAAGATTTTTTGGTTGAATGTAATATATTAAGTAAGATGTTTGAGGAGAGTGGTTATCCACATGATTTTGTGACAAATTTGAGAACAGAAGTTGAATTAGGTAGAGCGACCAAATTTCAACCTATAAAGGGACAGAAAATTGTCAATAGAATTACAAATGAAAACAATATGGATGTTGATTCTGAAAGCAAGTATGAACAGGCCCTAATCATGGAATACAATATGTCCAACATTAGATTTAGTGAAGTCTTTCGAAAAGAATGGACCAAATTCTCGGATTTATCTGATCTAAGTAGTATCAACAATTTAACACCTAAAATTGTATATAGGAACTCTAGGACTATTAAGGAAATTTTAGAGTCCAATATCAAGGAAAACAAAATAAGTTATGGAATTGATGGACAAATAAGGACGGGTAGTTACAAGTGTGGTCACTGCAATCAATGCGAATACATGGCAAATTCTACAGAAATAAGTGTCCCTAGTAGAAATAAAATTATAAAAATTAATGGCTATTATAATTGTGAGACAAGGGGTGTTATATATATAGGAATTTGTAATAAATGCAGGTCTTTCTACATAGGAAAGACTGAACGAGTCTTGAGGAGACGAATATATGAGCATTACTATGAAATCTCAAAGGCCAAAGACACTAATGCTTTATACAGGCACACAAAAGTTTGTAAGGATGCCAAATTTGATTTTTTTGTTATTGAACAGGTGAAAAGGGATATTAGAGGTGGTTTATGGGAAGAGAGGGTTGGTTACAGAGAACTTTGGTGGCAAATATATCTTAATGCCACTAAAAAACCTGGACTTAATGATGCCATCTCTATAACCCCAGTACTCAAATTAAAAGCTGCAGATTTATAATAAAGAAATATATCTTCCAATTGTAATTTTTAAGGAGCCCAATAGACGGTGCTATTTATTAAGGTTAAGCAAAAGGAACATTATTTCACTAAATCAACTATTCCAAACATGTATTTATTTTGAAGTTTTTTAAATAGAACATTTTTATGTAGGAGCAAAAGTACTTAGTACTAGAAAACCAGGAGTTTTTAAATACATCTATTTTTAAATATATTTATTTCAAATCAAGAGAGAAATGTATTGATTTTGTGTATATGTGTGTTTTTTAAGAATAAGTTTTTTAATAAGGACAGTGCAATGATTGGTTGTTATTTGATGCACTCTGACTGATAGGGCAATTTGAAATGTTTATACATATATAAAGCTTTGATTGATTAATTGTTTTCATTATCTGATGAAGTCACAGTTGCTGAAGACGAAAACGCAATTTGGTTAAGAGCGTTTATTTTGCCTTTTTACTCTGCTGGTTTGCTACTTGGAAGTATTAAAATATTTGGACCTTTGCTGGTGTGTCTCCTGCTTACCGTTTGGCTACAGAAAGATTTTTTCTTGGTTTGTCCACTCTTGGATTACTTATTAGGGCAGTTGTTCCTATCTGGAGAGAGAACTTCATTTATTGAAAATGTACATAGTTTTGTATTTGTTCTAAGATAACATGGGATGGGGTATTCAGTAACTCTATTTATTTGTTTGAGGGCTTTCATTAAAGCAAAAAGTATTGATAAATGTGACACAGGTTCTAGTGGAGATGAGAAAAAATAACCGTATAACAGATCAAACAGTGTGTGCATGTAAGACACAAATTGGAAATGCACTTAAAACTGTTATGTATAATTGGGAGCAATAGCTTTTTTATCATAATAGCTACTCTATCCATACTATCTCAGAAAGTAAATGGCATTTCAAGTATATTCGAAAAGGAATGAATATGAAATTATATTAAGAAATGCAGAGTGCAAATAGCAGTGGAAATGCAGAGTGCAAATAGCAGTGCTGCAGGAGATGCATTTGGAAAGAAATAAACATATGAATTTGACAAGTTAAGGATTTCGGGATGAATATTCAGTAGAAAATCAGGTACAAAAGAAAAGGAGAGTAATCACACTGATTGTTAGAGGGGCTCCATTAGCAATAGAAAAGCAAAAAAGACAGTGGTAGATTGTGGTAATAAAAGGCTGCTGACAAGGGGGGGGGATTATTGTGGTAATAAAAGATTGTTGACAAGGAGGGAGGATTACACTGGCATGTATTTATATTCCACCAAAAACTTCTGTTATGGAGCTTAAGAAAATTTGGGGAGAAATAATCAGCTTTCTGCAGGGAATATTACTTATAATTGGGGATTGGAACTTGATTTGCAGTAAGGAGGATGTAGCAGGTGGACTTAGAAGGGGGAAATGTAACGAAGGCAGATTTATGAAGAAATTTATGAAAATATTTAGTGTGGAAGATGTGACTTCAGTAGCAGGAACTCTGACAGAATTTCCATGTTATTTCCCAAGGTACAATAACTGGGCTAGTCTGGATTGAAATTATATCACAAGAGCATGTGCATTTAATTGTAAGCTTTGACACACACATACAGTAACTATACCAGATCATGCACCAATAAAAAATAAGATAAAAATACAGGGGGATGAAGTAAAAATTAGACACTTGTCCTTTCCCACCTATCCACTAAAAAGAGATGAACTTAAGGAATGGGTAGAATTTTTTTAAGAGTTTTTAGTGAAGATAAACATTTTTCCAGAAGGTAATAGCTAGTGAGTGGGATAAAATGGAATTTAAAAATAGGGTAGAAATAAGAGAAACCGTTATGGTTAAGCAGTAATAGGATTTAAGAAAAGTGTACCAGTATTGCAGAGTAAAAGAATCCTGAAAAACAAAAGGAGCAAGTGCAAAGTGCTAATGAAAAAATAAGGGAGTATTTGGATAATGTACATGACTTTAGAAAGATTGCCATTAAGCAACTATTTTTTGATAACTCCAGAGCACAAAAACTTTTAGCATAATGACTTTGGTAACAGAAAGTGGAAAGGTTTGTCACCAAATTTGGGAAGCTTATGACAAGAAAAATAACATGAGATCCTGTAAGGTGTATTTGAGAACTCTTGGAAATTGTATGAAAATTTGTATAAAGCAAAGGCATGTGGAAATCAAGAAAAAGTACAAATAGAAATATTTATGGAAGACTTAAGTATGCCAATGTTAGTAGATGAGACTCAGCAATTAAAGTTTGCAGGAGATGAGATAAAAATGGTGGTGTATAATCAGTCTGCAGGAAAGTCACCAGAAATAGATGATATTCCTATGGAAGTTTGAAAGATAGGCAGGAAGAAAGTGATAAAGATCTGAAAGGTTTTGTTTTAACAGTATTTTAAAAGGGGGAGAAAAGTACCAACATCCTAGAAGAAAGCTGTGATGGCTGTAATACCTAAAGATGATAAAGACCCAACAGATGCAGCTTAATATATGCCCATTTCAGTTTTAAACCCAGAGTATAAAATGTTTTTCTATAATAGCTAAAAGACAGGCAAAGGTGTTGCCAAAATGGATAGAATACAGATCAGTGTGAGTTTGTGGTGGAGAAGCAAACATTTGACAACATTACTACAACAATGATGATCCAGATGAAAGCAGAATGTAGGTAAATACAGCTGTTGTTGGTGGGTCTTGATGTAGAGAAAGCATTCAGTAAAATAAGCTGGGAGTTTGAGTAGTGCAGTAGAAGCACTTGCGTTCCATGATCCAATAATAAGGTTAATTAGGAAGCCTATATTAGGGATTGAAAGCAAAAATTGAAGTGGGAGGCTTCCTGTCTGATAAGTTGTGTCTGAAAAAGAAGAACCAGATAGGGTGTCCTTTTTCCACGTTGTTGTTTGCATGATATTTAGAGCCATTGGCAAAGAAGATAAAGGACTCAAATTCAAGGATATAACTGTTATGGTAATAGAAAAAAGTTGGCTTTATTTGCAGACAATTTTATTTTGCACCTGATAAAACCAAAAAATCATTGTGGAACATTCTGAGACAGTTTCCCTTTTTTTAAGAATATATAATTAATGCAGAGAAAACTAAGGTTATAGCTGCAAAATATACCCACAAATTGATTTAACAATAACAATATTTATGGGGAGACAGTAAAATGAAGTATTTGAGAATGTGTTAAAAAATATTCTATTGTGGTGGCTAAGGGTATGTGGAAAGAGACTAAACAAAAGATAATAGAAAAAGTGAGAAACTGAAAGCTCATGTTTATGGCTATGGATAGCAAGAGACAAGCAGTGAAAAATGTTTTTAGTCCCTTTAGTTTTGTATACAGCTCAGGCATATTTTTATAAACTAGAGAAGTTGTGGGCAGTAATAGAGTTGAAGGATTTTTATCTGGGTGGGGAAGAGGGCAAGGGTCAAGTGGGGAAAATTGGTCCTTTTAATAGAACAAGGTGATTTAAGATTACCTGGTTTGATTTTAGAGATGCACAGTTAAGGCTCTGATATATAACACAAACAGAAAGGTATAATTCAGAGTGGAAAATAATGATGATGAAGTAGGTGGGAAATGTAAGAACTAAGAAGAGTGTGAGATTTTGGATGCAGATTCTTAAGGAGACTAACAGCCATGTAGCATGTTATATCCATAAGTAGCAGAAAGTATTCTATGAACTAAGCCAGCACAAGAATGTAGAAAGGAGATTCTGCCAGTAGGTATGACTGCAGTTAGGGGTACAAAGAATAGGCAAGAGGAGGGCTGGAGTTTAAAGGAGAAAACTGGCAAAGGAGCCAAGGTATTGGGAGCAAATAACTAGATGAGGAAAGGTAATAGACTGGGAAGTCGCCACTAAAACATTTGGATGACAAGCTAGAGACTGCCTTCCCTATCGAGGACTGATGTCCGGGTATAGGCAAAAATTAAGGGATGGGGAATCACGTGAAAAACCTCCTCTGGTAGAGAAGCTGCTGTTAAAAAGGGTAATTACTAAGGCATCTAAAATATTGCATGATAACTATAGGAAGCAGAGGATGTTAGAAAAAATTGGGAAGAGCAACAGGATAAGCAAGTCACAAGGAAACAATGGTAGGAGGTACGTATGGCTCTCAAATATGCAACAAAGTATGCAAAGCTTTAGGATCTTTTCTTGGAAATACTTGCATAGGTATTTTATACCCCAGAAAGACTCCAGATAATTTTTCCTCAAGTAGATAGCAATGTTTGAGGTGTGATGGGGCAGAAAGAAGCAACTGGGAACGTGTTTTGGGAGTATAATGAGTTGGCAGACATTAAAAATTCCCTACAGAGTACTCTGTCAGTAATATTTGGTGAACAAATGGGCACAACTAAGGAAATTATTTTTTTTTTATTTTATCTGTGATACTGGATCTGAATTGTCTAGATATATTGTAAGGCCTGGTTAAGTTTAATTCTGATGGCTGCCAAAACAGTAGTTAATAGAAAATGGAAATCAAATCTAAACCAAATGTACTTGAATTAGTAAATGTTGTAACATAGAGAAAAGAACAGGAAGTGGGATCTTTAGAAAAGGGTAGGGGCAAATTACATAGAAAATAGAAATTGTGAGAACAATACAATACATAATGTTTTGGAGGAGGAGTAAGGTTTAAGGGAAGCCAGGAATTGAGCAATTTATGTAATGTAGGATTGAAGATGATCGTATAAAAAGCATGCATGTGATGTGTAATATTTGTAACTGTGAACATGTTAAAATAGTTTGTTTTCATTTATATAAATGTATGTTTCCCTGAGTCTTAAGTGATAAATCAGTAAAGGTGTTAAAAAAAAAAAAAAAAAAACAGTGTAGAAAGCCTCCTCATTTGCCAGGATGCCTGTAAGGGCACAATCAACCTTCATGGATGCTTGTATGATGACTATCCAGATGGCTGGGGTGGAGTCTGGTTTGATGTGACTTCATGGTTGGCAGGCTTAGGTTAACAATGACCTCTAAGAAATAAATAAATAAATACAAAATGGATAACATTGAAGATTATCAAGCATAGCAGCTATTCCTTTGTTTTGATTTTTCAGTATGCATTTGAATATTGTCAGACTGATATTGTGTTATGTAGTATAGCAAAGTATAGGTTCGTAGATTAATACTAGGCTAACTACCTTTGTGGGCCATTTTAAGCCTAGCCAGTTATCCCATGTTCGAATCAAACCCTGCACTTTGTGTCTGCAAAGTAAACACTTTAACCATTATGCCATCCTGCCAATAGTATATAATTTATGTTCATATAAACAAATGAAAATACTTAAAAGTTTAAAACCCATTTTACAGCTTTTCTTCAGTTAAACTTTTAGACCTCTAGTGGTAGCCAATAGCCTCTGTTTATTCTTACTGCAGTTGTGATTGTGTAGATAACTTTTCTTTTTTGTTTGCTTTACAGGAAGCCTACAATGCTGTTGTAAGTTACTTTGGAGAAAATCCAAAAACTACACCACCTTCAGCATTCTTTCCCATTTTTGTCCGGTTTGTGAAATCCTATAAGGTAAGATACGGAACTGTTTGCATCAGACTGTGATAAATGTTAGAGACATGGGAGTCTATCTCTTTAATAAAAAGCAGAGTGTGATTGGATAGGGTGTCACTCCTTCCATTTGAATGGATTAAGATTATTTTTTCTGACACCCGACCCTCTGCTACTGGGATCAATCATTGTCCTTCATTAATCCATTCATTCCCCTCCCATGGGGCTGGCAAAGTCGTCCTGTGTATCCCTGACAGCAGATGGAACCTCCCTTTTCACAATTTCCCCACCACCACCACCACCACCATCTGTTAGCCTATCCTATCAGTCAGGGAAATCAGAGATTTGGTGATTGAAACCCAGTCCTTCCTCCTGGTATGGAAGAGCTGATGTTGTCTGGCAGTCACTACTATATTGTAATGGTACATCTAATAAACTTATAGGAAAGTGAGAGCAGTTGGGGGGGATATATATATATATATATATATATATATATATATATATATATATATATATATATATATAAATCATATATCCGTTTGATGTTTCTCTAAACCGTTTATGCCAAACTATATTATAAACGTGGTAGATGTCCTCTAAACCATTTATACCAGCTGCAACTGTTTATATACCTGCTCACCTGTACACACACACAAATGCAGATAATAGGAATACACACACATTAAAAATGGTTGCATGACATTTCATTTCCTTATTTACACTAACTACTACACTATTTACATAACATATCTTGTGGCAATCTCTTTCAGGTTAATTTATTGCTCGATTACCTAATATAAGAGTGAATGCACATATACTTAACTACATTTATTTTTACTTCTACTTTCTCTACAGGGACTTTCTGTTTAATTGTAGAAACTGCAACTACTGTTTTCTTATTTATCTGATTTGATACAAAGTTAACTTTATTTTCTAAAAATAAAGAAAACCAACATATAGTCCAAGGGGTAAATACTCCGTTGTAAAGATAATAATAAATACGTAGAAATAGCAATATCACAACGGAGTGACCAGGCAAAAAAGAATGCAATCTCTGAATCCTTCAATTAAAAATAAAACATAAATTTTTTGCAACAAACAAACGGTAAGCGCTTTCGCAGTCAAGCTTCATCAGACCTGTAGTAACACTAAAAGAAACTCCATTTAAATACATTAAAAATGCTAGCATCCAATAGGAAAAATGCATCAATTAGGGAATAATCAGTATTAAAAGAGAACACTGCATATGAAACGCAACTACAAGCATCAGTAATGAATCCATAGCTATACATACTCCCATTCAGTAAAGAATGGCATAATACAATGAGAATAATGAGACAAAATAAAAATATGAATAAGTAAATATGAAAATAAAAAAAATATATATATATATATATATATATATATATATATATATATATATATAAAAACACATACATGAACAAAAAAACATATACACTAATAAAGCAGTCATCTCTGAAGTCTTCTCTTCTTCAATAGGGGCTTAATAGAAGCCCTTTCATTTAAACCTCTACCCCTGTCTGCTCGAAGCATAATAATCCAATGTGTTTCCCTGTATTCTGTGTGGGTAATAATGTCACCCTCCCTGACACTAGGTGGAATGGTCTCTGTGACCCTAAAATTAAATGTATGCATTTCGCCAACCTCTGTAACGTGTTTGGAGAGTGCATTGTGTTCCAATTTCCTCCTAATGTGGTAGGTATGCTCTCTCATCCTATCACGCAAAACCCTGTTGGTCTTGCCTAAATAGAATGAGTTGCAGGCAGCGCACTGTGCTAAATAAATTACATTAGATGTCATACAATTGGCATTAACATGAAAAGTAAAATCTCTACATAAGTCAGGATGGTGAAAAATGCTGTAAGTGTTAAAGGGCAACAATTACAATTGCCGCATGGTGACATAATACCCGGACCGGTGCCCATTGCACTGGAACCTGTGCCATAACAAAGTAATCTCTTTGGGTTTCTATTCAAGAACAGAAAAACCTGGGTTTTTCACCTACAATCTCAGCAATACTCGCATCAACTTGCAGGATGGACCAATGCTGTGCAAACAAATCAGTCAGTTCTCTGTGATCACTAGTATAAAAAAGGGGGATTCTAACACCACCTCTATTACTGTTAGATTCACTACCAAAATCTCCATTCATCTCAACTGTAGATCCAAAATAAGGGCTTGCTCTAGTTGCTCTTAACACACACAAGTCCATCCACTGTTTGCCAATCTCCTCCTGTCCATAGCCCCCCGCTAAAAACCTCTCTTCTAAATTATTTATCTCTCCTTGGAAACCCTCCATGGTGGGGTTCAGTCTGGAGGCCCTCATCCCTTGGCCCTTAATTAAATTCCAAAATATATACCCTGGGTGCATGCTAGATCTGAACAGGAAAGTATTCCTATGACATGTTTTCCGATGAATGCCGGTGTTAATGGCACAGTTGTGCAATTTTTCCACAAAAAGATCTAAAAATTCAATACGTGTATATGACCAGTTGAAGGTAAACTTCAAACAACTGGTCAAACCATTCATCATCTGGTGGAACGCCTGTAGATCTTGTAGGCTGCCTTTCCACAACAAAAACAAATCATCGACAAAACGTCGATAAAACAAAACATGTGCTCTGTACTCCTCTCTGTCAAATAAAATGGTATTCTCCCAATGTGCGAGGAACATATTGGCGTAGCTATTGGCACAAGAAGTGCCCATAGCTACACTATGTTTCTGGATATACATATCACCATCAACATTATTCTCAAGCACAATCTCTAAAAAATAACAAGTCACATCTACCTGTACCAAGGTTAAATCACTATGAGCCAAGAGGAATGCATGGACATACTGTATTCCTAAGTCATTGGGAATCATTGTAAACAGGGACTGTACATCGAAGGTGGCAAGAATAACACCTTCAAGGTCAAGAACACCTTTTGTACAATCATACAGATCTAACAAGAACTGTTTGGAGTCCTTTAAAACCACTTTATTCAAATTGATGAATGGTCTCAGGAACCTCTCAACATAAATTGATAACGGTTCTGTAACCCATTCCCCACCTGCTACAATGGGCCTCATCGGTGGATCAGACGGATGTTTATGTACTTTCGGCAAGCCTAGTTTGAGTGGTATCAAAGGATTAATGACCTTTAAAAAGGTGAAAACTTCATCAGTAAGGAGGTTCCCAGAGAAGACATCAGATAAATTGTTAGACACAGATAAAATAATCCTATGTACATCAGCATCAGTAATGAATCCATAGCTATACATACTCCCATTCAGTAAAGAATGACATAATGCAATGAGAATAATAAGACAAAACAAAAATAAATATATATATATATATATATATATATATATATATATATATATATATGAAGTCTTCTCATATAAGCTTTCCCCTGAGGAGATGTGTGTGCTCTGTAAGGGCCTGAGTTTTATACCTACATGTACAAGCAGAATGTCTGATACCATTTTAGACCTAAAAGTCTTTTGTAGGAACATTGTTACGTTTGCTATATGGTGATATTAACTTAGAAGATGTGCAATCTCATGGGAATGTATGTAATCCCACTTTTAAGAAATTGAGTAATTTTGTTCCTAGTAACCATCCGTTGGTTGAGGCATATTTGAAACTCACAGAGGAGGATATTTTTAAATTTTATGACAGTAAAGAGAATAATTTTAAGAGAAATTATAGACCAAATTTATCTTATAAAGAAAGAATAGCGCTTAGGGAACTACAGAATAATAATTTCATCATTATTAGACCAGCAGATAAAGGTGGTCTTTTTTGTGATGGATAAATCCCACTACTGCCAGTCCATGGTTACAATGCTTGGTGATAGCATTATTATAGTAGGATTACAATTGAGGATGTACATAGGATTATTTTATATGTGTCCAAGTCTAATAGTTTATCTGATGTCTTCTCTGGGAACCTCATTACTGATGAAGTTTTCACCTTTTTAAAGGTCATTAATCCCTTGATACCACTCATACAGGGCTTGTCGAAAGTACATAAACATCCGTTTGATCCACCAATGAGGCCCATTGTAGCAGGTGGGGAATGGGTTACAGAACCGTGATCAATTTATGTTGAGAGAATCCTGAGACTAATCATCAATTTGAATAAAGTGATCTTAAGGGACTCCAAACAGTTCTTGTTAGATCTGTATGATTGTACAAAAGGTGTTCTTGACCTTGAAGGTGTTATTCTTGCCACCTTCGATGTACAGTCCCTGTTTACAATGATTCCCAATGACTTAGGAATACAGTATGCCCATGCATACCTCTTGGCTCATAGTGATTTAACCTTGGTACAGGTAGATCTGATTTGTTATTTTTTAGAGATTGTGCTTGAGAATAATGTTTTTACCTTTGATAGTGATATGTATATCCAGAAACATGGCGTAGCTATGGGCACTTCTTGTGCCAATAGCTACGCCAATATGTTCCTCGCACATTGGGAGAATACCATTTTATTTGACAGAGAGGAGTACAGAACACATGTTTTGTTTTATCGACATTTTGTCGATTTGTTTTTGTTGTGGAAAGGCAGCCTACAAGATCTACAGGCGTTCCACCAGATGAAGAATGGTTTGACCAGTTGTTTGAAGTTTACCTTCAACTGGTCATATACACGTATTGAATTTTTAGAACTTTTTGTCGAAAAATTGCACAACTGTGCCATTAACACCGGCATCCATCGTAAAACATGTCATAGGAATGATTTTCTGTTCAGATCTAGCATGCACCCAGGGTATATAATTCGGAATTTAATTAAGGGCCAAGGGATGAGGGCCTCCAGACTGAACCCCACCATGGAAGGTTTCCTGGGAGAGATGAATAATTTAGAAGAGAGGTTATTAGCGAGGGGCTATGGACAGGAGGAGATTGGCAAATAGTGGAAGGTCTTGTGTGTGTTAAGAGCAACTAGAGCAAACTCTTATTTTGGACCTACAGTTGAGGTGAATGCAGATTTTGATAGTGAATCTAACGGTAATAGCGGTGTTAGAATCCCCCTTTTTTATACTAGTGATCACAGGGAACTGACTGATTTGTTTGCACAGCATTGGTCCATCCTGCAAGTTGATGAGAGTATTGCTGAGATTGTAGGTGAAAAACCCAGGTTTTTATTCAAGAACAGAAAAAAAAACCTGACTAGATTACTTTATGCAACAGGTTCCAGTGCAATGGACACTGGTCCGGGTATTACGTCACCATGTGGCAATTGTAATTTTTGCCCTTTAATTAACACTTCCAGCATTTTTCACCATCCTGACTTATGTAGAGATTTTACTTTTCATGTTACTGCCAATTGTATGACATCTAATGTAGTTTATTTAGCAGAGTGCGCTGCCTGCAACTCATTCTATGTAGGCAAGACCAATAGGGTTTTGTGTGATAGTATGAGAGAGCATATCTACCACATTAGGAGGCAATCGGAACGCAATGCACTCTCCAAACATGTTACAGAAGTTGGCGAAATGCATACATTTAATTTTTGGGTCATAGAGACCATTCCACCTAGTGTCAGGGAGGGTGATATTACCCACACAGAATACAGGGAAACACACTGGATTATTATGCTTCGAGCAGACAGGGGTATAGGTTTAAATGAAAGGGCTTCTATTAAGCCCTTATTGAAGAAGAGAAGACTTCAGAGATGACTGTTTTATTAGTATGTATGTTTTTTGTTCATGTATGTGTTTTCATATATATATATATATATATATATATATATATATATATATATTTATTTTTTTTATTTTCATATTTATTTATATTTTTATTTTGTCTCATTATTCTCATTGTATTATGTCATTCTTTACTGAATGGGAGTATGTATAGCTATGGATTCATTACTGATGCTTGTAGTTGCGTTTCATATGCAGTGTTCTCTTTTAATACTGATTATTCCCTAATTGATGCATTTTTCCTATTGGATGCTAGCATTTTTAATGTATTTAAATGGAGTGTCTTTTAGTGTTACTACAGGTCTGATGAAGCTTGATTGCGAAAGTGCTTACCGTTTGTTTGTTGCAATAAATTTGTTTTATTTTTACTTGAAGGATTCAGAGATTGCGTTCTTTTTTTGCTTGGTCACTCCGTTGTGATATTGTTATTTCTAACTTTTTTTCTGTTGTCCCAAGCTGGTCATGTGCATTTTCTTGTAGTGTTATGTATTGAAAAGGCATATTAACATCTGGCTTGTTATTAATTATGACAAACCTAGAATACAAGAGAGCAGTACCATTCTTCTCAGTTTAAACATCACTAGTTAACTTACACTGATCTGTATGTACAATCCTAGTTTTATAACCTCTGTGCTTCATGTTGCTACTTTGTGCTTGATATATCAAGGATCCTAGCTGCTTTGTAACAACAAAAGGTCTTTCCCTGTTGCAGTTCCACAGCCCTATTCTGATAAAACATTTAAACGTCACTTTATTATATTTTTTTTCAGCTGAACTGAGTTAACTTCAGGGGTATTTTAAACATCTTAAGTACTTCATAGCTACTCACCTTTTTAGTGAATTCTGCAGCTGCTTAGCCAAGCATTCCATTGAGCTATTGAAAGTTTCCCTGTGTTACATGTTGGATCAAAATGAAAATGTAATGGCAGGGTTATGTCTGTCATCAATTCATAAGGTGAAATCCTTGTCATAGTACTAGGCATTGCTCAGATACCAATTGGTATAGTAGACAGATGTGCTATCCAGTTGGCCCCCTCTTCTGTGTAAGCTGTCCTTAATCTTTTCTCTATCATCTTGTTTGTACACTCTACTGCACCATTAGATTGTGGATGGAAAGGTACATGAAATATTTTCTAAATACCAAGCTGGTTACACATTTTAATTCTTTCATTACCTGATTTGTAAATTGTGACCAATTGCCTGATTCTGTATAACATATGATGATCCCCAGTGTGACAGAATGTGTGTCTTCAAAGTTGAGGCTGTTGTATTTACTCCACAGTTCTTTGCAGGTATCTCATTAACCCATTTAGTAAAGATATCTACAAAAAACTAACACATTTATGTATCTGTCCTTTTGCAGATGGAAGTGACCCTGCATAATCAATCTGTACACTGTACCAGGGTCCATCTGACATTGGCACGTTCATAGGTGTTTACTAGGCTAATGGCCTTGGGGCCTTTACAAGCCTAGCCCATAGAGGTACCCTGACATCGTGCCACCCGACGTTAGTTCCCAGTGCCTCTATCAAGCAGAGCCACTGGAGTGATCCCCGTAAACTTTCTATTACCCATCCACTCATAAAGATTTCTCTTGAAGAGGGCCATGGAGGTGCTCTGCTTCACATGCATGTGAAGTCTATTTCAGAGCATGGGCAGTCTCTGGGTTATGAACCTGTCCCTCCAGCGTGTTCTTTTGATTGTGGTAATGAGGTTGAGGACTCAGGAGCTTGTGGTGCGAAGGGATTACGTGATGTAATTGTGGCGTATTTGTGTCCGGATTCATTTGTAAACACACAATGCACTCTTCAGCAGTATGTTTACAAAGCTTTTAAGGTCTGGATACTAAAATGTATACTTTACTATTGATCATAACTTTTTGTGGCCAGATGTCCCAGACGTTGATGGTTAAATTTTAGTAGCTGTTTAGATAAAGCAGTGAGTACATGTGGTAAATGATCTTTGTGCGTCTCAAAAGAGTTTGCTTTTGCATCTGGTATGAAAGAATGTACTATACATTTAGCCACATCTTCTGCTGTTCCCTGTGTCTTTTGTATGTGCATTAAATCCTGTATTTCTCCTGCTTTAGTCTTTGATTTCAGCAGCAAGGCTGCAAATGGCCTTTCTAAGCACTCAGTAGTTTTGTCTTACCTGCTCTTTATGCAGCTATTTTAAAGATACAAAGGAATCCCCTCCTTGGCTTCCTTTCTTTCAGCTGCATCTGTTATATCATTCCCTTTAAAATGTTCATTATTATATTCTCATTTTCACCTTTCAGATGCTGCACCTGTCAGGATTGTCTTTGCATAGCTAAAAATATGTTTCAGTACTTTGTATGCTTTGGAGGTCTGTTGGAACCATCCACAAAACCTTTTCTATTCCAGAGTTAAAGGTAAATCGTCATTGCAGTAACTGTATAAGAATTGTCACTGATAGCCTTTCCCACTGAATTAAGTGCATACAGAACTATTTCTAGCTCTGTTCATTAAGTGTGCCTTACTTGATATTACCAGTGCTTGGTTGCTTGGGGTTGGAAAAATAAGCTGCAAATCTAGTATTATACTGACCATATCCCCAAAATCTAGTATCATCTGCATAAATGTATGACACAGTTTTTGTATTAAAATCGGAACAAAACTGAGATATTGGAACTTTGCTGCGTTCATCTTTATATTCATGAGAAGTGCGCCTGTGCAGGATTTTCTGTGACAAATAGTGATACTTAGCCTAGCTCTACCATTACATTTTATTTGTTCAAATATCCAAAGATATTTAGCAAACTTAATTTGATTAACTGCTGTGTGTTCTGTCAAGTACATTAGTGATTTAATGGCATAATGTGGAATCTACATGATTAGTGGTGTAAACTCTGTGGTATATTCTGTTTTAAATCCAACAAAATAGCTACTAAATAAGAGTCATATGGGTAATGTAGGAAACAGAAACAGAACTTTAGAGAATAATGTTTTATTTTTTGTTACCAAATGTACAGTTTTTTCAGCGAGATTCAATAACTTATTGAGAGAATACTGGAAATTAATAAGGAGACAAGTATCCTGTTTGTCATAAGTAGAACTTCGGACATCTTATCAGAGGGGACGTAATTTACAAGATTTTCTAGTTCATAGTAAATATACTAGACCAAAAGAATTAATAAATTGAAGTATGAAGAAATTGGGCACTTGCCCTTGTGGTAAATGTTCCATTTATCAGTATATAGTACCTACATTTGATAAAATTAATGGAAAAAAATATCAAGTACAGGATTGCTTTTCCTGTACAACAAAGGGAATAATCTATGCAATAAAGTGTTCTTGTAACTATTTTTACATCGGTGAGAGTAAAAGAAGTTTAAGTGAAAGAATAAAAGAACATGTCAGGGACATAAAAAATAAGAAGTCCCGTAGCATATCATTTTAATACAGTACATATGGGCAATACTGATAGTTTATCGGTAACAGTTTTGGAACATATTTTTTTGTACTTTACTGTTGATGATTTACTGAAATATTTATTAAGAAAAAAGGAATCAATATTATAAAATTGTGTCATCTTTTACTAGAGTGTTTAACACCTAAGCTAGTACCTAGTGAAAGAAAATGGTGCTATTGTGAAACCCTTGTGGTGGACTGTTAATACTGTTGGACATTGAAAAGTAAAAGCAAATCTCTTTTTTGTGAATCTTCCAAAATAGAAATAACATAAAATCAATTTGCTAGGTCAATCACAGTAAAGAACTGGCTTTCTTTATCTAATCTTGCTGTCATTTCAAGAGTACGTAGTGACCATATGTGCCACATCTTGTTGTCCATATATTAACTTTATAAAAGTCTAAGACTAAACAACTGCCATGTTTATTTTGTACTGGCCACAAAAGACCTAGCCCATTTTCTTATGATATTGTATTTATTTATTTTATCTATCTCTGGCCATCCAGCCATCCTTTGTTGAACTTGTTAGTTCCACTAGGCTAGTAGCTGCTTTTCATGGGAGAGCTGAGATGGTATGTATACTACTAGGGGAAATTTGGCCAGGGCATTGGAACTCATCTCACCCCCACCACACACACTTCTCAATAGGTGCCATTGGATCTTTTACATCCACCTCTGCGACAACCAACTCAAGTAAATGGGAAAGCTCTGTTTAGCATCTCACGTGAAGGATGACGCACTCAGGAGTGTGCAGCATCCTTAATGCTGTACTGCTGGGTCAGCAATTCCAGTCACCTGAAGTGGTAATAGTATCCACAGCCTTCCAGTCTTATGGCTTATAAAATCTAGTTCAGTTTCTTATCTGTATTTTCATTAAATTAATGTAGTCTGTTCCTTTCAGTTTCTCTAATACTGAAGAAAATCTCAGGTTTGCTTTGCAAGCTCAGTGTTCTAACTTCATTTTTTGAAACCGCTCTTCTTGAGAAGCCACATGCTCACCATCCTTTTCATTTTGACCTCTGTTTGCACATGTATGTTCATATAAATAGCTAGTTAAAGCTTTTTCTATTTTGTCATCCTTTTTTGTTTGCTTTTTATATTCCTTCAATGTTTCGTTTATTTTAAACACCTCTGAGTCTATTTGGTTTATTTTTTCTTAAAAAAAATATCTGAAACCATCTATTTGTTTTATTTTTTCTTAAAAAAATATCTGAAACCATCTCCTGTACCAAAGCTGAAACTTGAACTTCTTTTTGCTGAGCAGTTGCAAGATTCTTCCCAGCCAGAGTTTTTCCCCCTCCTTTTCTGGTTATTTTTCCATTTGTTTATCCATATTTCTTCTTTGCTGGCAATCCTGGCTGTGTAATTACTAGCCAGTAACTGAGTTTTACGAGTTTCAGTTTTCACACAGAGCTCTTATCAAGCTGTTGGTCAGTGTGCATCCAGCTTTGAAGTCCTAATGCCTTCCATCTGTTTGTCTTTCTTGAACATGATTTTAATTATCTAGTATTAACAAAGAGGTAGACTTGGCAATCCTCATTTTTCATTATCCATTAGTAGCCGAGTACGTGATAGGCCAATACCTTGCAGTAGAGTTCATAAGTAGGTACTAGGCTATTGGCCCAAGGGCCTAAGTAGGCCTAGCCAACAAGGTTCCCTGGCTTACACCACCCACGAAAGTTATTTTCCTGTGCCCCCCTGTCAAACAGAGCCACAGAAGTGATCCCCGGGGTGTATTTCCTATTTCCCATCCACTCATCAAGATTTTTCTTGAAGAGTGCTAATGAGGAACTTTGCTTGACATAGATTGGTAGCTTGTTCCCATGTCTCTGGGACAGGAATCTATCCCTCCAGCATGTCCTGTTTATTGTGGTGATGAGGTTTAGGTCCCTAGAGCGTGTAGCTCTGAGGGATTGGGATTTCTTTAGGTGCAGCATTTCTAACAGCTGTGGGTTTGACATAGCTTTATATGTTAGGCAGAGATCACCTCAGAGTAGGCGATATGCTATGGAGTAAAGCTGGAGTCTTTTGAGACTGTCAGTGTAGGGCATCTGTTTGAGGCCAGTAATCCTCTTTGTGAGGTACTTCTGTAGCCTTTCCAGCTGCTGCAGATCTCTTGTAAGGTACATTCCAAAAGAGGCGTTGTACTCTATAATGGGTCTAATGAGTGTCGAGAAGAGGGCAACAATAACCTCTTTTTTCCTGGAAGAGCACCCTTTTGTGATTGAGGTGTACCATTAGAAGGATTTCCTAACTACTGTGGTGATGTGATAATCAAAGGAGAGACTACTGTCCACCTGGGTCCCAAGGTCTCTTATTACACATTTAGTGTTAAGTAGACTGCCGCCTATGTGGTAGTTCATGGGTACAGAGTTTTTACCAAAGGGGATGACAGTGCACTTTTTGGCATTGAGCTTGAGGCCATGGCTCTGACACCAGGCATCTGTATCAGTGAGGCCCTTCTGTAGGATGTCCACATAATTTGGGGACTTGACTATGGCTCCTAGTTTGCAGTCATCTGCAAACTTCATTAGCCAAAGGCTTTCTGTGTTGGCCTGTACTTTAGAGAAGTAGATTCCAAACAGGAGAGGTCCCAGGATGGAACCCTGTGATACTCTACTTGTTACTGGTTTGAAGTCAGATTTGGAGTCTGCAACTTTTACAGTGTGGGTTCTGTCAGTGAGCCTGTTGGCAGCCCATCTTGTGACGCAAGGATTTATACCTAGTTTATTGAGTTTATCTATAATTCTAGAATGGGGGATGGTGTTGAAAGCCTTGGCGAGGTCAAGATAGGCTATGTGAACCACCTTACCCTCGTCTGTAGCTTTGGTGACTGCCTTAATGAAGTCGATCAGGTTCAGGAGGCGTGATCTCCCTTTCACAAACCCTAACTGGGTGGGGTCCAGAGTTTGGAGGTTACCAATGTCTTTGTTTATGAGTTCCATGATGATGCATTCCATGGCCTTGCAGACCAGGCTCGTCAGGGTAATAGGGCGATAGTTCCCAGGATCAGTGGTGGCTCCCCCTTTGTGAAGTGGGATAACTGTTGCTCTGCACCATTCAGTGGGCACAAAGCCTGATGTGAGGCTATGACTGAACATGGTGCTTAGGTGGGGAGCCAGTTCATTCTGAAGTTGGTGTAAAACACAGCCTGGGATGTTGTCTGGTCATATGGATGCTGTGTTTATGGCTTTAGAGAGTGCAGCTTTTACCTGCATAGTTGTGATTACAGGGACTCTGCATTCTTCCTGTGTAGGTATGGGCCCTTTAGGGGGTGAGAGGGGGATAAAGTGCTGTCTGCCAGGATGTTGGCAATATCAGTTGGTTCTGTAATTTTCATGCCATTGTGCTGTAACTCAGAGCAGATCTGGGTGTTGCCATTGAGATTCCTGACATAGCTATAGAATGCTTTGTGGTTGTCCTTAGAATCGGTGGCAGTTTTATTTTCATAACTAGCTTTGGAGGATCTTATAAGGTATCTTAGCTTCTTACTGAGGCTGACCAGGGAGCTCCTCCACTCATGGGATTTTACTGTCTTTTACAACAGTTTCTTCCTTCTGTTGTAGTTTGTTTATGGCAGGGGACCACCAGATTGGCTTCCTTTTTTTGGAGGATAGCATCTTGGTTCTGTTCGGGATAGCACGATCTATGCACTCGTGAGTGCATTTGTGTAGTTTTCAGCAGTCGTAACTGTATTGTCCATCTGCATGGGTGTCATACAGTTCACCACTTCTGTCTTAAGAAGCATAAAGTTGGCTTTGGAGAAATTTTTTACAGTGGTTTCCTTAATTGGGGGTGGGATGTGGATATCTAGGGTGATTGGCTTATGGTCGGATCTGACCAACGAGGAGTTGACTTCAGGTTTGGAACACCAGTTACTGTTGGTAATGACTAGGTCTAGGATATTGTTGCCCCTGGTAGGGGTGTGGAAAAGTTGATCCAGGGCATTGTAATTTATGAATTCCAGAAAGCATTGAGCGAATGAGTTGGTACATGTGTAGTTTTCCCAGTTAATGGTGGGGTAGTTGAAATCTCCCATTATTAGGGTGTTTGGTTGAATCCTAATATTTTCCAGGATATCAAGAAAAGAGGAGGGGAATCCTGGGGCATGGTGGGGGATCTGTAGCAAGCTACAATTTGGATTGCAGTTTTGCCTAGAGTTAGTTGCACTTGGATAACCTCGGATGTATTATGCCGAGCAGCTAGCCTGGAGGTGTGGATATCCTTAATGAATACGGACGTACCTCTGCCCTTGGTGTTCCAGTCCAGGTTAGATGGACAAAAAGTGTGGTATGAGGTATAGCCTGGTAATGCAGAGGTGCACTCTGGAGCCTTGAACCCAGGTTTCAGTCACTGCACACACATATAGATGTTCTCCATTTTAAGGAGTGCCTCGAGGGAGTGCATTTTGAGATTCAGACTTCTAGCATTGAGTAGCATTACCCTCAGTTTTGTCTTGCCTGTTCCTGTTACGGTGGTGAATTTGTCATTTGAACCTTGCCTAAAAAAGGCACTGTATGGGGTGGCAAGAGCTGCAGCCAGTATCCAGAATCCCAGGGGTGAATGGTGCAGGCCATCTCTGGCAAGGCATCATGGTCTGTCGACCATGTCGTCCCAGACAGATACTGGATCCCCTAAGAATGACACCAGAAGCTTAGCCAATTGTTGAAGTCAATCATTTTGTCCTTGTACTGCGGTATCATTCTGGGCGATGGCAGGATGCTACTCAGGGCTAAGGTCATACCTGCCTGGGCTACAAGATCGGAGAGCTCTTCCATGTCTCTGTTCATGTCGTCCAGGGAGGTACATCTCGGGTTGTTCACCCAACATGGACAATGACAGAGTCATATTTGTACTTGTTGTGGAGTGACCTGAGTGCCTGGGTTATGTGGCGGATCCTGGCACCCGACAGGCAGCTGACAGTAATGTTCTCCTTGTTTAGCCTGGTGAGTGGGATATCAGTGTGCCTGACTATAGAGTCACCTATGACTAATGTGTTTGGTACGTTGTTTTGCCTTATGGGCTGTGGTTGAGTGGCACACTGAGTCTGTGGGCTGTGTGTCATTTGGGTTGTGTTGGGGGTGGAGGTTGATTGCATTTCTGCATTGGAGGTCTCTGTTGCTTGAGCAGATGATTATTGAGAGCCTCGGCAAATGTTTTTGTGTTTCTATGTGTGGATTTTGGTTGTGTAGGTTTAGTGGGACTATGTGATGAGTGTGGTGTGGTGCAAGTGTTTACCTTTTCCTCTTGTCAAGTTCAGTCTTGGATGTTGAGAGCTTTACCTCCAGTTTGGCTAGATAAGTGCATCTCTCACAGGTTATAGTGTTGGGTGCTAGGAGTTTTCTTATAATTCAGTAGTATTAAGTGACGATCTGTCTAACAGGCACTGTTACTGACTGTAGGGCTATTTCTTCAGTAAGTATTTTCCAGTCCGTTACTGTCTCAGCTTGATCATTGTACAAATGCAGAGTTGGTGCTAGGATGTAATTTGCATTGCATCAATTGTTTTGTAAGCTGTGCATTAGTATGATGCAGACCATTTGTCTGATGTGCAACATTTGTAATGCCATGCCTTGAGAATGTTGCTTTATTTTCATTACTCAGACCATAGTGCAGGTTAACGTCATGAATTTCCTGGAAACTTCAAATAATAGTCGATCCAGATCAGACACTTGTTACCTTGATGTTGAAATTATTTACCCCAGGTTTGCTCCATAGTCTTGACAGAAGTCAGTAATGATATTTCTTTTGGAGGGTTCTTTTAATAAGTGTTACATATTGTGCGGCTTTAAATTTCTTGCTGTGTCTGAAGGGTTTTCTGGCCAAAATAGAACTTCACTTCCTCTTTCTGTACACTTGACTGTTCCTGTGTAAAACTTAATATTATTTCAGACGTTTTATTTCTTTTACGGTGGTGGTGCTGCGGTAGCGTTATCATCTCACAGTAAGACGTTGTCCTGTTCGATTCTTCTGTGTGGAGACCTGCATGAATGGGCGTACCTTCGTTGAAGGTTGTGCGTCAAGGCCAGCAACTCTGCACGTAAAAATCTACTGCCAATCATTAGCGGACCGGAGTTCCGCTGTGGCGACCCTTAACCGGGAAAAGCTGAAAGACACAACAACAACAGTTTTATTAGTTTGACTACTTCTAACAAGGCTTGTATGTAAATAATCTGCTTTTTTTCTTTCTTCATGGCATCTTATTTTCTGCTCAACCTTTCTTAACATTTTTTTAAGTATTTATAATTCTGGATCTTCCTATCCACTTATTTTCTGTATTGGACAATTGTGATCTAATCCAGTTAAGTTCCATTTCCTGCGCAAGTTTTTCTGCTCCTGTATACATGAACAGCTTTTCATAGGATCATAGGAAATTACTAGGCAAATGGCCCTAGGGCCCTTATAAGCCTAGCCAAGTTCTACCCTTATTTCTATGATCGACACCTATTGCCCCTGTCCAAGAGGGACACTGGTAGAACCGCTGGGGTTAATTTACAGATACCCATCCAGTCATCCAGATTGAGTTTGAAGAGGGCCAGTAAGGTGCACTGTTTGACATGATGTGGGAGTCTTTTCCAAAGGTGTGATAACCTGTGGGAGACAGATCTGTCCCTCCAGTAGATTCTGTTAATGTCACATACCAAGTTAAGGTCTTTATAGCGAGTAACCCATGTACCATTTGACTTCCAGATGTGCAGCATTTCCAATAAAGCAGGGGCCAAGATTGCCTTATATGCAGTACAGAGCTCACCTCTGAGTAGTCTGTGTGAAACAATAAAGTGACAGTGAGTTCAGATGATCCATGTAGGACAAATGCTGAAGACCTTAAATTTTCCTTGTGGAGAACCTTTGTGGTCTCTCCAGTTGCTGCAGGTGCTTGGAAAGGTACAATACAAAAGGAGTGTTGTACTCAATTATTGGCCTGATGAGGGAAGAGTAAGGGGAGGTTATAACTTCTTTTTTTGTGGAGGCAATGCCCTTACTTATAAGATGAGCAATATAGAATGCCCTTCTTACCACTGTGGAGACATGGTGGTCAAAGGTAAGTTTGCCCTCAACCTGTGTGCCCAGGTCTCTCATCATTGAGTTTGTACTTAGGGTCTTGCTGTTGATGTGGTAGTTAACAGAAACATTGCTGTTACCGAAAAGGATGATAACATTTTTGTTGAGTTTAAGGCCATGACTTTGGCACCAGTCATTTGTTTGTGTAAGACCCTCTTGTAGGATGTTGGCATCATTTGGAGATTCTATGACTGCTACCGTTTCCAATCATCTGCAAACTTTTATCAGCCCCAGACCTTTAGTTTTCCTTGTACTTTGTAATGTGTGCTCTGATTTCCTGGTGTGTAACTCATTATCAAGTTACTAAAGCATTTTTTTGCAGATGGTGCTGTGTGCTGCAATGACTTTTTTACTGTACTGTACAGTGGATTATAGTCTGTGTGAATGTGTCTCTACTGTCACTTCTTTTTCACATGCTGTTAATCAGTAAATGCTTTCAACCCATGGGAAATTTGTTTATATTCTTAGAGAATCAATTCATTTCAGTTTTGATTTGCATCTGCTCATAAGAAAACACATTGTGGGAGCTACTGTCAGTTCAACTCCTTTCTTGCACATTTCTCCAGTATCATTCCACATCTTCCTGTAACTTCCTAAATGGCACACCTTTCTGTCATTTTCAGAATGATGTTTGAAAGGTGCTGTATTGTGCTCAGAAATCTCACAAGTGTTTGATTTCATCCTCAGATGGAGGTATGTGATCACAGCTCCAACTTTCTCATCATTTAGTTTGAAGTTTTCTGAGTTTAAAACACTATTTACTTTTGTGACTCTGATTTTACACTTTTATTCAGCTTAAATTATACACTCATTCTTTTCAATAAATTGTCTGATTCTTGGCATACTTATTCTCTAGTCATATCCCAAAGTAATTTTCTCTCATTGCTATTAAAAACACCTTCATTTATCTGTACAACATCTCTCTTCTGAAGCACTTCAGGTACTGAAGAAGTAAAGTGGATGTCTGTGGAAGATGTACTTTCCAGTAAGTATATTGAATATACACAGCTTTTTTTCTTAATAAACTTAGTTTATTAAATGCTCTATACAGCATTAAGTGCAAAAAAAAAATACATTTGACATGACAGAAACCACTTTTACAGTACAAAGTGGATGATATTCTCTCTTTATTGTAAGAGTTGCAGATCTGCTTATATATGAAAAATGGGTTCAACTTCACCACACTAACCACAGTGTTCACTTTGTCAGCAGAATGAATGATCTGAAGTAGTTTACTTCATTTGGTCTTCAACCTGTGGGTTACGGATCCGAGACTGATCCGAGCCAGCAATTTCACAAGCATCTGCTCCGAGCTCCTTCCCCCTACCCATAACACACCACCACCACCTTCTTTCCCCCAGGTGTCGTTTGCCGCAGTTTGCGTTTGCATCGTGATCTCCAAGCTCCGGGTATTGTGAGTAAGTTTGAGCCTTTTTTGGCAAGTGTTTTTGCTGTTAGTGTGTGTAGGGTTAGTTAGTGGTGTAGGTTCCCCTTAACTCCCCCTCGCTGGTGCATCGTAAAAAAAAAAGTTCTTTCCTTTCCCTCGGCTATCTATTTGTGTAGGGATTGGTTGGGGCAGTCATAGGCTATTGTGCTTTCTTAGAATGGCTGATCAACTGAAACAGGTGTTTCGGAAATGCTCAGAGTGTGGCCATAAGTTGTCGCCTGCTGACGGCCACACTCTGTGTGTTGTCTGCTTAGGTGCGGCCCACCTGTCGACGGACTGTAGCATTTGAGCTGGTTTTAACCCACGAACTCTGAAAGACCGCAGGGCTAAACTCATTATGAAGGGCCTTCTCCCTGCTTCTGAGGCAGTCACTTCCTCCTGTTCAGTGGTCACAGCTGTGACCGCATCTTTGGTCTCTGTAGCTCTCTGTCTCTCTCCCTTTTCAGATCTAACTCTAATGGCAGCTGAAATGTTCCCGTGAGCTTGCATGAGTGTTGAGATAGTAGTATTTGTCTGAATATAATGAATTTTTGGCAAATGGCCCAGGTCAGTGAATATATTATCATAGTCATGAAGTAAATCATCACACTTTGCCTGCACTTCATGAATTCTTGCCACCATAACCAGTTTTTAGCAGGCAAATTGCCCAATATTGGAGCTTTTATTTCATTTATGTGCAACTGAATCTTCTATTTCTTATTTTTGTATTCACAGTCCAGCAGTTTCTTTTTTAATTTCTCCAAGTCTTTTGGGTTTCTAATACCATGACGGGAATGGACCCCATTCCTAAGTCAAAGTATGAGAAAGTTCATGAAATTAGTATTGTTTCACTCTTTGATGTTAGCCAAAAGTGCTCTTCGCAGACCCCACAATGTGCCCACTAATGACTCCTGCAATTCGTACGGTGTTACATGAATTGGTAACGTATTTAAATACGATTGTAAATTCTTTTTTTATAAGACCAGTTGCTCCTACTACTATTGAAACTGTCTGAGTATCTTTCTTACACATGGCTCTCGTTTCTGCCTGCAGATCGAGGTATTTTATGACTTTGTGTCTCTCTGTACACAAGACACTGTAGTCACTAGGTGAGGTGATTTCAATGATCAATGCTGCTTTTGTCTTGTTTTCTTGGACCACTATATCCGGTTTTCTAGCATCTATCTTTTGGACTGTTGGTATTGGGTGATCCCAAGTGATGTAAACTTCATCATTTTCTATGATTCTCTGTGGCTCATGTTTCCAGTGTATTTCAGTCACTTCAATACCATAATGTTTGCACAATCTCGCCACATTGTTATGCCTTTCAGTATACAGTCCCTCTGCCATTAGAGAGTCACAACCAGAAATAAGGTGTGTGACTGTTTCCAATTTGGTTCCACAAAACCTACATATGTCTGTTTCTCCCACATGTTCAATGGACTTAGTAAACCAGCATGTACGTAGCCCACTATCTTGGGCTGCCAATATTAACCTTTCATTTGTTGATGTACATTCACTTCTCCTTAACCATCCCTGCGTTTGTTCTTGATCAACATGAGGTTCTTCCAGAAGTTTTCTTTACTTGCAACTATATTTATTTTTTTCCACATTTCTTGCCTTCTCATGTGGTCTTTCACCTTGTAGTCTTTCTTTTGTTTTTTAGCACATTCAGTTGCTGCCTGGTTTTTATCCACTTCTGGTTTGATTTCCATTCCTGCTTGACATCGATATGCTTCTGCTAAATTAAGCAGAGATGTCATCTTAGATTTATTCTCCTCATGTTTAAAACTTTCACCACATTTGGATCTTGTGAGTTCAGTAGATATGTGTGGAGTCCCACGATTGCAGATCTATACATGTAATCAATTTCAAGGAGGCCCATCCTTCCTTCAGAACGGGGAATATATAATCTTGGTATACACTGATTTTTATAAATCATTTGGTGAGAATGAAGCATCCTCCTTGTTTTAATATCCAATCTATCCAACACTTTTTGGGGCCAGTCAATCATTCCAGAACTATAAGTTAGGACAGGAAGAGCAAACTGATTTATAGCTTGGATCTTGGTCCTAGGTGTCATTGCTGTTTCCAGGATTAATTTAAGTCTTCTAAAGTACTCCTTACTAAGCTTGATTCACATTTGTTCATGTTTTATTGCTGACCCTTCATCAATTCCCAAGTATTCATACACCCCCTCTTGCTCAAGTTCTTTTATATCACATTCTTGTCCCAAACTGATGATGTGAAGTTGTTCAATCTCGACGTTCATTCTTCACTGACTGGTTCGGAGCCGATCCTCAGCTCTGACACAGCCGTTTAGCAAAGCTCAAAGATTACCAGTAGCTCAAGACCAAGCCCCTTATCCCATGATGCATTGCTGGAATTACCTCAGATCTAGTTTGCCGCGACACTGATCTCTTGGTTTCCAGCTCTGCTTGAGACTTTTTCAACGAAATATCAAGTTTTTCTTAAAAATGTTCATATATTTCAAATCTACTCTATTGCTTACTGTTTCCCTTATCCAGAATAGTACTATTTTTTGGGCCTCGTTAGTTTGTGGCGTTTCTTTGCTAGTGTGGGCTTTGGCCTTTAGTAGTTTACTGCATTTTTGTAGTTAGGTATTTTTGACTAATATACAGTTAGTTCTTGTGTGGTTCTATACACACACACACACATATATATATTTACTTAGATTTATATATATATATATATATATATATATATATATATATATATATATATATATATACACAGTGTGGCCTTTGGGCATTGTTAATATTATGTGTGTGTTTTCTTAGTTGCTTTCTTGTTAAAGGTGATAGAATGTGTTTCTTATTATGTCGGAAGATAAAGACAGACATCCTAAGTCTGGTTTCAAAAAATGTCCTGACTGCGGACAAAAGATGTCCGTCAATGATGGACATGTTCAATGCTTTTGTCTGGGTGAGGTGCACCTTCAGGAGTCCTGCAGTATCTGCCACTCCTTTTCCACTAGAGTGCTTGCTAAGAGGAAGAGAAATCTCAGGGATAGGTGTCGTCTTAAGCATGCCTTTGTAGAAGCTTTGACTGACCAGGATGGAGCCAGCAAGTCATTGAAGTCCTCCAAATCCTCTTCAGACTCTGTCAAAGAAGTCTAAAAAAGTGGAACTTGCTGTGACTTCGGCTCCACAGCCTTCGGAGCCAACAGTCTTTTCCTTTTTGGAAGCAGTCTCCGAATCTCCTATTCCATTACTCCAGTCGGCACCATCGGCGCATTCCTTCAGGTCCTCTGTTAGTCTTTCGGATTCGGACATAGACTGGCTGGTACAAAAGCTCTTAAAGGCACCAGGCTTAGCTAAATTGCTGTTGGCTCTGACCCAGTTGTCGGAACCGAAGACTACTACCCAGAAATTGACTGCTCCTCCTCCGAGCCGTAGTGGATTTTCGGAGCCAGAAGAAACTGACCTGATGGTTGTAGAACCCTTGGAGCAGACACCTGTCCCAGTGTCATTGGCTCCATCTACTCGGACGTCTTCAGCGCCGACTGGGGACTCTAGGAGGTGACACTCTCCAGTCGGGTCCGGGGAGGATAGTCGCACTGACCTGTTGTGCTCACTCTTCCTCTCGTGGCCTCTGTGCGGGTGAGCTCGACTCCTACCTTGGGCACGCAGCCCACGGCATTAATGCGGGAGGGGATCATGGTTCCTTCGGGTTCGTCAGCTCATCGGAGCCGTGATGCCTTTGAAGCCATGAGGTGAGTACTGTCTCCTAAGACTTCCTCATCACCAGGTCTGGCATCTTCCCCTAAAGTGCCGGTGTCTGCTTCTGTTGGCCACCCCAAGCGTGGAGACCTAGAGCCTCAGGTAGCCCCACTGGGCGTCCCCTGCTCTTCTGAGATTTCCCCCAGAGGTTCCCACTGAGGAAGTTCCCAGAAAGAGACTGCGCAAGAGGAGGCACTTGGACTCCCCACAGGAGTCATTGACATCTGACACTGACTTGGATGAGTCAGAAGGGTCCCCTCAATCCCCCTCTGAGGACATCTCCTTTGCTGAGATCCTTGAGAGCCTTAGGCAGAGGGGGTGATTGGCAGTCCAAAAACCCTACTGAGGATGAGTTGGTTCTTCTGAAGGCTTTTGGGTCTCAACTTTCCACCTCCTGGGTGTCTCCA
The DNA here is from genome assembly GCF_019279795.1 of Protopterus annectens. Taxonomy (NCBI): domain Eukaryota; kingdom Metazoa; phylum Chordata; order Ceratodontiformes; family Protopteridae; genus Protopterus; species Protopterus annectens. The sequence goes on from NC_056743.1 coordinate 1,019,272,133, forward strand.
ACTTACGATGAGCTTATGCAACTGGTCTCTCGTAGGGCATGGGAGTCTCTGGAGTCCATGGAACCTGTCCCTCAGAGGCCGAATAAGTTTATCTCTGCCCCAGCGGATAAAACCTTCTTGTCTAAGGGAGTCCCTGTTGATGCCATGGTGGTGGCGGCAGCCACCAAGAAGGAATTGTCTGAAGGAACTGTCTGAAACTTCTGCGTCTATCCATCCTCCTAGGATCATGGGTAGATATGGGAAACGTATGTTCGATCACTGAACTATCTGACACATTTCACCAGACTGCAAAGAGACCTCCTTAAGGAGTTGGGAGATGCTCTTCAGGGTGCTGTAGCTGCAGGTGTCAATGACAAGGTTTCTGCCCAGCTTGCTACCCTTAATTCCATTGTGAACTCATCCATGCGTCTCATATCGTATGCAGCAGATGGGTCGAGTAGTGCTGCAGGAGCCAGGGGTTGCTCTTCATAGGCATGCCTGGATGCGCCTCTGTTCTTTTGCGGAGCCCTTCAAGTCTTTATTCGTAAGTACCCCGTTTGATGGCTCATCCTTGTTTGCACCTAAGGTAAAGGAAACATTGACCAGGTATGAACAGGAGGGAAAGACTCTGCTGTCAGAGTACGCTTTTCTACCCCTACTCGACCTTACCCTAAAGGCCAAAGGGGAGGACAGATTTGGTTCCATAAAGCCCAAGGAGCCTTTCAGAACACACGTGGAGAACATTCCTCCAGGGGCAGAGGAGGAGGTAATAATGGAAGATGCCGCCCATGTGGCAGAGGGGGTCTGCAACACCAGGGTGTCAGAGATCATTTCTCTGGCCAACCCTATTAGCGCTCCTGAGAGGAGGTCTGACTGTCCTGCTGTGGAGGTGGTCGGGGGGGGTCGCTTATCTTTGTACCCAGAAGCCTGGTTAGATATCATAAATGACAGATGGGTACAAAGCATAATTTCCAGTGGGTATTTCATACCGTTCTCTCCACCCATTCCCGTCAAGAGAACGCCGGACGTTCCACTCAGTTACAGGGAACAAGCAACCATAGAGGTCCGCAATTTGCTGGAGAAAAAGTCATCCAACCAGTCCCAGCAGACCAAACAGGATTCAGAACTTACTCAAGATTATTTTTGTTTCCAAAGAAAACAGGGGACTGGAAACCCATTTTGGATCTCAGCAGACTGAACCAATTTGTAAAAAAAAAAAAAAAAAAAGAAGTTTCGGATGGCCACGCTTCAGTCCGTACTCCCCTTTTTAGGGAAGGACAATTGGATGTGCTCGAGCGATCTCAAGGATGCGTACTACCACATAATGGCCAGACCATCCAGAGATCATCTGCATTTCCGGCTGGGAGCCAGTCACTACCAGTTTCGAGCCCTGCCCTTTGGTCTCACTACAGCCCCCAGAGTGTTTACCAAATGTATAGCAGTGGTCATGGCTCACTTGAGGCAGCTAGGATGCCAGGTGATGTTCATCGTGTTACACTGCTGCAGTCATTACACTTGGGTTATCCTGCCGTCAGGCGGTCCCGCAGTCGGCCAGAGTTCCAAAGTCTTGGTCCGGTGTCGGTTGCTGTCGCTTCTTCCCTGACATCAGTGTGCCAGGGGTATATAAGATGCATCCAACGCCATTTTCTTCAGTCTTTCTTGCTGCGCGGTGCTGGAAGCAAAAGCAGTTTGCAAGTGCCAGTCGGCCGAGTCCTGAGATTTTCGAAGTCTAATTTCAGATCAGAAGTCTTCAATAAAGCTAAGTACCCCGTTGGGGAAACTTTTTTCTTGCCTCAGACTGATGTCAGAAAAAGTTAATTGTATTTCTTGTGGGAAGCAAATACCTCATAAGGACTTCCACTTTTACTGTATTCCATGCCTAGGCCCTGATCACAACATCACTAGTTGTCGGTTTTCTGCTAGATTTAACAAACTCACTATAAAACGACGTTTTGATTTTGCTTTGTACTACTTTGGCCGAAGGTTCAATTTTACTATGCCGTCGGAACAACCGACGACCGCAATTCTTAAAAAAACGCAAAGACAAGGATAAAGACAGACATCCGAGGTCCAAAACTGACGACGAAGCCTCTTCTAGGCCAGACGCCGGTTCTCAGTGAGGCACTTTCGCAGCCCCTGACACCCACTACCTCAGAGCCACAGGCCGCCTCCGACTCCCATGTAGAGTCAACTAGGCCTCTGGAAACTCAAGGTATTGGGCCTATGGAAACTAATCCCTCAGATGGGTCCGGAGCCGTTGAGCAGGCATCTGCTTCTGAGGGTGTTTTCAGACCTTCACAACTTACCATTAAAGCAACAGCCAAGACAAAAACACCATTAAAAACAAAGAAGCAAGTACAGCATTCTCCTGGACAGTCCTCCATGCCTAAGAAACAGATGCTTAAAATGGCCAAAGACCTCATTACTCTAATCAGGGGTTCCCATCCCCCTACTGAGAAAAGGCCTAGGCAGGATACAGACTATGATTCCTTTGATCAGGTTTCCATTTCCTCTGATTCCTCTTCAGTTCAGGGATACTCTTTACCCCCCTATGAGGACTCTGATGCTGAAGAATCTATCCCTTCAGCCTCTCCTCCTGAGGATTACTCTTTGGGGAAACTTTACATACTATGAGGGAGCATTTCCATTGGGAAAGTCAGGATTATTCAGAATCCAAGAAAAGGCTCAGGGACTTCCTTTTATTGCCTCAGCACAGGCCCTTGGCTATTCCGCCTGTGTTGGATATTGTGGATGATGTGTTCTCTGAATCCAGCTTATCTCCTGATTCTTTGCCCCCTGCACCAGCCAAGCCAGATAGGTATTATAGAGTCCCTGACTCACAAGTTTCTGTATAAAAACCCTTCTGCTGACCCAGAAACCATTTCCCAGGGTCCCATAGGGGTTAAGGCTTCCATTGCAAAAAATCCAGTCCCCTCTGACAGAGATTCTGGAGCATTGGATAGATGAGGGAAGAAAGTTTACACTTCTGCAACTTTAGCAGTAAGGGCTTTAAATTGCCAGTTTCACATGCTTAAGTACCAACAATATTTAATGTCTCAGTTAAAATGAAAATGCTTGCAAGCTCAGAAGCTCCTGACTATAAAGAAATGCAGGATTTATTGCATGCAGTTGAACAGGTGGGAAAACATACTCTGCAATGTGGTTTTGATTCTTTAGAGGCCTCTTGTAGAGCCGCAGTTACAGGTTCTGTGATTCGAAGACATGCTTGGTTAAAAGAACAGAGTCTACCTGATCATGTTAAGGCAAAATTATTGGATGCTTTTTTACAGCATGATACCTTGTTTGGTGTTAAAGAAAATGGAGGATAAAGCTAAATCTATGCAAACAGTCAAAGATTTCTTACAGGTACAGCCACCTCGATTTAGCAGAAATTGGCCTACAAAGAATTGGTCCTTTCCAGTGTCAGACAGGCCACAGAGAGGCAGATACAGATGCTCAAAGGCAGATCTCAACCCCAAGGCTCTAACAGACGACAGTGGGGTACCTCAACCCCAAAAGGAGGTGAGGACAAGTCTCAACCTTACAGGAAACAGTCCCAATAACTTCCCCCTTCGTATGCCCAGCACTTCCCTTTTGGCAGCCCCCTTAGGGGGAAAACTAGCACTTTTTTCTCAAAATTGGCAAACAATCACCCAAGACAAATGGGTTCTAAATATTGTGTGTCAAGGTTCCATTTTCACACTTTACCAAGGCTAAAAGGAATGCCAAACCTGCCACAAAATCAATGGGCAGAGGCTCAAAAACAAATTTCAGCGCTCATGGACATGAGAGCTATTCAAAAAGTACCACAGCAGGAACAAGGACAAGGATTTTACTCAAGACTCTTCCTGGTCCCCAGAAAGGACAAACCCTGGAAACCCATACTAGACCTTTCAACTCTAAATACTTCCGAAATTCAAAATGTTGACACTACAGCAGATTCTTCCCATGCTGGGCAAGAAGGCTTGGCTTGTTACTTTGGACCTCAAAGAGCCATACCCGCATGTCCCTATCAGACAAAATTGCAGAAGATACCTCAGATTCAAAGCTGGTACAATGCACTACCAATTCTCCGCACTGCCCTTTGGCTTATCTACTGCACCCAGGGTCTTTACAAAGTGCCTGGCACCAGTAATTGCATTTTGCAGACAAAAAGGAATTCAAATATATCCATACCTGGACGACTGCCTCATTCAAGCAGAGAGAAAGGACATTCTTCTAAAGCATCTGGCATTTGTAAAAAGGTTGCTAATTTCTCTAGGGTACACAGTAAACGAAAAGAAGTCAAAACTAGTGCCCTCACAACAGATGATATTCCTGGGTGCCAGCTTAAATACAATGGCCCAGATGGCTTATTTCACGCCAGACAAACAAAGACAACTGACTCAATATTTTCAGTTACTGGCAAAAAAGTCCCATCTCCCTGCAAGAAAAATTCTACAGGCCCTGGGATTCATGGCATCCTGCATACTTACTAATTCCATATGCCAGACTGCATATGAGGAAATTACAGTGGTACCTAAAAAGTGTTTGGACTCAACACTCTCACAGTTTAGAAGCAGTAATACCAATAATTCCCTGCCTACAACAGGAGTTTCGATGGTGGGCACAGGCATGTCACCTCAACAGGGGTCAGCCTTTCACTCTACCCACAGCCAGGCAGACTCCTAACAACAGATGCTTTGGATTACGCCTGGGGAGCACACATGGCAGGAAAATGTATTCAGGGCAAGTGGACCACAGACCAAATGCATCTTCACATCAATCAAAAAGAGATGTTGGTTGTTCAAAATACCCTAACAGCTTTCAAGGACCTTCTGCATCCAGGACAATTATTATTAAAGACAGACAACACCACAGTAATGTGGTACATAAACAAGCAAGGGGGCATTCATTCTTATCCCCTATGCAGGCAAGCCATGACCTTATGGAACACAGCTCTAACGTATCAAGTTCATCTGCAAGCACAATTCCTGCCAGGAAAGAAAAATACTCTGGCAGACAATCTAAGCAGAAATATCATGGACCCTCACAAATGGAAATTGAATCCACAAATCTTCAGCATGGTAACACAAAAATGGGGATGCCCAGACATAGATCGTTTTGCCTCCCCACTGAATTACCAACTACAAAAATTCTGCACAAGGCCTTACTACACACAAGCATGGAAAGTGGATGCTCTTTCGTTCAGTTGGAAAAGCCTAAAAGTTTATGCCTTCCCACCACTGCCTCTCCTTTCAAAGGTACTCCTAAAAGCCAGACAAGAAAAACCACAGATGATCCTGATTGCTCCAGACTGGCCACGCCAACACTGGTACCCAATCTTAAAGAACTTAGCTCAAGGCCCACCGTGGATTTTGCCTCAAATTTCACACCTTCTGACTCAACAAAACAATCAGATCCTGCATGGTCAGCTCAAAACCCTAAACCTGGCTTGTATGGCAGATTCATTAGTCAAACAGGCAACACCTCTCTCTAAAGCTGTTATGGATGTCATTTTGGAGGCCAGGAGGCCTAGCACCAGGAAATCTTACTCAGAAAAATGGAAGAGATTCTGTGCCTGAAACCAGGCTTAAAGCCTTGACCCTCTTGTCCCAAACATTCCTCAGATTTTACAATACTTACTGAGATACTGGACAAAGGCCTATCCTTCTCATTAGTTAAGATCCACGCCTCTGCCATTTCAGCACATTACAACACGGATCCTCCTTTATTCTCTCATCCCTTGCTGAAGCAGTACCTCAGAGGGGCTAAAAACATAAGACCGCCCCGGAGAGCACCAACACCAACTTGGGACCTCAACTTTGTTTTGGAAAAACTGACCCTGCCTCCTTTTGAGCCAGCAAATACAGCCGATCTAAAATTTGTGTCATGGAAAACAGCTCTGCTCCTGGCAGTAACTTCAGCACGAAGAGTCTCAGAGCTACAGGCATTAATGGCAGTGGAACCTTTTATAATTTTTCATCAGGACAGGTTTTCTTTAAGGACAAACCCTACTTTTATGTCAAAGGTGGTATCTAGTGTGGCTCTTAACCAAACCATCTGTTTGCCAACTTTTTATCCAAACCCCCAGAATAAAGGGGAGAAACTTCTGCACTCTTTGGACATACACAGGCAGCTACACTTCTACTTGGACAAAACAAAAGCTTTCAGGAAAACTGAGCAACTGTTTGTAGCATATGCTGCAGGATCACAGGGCAAGGCTATCTCAAAGCAGACCATCTCCAAATGGATAGGACACTGTATTCGTTACTGCTACACACAGCATGGAAAATCAGTCCCTAATAACATTAGGCCACATTCTACCAGAGCAACAGCCACTTCAACAGCCTTTCTCAGAGGAGTACCAACCAAGGAAATTTTGGAGGCTGCAACTTGGAGTTCAGTGCACACCTTTACCAAGCATTACCACTTGCCTCTGTACTTTAAATCCAGAGCAGGATTTGCCACTGCAGTTCTGCAGGCACTCATAGCCAATCCTAACTCTTTATAGACCAGCCACCCAACCTTAGCGTTGGGATTCTACCCAAGTGTAATGACTGCAGCAGTGTAACACAATGAACATAGTACAGTTTTGTACCTACCATAAATGTAGATGTTCGAGCATTCACACTGCTGCAGTCCAGGTTACTCTCCCTCCATCCCCTCTGTCCTAGCTGGACTTATCTATACCTTTCTATCCTATACAACCTTTGTGGTGTATTTGCTTGTAACTGAAGGTATTGTTTTTATTTTATATATATGTTTTATTAGCAATATGTTTTGCCTACCTACTTGGGGGCACCTGACATCTGGGGCAAGAAAAACTGAAGAAAATGGTGTTGGATGCATCTTATATACCCCTGGCGCACTGACATCAGGGAAGAAGCGACAGCAACAGACGCCGGACCAAGACTTTGGAACTCTGGCCAACTGCAGGACCGCCTGATGGCAGGATATAACCCAAGTGTAATGACTGCAGCAGTGTGAACACTCGAACATCTACATTTATGGTAGGTACAAAACTGTACTTTTCCATACCTAGACGATCGTCTCCTTACCTCCACCACCAGGCATCAACTGATTCAGGCAACAGAATCCACTCTGACACTCTGCAACCACTTAGGCATTATGGTCAACTTCGAAAAGTCTGCCTTGTTGCCATCGCAGCATATTGTCTTTATAGGGGCAGAGTTAGACACTTCAACCACCACTCTGTCTTCCAGTCAAAAGGGTATCAATTCTTCACTAGCACATCACATCACTGGTTTCAAAGAACAGAGCTCCAGCTGCAGAGTTATTGAAAGTACTAGGTTTGATGGCGGCAGCTATTTTAGCCATTCCATTGGCGAGAATGCATATGCGGATTCTTCAATGGCACCTGTTCACTCGATGGTCATACCAGGAGTTGCCAATGAACCATATAATTCTGATTACAAACTCTTGCAAGAGGGATCTTCAGTGGTGGTTGACGTCTCTACATGTTACAATAGGACGCCCCTTTGTACTTCCCCCTCCAGTAGCCACTGTGACCATGAATGCTTCCCTGATAGGGTGGGTGGAGGGGGGGCATTTTCAGGGAAAGACTGCCCAAGGCACATGGATGGATCAAGAGTCACATTTGCATATCAATGTCCTATAGATGAGAGCGGTACTTCAGGCATTGCAATACTTTCAGGACTCTCTCGCTCTAGGGACAATTGCCATACAGACAGACAAACATGTCAGTGGTCTGGTATTTGAACAAACAGGGCGGGACCAAGTCTTATCCCCTTTGCCGAGAAGCCCTCAGAGTTTGGCAGCGGGCTGTGTCATCCCAGCACTTTGTTGGCAACGCACATCCCGGGGAGATCCAACGTGATAGCGGACAAGCTGAGCAGGGCAATATTGTTGCCACATGAGTGGTCCCTCAAACAGGAGATTGCGGACAAGATTTTCCACAAATGGGGCCAGCCTTGCTGCGAACTTTTTGCCAGCCACATCGACACCAAATGCAGAAGCTACTTTGCCCTGACCCCCCTTCTGGGAGAACCCTAGAGAGATGCAGTCCTACATGATTGGCCCCCAGGTCTGCTCTATGCATTTCCCCCAATTCCTCTGATACCCAGATTTTTAGAGAAAGTGAAGTCGCTGGGAAGGACTGTCATTCTTATAGCTCATCATTGGCCTCAGCAGATTTGGTTTCCATTTTTTTACCGTCATCTCTTGGACGATACATGGACCCTGGACCCAGTTCCAGATCTTCTGACACACCTGTCAGGGGACCTCCATCCTTCCTTGCAGTCACTGAAGCTAACTGCTTGGCTGCTCCAGTTCCCCGTATAGCCAGGCTTCATAATCTTTCAGATGACACAAGTCAAATTTTGTTGGCTTCCCACAAACCTTCCACCAGAAAATTGTATCGGAGTAAGTGGAAAAGATTTTCTATGTGGGCTTCTAACAAAAACCTTGATCCTTACCAAGCTCCATTGTCATCCATTCTAGAATTCTTGACGGAGATTTTTCATGAAGGAGCTGCAGCTGCTACCATTAGGGTCCAGTTAGCAGCTATATCTAATTTCCATCTAGGTATTGATGGAATGAATATTATGCAACACCAGTTATCAAAGGCCTTCCTCAAAGGTACTTTTCACATGAGACCTCCAGTGAAGACTCCTTGTTTTCCCTGGAGCTTGAATTTCATGCTTTCCCGTGTTATTCTTTCTCCCTTAGAACCAGCATCATCTTGCGAGCTCAAGTTTCTGTCATGGAAAACAATTTTTGTAGTGGCCATTACTTCTGCCCGCAGAGTGTCAGAGCTTCAGGCATTATCTATCATGCCTCCGTATATGATTTTTCATCCTGACAGTATATCCCTAAGGACTAACCCTTCTTTTTTGCCTAAAGTATGTTCTGAGACAAACATAAATCAAGTTATTGAGTTGCCCATGTTTTTCCCCAACCATACCAACAATTTAGAATACATGCTGCACAAACTTAACGTTCACAGACAGCTTAGATATCTGCACAGAACAAAAGACTTCAGAAAGTCAGACCAACTTTTTGTTTCTTTTTCTGAAGCCAGAAAAGGTAGACCAGTGGCTAAAACAACTCTTTCTAAGTGGCTTTCAGATTGTATCACCTACACGTACTCATCTGCTAATAGGTCTTTGTTGCATAAAGTGAAGGCGCATTCAACCAGAGCAGTCTCTACTTCTTCATCCTTTCAAGCCAAGTTACCTCTTGACAATATCTGTGCTGCAGCCACTTGGTCTAAGCCTCACACTTTTATCACTCATTACAAAGTGGACAAGGCCTCCAGGGACAGGGCTTTCTTTGGTTCTGCAGTCCTGAAAAATGTACTCCCGTGAGCCAAGGATTTAGGGTGCTAGGGACACTACCCATCAGTGAAGAATGAACGGCGAGATTGAACAACTTCACATAAAGAAGTTATGTACTCACCATAACATTCTATGTGAGTTGTTCCATCTCACCTCCATCATGTCCCTCCCTCCTTCCCCCACCTGGCTGACGGTTGACCTGGAGACTGACTTCATCCTGGTTATTCAATGTTTCTTCCTGTCTGGGGAGATTAGTCCTCTTACTCGCATATGGTACACGCAGCAATGCATCATGGGATAAGGGGCTTGGTCTCAAGCGACTGGTAATCTTTGAGCTTTGCTAAACGGCCGTGTTGGAGCCGAGGATCGGCTCCAAACCCATCAGTGAAGAATGAAGGTGAGATGGAACAACTCACATGGAACGTTATGGTGAGTACATAACTTCTTTTTTTCCTGGTGCTGCAATTTTCCTTTTTTAAAGGTTGCTTTTGCACATTTATCAAGACCAAATGACATTCCAATATCATCTGAAAAAGTTTTGACAACCTACAGCTGTGCTTTCAGTTCCTCATCTGATGAGCTCTACATTTTAAATCCTCAGCAAAGAGAAGATGAGAAGTCATTAGACTTTGTTGTTTTCTAGAAGCCAAATTATAGCCATGACCTAAGCTGTTAAGTAAACAGCTTAATGGAGTAAATGGCAAAGCAAAATAGCAATGGTGACAGGGAGTCACCCTGGAATATCTCCTTTTGGATTTTTATCCCTGGGATAATAATCTGTCCTTTATCATGGCTTAATTGCAAACTGGTCTGCCACTGTTTACTGTAATCAGTGTAGGATGTACCTTATACATTTTTAAGCACTCTTTTATCCATGAATATGGGGTACTATCAAATGCTTTTTTATAGTCAATCCATGCCATACTTAGATTCTTCCCTTTCTTACAGTTCTCCACTATAACTTTAATAACAACAAATGATCCTTTGTTCCATATGACTGTCTTTTATTGCCCTTTTGTTCTACTGCCATAATTGAGTTTTCTTCTAAGTGACTATAAACTCTGTCGGCGTCAATCCCCATGTCAAGCCAGTTTCTGCCTAGTGGGTCCCATGATGGCAAATATAAGTAAGGCTTTAATGCACTCTTTCAGTCCTTGGTTAGTTATGTAAAAAAGCTGTGAAAACAAAGTGCAGAACATTGTCTTTTTGTTAGGCTTTTAAAAACCTTCCCCATACAGACTTTATTAGTGACAGAGTTTTTTCATGCTTTTCTTGACTGTCATGAATCTTCTTATTCATTTCAGTATTTTGGCCATTTCCTTGATTTCTTTTTGATGTGCAACTTTTCAGTCCTCATTTAGCTATTTATTTTCTTTATGCTTTTTTACTGATACCTGTGTTGGCTGTTACGTCTCACTCTTTCATTCAAACCCATTCCTTCCCTCATTCTTGTTGCTCCCCAGCGATGGTGAGAGCTAGTCAGGTGAGTCTGTCATACCGGTGTTCTTGGTAGTAATTTTTTTCCCTTTTTTTGTTGTTTGAATAGCAAGCAGTGGATGCAACTAATCAATTCATTCTCTGTATATGTTCTGACTGAAATCACTAGTGCAGTATTTCCAACCATACAAAGTTACTAGGCTATTGGTCCCGAGGCCTTTACAAGCCTTGCCAAGAACTTAGCCCATATTCCAACAAGTCAGCACCCAATGCCATTGCCCAGCAGGGACACAAGTGAAATCCCAGGGGTGTATTTTCTGTTCCCCATCCAGTTATCCAGGTTGCCCTTAAAAAGAGTTAATGAGGTACTCTGCTTGACATGGAAAGGGAGTTTATTCCACACAAAGGGAAGTGTCTGGGACATAGATCTGCCCTGCCAACACTTCCTGTTGATGTCACAGACCAGGTTGAGGTCACATGTATGGGTTACTCGAGTGGAGCTTGACTTGCAGATATGCAGCAGTCCAATCAAGGTATGGTCTGATATTGCTTTGTATGTGAGACAGAGGTCACCTCTGAGGAGTCTGTATGAGACTGAGTAGAGGGACAGGGCGTTTAGCCTATCTGTGTATGGTAGATGTTTTAGGTACTGGAGTCTCCCGGTGAGGAACCTCTGTGGTCTCTCCAGCTGCTGTATGTGCTTTGTGACATGCATGCCAAAACCGGTGTTGTACTCAATAATGGGTTTTATAAGGGAAGAATACAGAAATGTTATGACCTCCTTGTCCCTGGATAAGATACCCTTCCTAATAAGGTTGGCCATGTGGAAAGCTTTCTGTACAACGGAGGCAATATGGTGGTCAAAAGTCAGTTTGCTATTGACCTGGGTGCCCAAGTCCCTCATGACTGATTGCATGCTTAGGACCTTGTTATTAATGTGATAATTTGTGGGGACGTCACTCTTTCCAAAGGGGATGATGATGCATTTTCTGGTATTCAGTTTGAGGCCATGTTTCTGGCACCAATCATTTGTTTGGGTGAGGCCATCTTGGGGGATGTCCACATCAGTAGGGGAATTGATGACTGCTCCCAGCTTGCAGTCATCTGCAAACTTGGTCAGCCATAGCCCAGTGATTTTGGCCTTCACCTCAGAAAAGTATATCCCAAACCAACAGAGGCTCCAAGACCGATCCCTGGGGTACACTGCTCATTACGGGTCTACTGCTTGAGGTGATTTCCTCTATTTTGACTAGGTGGGTTCCATCAGTGAGCCAGTTTGCTACCCATCTGGTAACATATGGATTGATGGCTAGTTAAGAAAGTTTATCTATTATACCCGAGTTGGGAATAGTATTGAAGGCTTTAGCCAGGTTAAGGTAGGCAGTGTACACCATCTTCCCCTCGTCCATGGCTTTGGTGACTGTCCCAAAGAAGTTGGCCAAATTTAACAGGCATGACCTCCTTGACGAAACCAAACTGTGTGGGGTCGAGTGTTTGGAAGTTGCCAATGTTCTTGTTAATGAGGTCCATGATAATCTATCCCATGGCCTTACAGATCAGGCTAGTTAGGCTGATGGGTTTATAATTTCCTGGATTGGTGGACGCCCCACCTTTGTGCAAAAGGATGACAGTGGCTGTCCTCCACTCAGCTGGGACAAAGCCGGTACTCAGGCTTTGGTGGAATAGGGTGCCTGATGGGGATGCAAGTTCCTGCCTGAGTTCATGTAGCCTGGGATGTTTTCAGGTCCCATGGAGGCTGTATTTTTTGCCTTTGACAGGGCAGTGATGACTTGCTCCATAACAGTAAGAGGAGGGCGCCACGTGCTGGGGATGTCCTATACCACCAGTTCTGAGCAGATCTGAGTGCTTCCTTTGAGATTGCAGACATAATGTGAAGAAGGCCTTATGATTGTCTTTAGTAGATGTGGCCAGTTTGGACTCTGTTTGCTTTGGACGATTTCACTAGTGCTCTTATTTGTGTGTTCAGGCTAAGAAAAGATTGCTTCCAATTAGGCAACTGCCCCTTCTTGGTCCTTGACAGCAATTTTTCCTTTTATTATAGAGTTTGTTTATTGCAGATGTCCACCAGTCAGGTTTGCTCATCCTTGAGGAGGAGGATTTTGTCCTGTCGGGTATTCCTGATTCCATACAATTATGTAAATGCTGGCATAGTACTTTGGGGTAGGTTTGGACATTTGTGCTAGTTCCTACAGATGGGGAGGGGGCTGTGAAGTTTTTACAACCTCCTGAGGGGAAGGTATAATCAGCTTTGGGGAATTTTTTATGTTTGACCCTAGCACGGGAGGGAGGTTGGGGGAGATGGTAACTTCGAAAGTGACCAGTTTGTGGTTGAATCTTACCAGGGAGGATGACACTCTAGGGATGCTGCATTGGTTACTCATGTTGGTTAATACCAAGTCCAAGATATTATCATCTCTTGTGGAGGTGTTGACATCTGGTCCAATGCATTTGGATTGACAAAATCAAGGAATTTCAGGGGATTTATGTTTTGGCATGAGTAGATGTCCTAGTCAGTGTTGCAGTATTCCACGAATCGACTCAACATCCGGCCCGTATACAAAAGCTTAGAGCCATTGCCTGTATGGGGGATGTTGCACAAAGGCACATTGAACAGTAGCCATAAAACGGATGTCGCTGGCTTTCGGAAAGGTTAACTCATAAATGCGTTCAATTTGCCTTTGGTTAGCATTGGTGTTGTCTTCCAACTTCTTATAAGTACTCCATAGGGAATTTAATATATTGATACTGGTTTTGTTTTTATTAATGTCATCCAGAAAAGGCAAGTTTAGGTGTGGAAGACAAATTCCACATAAAGATAGTCACAAGCTTTGCTTAGGACCTAATCATGACCACCAGGCCTGTCATCTGTCGGCTTTGAATCTATTTAGAAAATCAAAGACACAAACTGCTGGCTAGGAACACTATGGAAGGTTCCACAAGTGCATCTGAGCCATCTTATTTAGCTGTGCCTTCTCCCGCCGATTTACCCCTTGAGGTTGATGTAAACGTGGCGGTACAACTGGAGGTAGGGTCCGCTCCCTCGACGGGTACTGGTATGGAAGCCTTCAGGAATGAGGGATCCTAACACATCTGAGAGCTATGCAGATGTCCGGTTCAAATGACTTGGGGGAACATTGCAGAAGATACTGGTACTGTTCCAGCTCCTTTGTCTAGGGATGTGTCTGAGGTAAGGCCTACATCCACCATTTCTCCCCAAAGGGGAAAAACATGTTAAAAAGAAGCAAAAAACTAAGCATTTTCTCACTCCTCCTACCCTTATGTCGGATTTGGAATTGTTTTTGCAGGTTCTCAGTAAGGCTCTGATGGCTCTGAGGCCTCTAACTCCGGCTTCTCCTATAGCCATCCTGGTCTTCTCCTCATCCCCAGAGCTACCATCAGGGTCCTATGGGCCTTCTTCAGGGCAGTCTGTGGAATACCAAATTCATGACATTGATTCTGAGGAGTCTTCCTCAGATGAAGATTCGTTAGCATATTCCACCCATATCCCTTCTACTCTGGAATATGCTTCCCCATGGAAGAGCTTTCCTTTGGGGAAACTATTAATAAAATGAGGTAATTCTTCGTGTGATTCCTCTCAGATCTCAGAAGAACAAGAGAGACACTATGAGCTACACCAGCTGGACGTCTCTGCTCCATCAGCAGTTCCACAGGTCCTGCCAGCCTTCTTAGATGCCTTTAAGGAAGCATCCAAGACCCCTGACTCACAGGTCCCTGCTCCTAAAAGACCTGATCACTTCTATAAGGTCTTTTTAAATACCCCTCACCTGACCCAGCTGTGGTTTCCATTACTTCAGTAAATCTTCAAAGCAATCTCCCTCAACTAAACTGCTTCCTTCTGATAAGGAAAGTACAGTTTTGGAAAGACAATGAAGAAGCTCTACACCTCCTCCACCTTTGCCATCAGGGCTCTAAATTATCAAACACACATGTCTAGGTATGCTTTGGGCTTGCTCACTTAGGCTACTCAGGTTCTGTCCTCATTGCCTGACTCAGAGGCTAAATCATTGGCTCTTTCACTTTTATCGGCCTCCTCCCAGGTAGCTCGACAATTGGTCAAGTGTAGTTATCATGCAGTGGAGGCCTCTTCCAGAGCAGCAGCTTCTGCTCTCAGAAGGCATTCCTGGTTACGTCTCCAGGCACTGACTGATGACATAAAGGCAAAATTGCTTAATGCTCCTATAGATAATTCCTCCTCCTTTGGCAAAGCAACTACAAAGTTATTTAAATCACTACAAGAAAAAAGTAAGCAGCTTCAGGATTTGAAATACTTGCTTGTTTCTCCAGTCCCAAAATCTCATAGCGATTTTCCTGCCAAAACTCCTTTTGTCAGGAAACCTGCTCACTCTTCCACTTCTGTTCCTTCTGGAGCTAAGCCTCGTAAGCCTTCTAGAAGACACCCACAGACTAAAGCTGTTACCCTTGCTGCAGTTGCTGTTTCTCAGCAGCCCTTTCAGTTCAGACAAAGTCCTCTGTGACACTCTGCCTCCTCTCCCAAGTCACACCCTTGTCTCTCTGCCTCTCTGTTTCCCTTTCTGCTTGGATGGAAATCACTCCGGATTCCTGGGTGATTTCAGTTACCTGAAGTGGGTACTTTATGACTTAGGAGACTCTCTCCCTCCCTTTCAGGGAATATCTCAACCCCCCCTCCAGTCAACTACATATGTTTCCCTCGATTTCTGCTCAATTTTCCCATCAAGGCACCATCCAGTCTGTCCCTCCAGACCAACCTGGGAGGGGATTCTACTCCAGGATGTTTCTAGTTTTAAGGAAAGATGGTCCTTGGAAGCCTATATTTGATCTTTCCCTGCTAAACACTTCCCTGGTGGTGCTGTCTTTCAGAATACTGTCCCTGCCTGCTCTCCTTCCCCTGGTCCCTGATCAAACCTTCTTAGCTTCCCTAGATCTCAAAGATGCATACCTGCATATCCCTAGTCATCCTCACTTCAGGAAGCTTTTGTATTTCTCTGTGGGTTCTGTGCTCTTGGGCCTTTCTACTGCTCCAAGGGTCTTCACAAAGTACCTGCCCCCCCCAGCTATTGCCTATTTGAGGCTAAAAGGTCGACAAGTCTACCCATACTTGGGATGATCTGCTCTTTCTGGCCAACAGTCCAGATTTGTTAACCCAGCATCTGAATATAGCTATTCCCTTTCTGCAGCCCCTGGGTTACTCAATAAATTTCAAAGACTCAGTCCTTCTACCAAGTCAAGACCTGATTTTCCTGAGGTAAAGATTCTGCACAGACTTGATGGTTTTTCTTCCTGTAGAGAAAGTAACTTATCTCAAGGCCTTCTTGGAGGCTCTTCTGCCTCTTCCTTCCATCACAGCCAGGGAGTTTCTGAGATTGCTGGGGTTCATGGCCTCTACTATCCCCATGCTGCTCTTTGCAAAGGTACACTTGAGGAAGTTCCAGTCTTTTCTAAACACAGTCTGGTCCCAGCATTCTAACCCCTTAAATGTCTCGAGTCCCCTGCTCCCCTGCCTAAAAAAAGTTACATTGGTGGATACAGCAACTCAGTCAGAAACCTGGCTTACCTCTTCAGATACCTCAGCCAGTTCAGCAACTATTCACAGATGCCTCAGACTTGCTTCCAGGAGAGTTCAGGGTCTTTGGTCCCCTTCTCAAAGAAAGGAACATATCAACATCAGTGAAATGAGGGCTGTACTTCTAGCTCTACAGACCTTCGAGTATCTGTGTCAGCCTGGACCTCTCAAGGTCCTCACAGACAATACCATGGTCCTTTGGTATGTAAACGAACAGGGGGGCACATGATCTTACTTTCTCTGCTGCCTAGCCATCAAGGCTTGGAAATTGACTACTTGGTACAAAGTGACTCTACATGCTGTGTAACTTCTTTCGGGTCAGAACTCTGTGGCAGACTCATTAAGCAGATCTATGACACAATCTCATGAGTGGATGCTTCACAGGGATGTGTTCCTAGATCTAGTTCACCGGCAGGGTACTCCAGAACTGGACATTTTTGCTTCCCCTGTGAACAGACAACTTCCTCGCTTTTGTGCAAGTGTCTCTCACCCTAAAGTGTGGAAGGTGGACGCTCTGTCTTTCTCATGGAAGGGGATGTTTCTCCGTGCATTTCCCCCCCTCCCTTAAATTCAAGAAGTCCTGTTGAAAATCCTACAGGATAAACCCAAAATCTTGCTAGTGACTCCTTTTGGCCAAGACAGCACAGGTTTCCCTCTTCTGCAATCAGCCAATGATCATCACTGCAAGTTACCTCACCAGATGGACCTATTACCCAGGACAAAGTGTCACTGATTTACCCAGATGTGTCATCCCTACAGCTAAACTTGTAGGTGATCATCTTTCAGGCACCTGTTTTCTAAGGACATTATATGGGTTTTGCAGGAGGCCAGGAAACTCAATACTAGAAAATTTTACACTTTCAAGTGGAAAAGATTTACCATTTGGTGCCAAAAAAGGAAAGAGGATCCCTTTGGTGCGGACATTCCGTTAGTACTTTGTGTGTGAGTTGCTAAACAGTAGTCTTTCCTATTCTTCAGTTAAAGTCCATTGCTCTGCTTTGACTGCCTGTTGGCCTTTAACTCGCCCTTAGCTTCCAGGTTAGAAGTTAAGCTTTTTCTTAAAGGTGTTCTACGTTTAAGACCCCACCCAGGAAACCAGTTCCTCCTCCTTGGAATCTTAACTATGTGCTAGAAAAGCTTACTCAGGCCCCTTTTGAGCCAGCAGCATTTGCTTCTCTAAACATCTGCACATGGAAAACTGTGCTTCTAGTATCATTAACCTCTGCTAGGAGGGTCTCTGAGATTCAAGCATTGATGGTCCCCCTCCACCCCTTTCCTAGTTTGTCATAGGGACAGAGTATCCTTCAGAACTTATCCAAGCTTCGTGCCCAAAGTGGTGAATGAATTGTGTCTTAATCAGTCCATCCAACTGCCTACCTATTTCTCTTCTCCATAGTCTTCCAGTGAGAGGGTTTTGCATACTTTGGATGTTAATAGACAACTCAGATTTTATGTGGACAAAACTAAGTCCATTAGGAGGTCTGACCAACTTTGTTTCCTTTCATTCCTGGGCTCAGGGTTTGCCTGTATTCAAATAAACCACCTCCATATGGATCCCTTAAGACTATTGTGTTTTGCTATAAATTCCATGGGAAGTCTTTATCCGCATCCATTAAGGCCCATTCCACTAGATAAGTTGCATCCTCAGGGGCCTTCTTCAAAGGTCTAGATGCTGATTCCATCCTGTTGGCTGTCATCTGTTCATACCTTTACGAAACATTACAAATTGTATCTTGTTTGTGGGTCCAGGGCAGGTTTTGCCAGGGCAATCCTCCATGGATTCCTGGAAAATGCTTCCTCTTAGCTTTTTCCTGCTCTATCCTCCACCCTGGTTCCCCTTGCAACTTTGGCACACTCCCTTATGTAAAGAATACTGCAACGTTGAATAGAAGGGCATAGAATAGTTGTGTAAAATCTTGCCATAACCATAGATGTTCTTCTCTTCTGTGTTAAGGTATTCTGTCCCCCCCCCCACCTTCCCCCTACAACTTGTTCTTTCCTGGGATGATCTCTTTAGGCTCCTTTTGGATCCCTTTCCTTATGGGGCTTTCTTATTCTGAGGATTGTATGTGCGGATGTTCCTTTTATGGCTGGCGTTCACTGTGCCTTCGTGCAATGTCCCCATATACAGGCAGTGGCTCTAAGATTTTGTGTACAGGCCGGATGTCTGGTTGATTGGCGGAATATAACCCCATATGTAAAGAATACTGCAACATAAAAGAGGAGGACATCTATAGTTATGGTAAGATTTTACACAACTATTCTTTCTTCCAGTTTGTGGTTGGATAGTTAGTCACTCAGGATCAGGGTAAAGGGTTGAATCTTGATTGATTTGAAGAGGTCCAGATAGGTGGAGTGGACATCTTGAGTCAAAGTTGTGGGTCTGTAGCTAGCTGTGATTTGAATAGGGGTCTTGTCAACAGTTAACTGCACCTGGAGTGTTTCCTGTGAGTTGTACTGTTTGACCAGTTTGGAGCTGTGTATGTCTGTAATATATATTGAAACTCCACCTCCTTTTGCTTTACTGCCCATGGTTTGGAGTCTGAATGTAGCAGGTTTCTGTGACTGCACAAATGTCAGCATCTTCCAGGGTTAAGAATGCTTGCAAAGAGTGCAGTTTCATGTTTAGACTCCTAGCGTTTAGCAGCATGACCTTTAATTTGCATTTTGATGAAATTTTCATATTGGCAGTTTTGACCAAATTGGTGATCACCGTTGATGTCTAACTGAGGATACCAAAGTCTAACCTTCCAGAGGTCATATGTCCAATGTGTGATCTTAGCCTGTAAGTGTAGGGTTATATAGGTAGATGTATGAGAGTACATCCTCAAAGTATCTCATCTCCTACCCAAAATGCAGGTTGTGTATCCATTGAACCAGTTGGTGTTTGGTCATTGGTTTAGATGTTCACAGACGGTTGAGGTTTTATTTGGACAAGACAGTATCTATTCATAAGTCTGATCAACTCTGTGTCATTCATGGACTCAAAGCTGGGCCAACCAGTATCTAAGTAAACCATTGCAAGCTGGATCTCTAAGTTCATCTCCTTTTGTTACTCTCTGCATGGCAAATTCTTGCCCTCATGCCCTTGAGCTTACTGTACCAGGGCACTGGTACCCTCCAAAGTCTTTGACAAAGGATTGGATACCAGGGCCATATTGGAAGTTGCCACTTGATCCTTTGTACACACCTTCGCTAAGCACTTCAAAACTGATGGCTTTAAAAGGTCCAGAGCTCTTTTGCTAGGTCATTCTTCTCTGGCCTCTTCAACGGTTCTCTGTCAAGTAGCCAAACCCCCCCCCCCCCCCCCCATGTTCTCTTTAGCTCTGGGAATTACCCATATGTCAGGAATACTGCAACAGTGATTTTAGTACTGTTGTGTAAGAACTTACCATAGCAGTAGATGTCCTACCGATCACTGTTGCAGTATTCTTTCCCACCCTCCTTCCATAACGAAAACATACAACTCCAAAACCAATAGCAGTAGAAAACACCAAAAATTCCAAAAAGTCAAGTGATAGGATGGAAAAACTTTAATCCATATAATGCATACGTCCTGGTACTTCGGCAATTCGTCTTCAGTGGAACAAACAATCATGTAAACCCATCCTTTAAATGCACACATCAATTCAATACTTCATTAACTTAACTCTTCAGTCACCAAATATCAAAAATATTAATACATGAACTGCTAAAAATACATCCAAAACACAGAATATGATAAATACATATACAAAAAACTACACTATATCAAATATATAAATTTATATGTATACAATTTAAATAAATAAATTGAAAAACTAACTACATAATTAAGCCACTATCCAAATTCATCCCTCTGGGATATAAAGTATGATATCCCAAAATTATTTTATATTCTAATCTACTCAATTCAACCTTAAAGTTGCCAACATGAAAATGTGGTCTAGCCAACACACTGTAAAAAAAACCTTCTATGTTACCATTATGCATATTAACAAAATGTGATGCCACAGGACTATCCATATTTATTTATTTAGTTAATGAAGTATTGAATTGATGTGTGTATTTAAAGGATGGGTTTACAGGATTGTTTGTTCCACTGAAGGCGAATTGCCGAGGTACCAAGACGTATGCATTATATGGATTAAAGTTTTTCCATCCTATCACTTGACCATCCTCCTTCCACTCAGAGTTGGTTACCATTTTCAGTCTACCCTGAAGACAAGACAGTAGGACCAAGGAGGCTTTTTACCACTTCGTGCCCCTCCTAGCTGACTAGTCGCTCTCTCAGGGGTCTTCAGGCTACTGCCTTGGAGATAGCCTGAGGATCTCCGCTCATACCTCTACATATATATCCCCATGCTTACAAGCTGAGATCACATATCAGACATTTGACGTTTGTTCAGAATACAGCAACAGTGATCAGTAGGACATCTGCTGAGGTCATTCTATTCTGATGTTGCAGTATTCATAACCGTAGGGAGTAGCTGCCTGCAGCTCCACCGTCCAGCCAGTATATCAAAGTCTTTGTCTTGGAGGGTACGCGTGACATCGGCTACAAGGGCCATAAAACAGCGTTAGGTGTAAAGGTGATGTCTGCACGTACCCTCCTCAGAATATTTCTGCTGCAGTGATCATCAGACACCCGTTCACCAGTTCTACCTTACTTCGCATTTTATCAGATGACTACAGTTACGAGTATCGAGACCAGGCGACTGTTTGGACCATTCAGATAAGTGCCCACTGGGTTTTTTTCTTACTTGTTTTGCTTGCTGTTTTAGACTTATATGTCAGCTGGGAAAGGGAAGTGTACTTGTGGAAGACAGATTCCTCACAAGAACACGCATGATAAGTGTGTTATCTGTCTAGGCGAGGCCCACGATCATACATCCTGTTCCATCTATAAGTCGTTCATCCCCAAAACACTTCGTAGCCAACTAGCGGCTTTAAATCTTTACCTCGAGAGTCAGAGACTCTGGCATTAGGCATGGAGGGAGGAGTAGGTCCATCCGAAGAGCCTCCTCGGAAGAAGGCACAGAAACGATAGCAGACCAGGAGTCCATTCACACGACAGTCTCTCAAGCAGGCCAGGGAACCACAATGTATGTCGGGGTGCGGGGTACCGAAGGTACATCCACTGACGTATTTCAGCCATCAGAGTCTGATGGAGGAGAACCATGGCTCACCTTCTCGGAAGCCCTTGCTCCTCCTCCTTTTGCTAGGCCAACGTCTGCTTCTCCCTTGTCTGCCACACCCTTGAAAAGGAAACAGAAGTCCAAACATATTGAACCCCTCAGATGTCAGGCTGAGAATCCTTTTCCCAAAGCCTCTTTAAGGCCTTACAATCCCAACAACTCCCACCTACTCTCATTCCTCAACCAACCCATGTGTCTGAGGAGGAATATTCATCCTCTGAGGAATCCTTCTCTTATGAGACTCGAATTGAATCCCCCAAGGAGTTCATTACTCCAGATGAAGAGGACTCTATTTCTCCAGACTCCCCAGGGGAAGAATTTAGTTTTGGGGATACTATCTCCCTCATGAGGGAACACTTCATTGGCAGGCCTCTGAGGTTTCAGATTCTAAGAAAAGATACTTTGGCCTTCTGCAAATGGAGCAGCCCGCTCCCTCAGCTGTGCCCTCTTTGCTACCTGCATTGCATGATGCATTCTTAGCTGCTTCACAGTCTCCTGACTACCAACCTCCAGCAGCTAAATGACCAGACAGATTTTATAGGGTCCCCCAGGACACCCAGTTTCTTTACAAGAACCCTCCTGCTGACCCAGCTGTTATAGCTTTTTCTGCAGACAAGACCTCCAGACAGCTTCCTTCCTCTGCTCTTTATCCAACTGATAAAGACAGTAAATTTATGGACAGGTAAAAAGGTCTACACATCTTCCACTCTGGCCATTAGGGCCCTGAACTCCCAAACCAACATGGCAAGGTTTGTACTTGATACCATTTCTGAGGCCTCCAACCTTCTTTCTGAGGTCCAGGACTCCCCCCACAAGAGTACAATTAACTCTCTTTTCTCCACAGCATCACAAGTACAAGTGCAGCTATGATGCTGTGGAAGCTGCTTCCAAAGCTGCTGCTTCTGGATCAGTGCTGCGTCGTTACTCCTGGGTATGGCTACAACCCCTCCCCATGGATGTTCAGACCAAACTTCTGGATGCTCCGTTAGACAATAAGGCACTTTTTGGACAAGCCTCTGCTGAGCTCCTCAAATCCCTCCAAGAAAAGGGAAAAGAGTTGCAAAATCTAAAACACCTTTTGGTGTCCCCCATTCCTAGATATCATAGAAACTATCCTCAAAAACTATCCTTTTTATGAAGGGAATCCTTTCCCTCAACACAAGAATCCAAGGGACGTAGGCAGCAGAGAAAGACTTCTACCCCAAGACTGTCCTCAAGATCTTCTGCCACTGCCTTTCGGAGACAGCTTGACCATGTCAAGTGCGCTCCACTGTGACTCACCCACCCTGCATCCAGAAACTCCCCTAATCCTCCATCTCACTCTCTCCCTCCCCTCCTGGCGGAAACTTACAAAAGAATGATGGGTCCTCTCCATCATCCGGAGAGGATATTACATGACTTGGCGGATGCTCCCACCCTTTCAGGGCATTCCACAACCACCAAAAAAACAGATGCACCTATTCCCATCCATTATTCAACAACTCCTAAACCAAGGGACCATAGAACCAGTTCCTGCCCCTCAAAAGAACTCTGGGTTCTACTCCAGAATGTTCCTGGTCCCAACGAAAGAGGGTCCCTGGAGACCTGTCCTGAATCTTTCCTTTCTAAATCTTTTCCTTCTCATACCCAGCTTCAAAATGATAACCTTACCTATTCTCCTGCCTCGAATTCCTCCCCAAGCCTTCATGGTGGCTCTAGATCTCAGGGATGCCTACCTACTCATCCCCATTCATCCAGATTACAGGAAATTCCTCAGATTTTTCTATAGACTGCTGCCATTTTCAGTTCTCTGCTTTGCCCTTTGGTCTATCCATAGCCCCCAGAGTGTTCACCAAGTGTATAGCCCCGTTCATTGCCCATTGCAGGACACAAGGTATACAAATGTATCCCTACCTAGATGACCTCCTCATCCTGCACCAAGAACACCAACTCCTGCTACTCCATTTGCAGCAGGTGTCACACACCCTCTCCCTTCTGGGATTTACTATAAATGCAGAAAAATCTCGCCTGACTCCTTCTCAGGACATGTTCTTTCTGGGATGCAGACTACGTACGGACTACATGAAAGCCTTCATACCAGACCAAAGGATTCAGAAACTCAGTCTGTACTTAAACCAGATCCTTTCCCAAACCTTTGACAGCTCGGGAATTTCTGAAACTATTAGGCTACATGGCATCCCTTATACACATGCTGCCTTTGGCAAGACTACACATGCACAGAATTCAATGGGTACTGAAAAAATTATGGAAGCAACATTCCCAACCCTTGGATGTGCCACTCCCACTCCTCCCTTTCTTAAAGAGAGAGATCCAGTGGTGGATATTTGCAATACAGACCAACCCAGGGCTCCACCATCAGACCCCAGCTCCACTTCAATGCCTTTACACCGATGCTTTGGACCTAAGATGGGCGGCAGTGTTGCAAACAAATCAACAACACCTCTCAGTACAAGGCAAATGGTCCACTCTAAGAGTAAAAGACCACATCAACACCAAGGAAATGAGAGCCTTGCTTGTAGTCCTACTAACATTCCACCCCTCTATCCTGCCAGGAACCTTAAAGGTAATCACAGACAACATGACAGTTCTGTGGTACATAAACAAACGAGGAGAGACCAGGTCATACCCTCTATGCAGACTGGCCATTCAAATGTGGAATCTAGCAAACTCCCTCAGAGTACACCTGTTGTCCATGTATATCCCTTCTCAACAGAATGTGATGGCAGACATACTCAGCAGAACCTCAGCCCCCCTCTCACGAATGGATGTTACAGAGGGAGGTTTTCCTAGACGTGATACACAGGTGGGGGGTATTCCACAAGCAGACCTGTTTGCCTCCCCAGACAACAGGCAGATGCCCAACTTCTGTACAAGGAACCCACACCCACAAGCGTGGAAAGTGGACACCTTTTCACTTTGATCCAGAAAGTCCTCCTGAAAATTCAGAGGGACAAACCAAAAATCCTACTGGTGATCCCCTTTTGGTCAAGACCGCATTGGTTTCCCCTCCTTTTTTCTCAAGCCATGGGCAATCATCGCAGGTTACCCCACTAGATAGACCTGCTCACACAGAACGAGGGGTCTCTGCTACACCCACAGGTGAACAATCTAAAACTGACCTTATGGGTGATAGAATCCTGATCCCTTACAGACACCTTTACTCAGAGGACGTAATTAATGTTCTGCAGGAGGCCAGAAAACCCAGCACTAGGAGAAACGACGTGGCTAAATGGCTCACATTCTCCAATTGGTGTCATAGGAACATACAGGACCCCCTCACTACCTCCATCCCTAAGGTCCTGTCCTATTTGTGTGAGCTACTCCAAACAGGACTGACATATTCCTCGATCAAAGTTCACTCACTTGTCTGCCATCTCTGCCTGTCTGCCCATTTCACCTCCCCTGGCATCCAGACTGGAAGTCAGACTCTTTTTAAGAGGAGTCCTCTACATCAAACCCCCACGGAAACCCATCCCTTCTCTGTGGAATCTAAACTTTGTATTAGAAAAGTTAACACACTCTCCTTTTGAACCAGCACATTCTGCTTCTTTGAAATGTTGTCCATTCAAAACAGTTCTGCTAGTTGCCCTCACATCCGCCAGGAGGGTTTTGGAGATCCAAGTCCTGATCGCCACATCCTCCTACCTAGTCTTTCACAGGGACAGAGTGGTGCTCAGGACCAACCCCTCCTTCATGCCCAAGGTAGTTAATGAACTCTTATTGAATCAAGCCCATTAACCTACCTGTCTTCTATCCCCATCCTCAAAATGCTTCAGAGAGGACCCTTCACTTTCTAGATGTGCACAGACAAGTAAAATATTACCTAGACCAAACCAAAGACATCAGGAAATCAGAGCAGTTGTTTCCTTCCATTCCAGAGCAGTAGGGAAAGCTGTATCTAAGCAAACCATTGCCTCATGGATCTCCAAGTCCATCTCCTTTTGCTACTCCCACCATGGAAAAACCTTACAAGGCAGTATCAAACCACATTCCACCAGAGCAGCTGCCTCTCCTTCTGCCTTTTTCAAAGGTACTGATTCCCCTTCTATTTTAGAGGCAGCTACTTGGACCTCAGTGCACACCTTCACCAAACACTACAAGCTGGACATGGCATCCCGTGCTAGAGCCGGTTTTGCCAGAACTATCCTACAGGATCTCCTTCACCACGGAAACTCTTCCTCCTCCCAGGATCATACTTAAAGCTCTGGCACTCTCCCTACTGTTATGAATACTGCAACATCAGACTAGAAGGACATAGAATAGTTGTGTAAGACCTTACCATAAACATAGATGTCCTTCTCTTCTATGTTACAGTATTCAGTCCCACCCTCTTACCCCCTGTTACTTGCTTCTGCTATAAGCAGGTATTTTATGAACACCTGTGGCCATCTTCTTCCCCAAGTCTACATAGCCTTATTACTGCCCTGGCTCTAGCAGGCATGTAAGTGTAAGGGTCTTAGTTAGGACCCTCCTGAAAAACCTCAGGGGCACTAGTATATGCAGCAGAAACTATTCTGAGGAGGGTACGTGCAGACGTCACCTTTATACCTAATGCCGGTTTATGGCCCTCATAGCCGACGTCACACGTATCCTCCAAGACAAAGACTTTAGTATACTGGCTGGATGGTGGTGCTGCAGGCAGCTACTCCGTACTGTTATGAATAGTGCAACATAGAAGAGAAGGACATCTATGGTTATGGAAAGTCTTGCACAACTATTCTTTAAGATAAGTTCTTAAACGACTGTACTTTTTTCTTTATGGTAGTCTTTTTTTCTGACCAACCTTCTTTAATAACTTCTTTTGAATATTTACATTTCAACTTGGGTGGGTGAGAAGTCACCCGGGAGCCACAAAATTATTTATTTTTGAGTTCTGTGATGGCCAGTATGTCTTCACTGTACAAATGTGCACTTTCATGCCCCATAGGGGGATAAGAGATCTGTCTCAACTGGGTTTCCAGGCAGACATTCAAGTATATTGTGTTATTCCATCCCACAGGGTGGTATTATTGGAGTAATATCCTGGATACTGCTGTTCAGAGAGCTTTTCTTCCAAAAGATAAACTATCTTTTTGTAGATCTATCTCTGTCTCTTTCCACTAAGACTAGCACTTCTGCAAAATCATTTCCCAGGGTTTTAGGATTCATGACATCAGTGACTCTCATGATTCCTCTAGCAAGAATCTACATACAAAATATATAAAAAATTCAGTAGTACCCAAGCTCTGAATGGTCCCAACATCAGTACCCCATGTTCTTTCAAATTCCAGTTTTGAATTTTCCAAAACTGGAAATGTTTTTGTGGAGAAGACTTTTTTATCTGAATCCATGTTTCTCTTTTTACCTCCCAGCTCCTGTGTAGCCTCAACAACAAATCCATCTGACTTTCTTTGGGGGGATGTCTATTTTGGGGGTAAAAGTGCAGGGTGTTGGGAACAAAAAAGATGGACCAAAACACTTAAATGTCAAGGATGTGCTGGCGATTGAGCAAAATTCTTAGTTGTCTGTACTTCCCTGGACCTGAACAATTCTTCATGGACTGCAACACATTGATGTGGTACATAAACAAACAGTGAAGTTTCCAAATATTACCTTCTGTGCAGATTAGCCATGATAATCTAGGGATGTAGCAGCTCTACACAATCTCGCTCTACAGGCTTCTTACTTTTAGTCAGTGCAAAAACTTTGTGACAGACAAGCCGAGTAAGACCAGGACAGGCCTTCATGAATGGAAATTTAATTGGGGTCTTCCAGGAACGGATCCAGCTGTGGGGAGCACATTAAATAAACCTATTTGTCTCCTTTTCATACCAAACAACTGGCATCATTTTATTTCAGGATTCCTTGAGAGCAGCCTGGAAAATAGATGCATTATCTTTTTGTTGGATGAGAATTTTAACTGTGTGCCCTTTCAATGATATCCAGGTTCATTCTAAAGATTCAGAGGGGATCTCTAAGATCTTTGTGGTGACTCCTTTTGGGCTCAGACAACAGTGTTTCTTCCTTGTTTTTGAAATGGCCAATGGAAATTACCACAAGCTTCTGAACAGAGCTATTCACACGAGAGAGAGGTTGTTTGATACTCCCCGATTTCAAACATTTTCATACTGCCTGGATAATTGAATTTTAATACCTTTTAGACACCTTTTTTGAGGTCGTGCAGCAGGTATTGTAGGTGGAAAAACATGCTACCAGATAATCGTATGTATATTAGCTTATGCCGAACTTTTTTAATTAGTGCCACATTAAGTTTGAAGACTGTTTTATGGCTAGCATTTGTCTGACTCTAAAATATTTTTTGAGTTTTTATCCTCTGGAATTTCTTATTCCTCTATTAAGGTTCATTTGTAGATCATTCAGCATGTCTGCCAATGGATCCTCCTCTTTCAGTGCACTCTAATGTCAAGCTGTTTTTGAAAGTTTAAAAAAAAGAAAAGGTGACGCCTTCATAGGATGTTGGGATCCTAATTTTGTTTTAAAATATCTTTTGGTCCATTTAAACCAGCTCTTCAGGTTGATTTAAGGTTATTATGGGAGACAGTGTTACTAATTGCTTCTACTTGTATGTCTTCTTCTGCCAAGAAGAAGATGTTTTTCATTTGGATAGAAATATTTCCTGTGCTACTCAGTTTTGTTAGCATACAGGTTGTCCTCATCTGCCACAGTGAGCTATATTATTTAAATTTTAGTTACTGTGTGGCTGGGGTATGTCTCTGCTGTTTCTGCCCAAAGTGACTTTGTGAAGGTTACAACTGTGGTGGACCAGCACTGACTGGTCAGACACTTTCTTAATGGGGTTCTGTGTCTTTCTGTAACTTTGAAGATCCCAGTACCTCCTTCAGACTTGAATTTCATGATTGCAAACTTGCCCATCCTCAGTTCAGGCTCAGCTGCTGTAACAACTTTGAAAGACATTGTCTTGAAGATGTTTTTCTCGATGACTCTCACTTCCTTTCACAGTGTATTAAAACTCAGGCATGTATTTTTTCAGACCAATATTTTGCTTTTCATAAAAATCCAGTATCTTTTAAGACCAACCCACTTTTCCCTCCAAAAATGAAACCAGAGTTGTCCTTAAATCGGTCTTTTTCCTGTAGTGACAGAAACATGATTTGGGGGGCTTCATATCATGGATGTGCACTGCCAGGTCGGATTTTGCTTGTGAGTACATAACTGCATACAACAGAACATGTAGTCTTTGCTACAGAGAGGGAGATGGGGCTTGCTTTTGTTAAGCAGAAACTCTATAAATGGATTTCTTAGACCTTTATATTTTGCCATCATGCTGCTATTAAAGTCCAGTCCACCAAAGACATCATTTTGAGTGTTTGCTTTAAAAATGTTTCCACCAAATACATTTCTGCAATGAATTTGTGGTCTTTAACAACTTCAAGCATTGTTCCTTGGACAGTGTGCTTCTTTTGTACTTAAGTGCTTCAGGACTCTCTTTTCTAAGTATCTGGCTTTTGTGTGTCCTACAGGCTCTGCCACTAAGGAGGTTATTCTTCAGTGGCCTAGACTTACCAAGGGGGGGGGAACTATCATTATTTCAGATATGTCCTGACTGTATCAGTCAGTCTGTCAAGGTGTTCTCTTTGGGGGATGCTACACTGCACCTCCTTGTCTAAATTACTGTCAGCCTAAGTTGCATAATGCTGCAAGGTTCTGATGTTTGGCTTTCTTCTTTCATCAGTTTGAAAGTTGAGCTTTTAAGCAGCCATATTCTGAATGTGAAAACACACACACACACACACACACACACACACACACACACACACACGTTTTTACCAGTATTTAGGGGTTTTTTGTATCTCCTGAAGAACTCCATCTGTAAACAATTTTGTATGTACATATTGCATCTGTTAACAGTTTTCTGTAGAATGAGTATGAAAATATAAAGCGACACTTAGACTCCCAATTTTCTGTTTCCAACCTAGCTGACATATTTATCCATGGAAGTGCCTAACATTTTAATGCAGGTTGGTTAAGGTGTGTATTTTCTGACATTGTATAATTTCAGGTTTCTCTGCTATCCCAGACTGTAAGAGGTGTTTTGGATGCTGCCTGCTTTCCAGCTTTACTGCACATGTAAATTTTATGTAGAAGATAGTACAATTGCATGAGCTACTTGTCATAATGATAAGTCTTTGAGAAGTTGTGTGTAGTAAAGACTCCAGTCTATTATCTATTACAGGTATTTTGTTTCCATCATTAGTATGGCTGACATTGCCCAGACTTTCTTTTCTGTAGACTCATTATAGAGAAACTTGTGCTGGTTATACATCTTTTGGTTTTGCAGTCTTCTATGGTAACCATTCATATGAAAATGTTTAAGATTCTACTGGCTTCTGTGTAGGTTTCCCTAAATAGTTTCCAGCACAACACTTTATTATTCTGAAGAATTACTGCAAGCTTCTGTCATTTTATTTATTTGTGCTTTTGTTAACCAGGTTAGTCCCACAAGGCTTGTGGCCTCTTTTCAGGGGAGACCCGAGGTGGTATTTATACTACTAGGGAAAATTTGGCCAGAACATCGGGGAGCTTCCCCTACACTTTGAATCTGCTAGATGGTGCTAGAGGGCTCCTAAAGCAGTAAGGAAGGGGCCTAAGGGATGCAGTAGTAGTATGAAGGAGGAGAAAAAAAGCTGTGTAGAGTAATCGAGGTGTAAAGTGAGAATTTGGAGAAAAATTTGTATGATGTTGATCTTGGGAATGTAAACAATTCCTGTGTGGTAGATATTACAAATGAGAACAGCATTTAGCTGTCTCCATGGAGAAGTAAGCAAGCAAATCTGTTGAAGTGGTGCAAATAGCAGAACTGTGTTAGGAGGCTACAATGATCTGTTAAAAGTAATTGAGCAGGATGATCCAGGTGACGGTTCTGCTGTTTCATGGGGTGAGATGGCAGATAACTTTATCAGAAGTGCTGAGGATGGTAGTGTGGAAAAGGAGCCAGGTGATGTGATAGCAGAAAATGCAGCAGTGACAGAATGTAAAAGAGGAAAGCAGCATCAAATTGAGAAGGTGTCTGCTTTAGTTACTGCATTATCTGCTGCCATAAAACGTATGCAGCAGTGACAGCAGGCAATAAAGGAGAGCAGCAACAAGCTGTAAGTAAAACTGTTTTTAAAAAGACCAACTGTGAGAATAATAAAAAGTGACACCTTAATAAACAGATATGCATGGGACAAATTGGTAACTAAAACTTGATAGTCTGATGAAATTTCTGAAACTGTGCAACAGAAAGGCCATTTATCCATGTAAAAATTAGTTTTCCAGTAGTAACGTAGATGCAAAAAAAAGTTACTTTGCAGTTTCACACTAATCAACTGGAAGAAGACAATAATGTTAAAAAATGCATGCAGGGTCTGTGTGAAACTGATGATAATATTGTGATAATTAAAGATGAAAGTAACTTATGGAATGGAGGGTGGAATCTTTTATGAAATGTAAAAGTAACATGATGAAACACTTGCCAATTGTTATTTTTGTCGCTGGTCATAGAGGTATTTTAAGATATGCTGGCCAGTCTTAATCATGTTTCTTTCATGGAGACTTCTCATGTAATTAATTTTGTGACAAGGTGTAGTGTAACCAGTGTGAGGAATAAGGACGTAGAGCAAGAAGGTGTGTGCCTGAATCCAGGTTCTGTTAAAAAAAAAAAAAAAAAAAAAAAAAGACACTTTTGGATGGATTGTCCAGAGCAAGCACAGTAGGTACTGAAAAAGTAGGGAAAAGGGAAGAAAACTTACATGAGGAAGGACAACAAGAGGCTAGGAGAGAGGATGAACTACGTAAAGAAGAAAATTGTATGGAGGGGAAAAATGAGAATAGCGAGTGCATGCAGGAAGAGAGGTCAGGAAAAGGGGTTGATACTAATATTTTTTTTTAAGTTGTATGCAATGAAGGATCTGATTCTGAGGATCAAGGGTGATTTGTACATAAACCCTGGAAAAATATTCAAGTGGGGAAAGAGAAAAAGTGAGAATTTTACAACCCCCCCCCATTAATATTCAAAAACGCGCACGCTGATTGGTCAGCATGCACTTTGTAAATCAGAGTTATAGTAATGGAAAAAGGTCCGGTCGCCCGGACGTTTTCCATTACTATAACTCTTTTTTTCTCACTGTTTCGCTATGTTAAACGAGTTTAACATAGCGAGACAGCTTTAAAAAAAGCAACGGCGATTCTCCGTTGCTTTTTTAAAGCTGTCTCGCTATGTTAAACTCCTTTAACATAGCAAGACAGTTTGTAAAAAGCAACGGAGATCTTGCTTTCTCCGTTGCTTTTTTCAAAACTGTCTCGCTATGTTAAATGGGTTTAACATACCGAGACAGCTTTAAAAAAAGCAACAGAGATTCTCCTTTGCTTTTTTTAAAGCTGTCTCGCTATGTTAAACCCATTTAACATAGCGAAAACAGTTTGTAAAAAGCAACGGAGATCTTGCTTTCTCCGTTGCTTTTGCCCACAGTTCTGATGTATTGCATGGGCATACGCATGTGCAGTACATCAGAACTGCCGCAGAATACCAGACAGCTGTGGAAGGGCAGCAAGGAGGCATTATACAATGCCATTATTTAAGAAAAGTAATTATTTTTTTTCTTAAATAATGTCATTAACCCATTTCTGGGTGTGGGTAATGCTGGATTTACCCACGGTTGGCTTTGGCCACTCGGGCTTCGCCGTGTCCAAACCACGCCAACCATGGGTAAATCCAGCATTACCCACACCCAGGCGTGGGTTATTGCTATAAAATTTCCTCATCTTAAAAAGTGGGAAAAGCAACAATTTTAAAGTACTTTCAGTTGTTGGTCTTTCTGCTTTTCCCGGTTAGGGGTCGCCACAGCGGAACTCTGGTCCGCTAATGATTGGCAGTAGATTTTCATGAACACCGAGGTGTCAGCTCGACGTTCAACCTTCAACTAAGGCACGCCCATTTATGCATGTCTTTCGAACACCCACCCAACCGCGGGGAGGACATGCAGACTCCACACAGAAGGTACTCCCCGCACTCCAACAGAGAATCGAACGGGAGAACCTCTTGTTGTGAGGCAACAATGCTACCACTGCACCACCGCGGATTAATTTTAAAGTACTTTCAGTAAATGTGAAAAGTGTTATTAACACTGTAAGAAGGATGGGGATACTGTAATGGTGCGCCAAATGTGATGTGAATATAATTCTGTTAGAGCATGTAAGACTCTTGACAAGTGAAGAAAGACTTCAGTGAGAGAAACTGATTGTGGGGTGGAAATATAATATGCAAATTAGGAAGTGAACATTGTTCTGGAGTGTTCCTGTTGTGTAAACAAACAAAAAACAGCAAAATTAAAAAATGTAGTGTTGGTAAGAATGGAAAGGTTAACTGTTGTGGATGTAAGGTAGAGAGAACATGTTTACAAAGTTATATAGCACTATATGCATATATAACTAGCAAGGAAAGAGAATCTGTTTCTTTAAATGTTGGTCTCTGTGGTAGTAAACATGAAAACTGTAATTGTAGGGGACTTCTAAGTGTGATTTAAGGGGAAAAATATAAAAAGAAAGTGGAAGATGTAAATTAGCTGTGTGAAACATAAGTCAGTGGACTTATGGGGGGTCCCTTGGCTCTGAAACTGATTGTTTTTTATTATCTGAAAGCTTGGGGGTAGCAGATGGTGATACAGTTGTAATGGGTTTTTCAGACCATTTAGCAATATGGGTGGAGATGCTGGAAGAAAGGGAGTATATTAAAATAAGAAAAGCAATAAAAAGAATACATTAGAAATTATGTGGTAAATTGGAGAGTGGGAACTATTGCAGTTATGAACGGATCATATTACCATGAAGAACTTGTATAAAACTGGTCTGAATAGTGGGTTGAATTTAAAAAGTATAGTGTGTGTTTTTTTTCAATGGCAGGAAGATGTAAGAAGGAAAAATAAAGTGAAGTATGTGAAAATGTATAGAAATGTATTAGAGAATTTAGAGAATAATACAAGAGAGTATTATGATATGGAAAAATAAATGTTTAAAATCAGAAAAAATTAAGGCATTGCTGTTTAGACAGGGATATTAAAAGGGAGAAGGGGGTATCTGCATATTTGGGTAAAATAGTAGAGGAGGATATTGGGATAATGAGGGAAATTAAAAATGTAAAAGAAGTAAAAAAAAACACAAGAACAGATAGAGTATTGTAGTACATAATGTGGAAAATGTGTAAGAGAATAAAAATAAGGAAAATAGAGAATGAAGAGTAAAAAAAGATTCGGAACAAGTTCAGGAAGGAACTTTAAAGTTTGTTAAAGAACTGAAGCTGCACATCAGCAAGTCAAATTGCATCAGAAATGCTCTGTCTAGGGATTTATACATTTTCTGCAACATCAACAGAATGGTTTGGATAGAAAGGTACATTTCAGAGAGGATATTGCTGCTCAGGAACAGAGCCCATCCACATAAAACAAAATTCATCCGTGTCCATTTTCAAGCACAACTTAGATCTGTGGATGAGAAACAGAAAATATACCCAAACTACTCCTAAATGTTTTATCCCATGAATGGGATCCCTCAAATTATCTATGATATGATCCAGTTATTCTCATTAGAGGTAATATGCAATTATCGACCATGGGAAGTGCAAGGCCAATCTATTACCAAGTGGGATAGGTTATTTTGAGCACAAAAGGAAAATTGGCTAGTGTTAAAATGGTTGCAAGGGCAGCTAGCATAGTATGTACCTGTGAACCTATAAAAATTTTGAAAAAGAAATTCCTAAATATTTCAATCAGTAATAGTAAAGTAAATGGTGATTAATTTTCATGCTTAGATGGTATAAGGTCTGAAATGTACAAGAAATTAATGGATGG
Organism: Protopterus annectens; assembly: GCF_019279795.1. Lineage (NCBI taxonomy): Eukaryota > Metazoa > Chordata > Ceratodontiformes > Protopteridae > Protopterus > Protopterus annectens. Next base: position 1,019,306,454 of record NC_056743.1, read on the forward strand.
GCAGACAGAGTATTTTGTAGACATACTGAACAGAATGGTTGAAGGAAGAGCTTGTTTATGAAGAGTTATGTAGTGGAAGAAAGATAAGAAGAATGAAATAAAGTTGGAGGCCCATCACACTAAGCACAGATTATAATTTTTTATGAGAATAATACAGAGGAGAATGGAAGGAAGGATAAGGGATATTGTGGAAGAAAGTATATATAGTATAAAAGGGAAGGGATGTCAAGAATTGTTACATTCTGGGTGTGAGGGAAATTGAGGATGAGGTAAGTAAAAGGGAGGATGTGAAATTAGCAAGGCATATGATACAGTAAGACGTGATGCTTTGTGGGATGTTATGGAGAAGTAGGGAATAAGTAATAGAATTAGGAGAGTGTGTATGTATGTTAACTTATCAAAATAGAGTGAGAGTGTTAGTGAATGGGTGGCTGAGTGTCTCATGAATGGAATATTATTTGCATTGGGAATTAATGTTATAGTGAAGTAGCTTATAAAATTAAAGATGCTAGATTTGTGATGCAGAAGGAGGTGGTGATTGAAGTAGTTGTGACATATGTAGACAATATTGTTGAAACCAAAAGGAGCAATTAGGCTGATGCAGAGTCACAAGTATAAATGAAAGGCAAAATCCTCAGGTTAAAATCCAACTTTAATTCCACTGCAGGTCAGATAAGCGCTTTCACTCATTCATTTGAGCTTCATTAGATCATGTAACAAAGACCTTCAAGTACATAGGCTACATTTATACAGTTAAAACATCTCCTATTGGCCTATCAAGCTGCTTCTTGTTTACATATTCATGAGTTAATCTAAGCTTAAAAATATATGCACATATAAACATGCTGAGATGTATAAAATGACAAAGTAAATATAAAACATATAAAAACTGTCCATGAACACTCAAGATGCTCTAATAAATATGTATATATAGATATATATGTCAAAAGTAATATATTTCAAGGGGTAAAAACATATATGTTCCATCATTTATTATAAAATCTACAAACATTCCTCCGTTTGTTTAACATAGGTTTAATGGAGGCTCTCTCATTGAGACCTAAACCCCTATCTGCTCTCAATCTAACTATCCACATACTCTCCTTGCTCTCAGTATGGTTCCTGATGTCACCTCCTCGTATACTGGGTTTAATATTCTCAAGAGCTCTAAATAAGAAATAATGTTCAGGACCTGCTTGGGCTACGTGCTTAGCTAAGGCATTGTGAGGTGAAGCCTTCCTAATGTGGTAAAGATGTTCTCTTATCCTGTCTTTAAAACGACGATTGGTTTTGCCAACATAAAATGCATCACATATTTGGCACACTGCCAAATAAACTATATGAGTAGTATTACAGGTAGCTACAGCACGTATGCTAAAGTTAGTGTGCATGTCAGGATGTTCAAAAAATGGACTGGGGTCAAGAGAATTACAATAATTACAGCGTCCACATGGTTTTGTGTGTTCAAGAGGCATTGACCATTCATCCCTTTTTGAATAGCATAGCATTCTCCTTAAATTTAATTTATTCCTGTATAAAAAAGAGGGTTTAGTCCCCACAAGTTTACCAATGGTGTCATCAGTACAGAGAATAGGCCAGTGTTTCGTAATAATATTCTTGATTGCTGGACAATCAGTACTATATGGTAAAGAAACCCTTACATGAGTTGATCTATCATCTCTACCATTGTCTATTGTAATGGATCCACCAGTAATAACTGGTCCAAAATAAGGGGCTGCTCTGTTCAGTCTAAGTTTATTGACATCTAAGAGGTTGGACTCAATCTCTTGTGAGCTATAGCCCCGTTCTAGCCTTATCTTGAGGTCACTCACTTCCATTAGGAAGCCTTCTTCTGTGGCATTTAGCCTAGAGGTTCTCATCCCCTGGCCTCTAATGATATTCTTAAAAATATGCTGTGGGTGCATGCTATCACGCTGTAATAGAGTATTAAAATAGCAAGGTTTCCTATAGACACCTGTATTAATCAAACCACATGTTAACTTTTCTGTGTACAAGTCAAGAAATTCTATCTTCTCTCTAGAGTGATTCATACTGAAGGTTAAATAGCCAGTGAGGTTGTTCAATGTAGTATGAAATACAAACAAATCATCAACACTGCCTCTCCATAAAACAAAAACATCATCCATGAAACGTCTATAAAAAGTTACATGTTGTTTAAACATTTCTAAATTAAAGAGACTCTCAAATTCCCAAAATGCCAAAAACATGTTTGCATAGCTGTTGGCACAAGGTGTGCCCATGGCTACGCCACCTCGCTGCTGGTAAAACTTGTTGTCATGGGTGAAAAGATTGTTATTCAAAATGAGTTCAAGGAAATGTACAATGAGGTCTACTTTAACTGATGTATATTTGCTATGTAAGAGTAGATACTCAGTGATATAAATCAGGCCTATGTTATTTGGTAACACAGTAAACAAGGACTTGATGTCAAACGTTACAAAAATCAAGTTATCAACGTCACAAATGCCACCTAAACAGTCATACAAATCTGTTAAAAACTGTTTGGAATCTTTCAGTACAACTTTGTTCTTATTCAATATAGGTCGCAAATGTTTCTCAACATAGACAGAAAGGTTTTCAGTGATCCAACCCTGACCAGACACTATGGGTCTCATTGGTGGGTCAATGGAGTCTTTGTGAATCTTAGGTAACCCATGTATTGTTGGTACAAGTGGATTCTTAACAAAAAGATAGTCAAACAATTCTTGATCTAAGATATCACCTTTCAACATATCTAATAACATATTGTTTACGTGACTAATAGTGGCTTGCACTATTTGTTCATTAACTTGTAAATAGAAATCATCTTCCAAGAGTTTAATCATAGCATCATGATATTTGCTAGTGTCCATAACTACTATCCGACCACCTTTATCAGCTGGGTTGATGGTTATGGACTGTAATGACTGGAGTTTAAGTAAGCTAGTCTGCTCCCCTCTAGTCAAATTACCATTCTTCCTATATTTCTTTTGAGAAAAATATTCATACAAATCATCCTCAGTTAGTTTCAAATATGCCTCAACTAACGGATGATTAGGTGGGACAAAGTTGCTAAGCTTCTTAATTTATTAGAGCATCTTGAGTGTTCATGGACAGTTTTTATATGTTTTATATTTACTTTGTCATTTTATACATCTCAGCATGTTTATATGTGCATATATTTTTAAGCTTAGATTAACTCATGAATATGTAAACAAGAAGCAGCTTGATAGGCCAATAGGAGATGTTTTAACTGTATAAATGTAGCCTATGTACTTGAAGGTCTTTGTTACATGATCTGATGAAGCTCAAATGAATGAGTGAAAGCGCTTATCTGACCTGCAGTGGAATTAAAGTTGGATTTTAACCTGAGGATTTTGCCTTTCATTTATACTTGTGACTCTGCATCAGCCTAGTTGCTCCTTTTGGTTTCAACAATATTATTTAAGTTTTTCTGGAGCACTGGGCGTTTATCCTGTTTGTCAGCGAGTGGTTTGTTCCTGTTTTATTAGCTTCATTTTTTCTCGCTGATTTTGGAGCAGAGTCTACTACCAGTGAATAGCGTTTGTTCAGCGCATAACTTTTGTTTGTATTTTTACCCTGCATACAGCCATTTTTGGCTATTTTATTTGTTACTGTGCCTTTGCACTATTTTTTCCTATTATGCAGAGTCAGAGTGAAACTGTAAATATTGAGCTAGACTACGAGCCCCGAGGTGTAGACCTGGGCTCAGTCACTCATCTACAGAAGAGGTTTGAACAGAATCTCGTCTGTTCAACAGTCACTTCCTGGCAATTCGGCGCTTTGATGACGCGGATACGGCGACACCCGACTTGGATGAGCTACAACGCCTGTTAGACAGTCTAGAGAAAGACTTTGCACATTTGAAACGCTTGCAAACACAGCATTTGCATTTTCGTTATTGTTTGGACACAAAAATTGTACCGAGAGGATTACGTATATTAAACATGCCCAATCAGGGGGAACATTATCCAGAGTTGCTTTCAAGGTGGCAGCGCCTGAACTTGGAGGTAAGCAAACAGTACATGGAGTTACTTATTGACTTTTTTGCCTCTGAAGAGGAAAAACTCACTAATAACATTAAGAAACAACAGAAGAGAATTTTTTCTGGTTTCCCAAGTACTGTAATAGAACCACTATTTGAAAGCCTGTTGGATGGAATATCAGCCTTAGAGCGGAAACTTTTCCAACAGAAGAGAAGCAAGATAATTAGAGATCATAGAGATTTTAATTTAGGACAAGTCTTCGTTTGGCCTAAACATGGACATTATAGTGCTACCATTAAACCTAATGACTCTACTAGTGTTAGACAACTGAGTTCCGAACCTAGTACTGGTTCTGAAAATGTTAATGTTGTTAATAATGCTTGTGAAGCTGTGGATATTACTAACTGTGTACATAACAATGTATCGCCTAGTAATAGGGTACAAAATATAGCTAACATTAATAACACTACTACTTCCAATGATACTGATGATGTAATTACTATTTTACATAGTGAGAGTGGATCTAGCTCTATTAATACAAATACTAAAGAAGTTAGTCAGCCTATTACTGTGAATAATATTGCAGACAGAACTAACTTATATCCAGCAGTACATGTTGTGAAGGGACCGATTAATAAGAGGTTGTCAGTAGATGATGGCATAGTGAGATCTAAGTTACCTCACAAAGTACATACCACCATCACTACAGGAGTAGTAAGTGAGCTCTCTTTTCCCCTCCCAGTCCGAAAGGACAAGAATATAACAAGGGGACGCTCTATGAGCAGGGGGAGACAGAAACACAAATTATCAGAAGAGTATGTACCACATCAGACAATAAAGAAGATGTGGAAGAACAAAGTAAATTAGATACAGCTGAAATTTTGATACCAGCAGATTCTATGGTACATAACATCTCAGGATATTTGTTGACTGAATGTGATGAGAAATTATTATGTAAAGGCCTAAACTTTATACCAAGTGCACACAGTAACTTTACGGACACTGTAGTAGACATGAGACTTTTCTGTCGAAACCTTATGCTTAAACTGCTATTTCATGATAAAACTGATAGTGAATTGACAGACAATAACGTTACTAGACCACCAAAGTTTAAGAAGCTTAGCAACTTTGTCCCACCTAATCATCCGTTAGTTGAGGCATATTTGAAACTAACTGAGGATGATTTGTATGAATATTTTTCTCAAAAGAAATATAGGAAGAATGGTAATTTGACTAGAGGGGAGCAGACTAGCTTACTTAAACTCCAGTCATTACAGTCCATAACCATCAAACCAGCTGATAAAGGTGGTGGGATAGTAGTTATGGACACTAGCAAATATCATGATGCTATGATTAAACTCTTGGAAGATGATTTCTATTTACAAGTTAATGAACAAATAGTGCAAGCCACTATTAGTCACGTAAACAATATGTTATTAGATATGTTGAAAGGTGATATCTTGGATCAAGAATTGTTTGACTATCTTTTTGTTAAGAATCCACTTGTACCAACAATACATGGGTTACCCAAGATTCACAAAGACTCCATTGACCCACCAATGAGACCCATAGTGTCTGGTCAGGGTTGGATCACTGAAAACCTTTCTGTCTATGTTGAGAAACATTTGCGACCTATATTGAATAAGAACAAAGTTGTACTGAAAGATTCCAAACAGTTTTTAACAGATTTGTATGACTGTTTAGGTGGCATTTGTGATGTTGATAACTTGATTTTTGTAACGTTTGACATCAAGTCCTTGTTTACTGTGTTACCAAATAACATAGGCCTGATTTATATCACTGAGTATCTACTCTTACATAGCGAATATACATCAGTTAAAGTAGACCTCATTGTACATTTCCTTGAAATCATTTTGAATAACAATCTTTTCACCTATGACAACAAGTTTTACCAGCAGCGAGGTGGCGTAGCCATGGGCACACCTTGTGCCAACAGCTATGCAAACATGTTTTTGGCATTTTGGGAATTTGAGAGTCTCTTTAATTTAGAAATGTTTAAACAACATGTAACTTTTTATAGACGTTTCGTGGATGATGTTTTTGTTTTATGGAGAGGCAGTGTTGATGATTTGTTTGTATTCCATACTACATTGAACAACCTCACTGGCTATTTAACCTTCAGTATGAATCACTCTAGAGAGAAGATAGAATTTCTTGACTTGTATATAGAAAAGTTAGCATGTGGTTTGATTAATACAGGTGTCTATAGGAAACCTTGCTATTTTAATACTCTATTACAGCGTGATAGCATGCACCCACAGCATATTTTTAAGAATATCGTTAGAGGCCAGGGGATGAGAACCTCTAGGCTAAATGCCACAGAAGAAGGCTTCCTAATGGAAGTGAGTGACCTCAAGATAAGGCTAGAAGAACGGGGCTATAGCTCACAAGAGATTGAGTCCAACCTCTTAGATGTCAATAAACTTAGACTGAACAGAGCAGCCCCTTATTTTGGACCAGTTATTGGTGGATCCATTACAATAGACAATGGTAGAGATGATAGATCAACTCATGTAAGGGTTTCTTTACCATATAGTACTGATTGTCCAGCAATCAAGAATATTATTACGAAACACTGGCCTATTCTCTGTACTGATGACACCATCGGTAAACTTGTGGGGACTAAACCTCTTTTTTATACAGGAATAAATTAAATTTAAGGAGAATGCTATGCTATTCAAAAAGGGATGAATGGTCAATGCCTCTTGAACACACAAAACCATGTGAACGCTGTAATTATTGTAATTCTCTTGACCCCAGTCCATTTTTTGAACATCCTGACATGCACACTAACTTTAGCATACGTGCTGTAGCTACTTGTGATACTACTCATATAGTTTATTTGGCAGTGTGCCAAATATGTGATGCATTTTATGTTGGCAAAACCAATCGTCATTTTAAAGACAGGATAAGAGAACATCTTTACCACATTAGGAAGGCTTCACCTCACAATGCCTTAGCTAAGCACGTAGCCCAAGCAGGTCCTGAACATTATTTCTTATTTAGAGCTCTTGAGAATATTAAACCCAGTATACGAGGAGGTGACATCAGGAACCATACTGAGAGCAAGGAGAGTATGTGGATAGTTAGATTGAGAGCAGATAGGGGTTTAGGTCTCAATGAGAGAGCCTCCATTAAACCTATGTTAAACAAACGGAGGAATGTTTGTAGATTTTATAATAAATGATGGAACATATATGTTTTACCCCTTGAAATATATTTCTTTTGACATATATATCTATATATACATATTTATTAGAGCATCTTGAGTGTTCATGGACAGTTTTTATATGTTTTATATTTACTTTGTCATTTTATACATCTCAGCATGTTTATATGTGCATATATTTTTAAGCTTAGATTAACTCATGAATATGTAAACAAGAAGCAGCTTGATAGGCCAATAGGAGATGTTTTAACTGTATAAATGTAGCCTATGTACTTGAAGGTCTTTGTTACATGATCTGATGAAGCTCAAATGAATGAGTGAAAGCGCTTATCTGACCTGCAGTGGAATTAAAGTTGGATTTTAACCTGAGGATTTTGCCTTTCATTTATACTTGTGACTCTGCATCAGCCTAGTTGCTCCATTTGGTTTCAACAATATTATTTAAGTTTTTCTGGAGCACTGGGCGTTTATCCTGTTTGTCAGCGAGTGGTTTGCATATGTAGACAATATAGTTGTACTTGCTAAGCACAAAATATGGATGAGGGAAGTATTGGTTTGTCTGAAGTAAAAGTTTGGGTGATGTGAAAATTGGGAGTTATATTTTTGGATGAATGAAGTGTCTGCTTGGGAAAAATGATGCAGTTATGATAAAATAGGAGGGTTTGATAAAAGGAAATGTCTTCTATGGAAGACATAGATTAGCATTCAGGAAAAGGTTTATCTGATGAATTTTGTATTAATGAGAAAAATAGCATATATGTGAAATGTTTATATGATCCTAGAAAAAATATGAAACGGAAATTGTGCAGTTGGTATTTTCTTTCATATGGGGTTCAAGACTAAAGCCAGTGAAAAGGTGTGTGTTGTATACGAGTAAAGATGAACAGAAGATTTGGGTTACTAAATCCATTTGTTCTGCTTCTTTAAGCTTGTACAGAGTATTAAAGCGGCTAAAGGAGAAGAATGAGAAATGAATAGTGAGCATGTTTAAGTACAAGTGCAAAAAGTTCTGGGAGATGATGAGAAGAAGAAAATGAAAAAAGCCTATGTAAATTAAGAAATGTAAATATTATCAAGAAAAAATACTAACATGGAAAATAAATATTGATGATACAGAGAAAGATCGAAGGATATGTGGTATAATAAATCCATGGGAAAATTTACCAGAAGTGATTAAAGATATTAAAATAAGGAACAAGTGGTGTACCAAGATAGACTGTCAGGACATCCTATGGAGACTGGAAGTGAAATAAGTTGTCAGTAAAGGGGAATATGCTATATAAAAAGAAAGTTGAAAGAGTGTTTATTTTGTAAGGATGAAGAACCAACAGAGCACGTTTTCTGAAATGTAAAATAGTTGTGGAACTCTGGAAAAAGCTGTGTGAAGAAACTTTTTTGAGAATGTTACTGACATTGCATAGATATGAATATAGTTATATATGGTTATTATAAGAAGAAAAAATGTGAGAAAGGTTGGTGAGAATTTTGTGTAATGTAGGTTATTTGGAAAGAAAGATTGAATTCAATTTTGTTTAACGTGAAATGGACTTTGGCGGATATATTGCAAAAAAGTAGGTTATGATTGTTTAAAAAGGATCTGGGGTTAATTATGGAAGAATAACAATGAGAATGTTGTATGAAAAAATGGTAACTAGTAAAAACAAAAGTATAAAAATGCCTATATATGTGCTTGTAAATAAGTTCATTTTGTAAATATGCACGTGTTTTTATGTTGTGTTAAGTAAAGGGTCCGTACTAGGATCATTTACATGCACCTCAGCTACCATCAACTCAAGCAAATGGGACTGTGGTCTAACATCTCATACAAACGTCAACACACTCAGGAATGCAGCCCACCCCCCCTTATACTGCATTGCAGTGTCAGTAGTGCAGCTTACCTGGTGCAGGAATAGAACCCACAGCCTTTTACACCATTGATGAGTGTGCTGCTTGCACTGCATGATTGACACTTTTCCTACACCTCTTCTTTTTGTAATGCATCAGCAGAACCAATGTTGCTTAGCAGTAAAGGCTAGGGACTGCAAAAAAAGACTTGCTAGTTTCCGTCCTTCACCGGTTTAGTACACCCACATGTAAGGATTTACTGCACAAATTACTCCTCCTTTGAAGATCTAATGTTATACTGTGGACCTCTCACAAGTACTGCTTCTGAATAAAAGCTCTGAAAGACTGACGTCACTGTTAGTACTGGGATAAAATTTCCTCAAGTGGCAGTATCGTTAGTTATACCCAGAAACACACTGCGATGGTTCTAGAAAAGTCGCAAGTTTAATTTTGCAGAGAGGCTGCAGTGTTGTTCCCTGCCTCTGCACAGATTTGGTGATACCACTGAAAACAGCCTTGAGGCCTGTAATGCCTGTGATTGTTAGTTACTGTGACACACTAATCTACTTATGCTGGTGTCATTTCTTCTCTTACAGTCAAATTTCTGGTGTCGTGTGGCACCTAACTCTTAAGCAGGCAGTTTGGTTTACATTTTTGCAAGTTGATACTTGCAGATGATGGATCCACCTTTGTCTCCGGACTGTAGGCAGACATACACCATTTAAGTTATGGTGCACAAATTAATTTTTAGGTGGGCAATGTTTTGTCCAGCACAATAGTGCCTAACGTCTCAGCTTGGAAGGTTTGCCAGTATGTCCTTTTTTCAGATGAGGAGGGAGTGAGTTTGCAAAGCAGGCAGCTGTCTGTATTTATTAGTGTTATTTTACTAGCTGCCCAATTAAAAATGCCTGTTGTAATAAGTATATGTTTGCAACTGAATTCTCTATTCAGAAACATTTAAAACTGTCAAAAGGTATCAGTAGCAGCACAGCAGCTTTTACTTTTCTGGCTGTTGGTGATATGGAGAAGGATGACATTTCAGAAGCCAATGTACAATTCCAAAAGTCCTTTCTACAACCTTGTTAGCTCTCATTGTCTGGAATCAAATTCCTTCCGTCAGCGAAAAGTTCCAGATGGTACTTTTTCAGTCAGAAGTTGAATGCTTGTATTATCGAGCAGATTAAACAAAGATTAATCTTGCTTTATAGTTGCATCATGTAGACCAACTCAAAAGTAACTGAATGACAGACCATTGCTCTGAGATTACCTTATGAATAATTAGAAGCACATATTATTTCCATATTTTTCCTGTCATGTTAATATCTTTGTACTGCTGTTAAGATTGTTTTGTATAAATGACTTGCTTATAAGCAACATGTATTGTGCACCATTCTGATTTTCATTTGGCCTGTTTCATAGCTGAAAGGATGTCTTCTAACTCAGTTAAAACTAACATTTAATTTTGTCATTGTTATTCCTGCAGTACTTCTACAACTAATGCTTAGCAAGTCTTCATATTTGTGATAGCGTGTTCCACATGGAACGTAGCATCATATGCCACAGATGTCCCCCAAAACACACATCAGATTAGCTTATACCAGTTTAGACCCCCCTTTTCCCCATTTTGAAGTATTTAGTCAACATTGTTGGCACTGGTCTACCCACATTAATTTGGGGATAGTTGTACCTCTATTGTTATCAAGTGGATTGGGATAGTTTCACATATACTCTTGCAAGAAGTCCAGCCTTCCAGCTATGAGATATTGAAGTGTCCTCTTCATGGCACCTATAAATTTGACAACAAAGTGTAGCTGACTTGCTTTTCTGTGAAACTACTGTAGCTTGATTGGCATTCATTTCTTTTTCAGGATGCAGAGCAGGAAAATGAAATGCGAAGGAAGCAAGAAGAGGCCTTGCGCGAGAAGCTTTTGGCACAAGAAGCAATGAAAAATGAACAGAAGGTGTGGGACCCAAGATAATGGTTGCAAGCAATTTCACCTAAACCAGGATATTTAAAAGTGACAGCTTTTGGAATCTCAGTGGGATGAAACATTTGTCCATTCATTTTTGCCTAGCATTTGGAAGGTTTATTATCAGTGTGGTCCTTTTTCAGAAGAAGAGGGATCCCCACAAATTTCCCTTGCATCTACCCACCTCCCCCGAGTCTGTTATCTATTAGCATGTCCTTAGCCAATACTTAATTTCATACAGTGTAATTGTCACGTCATTATCATTGTTTACTGTTTAGTCACTGTAGCAGGAAATTCATTCTTACTTAAGTCATCTCTGTAGTCCAGTGTTTTTGTGGATGAATACAGTGTGTCTTCATTTTTTTTTTTCATACTTTGGACTGTGGACTGATTCTGACTTTTTGACAATGTTATTTTTCTTTTCTGTAGTCACCATTGCAAAGGAACAAACAGAGACAGCAGCAGGAGCTTATTGCAGAGCTGCGGAAGCGTCAAGTTAAAGACCATCGCCCTGTGTATGAAGGCAAAGATGGGACCATTGAGGACATTATTACAGGTATGCTGTGGTATTTTATATTGACTGAGGGTCACACAGTGTAATTTTACTGTAATGTTTATAATTTTACTTTTAGTATTTTGTTGTTTAAGCAGGCCCTATAAAAGTAATTCCACTTTATCCACTTTCCTTTTCAGGAATAGATATTAAGTAGAGATTTAATAGAGCAGATTTAGTTTTTGTTAATGTTTCAGTGTAGCTGGTGATTTTTAGGAAAGCTGCACAAAGGAGTAGAACATAAAAACTGCCAAAAGTGCCAGCAATTTAATACTGCCACTTAAAGGTAATATATCAACAATCCTTTGGCCTGCCTTATGACCAGAACAATGGTGGTTATTAACACTTCCTTATGCAGAGATCAGCAGGAGGATCCTTCAGATAGCCAAAGGTATAGGTTGGGTCACTGCGACAAGCAGGGTAGAGTAGATCAGGGCATTTCTTTCTAAAATTTGCTTTGGTCCATGCAGGTCAAGGGCTCATCTTAGGCTAATAAGGATGTGAGCTCACACCATTCCTCCCCCTCAGCAAAGCGTGCGATAATTGGAGGTGGGTTGCCTCTACTACCAGGGGGTGCTATTTATTTATTTTTTGTTGCCAGGCACCTTGCTTATCTGGAGACTGAGGTCAACCAGCTTTGTCCAAAGGTACACCCTTGTGAATCACCTGATCACAAAGTAGTAGTACACAGGACTGATGACATTCTTTCTGAAAAAGTCCATCAAGCCAAGTCTGTCTCATTCAAGGAGACTCATTTGTGTTACCTCATACTTGGACTAGTATCTCACGGAACAGGTATCAAACAGATGTTTGGTTTGTGCTGGGTGCTTGAGTCAAAGGTATAGGATGGGGCCCCCTTAAAGAATACATTCTGAATCCAGCATTAGACTGGCTCAAGTCTGAAAGCTTGTGGTACCTTTGACTGGTGCACTATCACTCAACATTTTATTGCCCCTCACACCCAGCATACATCAGTTACTCACTCATCATTTTGTATTACTGCTAGCAAGCTCTTGAGGAGCGTAGGACTCCCTCACACTTTGGCTGCTATGAGGAGTCATTTTCTGTCCCACTTCCTGTATGGATAACCCCCTTCTTAGGCTCATGAGAAATAGGCTGTAATGGCCTCTCACCCCATTCTGTCCTCCAAGAAATGTTTCACAGCGTTCTGGAGAACAACTCTTAAGGAGACGTAGGTTATCCCCTCTGTGGAGCTACATTGAGGTTTAGATTCCTCAACTGTTCGTCTGTCTGTTTCATCTCTAGATCCACTTTTTTAAAACAGCTCTGGAAAGGCTTGAGAGCTTCCATTCATCTGGATTTTAAGGAGACCTTGTAGAGACTGCATTTTCTGCAGTGGGGCTGTCATATGTCTTGCTGTAGCTTTTACTGTGCAGATGCCCAGGTTAGGGTTGAAGGCTCATGTGTGTGCCTACAGGGATGGTTTGGCTGAGTTTTTTTTTCTCAAGGAAGATAGGAGGGACAAGATTCTCAAACCTCACTTCTTGAAGGAAGTTTTCTTCGCTCAGCCCTCTCAAGACTTCAGCTAACTCCTGTAGAATGAAGCAACCCCCACCTCGTTTTTGAGGGTTGCTATAATGCTCTTCCTTTTGCATCCATATCTTCTTCTTTTAAGCGTAGGCAACCCTAAAATAGTAAGACTGCTTTCTAATGTTTCAGGGAAGGCTCTGAAGTATCCCCACTGTCTTGCCATCCTCACTTTTGACTACGTCAGCCAAGAGAATGACCCTACTTGGTTGCTCTCTTACAGTTCTGACCGCAGTCTAGGCATACATATGTGAGACAGATGTCTGAATTACTGTCAGCTTGGAGAAACAATAGTATGGAATTTGGGGTTCTAGACCTGATCACTCTTACACTTACAAAGTTTGTTAGAATTCTACCTGAATCAGTTTATTCATCTCCTGGTATTTTTGCAGGGACAAAAGGCCATTTGCATGCTGAATGTGTACTGACATCTCCGGAGCTACCTAAAGTGGTTTGAGAATGAAGGAAGGTGGGACAGTTTGGTATACTGTGTACCAGGGAAGGATGGGATTGTGATTGCAAAACAGCCTTCTTCCATGTGGCTTGTCTCCTAAATTTAATTTCAATATACGGTGGATTAACCCATCCCCAGTCATAAGTAATACAATCAGAGGACTGGTTCCCTGTCCAGTACTTGCTTCTAGAATGTCTTCATTGCAGACATCTGTGCCACAGTTACTTTTAAGTGGTACCATCACTAGACAGTTGCAGTCTTCTACCACAGCTCTAGGAAGTAGGCCTCATTGGAGAAAAGATTGCTTCAAGACTTGCCTTTCTGAGCTGTGTGACTTTGCTCTTCTCCTTGATTCTTTTACTGTTGAGGTTACTGCTGGTGATGTAGACCAACTAAGAACCTATCAAGGAGTGTCCTTTTTGTCAGGTATACAGATACATTCTTAACATGTTTAGTTGGTTCATATGAAGCCCCTTCCTCCTTCATGGCTCAGGAATACCTTGCCTGTATCAACTTGAAGATGAATGTCTATTCAGTAACAATGGCTGTTAAATTTCCTTTGAAGTCTGTTGAGTGTATTAATTGGTTGATTACATGGAATTCAGATCTTTATTGTTTGCTTGATTTGCAGGAAGGTGTTTGCTGGTATCTTAGACGGCATGCGGTTACATAGGGAATATGTGACATTGCACTTTGTGGTGATTGTTGTAGTAGAAGAGTGCTTCTGATTCAGTCAGCTCTGTTGTACCACCAGGTACTTGGCCTCTTATCAGCCCTCGTACTGAAAGCCTTGGGAAAGGAATAACCCTAGCGGCATACTACCTGAACTTTCTTCACCCTGTCCCATGGACTTGAAAAACAGACAAGGTACTTGGCCTCTTATCAGCCCTCGTACTGAAAGCCTTGGGAAAGGAATAACCCTAGCGGCATCCTACCTGAACTTTCTTCACCCTGTCCCACGGACTTGAAAAACAGACAAGGTACTTGGCCTCTTATCAGCCCTCGTACTGAAAGCCTTGGGAAAGGAATAACCCTAGTGGCATCCTACCTGAACTTTCTTCACCCTGTCCCACGGACTTGAAAAACAGACAAGGTTCACATAACAAAATCTTTATTTGTACATATTACTGTTCTGTGAGCCTAGATGGGTCTATAGCACTGTGCGTTACCCTCTCAGATTGAACCTAAACGCCTGCTCCCACTACTCCTACCACACTTGTAAAAGTGGAAAACATTTGCCTGGGCTTATACAATCTGGCACATAAGAGCAAAACACTTACTTTAGCCCTCCTTTCCTCACCCTTTACTACTTGTTACCAGTGTCCTGCATAGTCCGAGGTGGGATTAAACCTGTAAAAGTGGAAAACTTTACTGAGATTAATACGGGCTAAAACGAAAGGTAATAGATAGAAACAGACTAGCCCTAATGAATATTACAGTAATTTGGCTAACTCTGCTCACCTACCTACAGTAAAATACACGACCAGTGGTAGCTTGTGTTTGGAATAAGACCTGCCTGAATAAGCCCCACCTCCAAACTTCCTACCTAAGCGAGGTTAGAAATACACCTACGCAATCCCGCCATTTTTCAAACGCTCAGTGCTTCTGATTCAGTCGGCTCTGTTGTACCACCGGGTATGTATTTCAAATCTCTGTAATGCTCCTGTAATATAATGGTGACTAAAGTATAAATGAAATAGATGTTAACAAATTAAATGTATGCTGTAGCCAGTCAAACTTAAAGCATCCAATTGCAATTGTCTTGACTTGCTAGCTAAACAATGCAGAGAGTTACTGATAAACTCGTTGTATATATAGTGAACCACAGAACTACCTTCGTGGTTTTATTGTTATCTCGTAAGCTTATTCTTAAGTCATTGTAGCATCTTGTTATTGAGTAAAGCTTAATTTTAAGTCATTGTAGCATCTGTTGCCGGATATAAAGTCCCTAGCATTTGATATGTCTGATAAATATACAGTTGCTGGCTCTGTGACTTAAGTGCAATGTTGCAGTCGCCAAACTACTCGCTGTGGGATCATTCTATATAGCTCTTAAAGTATACTGCCTCTTGTCATAACTGCATTTGTTGAGAACATTGTTGTAGGCGCTAAACTAAACATTGTAGAATTGTTTCAATTGTCAACTAATGAATACTGCCTCTTACTATAGTTGTATTTAGTTGATAGTATATCTAATCTGAAAACAATCCGGTGGCATAACCGCTGAACTATCGTACTACTCTAAGTGCCTGTTCTAAGTATACTGTTTTTCTCCAGGTACTTGGCCTCTTATCAGCCCTCGTACTGAAAGCCTTGGGAAAGGAATAACCCTAGTGGCATCCTACCTGAACTTTCTTCACCCTGTCCCACGGACTTGAAAAACAGACAAGGTTCACATAACAAAATCTTTATTTGTACATATTACTGTTCTGTGAGCCTAGATGGGTCTATAGCACTGTGCGTTACCCTCTCAGATTGAACCTAACTAAACGCCCGCTCCCACTACTCCTACCACACTTGTAAAAGTGGAAAACATTTGCTGGGCTTATACAATCTGGCACATAAGAGCAAAACACTTTAGCCCTCCTTTCCTCACCCTTTACTACTTGTTACCAGTGTCCTTCATAGTCCGAGGTGGGTTTAGCCCCGCTCCGCTTCGCCCTCGCTTCGCTCGGGCTCGCTCCGCGCTCCACCCTGCCCCTTATCCCACCCGCCCCCACTATCTCTAGTTTTATAACTACCTAGCCACACCTACTTCCTCTCCAACCCTCTTTACATCCTTTCTGCCTACTCCCACCCCTTCCTGCACTCAGTCTATCACTATCTCTCTCCCTTATAATCACATCCTCATCCTCTTACGCTACCAATGACCCCTAACGCTATGACTAGAAAAACTTGGATTACCATCTCAAGTATCCTACCACTCATAGCGGTACCATACATCATAACTAGCTATGAACACCTGTCATGTTTAGGCTTTCATTATGCAATATATCACACAAGTACCCCCTCTCCTCCGCCCACAAAATAATTCCTCCCCCACTATATAACCCCAGTAACTATCAAATGCAGTAATCTTTACCTTAACAAACAGTGCCAAACAACCACTAAAACTAAATATGGTCTAAAATTACTAACTAAAGTCCTGAGACTAATAACTTACTTAAGGAAAAACATTACCAAAGATGGTGATATCCATCCTAATCCAGGCCCAGCCTACAATACAGACTCTACCAATTCTCCATTTTCCCATAGACTGCCTAATTCTCTCCTTATCTGTCACTTAAACATAAGAAGCCTGAACAACAAGGTACATAACCTACATGCTATACTAGCAACCCACCTACCAGATATAATGTGTCTAACTGAAACCTGGCTTAAACCATCAACCAAAGACAATGAGATCCAACCACCTGAGTACAATATACTCAGAGTTGATCGCATAAAAAAAAGGGAGGAGGTATAGCTGTCCTATATAAAAATATGCTTAACATCCTAACCAACCCAAAGCAACCACCCCAAGTCTCTAATGCTGAAACACTAGCTCTAAAACTCCAACTTAAACAAAAAAGTGTAAATCTAATAGTGATCTATATACCCCCTGGGAACAATATTGAAACTCTAGAGCTCATCTTAAATTGGATAGATAACAACTACCCCCAAGAAACTATTGTCCTGGGTGATGTTAACATTGACTGGAACCAATGCTCCAAACAGTCCAATTCTACTTCTTTAAATCTCCACAGTTTCTCTCAGATCATATCCTCCACCACCAGACTAGGAACTACTAAACAAAAAGAGAGTATACTAGACTGGATACTCATCAAGGGACACCCCCAAAAATATATATCTGGGACTCTCCCCAATGATCTGAGTGATCATATGCTCACATATATTATGAAAGAAAAAAACAATTTTGTTAATTTACCGGTCTATAGAACCATCAGAAACAAGAAAAACTTTGACCCAATAAAATTTAACATGGAACTCAAATACTGTGACTGGTCAAAACTAAAATTCCTTCCCCTAGATGATGCGGTATCATACTTTAACAATACATTCCTTACCATACTTGACTCTCATGCTCCCAAACGGGCATCTAGAATCAAAACACAAATAGCACCCTGGCTATCCACAGAGACCAAATCCAAAATAACTAATAGAGACAAAGCATGGGCCAAATGGCGTACTACCAAGTTACCCTAGATCGTATCAACTTCCAACAGCTAAGGAATGAAACTAAAAAGGCCACCACACTAGATAAGAAAAAATACTTTCACCATCTGCAACAAAAGCACCAAAACAACCCTCAAAAATTCTGGGCAGGTTTAAACAAACTTCTCCAACCAGGTAAATCCACCACTCCTACCCCAGGAACTCTTTCTGATAAGAACCAAGAAGAAGTAGCCAACAACTTTAATACCTTCTTCACCGAAACCATACAATCCTTAGCTAACCAACTACCTGCTCCCTCTGTCACTCCAAAAAAGACCACATGCAACTCTCTACTGTCCTTTAACCTCCAACCCACATCCACCTCCTTTATTCGATCCCTATTGAAAAAGCTAACGCCAACTACCCTTTCAGCTGATCTTCTCCCAGCTGAATATCTGCAAATAGCTGCGGATGTCGTAGCCTACCCTATCTCAATCCTAATTAACAGGACTATTACAGAGACCACAATCCCAGCATTGTGGAAAATGTCCTACGTCATACCTCTCCATAAAGGAGGCACATCCACTGAACTCTCAAACTATAGACCAATTGCCATACTATCACCACTTGCCAAAATCATGGAAAAGTGTGTGCATAACCAACTAATGTCCTATCTCATCCAGAACAATCTATTAACCGACTCCCAAAATGGATTTAGACCCCATCACAGCACGACCACTGCCCTCCTCTCTTTTACCGAAAAAATAAACCTTAACCGAAATAACAAACATATATCCTCTGCCCTCTTCCTGGACATGTCAAAAGCCTTTGACATGGTAAACCACCAATTACTCCTCCAAACTTTGAAAACCCTTCATCTAGACACACTAGCCCAAAACTGGTTTCATGCCTATCTCTCAGGCAGACAACAGGCTGTTATGTGGCAAAACAAGATCTCTTGCCTGCTACCCAACACCATCGGTGTTCCTCAGGGGTCCATATTAGGACCTCTTCTCTTCTCAATATTTATAAATGACCTCCACTCAGTTATCCCCAAAGCCACCTGCATCCAATATGCAGATGACTCAACTCTCATTTGTTCCAATCCCACCCTAGATAACCTCCTAACAACTACCCAACACATCTTTACCATAGTTGAAAATTGGCTCACTGACCATCAACTCATCCTTAACCCAAAGAAAACCAAATTACTTCTCTTCTACCCAACTAACAAAATGCCTATCACACAATTCACTATCCAATCCAATAATGGAACCATTATCTCACCTGACACCAATGCTAAACTACTACGGGTAAACATTGACAATAAACTTCGTTTCGATGTCCACATCAGCCAAACTATTAAAACAGTTAACAAAAAACTCGGGTCATTATATAGGATAAAAACCTACCTAACTCCAGCTGCTAGAATAGCCACTGCCCGCTCACACCTCCTATCTACCCTACTTATATGCCTCCCCTGTCCTCACAAACCTCAACAAATCCGACCTAAACAGACGCTCATCCTGTTACAACCACATTGCTAGATTCATTACTGGCTTACCCTATAGAACGCACCATTGTATTAACCTGAAAAACCTTGACTGGGTAGAACTTCCAAATCTTCTCCAAGAATACCAACTCATAGAAGCCTTTAAAATATTGAAACATCCTGAGAAAACCACTGCTCTAAAAAACTTACTGATCCCTTACACCAATCTAACCTCACTTCGCTCATCAAACAAACTCTTAGTACAAACAACCAAGTCCTATAACCAAGGTGGTGACACACTCTATGCAAATATCATTGGCAAGGTTTGGAACTCCCTTCCAAATAACCTCACGATGTTACCATCACTAGCTCAATTCAAAAAAGAACTAAAAATCCACCATAAATCTCACTGGCTTTGTCCTTGCACAAACCCAGACTAACTCTACTCTCACCAAACACAACAGTCCTATGAGCAATCTAACCTTTGAGGTCAATTTAGAATAACAAATATTAGCTAAAGACTAGGCCATTTCTTGTATTACTCTGCTAGTTACTAATCATCTCTAACATACTGTACTGTAACCAATTGTATCTGCTATTGTAAAACTTTTTTCTTATTGTATATTATGTAAATTGTCAACCTGTCTCTGTAACTATCTGTCATTGTTAACCCTTTCGGAGCTTTTCTCCCCGGGACTCCGCTGAAAATGGACATATATCCAGTCGGACTATCCCGGTCAACAAATGTAAAATAAAAAAAATAAATAAAATAGATAAACCCAACTAAGGGTCTCTCTACGAGGATCATCCTTTATCAGCTGATGCATTTAGAACATCAGTTATTTCTCATTTCAGCTTTGTTTTTCTTCAGGTACACTGATTTTTCTCATAAAATGTGCTGCTTAACTAGATCTTGTCAACTGTCTCTGTGTATTTCATTTACATTTGCCTTTTTGTCCAGGATAATGGGTAAAAATGGTCCATAATTGGTCATTTTACTTATCTGACAAGTAGAAGATAAATTTAGTTGCATGAGTGAAATTGTGGTGATTTTTTTCCATAGTATAGCTTTTCTCCTGCAGGACTCCTTTCCTTTATAATATTGACTTTCCTGCACTTGAAATTTCTATCTGGTAGTTTGCTGATTGGATGAGTCTGCTAACTTATTTAATTTCCCAGAGCACTCAGTAAGTCTTTGCCTGGGCACAGTAATTTTAGTTCATATATAGTATCTTCAGCAATATGCCCAAATGCGGTAACCTTGCCTTTCATAAGTTCATGTAATGTCTGTGACAGTATGCCCACATTTAATAACCTTGCCTTTCATACATTCATGTAGAGTCTTTGGTGGTATGCATTTTTAAAAAAAGGCATTTTGAAATTGTGGCAACTGCCTTCCTCATGTTTTGTAGCCTATTATTAAACCTTTTTTTGAGTCTGGCAGTTAGTGCAAAGGATTAAGGCTGTGGGGTGTTAATGAGTAGCTTCCTGTGTTGCAGGGTTTGACACCCTCAGACTTCCTTTGCCTACTTTGTGACCTTGAGCAAGTCACTTAACCAGACAGTGCTGTGGGAGAATTAGAAGTCAGGCTAGGCTTCTCAGTGGTCTACTGGACTTAATGGGCCCTGAGTTATCTTGGCACCATGGCAGAATGATTTAATCACATGTGCCAAGATAACTCAAGTTTTAATATAGCTTTGTTAATTTTAGAATTAGTAAGAAACTGATTTGTAAACTAAGATAGTGTCTCTTGTCCAGGACACCAGAGGAGTATTTGAATTGCCAAATAACTACCACAACACTTCCCATTAAAAGCAGTGAGAAATATATACCAGAAATGAGAAGTCATGCTGTTTATTAGCTTAACGACAATACCTGCCTTTCCCCCTTCATGCACTCTAACTATAATAATCCTCAACAACAGTAGGTCTGGTACTAGATCCAGAGGGGTGTAATGCTTCTTGTTGAAAATAACTCTTTATTAGACATTAAATTCTTAATGTGTATAATACTGAAAATAGTAACAGCAAAGCTCCTAAATGTATAAGTGAACTGGGTAACCTTAGCACACCTGTTTCTGTTATATCCATTCCCCCACACTTCCCATTAAAAATCATAAAAGATACCCTGTATAAAGTCTTCCCAAAGTAATCTCTAACAATACAATTATATTAGGTGACTTCACTATAAATGCAACAGGTGCAGAATCTACCCAATCTAAAACATTTCTATCAATAAATAACCTTGAACAAGTAGCAAACAATAATCCAACCAGACTAAAACAGCTGTCAGGAAATCCCACTATTCTAGTGCTCATTTTTGGAAGTATTGGATACCGCTGTTCGAGCGTATGTATTCTTTCTAGCTCACTAAGCAACCATTGTCCGGTTCCTATTGGTCTTTTAAAAAGACAAATATCCCCTCATAACCATTCCCAGGCTACAGACTTCCTATCCTTGACCATATTTTGCAAAGCATTGATTGGTTACACCTCATAAACAATCCAACAAATGTGCTGGCTTTCTTTTCTAATACTCTCACCTCCGTGCAAGTCTCCCTCTCTCTTCCCCTGTTCCTGGAGGAGACTGAGAGGTCAAAAATGTCTCTGGTTTACTAATGATATTAAAACCCATGTGAAAAAGGATAAGGAGTGGTCAGTCTGGAAACAAAACCCAAATAATTCTCAATGTTTAATAAGTTTGGTGGAGGTTAGAATGCAAACTTGCATAGAAAAAAATTTGGCTAAACGCACACACTTAAATACTACTGCTACCAGTATCCGAAACAAATTTGAAAGGAAATAAAGGAATTAATAGGGAAAACACAAAACCCAAATACTCTCCTACAACTTTAAGAAAATACCAACAAGACTTTCCTACCAGAAGACTGCTAAAATTTAATTACTATAAGTATACAAAAAAATCACTAATTCTTTTCAACCTCTACCCCCATTTCAATAAAACCATCCAAAACTGTCAGCCAACACTATACCCAGTAGTTGAATATACAGGAACACTCCATTTTAGGGAGATCTTAGTAAAATAAGTCATCACAGTCCTGAAAAACCTTTAAAGTGTCTTTCTCCAAAGTAACCCAGTTGCATCACATCTTCCTAAAAAGAGCAAGCAACAGAAAAAAATTGCCAAGCCCTTAACCTACAAATGTAATTGTGCCTCTAGCCAAAAAATACTCCATCTCAATTCCCCTGCCTAAAAATAACCTCTTCCAAAACTTTCAAGGACTTTAGACCTATCCGCACTCTCTTCCAACTTGCAAAAATATTTGACAAAATTATGTACAAATAATAAAACATATTAATAGCTGTGGCTTATTATGAGACAAACCACATGGTTTTAGAAATGCCTTCAGTACTCCCACTACCTTACTCACTGCAACTGACTCCATTTTTGTACATAAATGATGGCATAAGGCATTCTGGTGGCATAAAGGGTCAAAGCCCTGACTAAAGCCCAGCTGACCCTAGGTTTAATTTATAGTTTGGGTGACTGACAGAGCAGCAGGGAAGGGATAGGTGTGCCCATCCTGAGTGGGAGGGAGCTCGTTGATGTGCTTCTTAAGGGAAGGCATGGTCCAAAGAGGGGGGAGTTGCCCTTGGGCACAATCAGTGAGTGTTGGGGAGGATTGGGGAAAGGGAATTGGGTAGGATATAAAAAAAAAAAAACAGATGGAAGCAGAGATGAGCTCTCCGGACACCTTTAGGATGCATGAGTGGCCCCAGCAATAGTGGAGTGAGTCGGGGGGGTGGGGTAGAAAAATGGCTAGTTTGACCCATTGGGAGAATGGGATGCCAAAGGCAGGACTAGTACAAATGACGTCCAAGGCACCCAAGAAGAAAAATAAAAGCAAAACATTAATGATGATCTGGTCACTGTTGAGATATTTGTAGGCATGACCAGGGCATTCAAAACTATTAACCACACTATTCTTATGAAACTAAACAGACAAAACTTTGGCCACAGTACTGTTAGGTGGTTCCAGAATTACAGAGTAGAACATTCCAAGTCCACACTAGCATTTTCTTATTATTGCTTAGCACCCTAAACACTGGAGTGCCAGAAAGTTCATTTGAGAGTCCCATTCTGTTTTCCTTGATTATTTTACAGATAATCTCTGTCTCTTCACGTCATACTGTATGCAGATGGCATCCTTCTATAAGCTGGTAGATGTCTCTCTGGTGTCCAGAATGAACTATAACAGTTTTTTTGTAAGCTGTGCAACTGGGCTGTTAGTAATCTCCTTCTAATTAACCACAAAAAGGCTAACCTTGCACTATTTGCAACCCCCTCAAAAAAATCTCTCTGGTTAACGTCACTGATGACCACAACATTGTTCCCTCATTTCTGAGTACAAATACCTAGGACTTAATCTTGATCCTTCACTAAGTTTTCCATATAATTTTGACCAGTGGTTCCCCAACCACCAGGCAGCAGAGCACTTGGCACCGGGCCGTCAGGTATGTGAATGCCTGTATGAGTGTGTTTATGTGTCTGTCTGCATGTGTGAGTGAATGTGTGCACTAAAGCAAAAGAGTGTGTGTGTGTGTGATCGTAAGAGTGAGAGCGATGTGTGAACGAATGCGTAAGTGGGTGTGTGGCATGTGGGTGTGACAGTGAGAGTGATGTATGAATGAATGTGTAAATGGGTGTGCGGTATGTGGGTGTGACAGTGAGAGCGATGTATGAATGAATACATAAGTGGGTGTGTGGCATGTGGGTGTGACAGAGCGATGTGTGAATGAATGCAGGTATGAATGAGGAAGTGACTGAGTGTGTGTTTGAGACAGTAAGAGTGATGTGTGAGTGAATGCAGGTATGAATGAGGGGGTGACTGTGTGTGAGAGTGATGTGTGTGAGTGAATGCGTGCATGAATGTAGAAGAGACTGTGTGTGTAGTATGGACGAAAGGTACACAAACCTCATTGCTGCTGCCAGCGATCACTTTCACTCTCTCTGTCACACACACACACACACACACACACACACACACACACACACACACACACACCATACCTCTCAACCTCTTAGTAGTGCAAAAAATCTGGATAAAGCCTAACAGAATGGGGGACAGATTTTAAGTATTGGCTCTTATAACCATAGAAAGTTGCTAGAATAACAGGGTTTGTCTTATCATGCATGCTTCTGAAGGATATAGCGTCTGAAATATAAATGTATATCATTATTTAATGACTTCAGTCATCAGATCATCACAGTGATTTTCACGAAAGTTATGAGGAACAGACCAAAACTCAGAGGGAAAAATGTGGACATTCTGCAAAAATCTGTACAGTTGAGAGGTATGAATACCTCTCAGCCTTTTACTTAGATCAAGAAATCTGGACAAAGCCAAAAATAATGGGGGGACAAAGGCCCAAAATAGGAACCCTTTTAAGTACTGCTCTTATGAACTTTAAAAGTTGATAGAAATACAGGTTTTGCTTTAGCATGAATTTTCTGAAGTATATGAAGTCTGAAACTCAACTCTGTCATTATTTTCTAACATCAACCTCGATGATTTGCCAGTAATTTGCCAAAAAAAAAATTTATGAGAAAAAAGACCAAAAATATGAGGCAAAAATCTGGACATTGTGAAAATCTGCACAGTTGAAAGTTATGCTGGACAGAGCAAACAGGGGCCGATTTTAAATATTGCTGTTATAAACAAAATCAGTAAGGTTGCCATTAGGTTTACTTACCTCTCAACCACAGTAGATCAATGTTATGTTAAGCAGAATGTACACTTTTTGGTAATTATTACCAACTGTCCTTTTATTGTACTTTGGAGCTTTTCTTCCCGGGTCTGGCCTCCTCATTAAACAAATGGCAAATAAATAAATATCTACTTTATTATGGGTGCCGCAAGATGGCCGGTCCATGGAAAA
This sequence comes from Protopterus annectens, assembly GCF_019279795.1. Taxonomy (NCBI): domain Eukaryota; kingdom Metazoa; phylum Chordata; order Ceratodontiformes; family Protopteridae; genus Protopterus; species Protopterus annectens. The sequence goes on from NC_056743.1 coordinate 1,019,331,567, forward strand.
TTGTCTTACATTGATACTGGTCCTTGGTACAAAAAAAGGTTTGAGACAACTGAGTTAGATAAAATGTAACTAACACAGTACTACCCCAACTTGATCACTGTTGCAGAGTTTCTCATTTACTTTCCCCTTCAGCCCACTTTTCTCTTGTCACTTTTCCTTTTTTTTCTGCCTAATATGATAACACAGAGCAAGAGGTCTGTTATCCCTTCCAAAGCGAAATTAACAGTTTGGATGGTTGGTTACTAATTCTTTCTGCACAGGGGAAACAGGTGCTGACATTGTGGTAACATGGGCAAAATTCTTGACTAGGCTTATAAGGGCCTCCGGGTCAGTAGTTTACTATTATCCTATGAACCTGTGACAATTCTTTCTCAAGATGTCTTGTCTATCTACAAAGATGTTAGAAAACCAAGTACCAGAAAATCATATGTAACCAAGCAGAAAAGGTTCTGTTTTTGGAGCAAGGCTAATAGCGTCATACAAGAATTTTGCAACAGGTTCTAGAATACTTATCCCTTCTATGCAACCAATGGCTGTCCTACTTGAGCATTAATGTCCATGCTTCTATTAGCTCTGCATGCTTGCCCATGTCCTCTCCAGGTTATGCTAATCCCTACATGAAACATTTCCTGAAGGGGGTGCTATACCACAAACCCACTGAGACTAGAACTAGCAACCTCCTGAGACATAAACTGTGCTGGAAAAGCTTTCTTTACCCACACCCCCCAAACTGACAGCTTTAGACCCTGTTAAAGTACTCTCATAGAAGACAGCTGTGCTACTAGCACTAACCTCAGCAATGTGCATCTCTGAGCTGCAAGCCTGATGTGCAAAGAAAAATTCCTAATTTTTTCATAAGGACAATGCTGAGTACCACCCACTCTTTCATTTCCAAGATGGAATCACTTTGAATCAGGCTATCCATCTCCATGTTATTCTCAAACCCTCAAAACAAGGGAGAATGAATACTCCAGGCTTTGGACATGCACAGACAACTAAGATCCTACCTCCACAAAACAACATTTTCAGACAGATCTGACAAGCTTATAGTAGACTTTGCAGAAGGTAAGCAAAGAAAACCAGTAGGTAAACCAACCTCCAAATATATTGTGAATTGCATGTCCTTTTGATACTCACAGTATGGTAAGCATTACAGCCCAATCCACTAGGGCAAAAACCACAACCACTGCTTTCTTGAATGGAGCTCCCAGTCAAACCATATTAGAGGGTTTATATCAGAACATCGAAGTATTAAAACTTTGAATGTTCTGATATTGAACGCTAAGAATAGCGAAGCTGCAGAACAGCAAATTCTTTCCTCGGGAAACAATTCGGTTGGCCGTTTCTGTGGCTTCACTATTCTTAGCGCTGTGGTGGAAAGTTACGGGTTGGGTTCAGGTAAGTGTGCGATTGTTTGTACATTAGGGTTAGGGGCGGGTTAAGTGAGTTAGGGTTAGGCGTGTGTACGATAGTGACAGACTTCAGGGTTAGGGGCGGTTTAAGTGAGTTAGGGTTAGGGCACGGGTTAGGTGAGGTGTACAATAGTGACAGACCTTAGGGTTAGGGTTTGGTTTAAGGTAAGTGGGTAGATAGTAGTGTATGTTTAGTTTAGTGTCGCGTTAGATATAAGAATTTGTGTATGTGGGTTTGCTGTTTGATGTGCTTGTGTTGTGTGTGTGTGTGTTTCGGAGCACCAAATTTTTTCCATGGGAAATAATTCGCTGTTCTGAATGTTCAATATTTTCATGTTTAGATGTTTTGGGGCCGATGAAATAGCGTTTGCTATTTTCATCTTTCGATAACATGATATAAACGCGTATTAGAAGCAGACACCTAGTCATCTGTACACAGCTTCACCAAGTACTACAATCCTAGGGCCATTTCTAAGGCTACAGCAGGTTTGCCACTGCCATCCTGCCCAACTTACTATCTCAGGACAGAAGTTCTTTCCATCTTCCCCAATAAGAAGTTTGGGAGTCTTCCCAAGACTTTACTACTGCAGCATTGACAACAATGAACATAGTGTAGTTCTGCAGGTTACTAGTTGTAAATGTTCAAGTAGATCAGCGTTGCAGTACCCTTTCCCTCGGTCCTTGACCTCTCTTGTTTTTTCTTTCCCTTAGGGATGGGTTCTCCTCTTCCACTCGTCATCCCACTCCCATTCCTCCCCTACTGTTTTAATCCAGAGTTCTGACTGCCATTAGGACTAGTTGAGCAGGTCATGTTTTACCTAAGGACCATCAGACCCAAAGGAACTTGGACAAAAAAGTCCTGAATATGGCACTGGCTGATGTACACCTATACCATAGCCATCCTGATATTAGATGGTTAAGGACAGTCAAGGACATCTGTTAGTTGTGGGATGGACTGTGGGCTTCTGCATGGCAGAAAGTCCCAGTGCTCAGTACTGCAACACTTTTATCTACTTGACAATCTAGAGTTATGGCAAGCCATTTACACAACTGTATTTCTTTGTCTGTCTTTCAACTGTCAATGCCGTTTTGAAGTACAGCACCGGTATGGTGGTTTTGATTTTTCTCCTAGATCTCATTAAAAAAATTTGGCAGAGTCACAATTGGGTGCCATGTTTTGAGGTGCCTGTCGTAAACTCTTGGTGCAGGCTGTGAAAGAATGTCCTCTTCTGCTGGACTTACCTGCTCTTTTATTTAGGAGCCTTTAGTTCCATCCAGGAAATTTTGGTAGTGAGCAAAAAAACCCAGACTGGGCAAGCTTCCCATGTTGAACTATTGGAAAAATGTATCTTCCTCCCCACCCTTAGATATCAGCTCCAGCCATATTTGATTACAGCTTTTTTTTTTTTTTTTTGGGGGGGTGCTGTGTTTGTTGATTGGCAAAAGGCTTATACACCAAAGCGTGTTCATCATTCACAATGCCTGAGGGGGATTTGTGTTCTGTGCTTGCACAAAGCCACAGTGTCAGCTTTCTGGAACTCAGAATCCCCTCCTCTGACCCTTTGTGATAGGGGATTGGCTAAGCTGCTCTCATCAGTAGAAGCCTAACTCCTGTCACAGAAAGTTATTTATTCAGTCTTTTACTACCATCTGTAGAACTTGCAGTGTTACATCTCCTCAGCAGCCTGCATTGGTGGATTCTAGATTCCTGACTCCAGTAAGATCCCTTTGTGAACTTCACTTCCTCTCAATTATTATATGCTTTTGATTTCTTTCTGATCTTTTAAAATATATATTTCTATGCATTGAGTTTTTGTGTCAGTATTCTTGCTGTTTACTGCTGCTGTTGATTTCCTTTCAGAATTCTAACTTACTATTGTGTTTGTTTGCTTAATACCGCAGTTTTGGGGCTTTTCTAAAGTGTTCTATGACTTGAACTGGAAACCTGAATCTATGTTGTCAGTTGAACCCTATGCCTGTAGTTTCTGTTGTTTATCTGCTTCACTTTGAAGTTCTAACAGGAAAAATTGTATTTTCTCACCTTTTTCTTCATTTTTATGCTATTTACTACTTTAGCATTGCTATAGCTGTTTTTATTATTAAATCACAATTTTACCACAAATAATTTTATTTGCGTTTGTCAATATTTGTTTTTCATTTCTGACAAGGGAGTCTCTAAGCAAGTGCTTATTTATACTGCTTTAAAAAGTTTGTTTGACTTGCGGGCATTTGCTTTTCTGTCAGTACTTGGACAAGTGAATTTTATTGTACTGTGACTGTGAATGCTGTTTACTACAGTGTGCAGATTGTACAACAAGGCTTAACACAGTTTAAACATTTCTGCAATACTTTATGCAGTTTAGCCCTATTTGCTGTTTGGGAACATTTGTTTGCAATTTATATTATTTCTGCTCTTAGCAAGCCCTTAGTGTCAGTATATTATTCTGACTGTTGTTTTTTTTCCCCTGACTTGAAAGAGCCTTATATGGCTACCCCCCCCCCAATCAAATCCATTTGCCCCTAGAATGGAAAACTCAACAAAAACAGTGCCTTAACCCATAGTTTGTGAATCTCTTCTTGCCTTAAGCCAGCCTGCACTCCACTTACCTTTTTCCCCATCACCCTCTGGTGTGAGCCAACATTCCTTTATGGTACAGAGGTCAGGCATATCCTTGCAGTACTTGGTTCAGGTATGGGAAAACCAAACCCTTTAGCTGCAGAAGAGGTCCAGAATAAGATACCCCTTGCCAGACATAATACTGTGACCCCAAATATTTTGTCCTGTAGTGTAGTTCATAGGAAGAGGAAACAGAAACGTCACCACAGGACAGGCAATCAAGTTATATCCATGTGTAGGGCTATGTTTTCCTTAGCTAGGAGTGATTTTACAGTCAGTTAATCTTGAAGGCTATGCTCCTATTCAGAATGACTATGGGCTATATTCTCTAAAGATCACTCTAGTGCCAAAGATTATGATAGGGACTCTTATGCAGACAATAGAGAATATCGAGTCTGTCCAGTCTGATTCCTCAGAAGAAGGGCAGGTTTAAAAACAAAAGCAGATGTTCACCTTTCCACAGATGCTAGCTAGATTTTAGAGATGTATTTGACTGGAAGCAGTCTGGAGCTATGCCAGAGATGGGCAGAGTTTATGATCTTACTGTGGATAAGTTTCCAAATGTTTTATCTGTTTCTTCTGTTTTACTGGCTTTAGAAAATGTCTGTAAAACTCCATGTAAAATCTCTTTAGCTATTGAACCAGTTCCATAAAAGGCTATGAGGAACTGCAAGGTGCACTCTGATCTTGCAGCTGTCTTTGTTCCTTTGTCAATTGACCCAGCTGTGGTTTCTGCAGCTGCCAAGTCTTAACAAGAGAGCCTTGGTTTGTTCCAACCCTACTGTGCTGGATAAAATTGGCAAGTGGTTAGAATCTCGGGTGAAAAAGTTGGCTCAGTATAGTAATTTAGTCTTTAGAATTTTAAAGTATCAGGGCTTCATGTGGAAATCTATTTTGCAAAGGACCTAGCAGTTTAGATGTCTTTGCTGTATCTTTGTTTGTTGAACAGAAGTGGATATGCTCACACAGCATCAGGGGCCACTGATGCAGCCCAACTTAGAGCAGTTGCTACTGACAACCTGGATGATTCTGTCTTGATAACCATTTAGGCACTTGTTCCATGATGATATGCAGCAGGTATTGAAGGAGGCTTATTGTTTACAAGTGGAAGACGTTTTCTAGGTGGTATCAGAGGACAAGGTATGGTATCTGCCCCTCTGGTTTTAAAATATTTCTGTGAGCTACTCAACAATGGCTTATCATATGCATCTTACAGCCATCTCAGCCTTTCTGCCTATGGATTTCTCATCTCTTTTTGTGAAACGAGTGTTGCACTTGAGACACCAATGAAAACAAACTCCTCCTCCTTGGGACCTCAACTTTGTTCTTGAAAAATTGACCTAGTCTCCTTTTGAACCCACCTTTCAGGATGATTTGAAGCTTATCACTTGGAAAACTGTTTTTGTTTGTTGCAATGCTATCTGCATGGTGAGTCTGAGCTGCAAGCTGTCGTGGTCAACCAAACTGATTTAATTTTCCACAAGGACCGGGTTGTTTTTTGCACTAATCTTTCATACCAAAAGTTGTTTCTGAATTTACCCTGAATTTAAGCGATCGCTCTGCCAGTTTTCTTTCTGGAACCTAAAAACAAAAGAAAATTCAGCATACCGTGGATGTGCTTGGGCACTACCTTGAAAGAATTAATCCCTAAAGCTGGACAGCTGTTTATTTTCTATTCTGGGGTTAAGAAGAGTCTGTCCATCTCTATGCAAATGATTGCTCATTGGTTGTCCTCTGCTCTTATTTTTTTGTTATTCCTACCATGGTAAATCTATTCCATTGAAGGTTAAGGCACATTTCTACTGAGTCTTATCCTGTTCAGTGGCGTATTAGAAAGCAATGGACTCTAGTAGCATTCTAGAGTCAGAAAACTGTTCCTCTGTTTATACATTTACAAAGCATTGCAAACTGAATTCTTAAGTTCCAATGTGTACTTGCAAGGACCATTCTATGGGGGATCCTGGATCCTAATTTTTCCTCCTCCCAGATAGGGTAAGCTTTGGGAATTACCTATATGCCACTGAGGCAGTGTGAATGGTGTGCATAGTACAGCTGCACAAGTCCTACTTACCTGTAACGGTAGATGTTCGGATTTCACACTATCTCAGTGGAACACCCACCCACCATCACTCTTATTTTGCATATAATTCAGTGGTATCCAACCTTGTTGTGTTGTATTTTGGTTTTGGTTATTTGTGTTGATGTTTTGAACCTGCAAATTTGTTGGTTTCAGACAGTTATTGCTTCTGATACCTTCTTGGTTCTTCCTACTTGGCACCAAAATCCTGAATAACTGACTTTGTGACATGGATCGGGCATCCTCTGATGGGAGTGGATTAGCCATTTCCCTCTCACAGAGGAGGGGATTCTGAGTTCTGGAAATCTGCCAGTCTAATTTTGTGCAGGCACAAAGTCCATGCGTCACTAATGCAGTGTGAAATTCAAACACCATCTTTTACAGGTAAGTCGAACTTGTGCAACTCTACCCCCACCCCACACACACCATATTTCAGGTATCATGCTTCCTACCACAATAAGAATGGAGTCTTCTCGGGCAAGTTTGGACTCTGATGTATGTAATAAGGAGAAAAGGACTTTTTTTTTCATGGCCTGCTTTGTTCCCAACCCCTGTTACAATAGAGATGAGGAGGGAACCCTTATTTTTAAACTGCCTCTTGGGATGTTTCTTTCATAAAATCTTAAATTTATCGAGGGAAAATTTTAAATTGCCACCGCTCCAAAATGATAGATTATCACATTTTCATAAAAGGTGCCTGGAGCTGCTAAGGATTGAGAAGGGTATATGCAATCACTGCTATTTTTGGACTGTTAAATATACTTTTGATAGTGCCTCCTTAGTACTGTACTCTGTGCCACCAGCCCCAAGAAAATTGGACAAATTTTATACAGTGAAGGAAAAATTAAAATACCTCTGCAATTTTCTTAGTAGACCCAGTGGATGGGTCTTATTGACCTGTTGTAAGCCTGTCAAAGTTAAACAGAATCCTGGTCATAAAAAAGTTTTTGCTGTTGATACTGTAGCCCTCCTCTTCCTCCTACTGCCCAAAGCCCTTTTAATCACACTGGAACTTAACATTTCTAGTTCACTTCCTAGTCTTTGGGTTCAACACTGATCCCTGATTTGTTAGTCATTACCTCCAGTTTCTGCTTGCATCAAACTCAGTGTTGGATATGTTTTAATTCTTGAGGCTACTCGTTTTCAAATGACCGATGTAGGTTGTCTGACAGATATGGTGAAAATGTTTATGCTTCATGTATCCTAGGCATAAGAATCATTAACTTCTACACTGCATGCTGCAATGCCAGGGTAATATCTTAAAGCAAATGGCAAACCTGGTTGACAGCATGCTATATGCAATCCTAAAACAGAGATGGTTGAAACTAGTTCCAACTGCAACAGAAGTAGGAACATGTGCTATTAACAGTGTTGTAGATGTCTGCTGTACGGCAGCTGCCTCTGTGGTTACTGTTACAGGACTTTTGTGTTTCTTCTGTCCTATGAAGTTTTAAAATAAATCAAAGAAAATGGAAACAGTGCAAATGGTAAATCAGCTTTTCCTTTCATTAATCCCAAAGTATAGCAGGGCATTTTCTGCCAAACAGTGGCCCTTTTGCTGAAAATGTTTACATTCAGAGCTGCTTAGACAAGGAAAAAAACAGAGAGTTCTCTGGAGAGACGACAGAGGTAGAGATTATGGTTATCCAAGCAAGAGACTGGTTCTTAATTGTCTGTCACCCCTCTTTCCCCTTGCTGATCAACCAGCAGTCCTGTCTTCCGCCTTCCCACATTCTAGAAGCACAAGTACCCCTGTTCAGGGACTAGCTGTTTCAACATAGCTGTACTTCTTTGGATGACATAGCTGATTTCTTGAGAATAAAAGGTCAAGTTCAGAACTTTCTGCTTTTGTGGGGAATGTATGATGATCTTCGTGTTTCACTGTTGCATCATCACCTGTGGGTTATCCCTGCTTTGGTAGCCCTCGGCTGGCCCGAATACTAGAGTCAATGTTTTTCTGCGTCAGCTGCTGTTGCTTGTGGACTGACGTCAGGTCGTCAGTGCTATAAAGCAAGGCAGCTGACACCATTACATCAGTCTTTCTTGCTGTAGAGCCTGTAGCAGAAGCAGTTAGCAAGTGTGCCATTCGGTCGCTACCCGAGCTCAAATTACACCTGAAAACGTCTAAAGCTAAGTACCCCATTGGGGATCCTTTTTTCTTGCACTAACAATGTCCAAAAAAGTTAACTGTCTCGCCTGTGGAAAGCAGATCCCACACAGAGATGTCCATTCATACTGCGTCACTTATTTAGGCTCAGACCACGACGTCCCCCATTGCCAGTACTGTGCCCTCTTTAATGCGAGAACCATTCATAGTAGAGCTCTTATTGTACACAGGTATTTTTGTCCTCCGTCTTTACAAATGGTGTCCATCGGCCAACAATCTGTAGACATTCTGAAAAAATGTAGGGACAAAGATAGAGACAAACCACACAAGGCTAAGCCTTCTGGCGACTCTACTGCTAAGCAGGTCGTCAGTTCTCCGGAATTCAGTGAGGTGCTTTCTCAGCCCCTGATGCCTGATTACGATATCTACACAGGCCTCTACCGAGACCCTTTCTGAGTATGCTGCAGGAATCGTCTTCATTTTCCGAGCATTTGGTGTCTCTGCCTTGGTTGGATCCAGAGCCGCAACGCGGGCACCAGCTTCTGAGGAGGCCTTTCGCACTACCAATTCTAGACAAAAAAAGACGTCTTCTCATCCAACTACAGTTTCTCTCAGATGGATGGATACTCTTAGGCCTAGAAGCCAGGCCACTCCTAGAAAATCTGCCTCTAGCCACCATCTTACTCCTGCTCCACCACCCCAAGCCCAAATGCTTAAGATGGCGGAGGATCTTATCTCCATTATCAGGGGCAGTCAGGCCACAACTTCTAAAAGGAAAAGGCACCCTTCTCCTGAACTAATGACAGAGCAGGATTCTGAGGCATCTAATTATTCAGTTTTTGAAGTGGAACAACACCTCTGACTGCTTATGAGGATTCAGATGCAGAGGAATCCATTCCTTCTGCCTCCCCACCAGAAGACTTTCCCTTTGGAGAAACCCTTCACACCCTCAGGAAACATTTCCACTGGGAATCTCACGACTTCCTTCAGTCTAAGAAAAGGCTAAGAGAGTTTCTAGACCTGCCCCAGCACAGACCCCTAGCCATCACCCCTATCTTAGAAGTGGTGGATGATGTTTTCCATGAATCTAGCTTAGCCCCTGATGCCCTCCCACCTGTTCCCAGTAAACATGGCAGGTATTGCAGAGTACCGGATTCTCACAAATACCTGTACAGAAATCCTGCTGCAGACCCGGAGGTCATTACACAGGGACCTAAAGGATCTAGGGCTAGTTCTGCAAAGAATCATACTCCTCCTGACAAGGATGCCAGAGCTCTGGACAAATGGGGTAAACAAGTTTACACCTCTGCAACCTTAGCTGTCAGAGCACTCAACTGTCAGTTTCATATGTTAAAATATCAACACACTTTTGAACTATTAAAGCTAAAGATTTCTACCTTTCCTGACTGTGCCAATTCTAAAGAGTTAGCAGATTTACTGCATTCTGCTTGTCAAGTGGCCAAACACTCATTGCACTGTGGATATGACATACTAGAAGCCTCAAATAGGGCAGCAGTGTCTGGATCTGTCATCAGGAGACATGCATAGTTGAAGGAACAACCTCTCCTTGATCATGTCAAGTCTAAATTAATTGATGCATCCTTGGATAAGGACCGCTTTTTTGGAGAAAAAGCAGAAGAGGTGCTTAAAAAGATGGAAGACAAAGCAAAACTAATGCAAACAGCAAAATATTTATTTCAGTTTCAACCTCCTGGATTCAGCAGGAATTTTCCATCTAAGCACTGGTCCTTTCCTGCACCTAGCAGACAGGGGCAAGGTAAGCCCTGCAGGGACAGACCTCCTAGGCCCCTATCCCAGGGATGGCAGAGAACCAAACAGTGGACCACTTCCACCCCAAAGGCAGGGAGTTCTAAGCCATCCCTCTATGGCAAGAACTCTGTGACTCCCACTCCCCCTCCTTTCACCCATCAGAAGGTAGGAGGAAGGCTCTTCCTCTGCAAAGAAAATTGGCTGTCTGTAACAAAGGACCAATGGGTTTTAAAAGATCATTTTTCAGGGATACAAATTCACTCTCAGTGAACTCCCAATTCCCAGAGGGTACCCAGACATACCTTCAAATCAGTAGGCAGAGGCATTAAAACAAGTCCAAACTCTCATTTCCCAGGATGCAGTAAAACCTGTTCCTGCAGATCAAACAGGCAAAGGCTTTTACTCCAGAGTATTTCTTGTTCCCAGAAAGGAGGGCACTCTGGTCATCCCCAAATTCAAAATGCTAACTTTGCAGCAGCTGCTGCCTATGCTGACAAAAAATGCCTGGTTAGTGACCCTAGACCTAAAAGATGCCTACCTCCACATCCTCATAATGGAATCCTGCAGGAAATTCCTGCGCTTCAGAGCAGGCTCACAACACTTTCAGTTCTCTGCGCTTCCCTTTGGCTTATCTACTGCTCCCAGGGTATTCGCCAAATGCTTAGCCCCGGCAATAGTATTTTGCAGACAGGGAAATATACAGATTTACCCTTATCTGGACGAATGCCTCATTCAGGCAGAGTGCAAAAAACAGCTGCTCCATGAAGTCCTCTCTGTCAAAACCCACCTAACTTCCTTAGGGTTCACCATCAATGAGAAGAAATCAAAGCAAACACCATCCAGGAGGATCATTATCTTGGGAACACTGCTGAACACAGCATCCCAAATGGCCTTCCTATCCCCAGAAAAACAGAGGTTCCTGCCTCTCTACTTTACCCAGCTGGCATCCAAAAGTCACCTCACAGCGAGAAAGTTCCTGCAAGCCTTGGGGTACATGGCATCTTGCATCCTTCTAATTCCTCTGGCCAGGCTTCACATGAGAAAGCTTCAGTGGTATCTAAAGAACCTTTGGTGTCAAAACTCACAGCCTCTAGAGACCTCTCTCCCTCTGATCCCCTGTATAAGGGCTGAGTTTCTCTGGTGGGCAGGGGCCTGTGCCAAAAACAAGGGTCTTCCCTTCATCCTCCACCCTACCGGACAGACCATCACCACCGATGCGTCAAGGCATTGCTTTCGTCACTCACCTAGCAGACAAGTGCACCCAAGGTCTTTGGGATGCCCAGCACCTTCCCTTGCATATCAACCAGAAGGAAATGATGGCAATACAAAGGGCTCTGACATCCTTCCAACTCCATCTCAGGCCAGGGGTCCTCCTTATCAAAACAGGCAACACCAGAGTAATGTGGTACATCAGCAAACAGGAAGGGACCCAGTCTTACCCTCTGTGCAGGCTAGCCATGAACCTCTGGCTGACAGCCTCCTCCATGGGATTACACCTAATAGCCCAATACCTACCAGGGATCAACAGCACCCTGGCAGACCACTTAAGCAGAAACTTACTGGACCCCCATGAATGGCAGCTCCACAGAAAGATCTTTTTGCAAGTCACTCAGGAGTGGGGAAATCCAGAGATGGATCTCTTTGCTTCGCACCTCAACCACCAGGTAAAAAAAAATTCTGTACCAGGGAGTATCACCACCTAGTGTGGAAGGTGGATGCCTTGACCATCCACTGGAACTCCCTCTTTGTGTATGCATTCCCTCCTCTGCCTCCTATCCCCAAGGTACTGATCAAGATAGGGGAGGAGAGACCAAAGGCCATCCTCATTGCTCCAGATTGGCCCAGACAGCATTGGTACCCCTTGCTGCGCAGTCTGACATCACAGCCTCAAAGGCAGGCTTCCACTGATGTCAGACCTCTTGACTCCAGTTGGGGGGGGGGGGGGATGCTGCACTTAGACTTGCAGACTCTCAAAACTGTCAGCATGGCTAATACTTAAAGGGCAAGCAAGGGGCACCTGTTAAGCAAATAGGTCCTAGACATTATCACAGAGGCCGGAAGGCCCAGCACCACAAAATCTTACTCAGGGAACTGAAAAGATTCTGCTGCTGGAGCCAGTTCCTCACAACCTTCTTGTCCCTCTTATTGTGGACTTTCTAGCGGAGTTGTTCAATAGTGGCCTCTCCTTCTCCTCTATTGAAATCTACACCTCAACCATTTCAGCTCATTTCGATACAGACCAGCCCCTGTTCTCACATCTTTTGATTAAACAATTCCTCAGAGGGGCTTCTAATATCAGACTTCCCAGAAGGCCACCCACGCCAGCCTGGGACCTGAATTATGTTTTGGAAAAAAATAACCTTACCACCCTTCGAACCGGCTGCTTCAACAGAACTGAAATGCCTCTTCTGGAAGACTGCTTTCCTACTAGCTATCACCTCAGCCAGAAGAGTTTCAGAACTTTAAGCACTGATGGCCGTTGAGCCCTTCATCATTTTCCATGCAGACAGGGTCTCCCTGAGGACTTAACCCCTCCTTATGCCCAACTCTGAACTTGCCATACCTTGGAGAAAACAGAATATTCTGAGAAATGTCAGTCTCCGACTTGGTACATGAAGCCCAGATTTTCGGTCACTTTGTCACTACTTTTTGGGACTCTGCAATCTGAGTCCTGATATTCTAAATGGTTAACAAAATAACCACAAAAGTACAGGAGAATAGCAAATGTTGAACATCACTGTTCTCATTTAAACGTTTTTGCACAAGGGGGTGCTTCCTTGCATCCCTGAATGTGAAGGACCAGTGTCAACTTCCCTTAAACTTAAATATACCAACTCAGAGATCACCATATATTCTGATAAATGTCAGTCTTTTACCTTATATATGTAAGTATGCATTTTTGCTCTTTTGGAAAGTCTGTTACTACCCTTCTGGTAGCTATTAACTCTGCAAGAAAAATGTCTGAGTTATAGCCATGCTGGGCAGAAGAACTCTGCATATATTTATTAAAGGGACAATCCCAGGGATTTTTTGTTTTGATTCAGCCTTTGTTTACATTTCAGGTCTGCCTTTCTGAGCATGCTCACCTTTGGCTGAGAGGGGTGGGGGAGGATTGCCTGCAGGAAGTGTCGTAGGTGTTAGCCAAATTCCATCTCCAATTGCAGATGTCCTTCAAGGATGCATCTGCAGTCATAACATATGAGTTGTCCTGCCTCAGGCAGCCCTTCGGTCGGCCGGATTCCAAAGTCTGGGTCTGGCCTCGGCTGATGTCGCACTTTCCCCGACGTCAGAGCGTCTGGGGTACAAAAGCATCAGCCGACGCCATTTTCTCCAGTCTTTCTTGCCGCGCGGTGCCCGAAGCAGAAGCTGTTCGCAAGTGCCGGTCGGTCAGATCCAGAGATTTCAGCTACCGAAGACTTCGAAAAAAGCTAAGTACCCCATTGGGGATTCTTTCTTGCCTCAGCTGATGTCAGACAAAGTAAATAATTGTTTAACTTGTGGGAAACAAATACCTCATAAGGATTTCCATTCTTACTGCCTTCCTTGCTTAGGCCCAGACCACGACGTATCAGCCTGTTTAGCCTGTGCCTCCTTCAACCGACGAACTCTTAGACGTCGGTCGGAGTTTGCAGAGGAATTTTTTGGAGCTGCTTTTGCTTATAAAATGCCGTCGGAGACTCGACCGCATATGGTCAAAACGCAGGAAAAGGACCGACACTCGCGGCCCGCGGTTTCGGCTGAAACCACGGCTAGGCCTACCGCGAGTGTCTCGGTTTCGGCCGAAACCGAGTCCACGGTGATTCCTTCTTCCGAAACCATACTTCCGACCACCGAGGCCCGAGAGGCCCCGGCTGAGTCGGCTTCAGAACTCCCTACCGAAGCTAGTGTTCAGGAATTGTCCGACACCATACATTTGGACATTTCTACCCCTGCACGTGGGGCAGCTAGGCCCCCAGCTTCTATGTCTATTAAGGCCTTTTCCAGGGCTAAAGCTGCCAAACTAATGAAAGCTTTGCCTGCCAAATCTACATCCCAGAGGCCTTCCTCTACTTCACAGATCCTCAGCCTTGCTGAGGACCTTATCTCCTTAATTAGGGGTTCACAACCTCACCCAGACAGGGCCTCTCAACCTCCTCCAGACAAAAGGCCCAGGACTGACCCCCTCTGAACCTCACTCCTCAGATTACTCCACAGATGGATCTGACTTGTCAGACCACCAGGAAGGGGCTTACTCGCCTTATGAGGATTCAGATGCAGAGGAATCTATCCCTTCGGCCTCCCCACCTGAAGAATTTGCCTTTGGGGAGACTTTACACTCCATGAGAGAGCACTTTCAATGGCAAGGTCAGGATTTCTCTGATTCTAGAAAAAGATTAAGGACCTTTTTGCATTTGCCTCAGCATAGGCCCTTAGCTATACCTCCTGTTCTAAATGTAATTGATGATGTGTACAATACAGCCCCTGATTCTCTTCCTCCGGCCCCTGCCAAACCTGACAGATATTATAGGGTCCCGGATTCTCATTTCCATCTGTATAAAGCCCATGCTGCAGACCCAGAAACTATTTCTCAGGGCCCTAAAGGGGTTGCAGCCACTACTGCCAAAAATCCCCTACCCTCTGAAAGAGAGTCTAGAGCTTTAGAGAGATGGGGAAAAAAGGTGTATACATCTGCAACTCTTTCTGCCAGGGCATTAAACTGTCAATTCCATATGATACAGTACCAAGAGTTTTTGTTAGATCAACTGAATAAGAAACTTTCTTCTCCTGAACCCTTAGACCGTAAATCCCTTCAGGATTTGGTACATAACTCACAACAGGTTAGTAATCATTTTTTAAAATGTGGCTATGATGCACTGGAGGCTTCATTTAGATCAGCTATGACTGGGGCAGTTATTCGTAGGCATGCCTGGCTGAAGGAGCAATCTTTGCCAGACCATGTCAAAGCTAAACTCCTCGATGCTCCAATGGAGAAACAAAATTTATTTGGCTCCCCTGCACAGAAGATTCTAAAAAAGGTTGAAGAAAAAGCAAAATCTGTGCAAACAGTTAAAGATTTCCTGCAAGTTCAACCACCGAGGTTCAGCAGAAACTGGCCTACAAAGAATTGGTCCTTTCCAGACTCTACCAGAGCCCAGAGAGGCAGGAACAGGTGCCCTAGAGGCAGAGGTCAATCGAAGGGCTCCTACAGAGGCCGTCAGTGGCAGCCTGCCAACCAGAGGAGTAGTGCAACAGCTACATCTACAACCACTACTACAGGACAGACCCAATGACTTGACTCTGATTCCACCTACCAGGGATCAATTGGAAGCACCCTTGGGCGGAAAGCTGGCTTTATTCTCAAAAAACTGGCATTGCTTTACAAAGGATACATGGACATTGCAAATAATAGACAAAGGATACAGGTTTCACTTCCACACTTTGCCAAAAAGAAGCGGAATGCCAAACCTGCCACCAAATCAGAAGGCAGAGGCTTTAAGACAAATCAGCAATTTACTTCAGATGAAAGCTATAGAAAAGGTACCATGTTCAGAACAAGGCCAAGGATTTTACTCCAGACTATTCCTTGTACCAAGTAAAGAAAACCAATGGAGGCCTATTCTCGACCTGTCCGCACTGAACACTTATCTCATTGTGCTAAAATTCAAAATGCTGTCCCTACAGCAACTTCTTCCCATGTTGGGCAAGGAGTCTTGGCTGGTGACTCTAGATCTTAAGGAGGCATACCTGCACGTCCCTATCCGACCAAATTGCAGAAGACACCTCAGATTTCTTGCAGGATCAGAGCATTATCAATTCTCAGCATTGCCCTTTGGCTTATCTACTGCGCCCAGAGTATTCACGAAATGCCTGGCATCAGTAATTGCACATTGCAGACTTCAGGGAATTCAAATGTATCCATACCTGGACGACTGCCTAATACAAGCGGACAACAAGAAAAAACTGTTAAAGGACTTGGCCTATGCCATACACCTGCTACAGACCTTGGGATACACAGTCAACATCAAAAAGTCAAGACTAGTACCATCCCAAAGGATAACCTTTTTGGGTGCAGATCTGGTCACAATCACCCAGATGGCTTTTCTCACAGAAGAAAAACAAAAACAACTTATAGATTACTTCATGATTCTGACAAGACAAACTCAGCTTACTGCAAGGAAAGTCCTGCAGGCCCTGGGTTACATGGCATCCTGCATAATTTTAATCCCACATGCCAGGCTGCATATGAGGAAATTACAATGGTACCTAAGGAGTGTATGGTCTCAACACAGTCACAGTTTAGAAACCATGATACCAATCATTCCATGCCTTCAAAAGGAATTCCTGTGATGGGCTCAGGCCTGCCAGTCCAACAAAGGGTTGCCTTTCAACAAACCAAAAACAAGGCAGACCATCACCACGGACGCCTCAGACCGAGGATGGGGAGCACACATGGAGGACAAATGTATCCAAGGCCTATGGCCTCAAGGGCAGCTAAGCATGCACATAAACCAAAAGGAAATGCTGGCAGTGAGGCATGCAATCGAGGCATTCAGACCCTTCCTCCAACAAGGACATCTGTTAATAAGGACAGACAACACCACGGTCATGTGGTACATAAACAAACAGGGAGGCACACATTCCTACCCTCTATGCCGGATGGCTATGAATCTGTGGAATCTATGCCTGAATCTCAATATCCAGCTGCAGGCCCAATTCGTACCAGGAAAAGAAAATGCACTAGCAGACAGCTTAAGCAGAACTACCATGGATGCACACGAATGGATGCTGCATCCAGACATCTTCAAACTCATAACAAAGACATGGGGAATGCCGGAGATGGATCTGCTCGCCTCCCCACTCAACCACCAACTGAAGACATTCTGCTCAAGGACATACCACCCACAAGCTTGGAGGGTGGACTCTCTCTCTCTTTCAGCTGGAATGCCCTAACAGTATATGCCTTCCCACCTCTCCCATTGATGTACAAGGTTCTGCTGAAGATCAGGGAGGAACAGCCAAAAGTGATACTAATAGCTCCGGACTGGCCAAGACCACACTGGTACCCACTATTGAGAAGCATGTCTCAGGCAAATTCATGGCCTCTTCTTCTAACGCAGAACAATTTCAAGACCCTGCATCCCAACTTGCAAACATTGCAGCTAACTGCCTGGAAAATTCCTTAAATTCCAACCAAACTGTTTTATCTCAGAGGGTGAAGGACATTATCCTGGAGGCTCGCAGGCCTTCCACAAGGAAGACATACTCAGCTAAATGGAAGAGATTTCTCATTTGGAGCACATCAAAGGGCACAGATGTCACAGTGGCAAACCTAGCACACATCCTAGAATACTTAGCAGAATTGTTCCACAATGGCCTGTCTTATTCTTCCATTAAGATTCATGCTTCAGCAATTTCAGCAGAATACAATATGGATCCACCCATCTTCTCACACCCTCTTCTCAGACAATTTCTGAGAGGGATCAAGAATGTTAAACCTCCAAGAAGACCCCCTCTACCTGCATGGGATCTCAATTTTGTGCTGGAAAAACTGACACTACCTCCTTTTGAACCAGCAGCATCAGCAGATCTACAGTTTCTATCTTGGAAAACTGCATTCCTTCTGGCAATCACTTCAGCAAGAAGAGTATCTGAGTTACAAGCGTTAATGGCAGTGCAGCCTTTTCTTATTTTTCACCAGGATAGAGTGTCACTAAGAACCAATCCTACTTTCATGCCAAAGGTGGTATCTAGGGTATCCTTGAACCAAGCTATTCACTTGCCTACTTTCTTCCCTAACCCACAGAATAAAGGGGAAAAACTTTTGCACACCCTGGATATACACAGACAACTATGCTACTATTTGGACAGAACAAAAACTAGCAGAAAAACTGACCAACTTTTTGTAGCATATGCAACTGGGGTGCAAGGAAGAGCAATTTCCAAACAGACAATTTCAAAATGGATAGGAAATTGCATTCGCTTTTGCTACTCCTTTCATGGAAAGACAGTTCCTGAAAATATCAGGCCTCACTCCACAAGGGCCACAGCCACCACTACAGCTTTCCTACGAGGGGTGGCTACCAAGGACATTTTAGAAGCTGCTGCTTGGAGCTCCGTGCATACATTTGCCAAGCATTACAATCTACCTTTATGCTCTAGATCCAGAGCAGGGTTTGCAACTGCAGTGCTGCAGGGGATCTTAACTACACCATCCTTCTCTTAGTACCTCCTCCCCCAGATTGGCTATGGTATTCTACCCATATGTTATGACTGCAGATGCATCCTTGAAGGACATAGTACAGTTTTGTACCTACCATAAATGTAGATGTCCGATAGGTATGCATCTGCAGTCAGGATTACCTCCTCCTTCCCCTCTGTGGTACTCCTAGGGTGCTTACCCCTCTTTCAGCTAGCTGGGGGAATCTATTATGGTGTATTTGTTTGTTTATACATGTATATAATTTGCAAATGTTTGGAACTTTTCAGCATTTATCCAAATTTAGCCTTCCTAGAGGGCACCTGGCATCTGGGGCAAGAAAAACTGAAGAAAATGGCGTCGGCTGATGCTTTTATACCCCAGACGCTCTGACGTCGGGGAAAGTGCGACATCAGCCGAGGCCAGACCCAGACTTTGGAATCCGGCCAACCGAAGGGCTGCCTGAGGCAGGACAACCCATATGTTATGACTGCAGATGCATACCTATCGGACATCTACATTTATGGTAGGTACAAAACTGTACTTTGTACTGACAACAGCCCTCCCTGTGAGCCATTCATTAATTTAATCTGCGCATTTTATCCATTGAGGAAAAATAGCCCTTCAAGCAATTCATGACCTGACTGCTGCTGCTACTCTAGACAGCAAAACAGTAATACAATGATTTTAAAGGGGCATTATTTTGTTTCTAAAATCAGTTGCTTACTATTGTACTTTGTTTACCTTTTAGTGCAGTGTAAGTCACATGTTGACACAGAGGCAGGATTTTCAGAGAAGCTTTTAGCATAGATAGATTGTTAGATTCCACAAACGTCAGTATGGTATTGTTATTGTAGGAACTGATAAAAGTTTACAGTTTGTTCTTTTGTATGTTCCTTCTCACACCCATAGGCTATTAGCTGAATAACTGGTTTAGCCTCAGCCAGAGACACTATCTAGTCACACACACAGCTGCAGCCTTTGCAGCAGTGAAATTACATCTTTAGTATGTGCTTGTTTTTTGTAACACTTAGTGGATTATCCCAGCCTATGTAACTGTATTTTCTTTTGTTTGTTTTTTTTCATGCTTTTTCCCCTTCACTGATAATTATTTTTCACATGTTCAGCAACAGTATTGCTTATTAGTGCATGTATTCATGCAGACATACATGTATAAGATAGTTCCCTCTAGTTTCACAAGACAGCATTGCTTTGGACATTTTCATCTTGGAAACAAACCCACTGAGCTGTAAATGTCCTAAGATTCTAGAAGAATAAAGTCTTATAACATTCCAATAAAACATGTCAGACAACTTTCAAATTGAATCTTGTTACTGTACTAAAAGTATTTTCCCATTAGCTGACTCCCTTCAGGAATCACACAGTAATAGTCTGTATAATACTGATTCCATCCAAATGAATTTATTTTCTTTTTCTTCCCTGCATTGTGGTAAAATGTTTGGATCTTTCACTCTTTTCCTGGATATTTGACTGCAGTACAGTTTTCACTGGTTACCATTTGAAAGTTGAGGCAAATGTAGTCTTGATATTTCCATATATTTTCCTGTCTGTGTGCATAAGTATGTATGCCATATGTAATCTAACTTTTTATATTCATGTGGTTGTAAAACCATAGCCTTGCTATGTCTTACTAACAGGCTTGCAATTCAAGGCATTCTTCAATGTCTGTTAAATTTCTGTCTGTATATGTAATAATGCGTGTATTTTATTAAAACTGTGTATGCAGTGCACCTAATTGTTTTAGTGGTATGTTTCACTGTTAATATTGGAATTCTCATAACTTTTCTTAGTCTTGCCTCTTTTGTGGCTCAGATGGCTGTGTTGATGAGACCA
Organism: Protopterus annectens; assembly: GCF_019279795.1. Classification (NCBI taxonomy): domain Eukaryota; kingdom Metazoa; phylum Chordata; order Ceratodontiformes; family Protopteridae; genus Protopterus; species Protopterus annectens. Next base: position 1,019,351,580 of record NC_056743.1, read on the forward strand.
CTTACTCCTTATCAAGATGGAAATATTTATTTATTTATATTTATTTATTTGACATTTGTGAACTGGGTTGGTCCAGCTGAGTCATATGACCCTTTTCAGTGGAGGCCTGAGGAGAAAAGCTCCAGTATACAGAAAAATTGTAATTGATTACAAAAAAGTAGTAGGATTACAAAAGCAGATGTCATACAAATTATATATATAATGTCAAAAATACAGCTAGGGTACATATATTGCATAGACAATACAATAAAATAGAAATGGTCATAATATTGAAGTAGTACATAGCTGCACAGCAAGAAAGGTGAGAAGGAGGAACAGTATTTTGACAAGGTAAAGATAGATGAGAGGTAGAGAATAAAGGAGGAGAAATAGGGGGAGCAAAGTATTATGAGAAAGTAGGGTAGAAGAGAGACAGGAAAGAATAGGGAGTGAGTGTGGAATTTAGGTGGCATAGTGACAAGGGCAGGATTTTGAGTTCAAGAAGTATTTTTTTACTTCAGCCTTGAAAGAGTTGGTGCAGTTAATACTACGGATGTCTGGAATAAGCCTATTCCAGGCTATGGACACTGAGTTTTTATAGAGGAGTTAGCCAGTAGTTTTGTTTGGTTTATAAATGGTAAGTTTTGGTCAGAGCTATGAAGTGAACGAACAGGGATGTAGGAAGATACTAAGGAAGAAAGAGATGGATAGACAAGAGGGCTTGTCTAGCAAGAAATGTGTAAGCTGCAGCTGTGAAAGAAGCAGGAAATGAGGGAATTTGAGCCACTGAAGTTTTTCTACGGCAAAGCAATGATGAGTTGTATAAGGTTGGCCACAGGCAAATCTGGCTATATTGTTATAGGTCTGTTTAAGCTAGGTAAGTAGAGATGACTGGAGATGGGTCAGAATTGGAGAGGCATAAAGAAGGCATGGAAGGAGGAAGGCCTGGGCTAGAGCAGGTTTGAAGTTGGAAGCTAGGAATTTTTTTATTTTTATAAAGAATACCCAAATAGATAATTTTAATAAATAAACGCATGTGTCATGATGTGTTTTTATATGCATTGATTTGGTTGTTTAAAATGTATTTGCTGTATATCTTTGTCATTCTATAGCCACTCTATTCTCTCTCTCTCTCTATATATATATAAATAGTGAATAGCGTTTATATCACGTTATCGAAAGATGAAAATAGCGAATGCTATTTCATCGAACCTAAAATATCTAAACCACATAATATCGAACATTCAGAACAGCAAATGTTTTCCTTGGGGAAAAAATTTGCTATTCCGAAAGGCACACACACAACACAAGTACACCTAAAAAACATCAATACACACACATACACTTATAATCCTACAATTAACCCTACACTAAACTATACATACACTACTATTTATCCACTTACCTTAACCCAAACCCTAACCCTAAGGTCCATTACTATCGCACACCCACCTAACCCGTGCCCTAAGCCTAACTCACTTAATCCGCCCCTAACCGTAATTCACCTAACCCGTGCCCTAATCATAACAACCACACAATCTCACACTTACCTGAACTCAACCTGTACATTTCCACCACAGCGCTGAAAATACTGAAGCCACAGAACCGGCCAATCAAATTCTTTCCCTGGGAAAGAATTTGGTGTTCTGCAGCTTCGCTGTTTTTAGCGTTCGCTCAAAGTGGGTCAGTATTAGAACATTTGCAGTTTTAAAACTTCGATGTTTTGATATAGACCCTATATATATATATATATATATATATATATATATATATATATATATCTTACACACACACAGTCTCTGTTTATGTATACAGATGTACACACCTGTATGTGTGGTGTGTTGGATATATACATATATACATGCACACTCATATACTGGCATGCAGGACGTATTTTAACTAAGGTGACAGTAGGTTCATAGGTTCATGCTAGGCTATCTGCCCTAGGGCATTTATAAGCCTAGCCAGAGTGTGTATGGCTTTCGCCACCCATTTTAAATTAATTTTGCTATGCCCTTTTTCGAGCTTAGTATACTGTGCCTCTGTCTAACTACTATAGCTACTCCGAACAGTATTCGTGTCACTTACCCTTTATTGTTAGTTTTACAAGTAACAGTTTTTTTCCTTTTGTCATTTGCCACTTGACAAGAGTATTAAAAGTGTGACTCCGATTACAGAAACTATAGACCCATAAGCTTAACCAGCCTTATCTGGAAGGCCATAGAACGAATCATCATGGACCCTATAAATAAGTATATATAGGTGATCTCCAAACCCTTGATCTGACACATTTTGATTTTGTCAAGAACAGGTTATGCCTGTTAAACCTGGTAGACGTCTTCAAAAACATCACCAGAGTCATAAATGAAGGCACATCTGTTCATACAACCTTCCTTGACTTAGCACAGGCCTTTGACACAGTCCCACATTCAGGCATCATTGATAAACTCTCCCAGTTGAATATCAACCCTTATGTTGTCAGATGTTTGGCTAACTGGCTCACCTTCAGATCACATTCAGTCAAAGTTGGGGACTTTACCTCAACCAGCAGACCTGTCAGCAGTGGGGATCCACAGGGGTTCGTGTTGAGCCCCTATTGATTGGAATATACTTTTCAGAAGTTCAGGCCAAAACAGAGAGTCTGTGACTAAGTTTGCTGACGACTGCAAATTAGGTGCAATAATTTAATCCACAAAGGATGTCAATATACTTCAGGAGGGACTTACACAAATGAATGATTAGTGCCAAAGCCATGGACTCAAACTCAATGCTGAAAAAATGAATTATCATCCCATTCGGTAAAAACGATATCCCTGCAGACTATCATCTAAATAATAATACCCTATGTAACAACTCATTAATGAGAGAACTGGGAAAGCAATTTGACTGTAGCCAAAACTTTGGCTACCATGTGTCTACGGCGGTAAGGAAAGGCACTCTACATTGCTAACCTCAGTAGCAAAGGCATTGCCTCAAGAGTGAAACAGGTCATAACTCCCCTGTACTCGACCCTCATCAGGCCAATAATGTAGTACAAAGCTCCCTTTGTATGTACCTTACCTGGCACCTGCAGCAACGTGAGAGATCTCAGAGTCTTCTAACCAAGAAAATTCAGGGTCTCCAGCACGTCATACACTGACAGACTGAAGTCACCATCACTGTACACGGTAGCATACAGACTACTTAGAGGAGACTTCTGCCTAACCTACAGAGCAATCTCGGATCCAAACCTAATGGAAATGCTGCACATCCGCAAGACAAATGGGATAAGAGTCACTTCCCCCAGGAACCTTAACCTGGCCTGCAACATAAATAGGACCTGCTGGAGAGACAGATATGTCTCTCAGAGGTTGCCACTCCTCATGAATAGGCTACCAATTCACATCAAACAGAGCCCCTCTATGACACTGTTTAAGTGCAGTCTCAATGACTGGATTGGAAAACATAAATTCCTTGCTGGGGATTTCACCTGTGACTCTCCTAGATATGGGCAGTCATTGCTAACTAAGATTTTAAGTTTAAGCTATATCCTTTATATTGGGTTTCTCTAGTATTATAGTGAGTACACACGGCTAGCCTTATAAAGATCTTTGGGTCAGTAGCCTAATAACCACCTATGAATCTATCAAGTAGCAAGAGTATTCTTTCCTTCAGCCACCTAAATTTTTAGAGATGATAATCTTACTTGAGTGTTGGCACACTCAGTCTGCACTGCATTTTTTTTTAAGGATAACTGGTGCCATATCCCTAAGATTTTGGTGGGGAGAGGTACTTGGAAGGAAGCAAGTTTATCAGCAGGTGGCCAAGAGTAATTATATGTAGACATTAATTTGCCATTACAGAGTTGGAGTTCTCCTTGGATATACAAACAGAAGGCAAACAAGCTACTCCCAACTTAAAATTGGACAACTTATGCATAGTTTAGGCAGGGAGCGATCAGCAAAAAGGGTGAGGTGAAGAATAATTGGACATTTGACAATATGTTGCTTTCACATTGGGCTCAGTTCAAGAGACTTGCACTGGGAACAGCACTAGTACCAGTGTGGTTACAAATTCATTCACAGTATCAGTGGACATATGCGAATAACAGCTAATAAATACCCTCAGTACAGGCAATTAGGCGTTTTACAAAAGGGTACTACAGCAGTTAGAGACACCAAGAGGGTGCAAAATTGTCCAGTTATATGGCTTATAGCAGTAAAACAATGGTGGGCACATACCTTGTGACCGTTACAGCCTGATTAAAACAAGTTGAAGGCAGCATTACACCTGGCAAGCTATCATCTGGCTGCACAAAGCCATGGGGAGGCAGTGTGAGCCTTATGGTGCAAACTCCAAAATATATGTCCTCAGTAATATAACAGTTTTTCATAGCTTGTTGTTTATCAGTCCTATGTGGAGCATTTAGCTGGTCAAAATAAGAATATTCTGAGGGTAAATAAAAGCAACCTATGACTGATCAAGAGGGGAAGAACTGGTGGCTGGCCCCAGCCTCAGGGGGCTACAGAATGGAATGTAGTACAGTGCCTACAACATTACCAAAGAATGTGCCTTTAACACAGAAGCCCACTCACACAGTTTCATCATAGACTGGCACTTAAGAAGGAGCTTTCTGCCATGAGAAGGGTACCCTATTTACCCAGTTTCAGGTGAGGGTTGTATTGAAGAAAGCAGTGTTGTGATGAAGCTTGGACCCCAAATATATACCCCACGCTCAGACAGATTCCACATTCATTTAGCATAGCAGCAGCTTCTCATGTACAATGGGCAAGGACATCATGGGAGAACAGCAAGAAATTAGGAAGATGGAAGTACAACTCTTATGAAAGATAGCTGAAAAATAACCTCTTCTACCACGCCTAACATTGTTACCTCTTATTTGCAGAAAGAGTGTTACCTGTAAGACGCACACTGCACCTCCCAACAATAATTTTGTTGGCTGGAGCTTCCTGCATGTTAGATCACCTGGTACCTCGCTGGTGCGCTTCCATGTAAATGGAAACCACCCGTCTTATATGTCGCCTTCTGGAACATGCTGACATTACCTGTGATATACTGCGGCACCAAAAGTATAACATGTAAAATGTGTGTTAAGACCCAAATTATGATATTTACACAGAGGCCACACAGTTTGTTGAGCTATACACCCTTCAACAATCCTTACTGTTGCCTAATATTCATGGTGATATTCATATCTGGGCTTTAAATGGTATTTTTGATATGTGCAGTTCTTGTTCTGTACGCCATTCGTCAGCAGAGAGTGCTGTCCGTCAGTAGGGTACATGGCCCATTCCACCCTACTTGACCCCTTACAGCTATGCAACATGCACACCACCATGAACACCCACAACAGAAGACTATAATCTTTTATAGACACAGAAATGGAACATGGCTGGCACAGCAGATTTCTATCCCAAGGAATCCTATACTTCTTGAATAAACTTCCTATGCATGTCAAGCAATACTAGACATGGTCTGTATTCAGTAATATTCTGAATGAATAACCTGGAAATCCTCAATCCTCTTTGGGGTATACAGCATGGTGTTTCTTGACCACTGAGCTTAACTCACTCAACAGTGCTCAGACTTAGCTGGCTATGCTTATCAATGGTCTTTTGAACTGCATGTCTAGTATATACCTATGAACTTATCAAAGTAATATATAATTACCAGGTATCTTACAAATGTACATGCTGCATTTAGAATATATATGCAGATAAAAATCAGTTTACTGATGAATATATTTCTATAAGCCATCTCATCTGAATGTCATTATATGATCATTATATACTACTGACCACACCAATTTTCATAGTACCATGATTTGTGATAGATATCTCCGAATTGCACATGTCCTGCATGTCAACACTGACTGCATTGTTTAGCTTTCTGCACTGTGCTATTTTTTCCATTCTGAATACCCCTACTGTGTTTTGTCATGTAAGAGTACCAACTATATACACACATAACAAGGTACCTGTAAATAAACATTTATTTCATTATGTAATGAAAACAACAAACAGATGTGTGATGTACTCTCCAAGGTACCATGAATTAAACTTCATCTCTGTTTGAAATCATTTAATTTTTTCCCCCTTATTTCTTTATTCAGCTGTTTATTTGTTTGTGTACTTATTAAATGCAGCTTGATAAGTGGGAGGCTTACAGACCCTATTGAGTCATAACCTGAACTCCATGGTGCAAGACACAAACAGAAAATTGTAAACAGAATAATTATACCACTTTCAAAAGGAATGTCAAATGGTTGGACTAAATGCAGAAGTGGAATTCAAGCAAGGTGATAGTTGAAAAAATGTAAGAAATGGAAATGAGGTCAGACTATAAGGCAAGAAAGGGCATTATTGCTCATTCCTGAAATATTTGTATGTATGTACATATGTAAAATGTATAAATATAAATAAGCTGTTTAATAGAGTGCCTATGTTAAGTATAGAAGGATCTCTCCATTTTTATTTATTTTGTTAGTTTTATGTGCAATGGTGTTCCTTAAACTAATGAATATGTATTATAGATGTCTTTGTTTGCTGTGATTCATCAGCAGATTCAGTCTTTGCAAAAAAATATCACACTTGATTTTACTTGCAATTTACATTGTTTCACTTTAAACCTGTTACATTATATCAGAAATATCTATCGATGCCTAAATATGATAGTTATGAAACAGTCAAATAAATAAAACTATGACTTCACATGGGACCTGTATCTGCTTGCTTGTTTAATTTGTTTTTTTACAACAAATGAAACTAAAATTTCACATGGGATAGGTGTGTCTATTTACTTATTTACGTAGGTATAAAGTTGTACTGGCTAGTTCTAATCAGACACAAACAAGTCTGTCTGATGTATAAGAATATACATGTAATAAAAGCCATTAATTTCTTGTGATTTAATGACATTCAGTTATAATTGAAGGCATACCTCTCATCCTTATAATGCAGAGAGAAAACCCTTAGCAGAAACATTTAAATGGCTAAGATCATTACCAAAGTCCAAGATAAAAGAGTAGATGACAGTAACTCTACTCAAAAGTGTTACACAACAGCAATAAGGTACAAGTAGAAGACAGAGTCCATTTGACTTGAATATGACTAGTTATTCCCCAAGAAATATCCTCTACTACGCCCCCACCCCCACCATTGTTACTAAAGCACAGGTCTTCACTGTGCTCTCCAGAGCTAAACACACTACAACAATGAGCCATGATAACATCTAGGGATGCCTCCTATACAGTTTGAAAAATGACACCTTAGGCCCATTAGAATGTCTATTCAGCCACAGCCTTCAGAAAGGCTTCATCCCTAGAGAATGAAGGACTGTAACATCCATTCCTCTACATAAAGATGGACCATCAACAGACCCAGGGAAATACAGACCCATAAGTTAGACTAGTCTTATATACAAGGCCATGGAAAAAGTTATAATGGATCTAATAAATGCATAGGAAATCTTCAAACACTGGACCCATTCCAGTTTGGTTTCATCAAGGGTAGGTCACACCTACTAAACCCAGTGGACTACTGTGAGTGGCCACTTGAGCCATTTATGATGGGCAAAAAAAGTGCCTGCTGCCTACCTCAACCTGATAAAGGCATTCAACACACAACCTCACTTAGTTATTATAGAAAAACTCAAACATTTAGAGATAAATCCCTATGTAACCCAATGGATAGTCAAATGGCTCATGGATAGGACACATGAAGTTAGGATGGGGGAATCCACAACCACAACTAGACCTGTTACAAGTGGTGTTCCACAGGACTCAGCACTTAGACCTCTCCTGTTTGGAATACACTTCCCTGAAGTCATAGCAAATATAGAGGGTCTTTGGGTGACCATATCTGCAGATGACTGCAAGTTGGGTGCGATGACTGATTCATCCAAAGATATAAATATCCTTGTGGAGGGTCTGAGAGCCAAGTCACTTGTGGCAGAAACACAGCCTAATACTCAATGCCAAAAAATGCATATTTATACCCTTTGGGAAGTTGACCACCCCTGCAAATTACAGCATTGATAACACTCTCCTAACAATAGACCCAGTGGTAAGGGACTTGAGAACCCAGGATGACAGTAACCTATACTTTGATCACCATTTGTCCACGGTGGTGAGAAAATCCTTCTATGTGGGGGCAAGTTGTAAGTTATGGCATGGCACCTAGATCTAAGATCATAATCCCACTATGCTTAGCCCTCATTAGACTAATAATCAAGTACACTGCACTCTTCAGCATGTACCTGACCAGGCATTTTCAACAATTAAAGTGGCCACAGAAAATCCTCATTAAAAGAATACAGGGTATAAGTAACATGTCTTATGTGGAAAATCTCAAACCCATGTGTCTCTACTCACTCTCTTGCAGACTACTGAGGTGCTATCTATACCTAGCCTACAGAGCATTCTCAGATTGTGCCTTAATGGATATGCTACATATTCACAAAACAAACAGCACAAGAATTACCCAATCTAAGGATCTAAACCTTGTATGTGACATAAGCAAAACATTTTGTAGGAACAGCTGTGTGCTTGAGAGATTACCCTTTTTCTGGAAAATACACCTTATTTATGTGAAACAGAGCTGCTCTTAAGCCTATTCAAATAATATTTGGACCAATGGAGGGAAAATCATAAATTCACTCCTGCTTGTCCCCTTTGGCCTTTATGGACAGAAGCAACTTATAGATGCTCTAAGACACAGGCATACACCAAAGTCTTTCTAGTCCTTGAGTACTGACAATTATGAAAACTGGGGCATGAATGACTAGGCTTAAAAAGGCTCTAGGGCCATTACACTCCTCCAATAAGGATGTCTTCTAGTGAGTTGCAAATGCATGAAATTACTTTCCGTTCAAATTTGTGTAACAATGACAAGTTGGAATCCAGAAATACATATAATAACCAAATTCAGCTATAGTGGAATGTAGGAAAAGGTAGGATACTGATTAGCAATAAGCTTCTCTTTAAATAAGCTATAATTTACTGGGTATGACATTCATGTATGCAGTGTATTTTATATATCATATATCATGGACAGAAGTAGGTTAAAAAATAAAAATGACAACTGGGTACACAAGTCCCAGGATAAAGTCCGACTTCAGACCAGTGACGAGTGGAGTACCAAAGGGTTCAGTCCTGGGTCCTCTCCTGTTCAGCATCTACGTCTCTGAAGTGCAGGCCAATACAGAAGGTCTTTGGCTAACAAAGTCTGCAGATGACTGCAAACTGGGAGCCATAATAGGATCACCTAATGATGTAGACATTCTACAAAAGAGCGTCACAGAGACAGATGCTTGGTCATGGCTTTAAGCTCAATGCCAAGAAGTGCATTGTCATCCCATTTGGGAAAAACTCTGTACCCATGAACTACCACATAGGTGGTAGCTCACTAAACAGTGAAAATGTGATCAGAGACCTCAGGACACAGGTGGACAGTAGTCTCTCCTTTGATAACCACATCGCCACAGTAGTCAGGAAATCCTTCTACATGGCACAGCATATCACAAAAGGGTTCTCCTCCAGAAAAAAGGAGGTCATTGTTCTTCTCTACTCATACCTAGTCAGATCCATTATAGAGTATAATGCCCCATTTGGCATGTATCTCACAAGACACCTACAACAATTGGAAAGGCCACAGAAATACCTCTCTAAGAGGATTACCAGCCTCAAACAGATGCCATATGCATACCACCTCAAAAAAACTCCAGTTCTACTCCGTAGCATATCGCCTACTCAGAGGCGATCTCTGCCTAACATACAAACCTATGTCAAAAGACATCCCAATCTCTCTGAACCACACACTTCAGGGACCTAAACCTTGCCACCACAATAAACAGAACATGCTGGAGGGATAGATTCCTGTCCCAGAGACTTCCCATACTCTGGAACAAACTACCCATTCATGTCAAGCAAAGCTCCTCATTGGCCCTCTTTAAGAAAAATCTTGACTGGATGGGAAATAGAAAATTCATCCTGGGGATCACTTCTGTGGCACTGCTCGACAGGGGCACAGGAAAATAATTTTCTTGGGTGGTGAAAGCCAGGGAACCTTTTTGGCTAGGGTTATATAGGCCCCAGGACCGATAGCCTAGTACCTACCTATGAGCCTACCTATGAACCTATAAAGAAGTGCCTGATCCTCATGTGCATAGTGAAGAACTGACAGTGTAGAATCTTCAAACACAGAAACATTCCCACAATGGGGTTAGGCCAGGTTCAGGGGGAGGGTGCACCTACCCAATTGTAAAAGGAAGTAGTAGTTCACAAAAACTGAGCCCTAAAGATGATAGAGTGGACTACTGAGGATAAGAAAGAAATTATGTATTGTTACTATTATGCAATTGGGGGTGTGAAGGCGTACCCCCCACATAGTTTGGATATATATTATGTTCAGAAAAGAGTAACTTATTGGAATTGCGAGTATCCATGTATATAGTTCAAAATATTTAAAATCGGTTGGGGGCTATGCCCCCCTACATCCCCTTACTATATATACTAACTCCAGGGTCACACTACAGTGGGGAAAAGGCCATATATAACTTTCAGTAAATTGTGTTTTCAGTGAATTGAGCTTTCATTGAATTGAGCTTTCAGTGAATTGTGCAGAGTCAAATGTGTTTCAGTGAAACGTGCTTTTAGTGAATAGTCCTAGACCCATACATATATATGTATTTATTTTATTTACATTTGTTGACCGGGATAGTCCGACTGGCTATATAATATATATACACACATATATATATATATATATATATATATATATATATATATATATATATATATATATACACACACACATATGTACATACATACACATACACATGGATTCACATTAGATGCTCAATGTTTTAAAACGGTTCATTTCATATGGCCAAGACCATATGATCGACATTTTAAAACATTTAACGTTTTGAACGGAGATCAACATACAGCTCAGAACAGGAAATTTTCCCTTTTCCTCGCTGTAGTGTGATCTCGGAGTGTCTATATTTAAATAGCAGGGGTTGGGGAATGGGGGGGTGCAGGGGGGCTTTTCCCCCCTGCAAAAACGTCCTAGAAATATTTGTTTAGTTTTTGTTTTTCCTTTAGGTGTTCGATGTTTTAAAATGTCAATCATATGGTTTCGGCCATATAAAATCCGATGTTTTAAAACATCAAGCATCTAAAGTGAATCCATATATATATATATATATATATATATATATATATATATATAACATACATGTATGTATACATACACACATATATCTATATATAGATATATATATAGATGTGTGTATATATATATATATGTATGTATATGTATATAGATGTGTATATATAGATATAGATATAGATATATATATATATAGATATATATATATATATAGATATAGATATATATATATATATAGATATAGATAGATATATATATATATATATATATATATATATATATATATATATATATATATATATATATATATATATATATATATATATATATATATATATTACCTCAGCAAAAGCCTACCTGGGTGTCCTGCAGGGTTCTACAGCAGCAAAAGGAGGAGAGAGACTGAGTGGATTAAGTACCTCTGTTTTCTTTTTCATTGCTTATTTTCACTAACCACACTATTCCTAGCATTTGTTATTGACTGTGCTACTTGTTTGAACTGTTTTTTTAATTATATTACTGTTTGCACTTTAACTGATCTTTTTAAGTGTTTCTCAGCTGTTTAATTCTTGAGGGCTGTTTGTATTACTGTATCTGTTTTAAATTTCGAAAAAAAAAAACAAACAAAAAAATTCCTTTCTCTCAACTAGTTTCCCACCTTTCTATAACCAGTGGAGTCTGGATTTCGGATCTTACTGAATTCTGGGCTGTTTTCTAGTTTCTGCGTTGCCCAGACCTTACTAAGAAGGAAGCTTCTCTGTTCATCAGTGAGGGGGGGGGGCTTTGAGCAGCCTATCTGTCGTTGGAGGAGTGGTTTCAGCTCAGAATCGGTAATTTTGTTGACCATTTTGGGCTATTTCTATCCCTTTCATGTTTCTGTTTAAAAAACGGTGTTTGCACATCACACAGAGCCGTTTAACTACACTTAAACTATTCCTGGTACCAGAAAGTCTGCTCTTCAGATTTCCCCTTAGAACTAGCCAGTTTTCTATTGTCAGCATTCAAAACTGTTTCCTTGTGCTCCCACTTGCGCAGAACTCATTGTAAGCACTAAATAATCTACAAATTACTACAGCACTCGACTTTGCTCACTTGTCAAGAGGAAAACAGTTCTTAGTACTTAAATTAATAAGCACCTGTCCAGGCATGTCCATGGGTCAGCTCCTGGTGTTTTCTGTCCACCTGATGAATCTGGGCATCTTGCGGCAATGTAGCAATTGCCTCATGTACACTGACAAACCTCTCTTCCTACCACCCAGCACTACAACCTGTGAGAGATGCACTTAGAGCCAAATTGGAAGCCAAGCTCTCTCCAGCCAAGACTGAACTAGACGGTCAAGAACAGAAGGTTAACACCTGCATCACACCACACTCAACACATAGTCCTTCAAAACCCACACATAGAAACACAAAGGACGCACCCACATTCGCGAAGGATATCAATAAAAATCTGCCCAAGCAACAGAGACCTCCCAAGCTGAAAAGCAGACAACCACCACCCATCGACACTACCCAAATGACACAGCCCACAAAATCAGTGTGCCACTAAACCTCAGCCCATAAGGCAAAACAACGTATGCAACACACTAGTGATAGGTGACTCTATACTCAGGCACACTGATGTCCCACTCACCAGGCTAAACAAGGAGAAAGTTACTGTCAGCTGCATGTCAGGTGCCAGGATCCACCACATAACGCACTGCTCATGTCACTCCACAACAAGTACAAATATGACTCTGTCATTGTCCTTGTTGGTGTGAATGACCTGAGATGTACATCCCTGGACTACATGAAGAGAGACGTGGAGGAAATCTCAGATTTTGTAGCCCAGGCAGGTATGACCCTAGCCCTGACTAGCATCCTGCCATCGTCCAGAATGATACCACAGTACAAGGACAAAATGATAGACTTCAACAATTGGCTAAGCTTCTGGTGTCATTCTAAGGGGATCCAATATCTGTCTGCCTGGGATGACATGGTCGGCAGACTACGATGCTTTGCCAGAGATAGCCTGCACCTGTCACCCCTGGGATTACAGATACTGTTTAAGGCTCTTGCCACCCCTATAGCACCTTTTTTAGGCAAGGTTCAAATGCCAAATTCACCACTGTAACAGGTACAAGCAAGCAGACTCTGAGGGTAATGCTCATCAATGCTAGAAGTCTAAACCTCAAAATGCACTCACTTGAGGCACTCAAAATGGAGAACATCGACATCTGTGCATTGACAGAGACATGGTTCAAGGCTCCAGAGAGCACCCCTGCATTACCAGGCTATAATTCATGCCACACCTTTTGGCCACCTAACCTGGACCGAAACACTAAAGGCAGAGGCGTGTCCATATTCATTAAGGATATCCACACCTCCAGGCTAGTTGCTCAACATAATGCATCTGAAATTATCCAAGTGCAACTAACACTGGGCAAGACTACAATCCAGGTTGTAGCTTGTTATAGATCCCCCAGGATTCCCACTCTGCATTTCTTAAGATACTGGAAAATATTAAGGTACAACCCAATACCTTAATTATGAGTGATTTCAACTACCCCACCGTCAGTTGGGAAAACTGCTCATGTACCAACATTTAAGAGCTTTTCTCCAACATTTTGGTACAATGATTGCCTGAACATGACTCTTAAGAAAGGAAAGAAAAAGACTCCATGATTGCAGCCACTGCCCATTGCTACCCCTCAAACATATCAATCTGTAGCCCCCTGGTTCCCCTATCCTGGCTTTCCCACACCATCCATATTAGTATCCTCCCTTTTCTTACATTTTTGTCTTACTCTTCTGCTTTTTTTGCATTTTATAAATGCATCTTAAAATGGTACTGCACTCTACCAACTAAGGAGGAAATAATTTAAGTAAGCTGAGTGTTTGGAGGTTATTAGACCCCAAGAAGTCATAGGGTTCCAGAGACTTTGAAATGTATGTTACATTTTTTAACATTTTCATTCAGTGATGGCCTGAAAAGAAAAAAAAAATCATGGTTAAGGAATCATTTCTACACTTCTTTACTTTTCCTGCATGATTACAAAACATTCTACCTTGCCAAGACTACACTGTGGTAACTGTGGAGGAAATAATTTAATTAAGAGAGGGGTCTTGAGTGCACTAACCCCTTACAAACTGTGTGGCTATATATGCTATGGGGTGCTTTTTAGAACTTTTGATCAAATGATCAAAAAAGAAGGAAAGAAATTCAAATTATATCATACCATCCCATGCAGGAACAATTAAAATCCCAAGACTTGTATGTGCAAGTACCGGAATAGCAAGACTGAATGTGCAAACAGGAGGACTTTTTTTATTTTAACATTTGTTGATCGGAAAGTCCGACTCGGCTCCACAGAGCCTATTTTCAGCGGAGGCCCAGGGAGAAACGCTCCAGTTGCATGTCTTTTGAATTGTATTATATTTCAAATTGCTGTGTAAAAGACCCTTTTTTTTCACTCAATTTAGAGTTGAAGGATGCCAGACTGGGGAGCTGGAGTGAGTGATAGATAAATCAGCTACTGTTATGAAACTGCATCGCAGCATTTGAAGGGTTCTAATCTTCCCTTGGAAGGAGTTAACTTCAAGGGGGTGAAAGTAGAAGTCTTTATTTTCTTGAGTTAGGAAGGCTTCTAAGGAGGGTGTGATATAATTTGTCTTCTGACAGAAAGAACAGATTTTTTAACATTGAGCAAAAAATATTCTTTTTTTCATAAAGGCACCTTTTAAACATTTCTATCTCAGTGATTTTTTTTTTGGGGGGTGGGCAGTTTGGGTGTGAAGAAGTAACAGCTTCATTGCCACTTTTGCAACATTGAACCAATCTGTGTCTGCCTACCTATAACTCATTAATGACCATGCAGTAACATAGATTCAGAATTGATATGAACTTACTGTGTACATATGAGGTACAAATTCAATCAGTGGTCACATCTTTGCATAACACAGTGCTCTTTGGGACGTAGACTAGCAAGATATTGCAGGCCACCCCAGTTCTGATTCCTACATGACCAGCCAGTTATCAAGATGATGGTGAGAAGAGCTGTGGACACTGCTGCAAGGATTGGTGATATTATTACCCCAGGGCAATAAACTGCATAAGAAGAAAAGAAATGGAAGAGAGTCATTGCATAATGTTTTCACTTGTGGCCTACTAGTACTAGTTTAGCAACTTAGCAATGGGACTCCTGGTTCATTGGTTGGTACTAGGCTATCTGCCCAAAGGCATTTATAAGCCTAGCCAGAATGTGTTGGCTTTCGCCACCCCCTTAGATTAGTTCCCTGTGCCCTCTGTCCAGCAGAGCCACTGAAGTGATTCCAGAGGTAAATTTTCTGTTTCCCATCCACTCGTCAAGGTTTCTTTTGAAGAGTGTTAGCAAGGAGCTCTGCCTAATGTAGATTGGGATCTTGTTCCAAAGCATGGGAAGTCTCTGGGACAGGAATCTATCCCTCCAGCACGTCCTATTTATTGTTGTGAGGTTTAGATCCCTAGAGCGTATGGCTCGAGGGGATAAGGTTTTCTTTAAGTGGAGCATGTCCATCAATTCAGGGTTGGACATGGCCTTGTATGTCAGGCAGAGATCACCTCTGAGTAAGCAGTATGCAACCGAGTACAATTGGAGTTTCTTCAGTTGAGCTCCATAGGGCATCTGTTTGAGGCAAGTGATCCTCTTGGTGAGGTACTTCTGTGGTCTTTCCGGCTGTTGCAGGTGTCTTGTAAGGTACATCCCAAATGGAGCATTGTACTCTGTGATGGATCTGAGTGATGAGTAGAGGGGCACAATGACCTCTTTTGATCTGGATGCAAACCCTTTTGTGATTAGATGGGCCACGTCGAAGGATTTTCTAACCACTTTGGCAATGTGATTATCAAAGGTGAGATTACATTCTACTTGGGTCCCCAGATCCCTTATTACGTCTTCCGTATTTAGGGGACTACCACCTATGTGGTAGCCTGCGGGTACTTTGTTTTGTGCAAACGGGATGACTATGCACTTTTTGGCATTTAGCTTGAGGCCATGATTTTGACACCAGGTATCCATCTCAGTGAGACTCTCTTGGAGGATATCTGTGTCAGCCAGAGAGTCAATTATAGCCCCTAGTTTGCAGTCTTCTGTGAACATGGTCAGCCATAGTCCTCCTGTGCTTGCCTGTACCTCTGAGAAGTATATGCCGAACAGGAGCGGTCCTAGGACTGAGCCCTGGGGAATGCCACTTGTAACCAGTTTAGAGTCTGACCTAGCTCCCGCAACTCTCACCATGTAGGTTCTGTTCGTGAGCCAGTTGGCAACCCATCTTGTGATGTAGGGGTTTATGTTCAGGCTGGTGAGCTTGTCTATAATACCAGAATGGGGAATGGTGTCGAAAGCCTTAGCGAGGTCTAGGTAGGCTGTGTGTACCACCTTTCCCTTGTCTATAGCCTTGGTAACTGTCTCAAAGAACTCCACCAGGTTTAGGAGGCATGATCTGTCCTTAAAGCCAAACTGGGTAGGGTCCAGTGTTTGGAGGTTCCCAATGTCTCTGTTAGAGTTCCATGATGGTGGTAAGGTTGAATAGAGAGCCTTGTCCTTCTGTACAGTACAGGAGGGTCTAGTGCTAGGGTTTATAAGTGCTTTGCTATAAGTTTTAAGCAAGTGCCAGGCTGAGAAATGAATGACTTGAGTGCTTAAGTGGGAGTGGGGATGAAAGTGTGATTGTTGGCAGCCATCTAGATAGCTTTGGAACCATAGGAGAGCAGGAGAATTGAGGTTCAGATTGGAAAGAGCATAAAGTAGTTTGGGTTTGGAAACTGTATCAAAGGCCTTGGATATGGGGCATTTGAAAACAATGGAGTTTACAGAGAGTCATGAAAAAGGGAACGGGAGTGCTAGAGCAAAGATTCATCTGTGGAAAGGGACAGTGTTTATTCCGAGTGTCTATGTTAAAAACTCATATAAACAGCAGAAGTGCATATTCCCTTGGCACCCTTGAAGGAAGATTACATTTGCAGAACTGGTTACCGAGTCAGATTTGTGAATATTTTTCTTTAAAATTGTGTGTGGGTCGATACCAGTGGTGTGACCTGCACGCATCCCTAGCAGATGCTCTAAGTTTCAAAACATTGAAGCCCATATGCCTGATATTTTGAAACCTCAAAAAAAAAGTTAATAAATAAACACAAAAATGAAATGAAACATCCTCTGCTACCTACATATACCAGCTCTGAGATCAAACTGCAGTGAGGAAAATGGCAAAATCCGAGTTCCGCTCTGTATAGCAATCTTAATACAAAGTGTTTGGGATTTCAAAACTTTGGCCATATGGTCTGGGCTATATGGTTTTCGAAGTTTTGAAACTTAAGCATTTGATAGGGATCCGACCTGCACATACCTTTAATGGCCACCAGTCCTACTTGGTGCAGTGATGCAGATCATAGGAGCAAACCTCTGTCCCAACCATACTTAGGTGGTACACTGGCTGGCAAAGATGGGATGCACACCCATCCTCGATCATTATAGTCCTCATATTTGGGAAGAAGGGGTAACCATCCATTATATCCCCTCCCAACTGCAACAAAAAAAATTTACATTATATGCAATGGCGCATAGTGCAGCAGAATCTGGCATTGTTTTCTCACAGCACTTGGGCTCTCTAGTTCAATTCCTCTGTGAACCTATCATCTGCAGTCCACATACCCTTCCTGAGAGACTTCAACAAGGTCTCCCGCTTTCTCCTACATTTTAAAAGATAAAATCAAATATTATTAATGTGCAATGCTGCTAAAGTACACTGTCTACTCCACACTGAATTACCACATCTAGTTATCTAATGCAGCACAGACTGGATCCTTAGGGGTCCAAGAAAAGGAGACAAAAGTAGCATTGATCATTGAAATCGCCTCACCCAGTGACTACAGTGTCCTGCGTACAGAGATACACAAAGTTATAAAATATCAGGATCTGCAAGCAGAAATGAGAGCAATGTGGAAGAAGGATATCCAGATAGTTCCAATAGTAAGAGGAGCAACGGGTCTTACAAAAAAAGAGAGTCTGCCATCATATTTAGATATGTTACCAATACATGTAACTCCATGCAAATTACAGAAGGTGTCATTACTGGGCACATTGCGGATGCTGCAAGGAGCAATTTTGTCTGACATCAAAGAGTGAAACCATACTAATTTTATGAACTTTAATCGTACTTTGACTTAGGAATGGGGTCCATTCCCGTCACCGTATTAGAAACCCAAAAGATTTGGAGAAATTAAAAAGGGAGGGGGGAAAGAACTCAAGTCCATATAATACCAGATGATGTTGAAAGATCTAACACACACACACATCTGGACCTCCATATTATGCAGACAAATAGATCCAAGTTACCAACATGTTGCATATGGAGTCTTTAAAATTTTAAACAATCTACACCTGAAAAAACATGAAAGTGGTCAAATATGCAACACTACTTCTACTCCGCTGTAGAAAAAGATAGTCCTGCAAAAAGGAGAACTTTGTTGAAAAAATGTATAAATAATTTTACACTGACATTTCCGCTGTACATATTGCAATAGTGTTCATAAAATCAAAAGTAATGAAAACAAATACATGCACTACCAGTAGAAACCATACCTCTCAACCTCTTACAGCAAGAAATCTGGACAAAACCATTAATAGAAGTGGGACACTGGACCAAAAATAAGGACATTTTTAGATAGTGCTCTTGCAAACTTAGAATGTCAATAGACTAACAGGTTTTGCATTAGTATGAATTTTTCTGAAGGGTATGAAATCTGAAACTAAATGTCTGTAATTTTTTTCTAACGTCAATGTTTTAAAGATTTGCCACTAATTTGAGAGAAAATCACAATTTTATGAAAAATGGACCAAAAAGATGAGGCAAAAATCTGTACCGTTGAGAGGTAATATATTGACGATAATGTCACTGGCAGACCTGCAATTCTAGCTACAAGAGAATAATACTGGATTGGAAAAGCAAAGTGAAACTAAGAGAACTCGTTCAGAAAAAAAGTACCACGATTTCAAAGCAGAAGGTGGACTGAAACTACAAAATATAGCCTAGTAATTATTGCATTCCACTGTAACTGAAAATGACGCACAAGTTCAGAACCTCAGTTATGCTACTGGGTCACATCGCATTACTTTAAACGAGAATCGGCTACAAGCTAGAAAAGGCAGTTCTACGTGAGTTTCGAGGTGCAGAAGTCATGGACAAGAATTCTGAAGCAAAACTCAGTGACTATTCTTGCTTTTAAATCTGACTAATGACTATGCCTTTAAATCTTAGCTGAAAAGCACTGTATAGTTCAAAATGCGATCACAAGTGCTTGTTGCTCAGCTGGCACCCACAAATGTTATGGAAGCTATGCACCTGTTGCCATAGCTGTTTTTTTTTTTTTTTAATTCCAAATACAAATGTTTGACAGTGTTCACTACAAAAGGATTCCAAAAAAGAAAGAAAGAAAGCAAAGCAGACTGTGTGAAGCAGGAAACAATGTTAAAACTAACTGTGAGCACCTTAATCTTTCATTTCCATTTAGTGCAGTAAGTCAGTGATATTAGAGTCTGAATGCAAGTGACAGCCATATGCGAGAAGTTTTCAATTTATGAAGACGAAAGCGCTTATCGGACATTTAGACTTGTATTTTACAACTGGTGTTTTTAATAGAGTTGTTTTTATTCATTATAAAAAGGAAGGGCATTCAATTATGGGTAATTTGCTTTATTTCACATACGGCTGTCCCTGATCTCACTTACATTGAGTTTGTGGTGTTTTTATTCTTTTTCCAGATATAGTCTTCATGTACAGAAATTTATATGTAATGTTGAAGCAGATCGTGCCATGCTATTAGCTTTCTAAACAGATTAGAGTAACATTTAAAAGTCGTCTGTGATCATGTACCTTTGCTTCCCTTCCTGCTATTTTTGCCTATGTCAAGAATCTTTAAGCCAAGGCATTAATTGATTTAGGTGATATAAGTTACTAAACTCTAAAATCACATTTTATAAAAACGAATATACTCCCAAGTCCCTTGAGGCAGATGTTTCACCTGCAAGCATTTCTATGGAAACAGAACAGTTGTGATTAGAGGCTGAAGTCATGTAAGAATTTAGAGATTGGTATTTCTTTTCGTAAAGTGATTCATCTATGTTTACATTGTTTTCTTAATTAAAGTGTGCTAAAACGGATTACTATCAAAGTTTGCAAAAAAGAGATAAAGGCTTCAGGCTTTATTGACCGCCATAAAAATAGGAACAATTCAACATCTGAGCGAAGGTAAAACTTAATGATAAGAAATATAAAAGTGGTTACATGTATTATTTTAGCCAAGTATGGATGAGAATTAAGATGCAGAACTGGCACTCTAACAAGTGGTTAGCTCTAAAGTGAAAATCCAATACAAGTCAGAAAGGAATGCAAAACCTAAGACTAGTTCATCCTGAGAACTCAAACAAGACTGGAACTGTGGAGTTAAAGGATATTTAAAAGTAAAATGACACTGTGGGTGGGAATGAGAGTGACGTGTTAAAGTGGGTGTGGCTTCTGCAGCTTGAAAGTGGACCTGAATTTTAAACACTGGGATTGTCCCTTTAAGGATTAGGTCACCTTGTCTGCTAAACCATACTTCTTGCCTGAGTTGGTCTCCATGATGTCCTTCAAGGATGCATCTGCAGTCCTTACAAATGGGTTGTCCTGTCGTCAGGCAGCCCTTCGGTTGGCCGGATTCCAAAGTCTGGGTCTGGCCTCGGCTGGTGTCGCACTTCACCCGACGTCATAGCTGCAGTTCTTCGGGTATAAAGGCATCAGCCGATGCCATTTTCCTCAGTCTTTCTTGCAGCGTGGCGCCCGAAGAAGAAGCTGTTCGCAAGTGCCGGTCGGTCAGATCCAGAGATTACTACTACCGAATACTTCTACTACTACCGAAGACTTCTAAAAAGCTAAGTACCCCGTTGGGGACTCTTTCTTGCCTCAGCCGATGTCAGAAAAAGTGAATAACTGTTTAACTTGTGGGAAACAAATACCTCATAAAGATTTCCACTCTTACTGCTTACCTTGTTTAGGCCCAGACCACGACGTAGCAGCTTGTCTAGCCTGTGCTTCTTTTAACCGACGGACGCTTAGACGTCGATCGGAATTTGCTGAGGAGTTTTTCGGCTCCGCTTTTGCTTACATTATGCCGTCGGATCCTCCGACTACGCAAATATCTAAAAAACGCAAGGAAAAGGACCGACACTCGCGGTCCGCGGTTTCGGCCGAAACCGCGGTTAAGCCAACCACGAGTGTCTCTGTTTCGGCTGAAACCGAGCACGCGGTTCTTCCTTCAGCCGAAAGCTTACCTCCTACCGAGGCCTCTTCCAACCTGGTGGAATCGGCTACTGAAATTCCACCTGCTCTTGCAAGTTCCCAGGGTCTATCTGATACTATCCCCTTGGATATTTCAACCCCTGCACGTGGAGCTGCTAGGCCACCTGCAACCATGTCGATTAAGGCCTTTGCCAGGGCTAAAGCAGCTAAATCTACTAAAACTGTGCCTGCTAAGACCCCCTCTCACAGGCCTAGCTCTAGTTCACAAATGCTTAGTCTAGCAGAGGATCTCATTTCTTTGATCCGGGGATCCCAACCTCACCCAGACAGGGCCTCTCACCCACCTCCAGAGAAGAGGCCTAGAGCAGAGCCCCCTGAGCCAGTTTCTACAGATGACTCCTCTGATGATACTAACCCTCCAGAGGACCCTTTCTCCCCTTATGAAGACTCTGATGCTGAAGAGTCCATTCCTTCTGCCTCTCCGCCTGAGGAATTTTCCTTTGGGGAAACCTTGCATGCTATGAGGGAACAATTTCAGTGGCAGGGCCAGGATTTTTCAGACTCTAGAAAAAGGCTTAGAACCTTTCTGCTTACCACAGCATAGGCCTTTAGCCATCCCTCCAGTTCTTACTGTTGTGGATGATGCATTTAATGATGCTTGTACTGCTCCTGACTCTCTTCCTCCGACCCCTGCTAAGCCCGATAGGTACTACAGGGTCCCGGACACACATTATCATTTGTATAAGGCTCCTTTTGCAGATCCCGAAACTATCTCCCAGGGACCTAAGGCGGTAGCAGCTACCTCTGCCAAAAAAACCCTCCCCTCTGAAAGGGAATCCAGGGCCTTAGAGAGATGGGGTAAAAAAATTTACACTTCTGTTACTCTTTCAGCTAGGGCCTTGAACTGTCAATTCCACATGATCCAGTATCAAGAATTTATGTTAGACCAATTAACTAAACAGCTGTCCTCAGATGAACCATTAGACAAAAAATCTGTTCAGGAAATGGTACATAACATTCAGCAGGTCAGTAATCATTCCTTAAAGTGCGGCTATGATGCACTGGAGGCTTCCTTTAGATCAGCCATGACTGGCACAGTGATCAGAAGACATGCATGGTTAAAAGAGCAGGCCTTACCAGACCATGTCAAATCAAAGCTACTAGATGCTCCCATGGACAAGATCAATTTGTTTGGCTCTCCTGCACAACAGGTGCTGAAGAAGATGGAAGAGAAGGCAAAATCTGTCCAGACAGTCAAAGATTTCTTACAAGTCCAACCTCCAAGGTTTAGCAGGAATTGGCCCTCCAAGAATTGGTCCTTTCCAGACACCTCCAGAGCTCAGAGAGGCAGGAATAGGCGCTCAAGAGGCAGAGGTCAATCCAGAGGTGCCTACAGGGGAAGTCAGTGGCAGGCTAACCAGCGAGGTACAGCCACGGATACAGCCACCACCACTACTACAGGACAATCACAGTGACTTGGCTCTGGCACCGCCTACCAGGGAACAACTTCAAGCACCCTTAGGCGGGAAACTAGCCTTATTTTCAGTGAACTGGCATTACATCACAGGAGACAAGTGGATTTTGCAGACAATAGACCAAGGTTACAGCTTTCACTTCCATACTCTACCAAGGAAGAGAGGAATGCCAAACCTACCTCCAAATCAAAAGGCAGAAGCTCTAAAACAAATAACTCACTAAGGATGAGAGCTGTAGAAAAGGTACCATCTATGGAGCAAGGACAAGGATTTTACTCCAGGCTCTTCCTGGTACCAAGAAAAGAAAACCAATGGAGACCTATTCTCGACCTGTCCGCTTTAAACACATACCTCATTGTCCCAAAATTCAAAATGCTGACTCTACAGCAACTTCTTCTCATGTTGGGCAAGGAGTCTTGGCTGGTAACTCTAGATCTCAAGGAGGCATACCTGCACGTCCCCATACGACCAAATTGCAGAAGATACCTCAGATTTCTTGCAGGATCAGAGCATTATCAATTCTCAGCATTGCCCTTTGGCTTATCTACTGCACCCAGAGTGTTCACGAAATGCCTGGCATCAGTAATTGCTCATTGCAGGCTTCAGGGGATCCAAATCTACCCTTACCTGGACAACTGCCTGTTGCAAGCGGACAACAAAAACAAGCTAGCAGAGGACTTGAAAAGGGTCATTTATCTACTGCAAGCCCTGGGATACACAGTCAATATAAAAAAGTCAAGGCTGATACCATCCCAAAGGATAACCTTTTTGGGTGCAGAGTTGGACACATCAAAACAAATGGCATTCCTAACAGTAGAAAAACAGGAGCAACTGCCTCTCTACTTCTTGGCATTAACAAAGCAGAACCAGCTAACAGCAAGAAAAGTCCTGCAAGCCTTGGGTTTCATGGCATCCTGCATAATATTGGTTCCACATGCCAGACTGCATATGAGAAAGTTACAGTGGTACCTAAGGAATTTATGGTCTCAGCACAAGCACAGCCTAGAAACCCAAATTCCAATAATCCCATGCCTGAAGCAAGAATTCCAATGGTGGGCTCAGGCCTGTCAATCGAACAAAGGACTGCCCTTCCACAGCACTCAACCAAGCCAGACCATCACAACGGACGCCTCAGACCTCGGTTGGGGGGCACACATGCTGGACAAGTGCATACAAGGCTTATGGACTCAAGACCAGCTGCAGCTGCACATAAATCAAAAGGAAATGCTGGCAGTAAAACTGGCAATTCAGACATTCAGACCATTTCTTCGACAAGGTCAACTGTTGATAAGGACAGACAACACCACAGTTTTGTGGTACATCAACAAACAGGGAGGCACACACACGTACCCTCTATGCCGGATGGCAATGGACCTCTGGAATGTGGCCCTGAGCTTCAACATTCAATTACAAGCAATTTTTGTGCCAGGAAAAGAAAACATTCTGGCAGACATACTAAGCAGAACTACCACGGATGCCCACGAATGGATGCTGCATCCGGACATCTTCAAAACAATTACAAGAGAATGGGGACTACCAGAAATAGACTTATTTGCATCCCCACGCAATCACCAACTGAAGAAATTCTGCACAAGGACGTACCACCCACTTGCTTGGAAAGTGGACTCCCTATCTTTCAGTTGGAAAAACCTGACAGCATATGCATTCCCACCACTTCCTTTGATGCACAAGGTGCTATTGAAGATCAAAGAGGACCATCCAAGGATCATCCTGATAGCTCCAGACTGGCCAAGGCAACATTGGTACCCATTACTGAGGAGCATGTCTCGGGAACAAATATGGCCTCTACCCCTAGTTCCCTTACTGTTAACACAGAACAACTACAACACCCTGCATCCAAACCTGAAAACACTGCAGCTGACTGCCTGGAACATTGCATAACACCAAATAACCCAAACTTATCCCAAAGGGTTAAAGACATTATCTTGGAGGCTCGCAGACCCTCAACAAGAAAAAATTATTCAGCAAAATGGAAAAGATATCACATTTGGAGTACTGCAAAAGGTGAAAATGTGTCACTGGTAAACATAGCCAACATCCTGGAATACTTGGCAGAGCTCTTCCACAACGGCCTGTCCTATTCTTCCATTAAGATTCATGCGTCAGCCATTTCAGCAGAATACAACTTGGATCCTCCAGTCTTCTCACATCCTCTGCTCAGGCAGTTTCTGAGAGGAATTAAAAATGTAAAACCACCTAGGAAGCCACCATTGCCAGCATGGGACTTGAACTTTGTGCTAGAAAAGTTGACACTCCCTCCTTTCGAACCAGCAGCAACAGCAGAATTACAATACTTATCATGGAAAACTGCTTTCCTGCTGGCAATCACTTCAGCAAGAAGGGTATCTGAGCTACAGGCATTAATGGCAGTACAGCCCTTCCTGATCTTCCATCAAGATAGAGTGTCCATGAGAACAAATCCTACTTTTATGCCAAAGGTGGTCTCCAGGGTATCTTTAAATCAAGCTATCCACCTACCTACATTCTTCCCCAACCCACAGAACAGGGGAGAAAGACTTTTGCATACCTTGGATGTACATAGACAATTACGCTACTACCTGGACAGAACCAAGAGCAATAGAAAAACTGACCAGCTACTAGTAGCATATGCAACAGGAATGGAAGGAAAAGCAATTTCAAAACAGACAATCTCTAAGTGGATAGGAAATTGCATTAGATTTTGTTACTCCTACCATGGGAAGAAAACTCCAGAAAACATCAGGCCTCACTCTACAAGGGCCACAGCCACTACCACAGCTTTTCTATGAGGAGTGGCTACCAAAGACATATTCTAGAGGCTGCTACTTGGAGCTCCGTGCATACATTTGCCAAGCATTATAATTTACCTTTATACTCCAGATCCCGAGCAGGTTTTGCCACTGCTGTTTTGCAAGGGATCTTAACTACACCATAATCTTATTTCTCCTCCTCCCCCAGTTAGGCTATGGTATTCTACCCATTTGTAAGGACTGCAGATGCATCCTTGAAGGACATAGTACAGTTTTGTACCTACCATAAATGTAGATGTCCGATAGGCATGCATCTGCAGTCAGGATTACCCACCCTCCTTCCCCTCTGTGGTACTCCTAGGGTATTTGCCCATCTTGTAGCTGGCTGGGGGAATCTATTATGGTGTATTTGTTTGTATATATGTACATACATGCTTATTTTTTGTTTGCTGTCTACTATTTGGAACCATTTGCATTTATCCAAATTTAGCCTTCCTAGAGGGCACCTGGCATCTGGGGCAAGAAACACTGAGGAAAATGGCGTCGGCTGATGCCTTTATACCCCAAGAACTGCAGCTATGACGTCGGGTGAAGTGCGACACCAGCCGAGGCCAGACCCAGACTTTGGAATCCGGCCGACCGAAGGGCTGCCTGACGACAGGACAACCCATTTGTAAGGACTGCAGATGCATGCCTATCGGACATCTACATTTATGGTAGGTACAAAACTGTACTTTTGTTTTAAAGCATTCAGTTCACATTGACTTTTGCATTTCTTGTGAAAAGCAAACTCTGGGAATTAGCTGTATAACATGTTGGCTATTAAGCAACTGTCCATGTACTGTTTCTGTAGGGCAGCTATGATTAGTAAGCTTTTTCTTGTTTTTACCAAGATCAGAAAGTGAATGGATTTTAATGCAGAGCATGTCTCCTTATCTTGGAAGCTGTATTCACCACTTCTTTTTCCTCTGTGTGCTAGCAAACACCTTCCTGGTTATGTTCTGTGTCATTCCTTTGTGTTGCCTTTAATGAATTCTTCAGACATCTCAAAATACAGGGTGTATGTGCTGTCAACATAGTCAAAACTGGGTTGGTTACTTAAGGAATCTTAGAACCTATCTCATTGCTCTACAGCAATGTTACTCAGTATTTGTTTATTACATCTTAATTTGCCGACTGATCACCTCAGCCAAGGCTTGTCCAGTCAGCGGTGTAATCTTTCACTTCTGGCCAACTCCTCCTCCACCCCTCATTACATACTTCACTGCATTTGATTTTAATGGTTTTAACGTATAGTACTTTAAATATTCCTCTTCTGTTTTTCCCTGTACTCATTGATCATTGGACAAATTAGTGCTCTTGCATATACTGCTATATATAAATATATATTCTATATAAAAGTTATTTGTGTTCTTGGTCACATGTTAGTAGTCTGTCTACTACATTCATTCTTCCCTGTCGAGGAATGCTGCATCTAAGAGCTGAGTTGAACATTCTTTAATATGGGATATATAAAAAGGTGCATCTCTACATCACTGAATTCCAGTCTGTGACTTGCACTTGTACCTAAAGAGAAGGAAGCATTGCTTTTAGTTTCAAGCCAGGAGATGACACGTGCTTTGGGACATAAACCCACTGCATACCTCTTAATTTCTCTTAAGAATTCTAGAAAAGGCCCAAAATTGGGGCAATTTTTGAATATTATTTTAACTCACTTAAGGGTTTCGGGGTTGGCATAATGGTTAAACTGTTTACCTTACAAACACAAGATGTAGGATTTGAGTCTCAAATGGGGTAATTAACTAGGCTTAAAATGGCCCACAAGGCAATTAGACTAGTGCTGACCTATGAACGTCACTTATTGTGTTTTGCATCAACATGCATTTTGTGAACAAAAAGAAGTATGAAACTTTGCCAGTCATTATTGACTGACTGTAATTCTCAGTAATTTACTATTTTTATTTATTTTTTTAATTTTATTTTGCATTTGTTGACCGGGATAATCCAACTGGATGCATGTCCATTTTCAGCGGAGGCCCGGGGAGAAAAGCTCCAAGGGTAAGCAGATAGCATTACATAATACCAGCATTACATATTACAGATTATTTACAGTGATTACATAAGTAAGCAAGTTAAACAAGTTCCACAGGTTAATCCCGAGCGTAACTCAGGATTAAATTAAATTACACAGTAAGATGGTTAACAGATTTTTACACATTCTAGAGAGAGTTAGCCATGCTTGATACATTGACATAGCCAGTTAAGTAACAAATGTTGTTTGAGTCTAGTTTTAAATTGACCTAAGGTAGAAAGTAAGGTAATATCAGCTGGAAGAGAGTTCCAGGGTCTACTTACAGAGTTTGCAAAGAGAGAGTCACCGGCTGTGTTTAATTTTGCTAGTCTGAATTAGTAGTTTGTTAGAGGATCGAAGCGGTCTAGGATTGTTAATAGGGGGTGATAATATTTGTAAGTGCAGGACTGTTGTCTGGATTATAGAAGATTTTATAGGCCATAATCAGTTTGTTGTACTGCATTAGGCTGGGTAGTTTAAGACACCCAAGCTGATTTAGATTGATGCAATGATGTGTCCTAAAAGGCAGCCCTTCCTTTACTAGGAAATTAAAATGTTAAAATGTTTACGTGGGACAGTGGAAAAATACTGAGACAAAATCAGGGATGTTCTGCAGATCAGATAGTTGAGATATGTTCAGATGTTATGGTTTGCTGTTACAGTGATGGAAGTGCTACTGTTTTGGCAAGTTATTTACATGCAACTGTAGTTTTCACAGTATGAGAACTGAATATGTCACCAGGATAACACTGGATCCTTTGACAGCTTGGAAAATGGGCTGGATGTTGACTGACAGCAGTAAGCTGAGACCACAGCATTGGGAATCTTGCTGTAAGAGCCTAAAAGAAGGATCTAGACATTATTTTCCAACAACTGTTGAGTACTGGCACAAATTTTTCTTGTAGAGCGGTGTACGTTTGTCTAATTCGGCATCTAGTTGATAGCCAGTTGCAGAATTCACTTCAGAGCTTGCATTATGTTCTGGTACGACTTCACCTTTGTGTATAGAATCCTTATGTGCTGAAAGTGGTGGTGGTGGTGGTAGTGCTGGGCAGTCTGATTGATTAGTAGTCATTTCAAGAACTATACAATCTTGCAATGAGAGTGACACCAGTGTTTTTGTATTGTGGATCTGCTGTTCTGGTGAGTATTTGCATATCTGCATTTTGGTGTTGGTTGTGAACATACAGCTGTACATTTAGCACCTGCTGTAGGCCATGTTTGGGTAATGTTGAGTTGTTTGTGCAATCAGCATCTCATTTTCATATTTAGATGTTAATGATGTGACTTTGCACTCAGCACCTCATGTTGCTATGTTGATGTTATGTATTTGTTGTTTATGTAATCATGTTTTGTGTGTTTTGTAGTCTCTTTTGTTGTGCAATGTAACTTTTTCTTCCTTGCATATTCACTGATTCTTTCTCCCTGCAGCATTGAAGAGCATCCCTTTCACAGCCCGAACAGCCAAGAGGGGTTCCCGGTTCTTCTGCGACACGTCCCTCTATGAGGAGTCTAACTGTTAACACCAGTGCACCTTAGAAAACTGAAATATAACAAAAAGGTTTTTCTCTTCTCATATGTAAACTTCTTTGCATGTACCTTATCCTGCATGCAATTCTTTATCAGGCATGTTGATTCCAGATCCCTTATAAGTGCAGTAGCATCTTTAGTGCATCTATTAACTTTTCATCTTTCTGCATTACAGCAGCTGCCTCGGCCAGTATTCCCATCCAATGTGATAGTTGATTTCTAGAATTCCTTTTCCCCAGTGCAGTTACTGAATCTTTGAATGTTTCTCGTATAGTGCTACAGTGGAAATTCTAAAGTTTGTTTCTGTAGTCCTCTGGTTTCTGATATACTGCAGCTTTCCTTTGGATGAGGCTCCTTATTACGGAATTTGTCTTGGTGCAGTTTTCATATACCCAAACCATGTTTTTTTGGTGTGCGAAGTTGCATGTCCAGTCAAGTAGGTGCTAAATCATCAATCAGATTCCCTTCATAGTATGTCACCTGACTGTCATGCAGTGGACGTTTTACTTAATGCAGTTCTTAAATTGTATGAACTGCCTTTACTGCCTGTAATCACTAATAGATTTTGCTGCTGTCCTTTCTTAGGTGTCAAAAATGGGAATGCTGAAGAGATGAAACTTCATTTTTGAGTGCATGTTAACTGCGGAATAAGAGAGAGGGGTCTGAGACTAAAGAAACAGCCTTGTTCTAATGGACTTGTCAGTAAGGAGTGCAGGACCCTCCCCTTTGTCAGCTCTGATTTTCTCTTTCTGCAGCACAGCTGCACTTAACTTCAGGATAATCTGTCCTGTGCATTCCAGTCACCAGCGTAGTTACTTCCTGCCATATTTACCTGTTATTCAGTATGTATTATGACAGCAGGGTGCTGTGGTTGTTACTGTGGCTGTCTGCTGTCTGCTCTGGGTTTCAGTCCAGTTCTCCAAATGCTGTTTCTGTGGAGTTTGATTACTACCACTCTGCCTTTACAGAAGCACCCATTAGCTCCAAAATATGTTGCTTAGGTGGATAAGGGCTGTTTTTCTTTTAGAGTAGCCAAAGTTTGCATTGTGATGTTAAAGTCTCCTCTGTTAAACTACATTTGACACACTGGGGCTGACAGTTAATGAAATAAAATAATTTGCTCAAGGATGTGCTCTATGCATTTCTTGCACATCTCAGCAATGTCTCCTTAAAATTCTTTTTGAGCAGACTATTTGTTGTTGCACCCATTTTCATAACTTCTAGTATTAAGGGGTTGTTTACTCTGTACTCCCTTAATGTTATGTGGGCATTTAAACTGACGGGACAGAACCCCAAATAAGATAGATAGAAGTTTGCCTTTCAGGGTTCTTTTAAGAGTGCATTGTTTTGATCTGATGCATTTAGCTTAGATTTGCTATGTGTCAGTACTGTTGTGATGGCTCACATAAAACTGAAAGGCATCTTCAGAAATGCTTTTCTAGCCACATTGATCTACAAAGTAGCTACACAGTGTACACCTTTGTGAAACTATGTTCTGGATGCCTTCTCTATGCATCATCAGACAACACCTTATCATTTGCCCAAGTAAACCTCCGCTCTTTCTGTGGAAGTTTGAGGTTGTTCGTTCATTGATGATGCATATGAATGAAGACTGATGTACAGGAAGGTGGGGAAAATTGCATTACTCTGTTGCACAGCTGGTCAATTTAATGATTTATTTTTTCATCTTTTGTCTTACAGTTCCAAGTTTTAAGACAAAGTTTTGTGGTCCTGCTTTTCAGTACCAAAATAGCTATTGAATTTTTGTGAGGTTATGACTTAGCTAGCTGGATCACTATTCTGTCTCTGCAATAAACAAAATTAAAAGAAATTGCAAAGATAAACAGCTATGCACAAAGTTCTGCACTTTAGTTTGGTCATGTGCAGTCCTAACATTTATCAGTCAACACTATAGCTTGGTTATAGTAATAGGCTGTGAATACCCTACATACAGCAGATCAAGTTTCACAACCTCTGGTTAAATTTCACGTTTTTGAGCAAGTCCTTTAAATAGAACAGAGTTGTTGGATCACTCCCATGAAAGGTAGTTGCGACCTGTTATGACTTTGCTCTTAACAGAAATTAAATTGTTGGCTTCCTCTTTTTTCGCTGCATTTCATTTTTTTGGTGATGACACGAGTGGAGGAAGTTGGAATAACTGTTTTCTTTAGGCTCTCTCCAATGTTTAGTTTACTGAGGGATTAATGTAATCTTAAGTCAGCTCTTTAGAGCCTTTCTCATCCATAGCGTTTGGATGTTCCAATTCTGGTTCTGCTGCAGTGCTCCACTCCCCTGCTGTTTTGGTCGAATTGGGTGTTCCTCATGAGAATATCTGATAGTAAAAGATTGTTGATGATGCCAGTTATGCATCATACTCTTCTGCTGTCTTTGCCAATTCTGATCCTTTGCTTGAGTGTGGTACTGTTAGTCTTATAGATTGGCACTTTCACGGATGGACTCATTGGGTTTCTGTGTTGCGTCTGCTACTGCAGTGCAGTGTTCTCCCACCTTCTGTTGTTTTACCACTGCATCTGATGTTGTTTACACCTTCCATCAGCCATTTGCATTGTTCACTGTCCTGGGTATTACCCAGTGAGGTAGAGAGCTGAACTGGGGAGGCCATTGGACAGGTTGCCTTAGCAGATTGTGGTCTTGCCAACATTCTAACAATAAGATTTTTTTTAATTTTATCCCTAACCCCTCCTCTGGGGGGGGGGGGGACAGATGATCTGCATATGGAGACCACATTGCTGTCCCTGATGCATTTGCATGATCACATTTTTTGTGATGAGAGTTGCTGTCAAATTATTTTGGTGACTGAACACCCACCCATGGGACTGTGTCCTGTCTAGCCAGCCTTCTCTCAGGAATTGTGGCACTGAATGGCCCTGGACTTGCCCCCTGCTTCCATAGATGGGTATGCCTTGACCCAGTCCCCCCACCAGCTCTGTTAAATGCCCAAGCTGCTAAATGATCTTGAGTTGCCTGGGCCATAGTCAAGGCTTTATCCCTGTGTGCCACCAGAAGTGTGCAAGTATGCTTTTCCTTGTGTAAACTAAATCCTTCTGTAGCTGTTGTGGTGGGAAAGTCAAAGATGATGTTGATTGTTCTCCCTTGGTCCATAGGGACTCATGAGTGCTAATGAAGCCCTTATTTTTCTACATTATCATGTGGGCTTCACAACTGACCTCAAGGTCATATGAAAGGGATTGTGCGTCTCTCATCTCTGATTAATATGAGTTAGCTCATAGTTCTTGATTACTTGTGTTGGTCCTTTTGCCTTTTCTATGAAGAACACTTGTGTAGCATTTCAAACTGAGGGGGACCTTAAAAATGCAACAATTTCCATGAACTACATTAATCTAGTTTCCACTAGAAAAACCATTGCTGCAATACGATTCACCACTGAAGGAAATTAACCACAGGCAGACATCTACCCATCTCCCAGGCTTCCACAGCTTTGGACATCCTTGGAAAGATGTTTGCATCTTCTGTATGCTGAGGATATCAATAGGGTGCTGGTTAGAAAAAAGGAGAGCAGCATCTGGCTTCTGTAGGTCTTTTTTGCCACCTCATTGCATTTGGGTAGTTTGTTCGTTGGTCTCAGCCAGAAGACTTCCAAAATGATGAGTGCATTTTGGGAACATTTGTTGCTCTTTGCCATTTTTATTTTTTGATGTATTGTATTGCACTTTTGACAGACAATTGTCAATTTGAAAGACCATTGTCTTCCATTAATTTTAGCTTTTCTGACTTTGATGTTTGGAGACCTTTCCGAGGTTGTAATATTCCTTGTAAAGATCACTAATAAAATTTACCTATGGGTGACATTTTACTGAAGAGCTACCACTTTCAGTGTGTGTTTTCTTGTTAATTGTTCTGTGCTAAAGCTTGCTGTGTAAGAAACCAAGTTTTTTTTAGCACCAGTAGCATCTGGCTTTAAGCCAAGAGGTATCTGTTCATTCTTTTTTGGGAGATTCTTCTGCTAGCAAGCCAGAAAAGCTCAAATCAAAATGCTTGCCTAACTTAGAAAAACCTAGAAAGTTGGCAGCTGAAGAAAGCGAATCCATGGCCAAGATACGTGAAGCTTCAGTGACATCATTAGTCCTGTAAGGGACTGAGGATACTGGCCCCATTAAGGTACAGCTTTATCTGATGCCTCCTTGGAGACTGACAGCATGATGACAGCTTTGATGGTTCCCAAGCATACATAAATTTTTCTGCTAAGTTACAGCTAGATGCTGGTTCCCAGACAGATGCAGATGATTATTAAATGGTTTGTTATTACTAAAGAACACTCCCTTTTTGGATTTACTAGCACTTTCTTTTTCAGTAATTAGTTTCAGTGAATGGCGAAAAATTCAGGCTGGGTAAACCTGACATAGTCTTCCCTTTAGGAAAGATGATTCCTCTGTTAGAAATGAAGGCGAGCTTTTTTCCAGAGTTAGCCCTCCAATTTGGACATTGACGAAGAGGAGGAAGAAGACCTCTGGTGTAGACTTCCTCCTTGGATGATACAGATGGAGTAGTGTCTTTCCTTGGGTTCTTCAGCATTTCCAGATGTAGAGGCCTCCTTTAGGGAAAAAAATACATTTTAATCAAGAATGTTCTAAAGGGGAAGGGGTTTATTAAGAACTGCCTGACTCTTGCAAAATATATTTTGGAATTGCTAAGGAATGAAAAACCTAAGTCGATGATTTATTCCTGCGTGTCAGGCATTTAAAAATGCTTTTAATAATGTATCCCTGGATGTGAATTCTTAGCCACAGGTCTTTAAACACGACAGATTTTATAGAGTAGAGGGAAATGTCCAAGTACGTGTCTACAAAAACTCTCTGGCATTTTTAGCCATTATTTCCTTGCATGCCATAAGAGGATCTAAGCTGTCATCTGCTAGTAATGCCCCTCCTTTTGATAAAAAGTAGTGTATTGGATGTATTTGGTTAAGAAATATGTATATATTTATAGCATCTTGTCTCTGACATGGTCATCTTTTAACAGATCACTACTATCCAAACTGTAGTTGTTGCCTTTCCTTCTGAATCAACCTGTGTGCTTGCAGGCTATTAGTATTCTTCTGCGGTAGGGCAGCTGCTGTCTTACTCTCTCTTCTGTTGTAGTCATTTAACCACTGAATCCCTCTCCAGTACTACTCTTACTGACTGAGTACTTCTGCTGTAGTCATACCTCTCAACTGCTGAATGCTAAAAATCATAAGCACTAGCTTTAAAAATCTTAATAGACAAACAAATAGAAGTGTGCCCCCCCCAAAAAAAAAAAAACAAAATTGGGAACAAAAAAAATTCCAATTTCAAAAGACTTTAGGGCTGTAGCAAATAGCTTATACAAGCTCATTGATGCAGTCCTATGAGTTTCAAAAGGCCGGTGCCTGCTTTTAGGGCTTCTAGCTGTAGTGTACTGAATGGACCAATAGTACATCTAGACAAATGGACCAGTACCACAGCTGCCTATGCTGCCTGTCCATTTATCTCACTTCGTAGTGACACTTATCTACTGAAATGACCAGTAGCATAGTGCAGCTAGAAAAACAGCCAGTAGCATAGCTATCTGTGATCTTTGTCCGTTTTTCTAGCTGCACTGCATAATTGTTCTCTTCAACAGACTAGTAGCGCATTGCAACAGGAAAAATTAACAGTAGCATAGGCAGCTAGAAGACTATGGTCTGTTTATTTCTAGATGAACTTTGCTATTTTTCCATTCAGCTTGCCAAGGCACAGTGTAGCTAAAAGCCCAGTGCAAGTCTTGACTCCATTTTGACTGAGCACAAATAGGAGCTATCAAAGGGCAAGGTAAAGCAACAGAACAAACATTAAAATAGGTCCCAAAATTGGATCTCTCCACTGAATGCGGACCAGTTGAGAGGTATGTCAGTGTACTTACTTACTCACATAATTCCTTTCCTGTAGTTTAGTTCTGAAACTGTAGTGCAGCTGCAGATTTTTAGGAGCACACTATTGTAATGCAGTTATCAGCTCACCAGTTGCTTTTCTGTATTTCATTTACCTTTGTAGTTTTTTTTTTTTTTTTTTTTTTTGGTTCGGCTATACTGATCTCTGACCTTCTTGACCCATTCACATTGCTTCAAACTCTGCCTAATCTCACCTTAACCTTTTTGTAGATGAGGCCCCTCTTTGCAGATGAAATATTCCTTTTGGCATTTATTACAGAGGTGAGGAGACTCCCCCCCCCCCCCTCACCAAAGTTCAGTACACCTGTGCAAACTCCCTACTGTCATGCTGCTCCTTTTTCCATGAACAGGTAAGTTTCTGATTTCTAAATCTTACAGCTGTAAATTACAAAATTCATGGACCAAGCAAAAGGCATCAGAAAACTTTTCACTGGCTTTTTTTATGGGATTTTATCCATATACAAGGGTCTTTTCCTCCCTGTCCCAAATCCTTGCACTTAATTATTCTCAAAGTAGCCACATGTTTCAGGTAAGAAAAAATACACTGCTCTTTTGTTAATAGTTACATATTGAGACCAAAACTAAGAAGCTTTCCCTCCATGCACTGCTTTCTGGATTTTGGAACCTGCGTTAACCACGACATTCAGTACATTACCCTCCTTGCAAGAAACCCATATGCCTCCCCCAGGAGTAATGAGCTAGCCTTTGGCCACTTGTTTCACTCCATCAGTCTTTGTCTGTTGATTCCTACATCTAAGTGTGTGATGGGTACAGATTTATGGTTTGCCTCTGTGCCAGTGGGTCACCTGTCTGTCCCATAGTGCAGTTCCTGACTATCCAAATTTGTCTTGCAATGTGGTTATTCATTACCCAACTCTTATCTTCAGTAGCTCTTTTCTGACTGTCCCACATTGTAGGTAGTGACTGCTCAAATGCTACTTTTCTAATAGTTAATAAATCCTCAAGTCCATCTTCAGTAGTGCAACTAATGACCTCCTGGATCCCCTGCACCAAACTCCTTGAATCTTTTCCTTTAGCTCAGTTGATGATTCGGCATCTTATCCCATCATACAGTTTGACTCTGCAGTTCCCTGCCCCAACATATAGTTACCGAGTTCCAGCATCTTTCATCTGTGGTACAGTTGCTACCTCCCTGTATCCTTTTTTGTAATTTATGTTCTAGCTTTTAAATTCCTCTCTTCTGACCCCAATTCCTGTCCTGCACTCACCTAGGCCATCTGCAATGCATCTGACTTCTTAAATCCATGCCATGATGTATGAATCATGACTTTCTGAATCCTTTTCCTGTAATTCATATACTCCATGAATTTCTGATCCTGTAATGCAGGTACTGATTTCCAGAATCTGCATCATTCTCCTGTAGTTTAGCTACTAACTTTGTGACTCTTTCTCTAGTAGTGCAAATGTTAACTTCTGCTGACTCCTGAAAGTCCAGTAGCTGGGCTTAATCGTTTTAGTGCTGCTGCACAGACTAATGGCACTGCTGCCAGTTTCCCATGTCTGGAAGGGCAGTGGCATATTTTCAGCACCATCTTATGTTACTTTGTGTAGCCAATAAATCTGGTCTCTAATGCAGGTGTTGTTTCTTTAGTTATCTCTTCTGCTGTGCAGCTGTGCCCCTGCTCCCCTTTTCTGCAGTATTAATTTACTGGAAGTAAGTTACAAAAGTCTGCCATCTCAAAGTTCTTAAATTCTTTCTAATGTATGCACACATCTTGCTGCTTTGCAAAAAGGCAGCAAGATCGTTTCATTTCCAGTCTTGTGGTAAACTGCAGTTAAGTATAACCTAGTTAGATTCATTTTACTAACCAAATTTAGCATGGCATGCTGTTGACCTTTGTTCATTCCCAGAATAAGGAATGATCTTGCATGACAAAATATTTTTAATTTTTTTTGTATGTATAGTCAGAATATGCAAAATATTGGCCAAGCAAGTATTTGAAAGATCATGATGTTGGTTTTGATAATAAATGGAACCTTTGTGATGCTGCTTTGGTCATAATTAAGGATGCATAGTATTTGTTTTGGCTTTTTAAAGACACTTCTGAAGTGAAAGTTATGATTTTTTTTGTATGTTAACACATTTTAGTACAAAAGTAATGGTAGGTGAGTATATGTAGCAACTTTTCCATGCCAGAAAAATTAATAATGCCTCCTAGCTGTATTTAAAACAGCACTCTGTTAGGACTAAATTTGGCTGGCTTCAGTCCAACATGGTTATAAGAGGTCATAAAGTCCATTCTATTTGATACCTTAATTCGTTTGACGTAATGAGTAGAAGCCGTGTTTAGCACTGCAGATGAAAGATAATATTTGGAAGTATGTTTGGGTGTAGCAGAATTGTAATGTACAGAGCTTTTCCCATCTCAGAATGTGCTTATCAACTTTACTTCAAAAGTAGTAGTCATAGGAGCCTACCTGTCTGGCCTTAGAGTGACAAAAACAAAGATGTACTCATAAAGGACCATTTTTTATGTTGCTTTTTCATCTGTGATGTAACACATCATTCTTTTTCTTGTCAAAAGCCTGATATTTTGCATTTCTTCCTTATTGAATCTTTCCTTTTCTCTAAAGGCTGATAAAAATTACCTTCTCGACAATTGCTTTTTTAAATCATTTCCATTGTTTCATGTTTTTAAATTACTGTTTCAGAAGTGTTTTTTGGGTGGAATACTTTCCACCACAGAGATGAAATACAGTTAGTATGTTTTGCCTGCCTGGCTTTATTTTTAGCTATAAATGTTGGCTATTTTTAAAGGTATTAACATTGGGATCTTGTGAGATTGGCTCAGAAAATTGTTCTTTCTCCTTGTCATTACAAAATAAACAAACAAACAATGAATGCCTGGCCAAAGTTGATACATGAACACAATCACTGGAATTCTCCTGCCCTTCATAGGTGACTGTGATTAAAAAAAAAAAAAAAATGACTTGGTTCAGTCATTGATAACATCAGGAAAAAAAGGTGTTACTCCATGATGCTTGCGTTCTATCCATCAGAGCCCTTGAAGGGTTTCTATGGCCAAATGTGAATGTTAAAATCGTAGTGCATCATATTTTTAAGTCTTCTCACAGCGATTTAGAATTGTTTTCCATATACATAGCGTAACAACCTATGTCCACTGCCATTGAAACCCCTGTTGTTGAATCCTTTAGTCAGACTGGACTATAGCATCACCTTTAAGTGTATAATTTCTAGACATTATGCTCCGAACACTTTTTCCACTGGGTTTGTATTAGATATTTTTTGTACTGGAATAAATTGAGTTCATACATATGAAGGAAAGCTGAATGTTTTGTACACTTAACAGTCTCTTCCTTTTGTAATTTAATCAATTTTCATATAGTGTATATTAAATTAGTCTTATTTCCACACATGCGCACACATGCATACACGTACTGCCTTTGCACAGCTTGTGCCAGCAATCCTTAGCTGGGAATTTACCTCTTGGGCTGCACATTGTGATGCTAGTCAAACAGATGTTGATAAATTTCACTTTCCTGGAGACAAATGTCTATGAGAGTGGCACAGGTACTGGTCTCAGAGTTGAAAGTGTGTGTGGGGTTACCAAGAGGTGGCATCCATTTATCCTTTGTATTTCATTTTTTTGGAGACAAATGTATACGATAGTGGTACATGTCCTGGTCTCAGAGCTGAAAGTGTGTGTGTGTGGGGGGGGTCTAGAGGTGGTGTCTTTTTCCATTGTATAATGCTCCCAAACCTCAAATGTACGTCTTGCACAAGAATTTGCAAATAGAGCTGCACCTGAAGGCTGGCTTCCCTATCAGAATCAGCCCAGCGATTGAAGCTCAGCAGCAGAACCTGCTCACTAGAACTATCTCTTGGGCTTCCTAGAAGGCAATAATTTTCTGTTCAGGACTTCACTCTTTCGCTTGGCTACTATATCATATATCATTATAAAAATGTTTATGCATGGTGACCACAGAATCAGTGCTCAGTCAGGGAATTTGTCTTGCTATACTTTTGACTATGAGCCCAGACAATTATATGAGCTAATAATAAATACTTTTGTCTGTATTAAATTGAAAGTCCCTAACATCTCTGCTGTATGACCTTAAAAGAGACAAACGGAGCAAGTAATACATCCATTTTTATAAATAACCCATTTTCATTAGTTAATCCATTCTCCCGCTGTAGCTCATTCATAAACATTCAGACCCCTTAACTTTGTAGGTCTGACTCATTATCTTCAATGAACCTCTGCAAGTCTGTATTTATGACCTCCATTGGCTCCATCTAGAACATTTTGGAAAAATCGAGTTATAGTTTGATAGGTAAGTACTAGGCTAGATCCCCTTAGGGTCCAATTTCCCTTTTTATGCCTGAAATAACCTTTCCCATTTCTTTGTAGAGTGGCCTTACCCATCCCATGGTCTATATTTATTTAGTATTCCATAACAGTTATATCCTTGCAATACAAACAAATGTAGCCACTAAGATAAAACTCCTTCAGCTACAACATTATTTAAAACTGTGACTATTTCATTCAGTTGATAATTTCCTTTATAAAACAGTGTATACACAGTATTTAATATCTATTTAACTGCACCAGACATAGACTGTCAGTGACTTTATGTTGCCTGTAATCGAGAGGCTTTTAGTGGCTTATACATAGCATGATTTTGTAGTTATTAATTTAAATATGAACGGACAGTACTAGACTCCGTGTCAATTGAGTGATCCTAGAAATGTCACTACGGTTTAATTTTAGCTTTCTTTATAAAGTAACCACTGTTTGAAATTATTTCTTAGATGAAGTTGATTTTATCATAATGTATGTTTTAAATCTACCAGTTCATGCCCTTTCTCCCATAACTGCCTTACTGCTGGACTTGATTTGTGATACCTCCAACATGTTCTGATATTCTGCATTTTACTGTTATTATAGTTAAGTTTTGCAGTGTTTTGTAATTGCTCAGTGATGTATGCATGTCTGTGTATATTATGTATAGTTAGTAATTATATGTGTGTCTGTATATACTTAGATAATGATGTACTCGTATGCATGCACACACAAACATATATATGTGTATATATATATATATATATATATATATATATATATATATATATATATATATATATAAAATATGGTCAGAACCTCTACTTTTCAGAAACTCAAAATTCATATTTTCAAGATATGATCAAGTTTCTGTAAACTTGAATGTCAAAAAAACAAAATATACCTTTTTTTTTCTGTGTGCACCCCCCACACCCCCTGCATATCAACTACAGGATTGCACTCCAGTAGGGAAAAGGGTAAATTCCCCAATCCTCACTGTACCATGATCTCCATTCACAAGCTTTGCGTTTTCAGAAATTCGATTGTATCATCTCAGCAATATGAATTTCTAGTTTCTGAAAACTCGAGCTTCTGATAGGGACCTCTCTCTCTATGTATGTGTGTATATATACATATAAATATATATATATATATATATATATATATATATATATATATATATATATAATCTCGCAAATGTCTGAAGGTATAACAAAAAAACAAAAATGGACTGAGAATTCCACTTTTTAATGCAAATAATCTTTAAGAACTAAGCGCTCAATATGTGTTTTAAAATATAAATGATGTGATGTATTCAACTCTTATTAACTCTGAAGATACCAGTTGTTAATGGCGAAAGCACGTAGTTCTTAAGAGTATTTGTATTAAGTGGAATTCAGTCCGTTTTTTTTTTTATTTTATTTCTTATTAGTTTTACCCTTATTGGGTGTAGTTTCGTTTAAATGTCTGAAGGTATTTGTAAGGGAAACAAAATATGCAATATTGAAATATTTTGTGAGATTTTGCAAATTGTTGTATAGCAAGCCCAGTAGCAAGACATTTTCAGGAGAAAAGTGTGTGATAGATTTTATCGTATTACACAGTTCAAATCTACTTCATCTAAAAAATGATTTTGTAGATTTAAAATTTATCTTATTATAAATGCAAGTACATTTTAGAAATGATTTAAAGAAGTGGTTATAATGTAAAGACAGTATATTATATTAAGATTTCAGACCTTCCAGCCATAGGGTCTGAATAGAATGAGGAAGTCCATTGTCAAGCTTTTTTGTTGATGCGATACTGTCTTTAATTGGTGGGAGAATTAATTGTTTAATAAAAGATAGTTTTAAAAATGTGGATGTTTTATTCTGTTTCTCTCCTTGGAGGCTAAAGGCGTTGAAATATGTCCTGGCGATTATCTCTTGTTTTCCACCTACTGGTGAGAAATAGAGTGAGTGTGCAGCCCAGAGGGGAAGGGAGTGGTGACAACATAAAATACTAATGAAGTCTAAGCAGGTGTGATATCTGGGAGAGGGAAGATTTCTCCTAACTAATTAACCTTTGTAGATCAGGATGTGCAAGTGTCAATGTATCTAATTTTTCTCAGCTTTTATTTTTCTTTCCCTATCTGCAGCAAAAAGGAAGAGTCGGCCTTGTAATATAGTGTATTCACACCGCATGGTAAGGAGCTGTCACATCTGTAATATTGCCAAAGCTTGTAGCTTCATAGAGACCATAGCAAACGCTGCTTTTGCTGCCTAACCCTGCATTGCTTGACTAATGATCTGGGAGTGGTGCACTTTAGTGACAAGAAATACAGTGCTGTTTGTAAACTTGTCCATTGAAAGATTGATCTGCAGTGGTCTGGAAGTAGAAGATGCCAAACAGGAGCTGACTTTAGTATCTTGATCTTCTAGAAATAAGAGTCCATCTGAAATAAGATTTGTTTCAAGTATTATGTTCCTACCTGTCTGTGAAAAGGAGATGACCCACTTTGGAAGTAGTAATTTCTTCACTTAAAAATTCACGTTTTTATTTTAGAGATTTTAACTGTAGAGCTGCAATGAGCTGTTTAGCATATGTGGGACTTCTGTGTAGGTTATTAAAACAGTCTTTATGCTCAACAATAGCAGCTAGCATGTGAAAGTGCACACACTTAAGTAAACATGGAGAGGCAGATCGTATGTCTTTACTAGCAGTGCATAATAAGCCACTTAGCCTTTAATCCCCCTACTGATGCGTGCTGTAGTAACATGTTCAGTAATCAAGGTGGGTTTTAATGTAAAAAGACAACCTATAACTGACTGAACAATTTTTTTTCCCTTTGAATGGGTCCAGCATCATGCTACAGTGGTGTTATTTATTTGTTTGAACTTGTTAACCAAGGTAGGGCTCTCACCCCAACCGACAAATTTTAATTCCAGCCTTGGTAAAGAAGCAAAATACGGTGAGAGTTGAGAAACATTATAGCAACATACAGTGAGAAAGAGGAGGGGGAGAATAAACATAGAGATTGTAGGCAGTGTAGCAGATGTATACAACTGTTTACAAATAGATAGTTGTCAGAGGCTGTGCAAGGTTATGTGTTAGGGTTTGAGTAGTAGTAGATGGTAAGTAGTAAGAGGCAGTGGAATTTGTTCTCGGGTTAGGTAATGTTGCCAGAGAGATGGTACTGGCATTTTGGCAGGTAGTTTAAGGTCAGGCTTAAGTTGAGGACAGAATTGTGAGCAGGAAGTTGAGTCTTTAGGATAGGAGAGTTTCCCATAATTTGGAACCAAGAAGTGAGAAACTGGTCTGTGCAATGAAGACTGGTGTTGGAAGCTTGTAAGGGGAGCTGATTTGTGGTTTCTAAGGTAGTATCTTGGGGGGGAGGGGGAGTCCTAGTTTAACTGCCAAGCAAAAAATAGTTTTAAGTCAGAGTAATTGAGAGCCTAGTAGAAATTCACTTCTTTTACTGACTGGGAGCTGTTTTGCTTTTTTTCTAGGGTTTTACAGTGAAATCCTGTTTTTTATCATTTGACTATAGTTAGCATTTCGTTTTTGATGCTGATGCTGTTAATGTAAGGCCATATTTCCTATTGGGCTAGAAAAATGCCTTTGCGTAACTGCTTTGGTGGCTTTGGAGAGTAATGGGGAAATGTTACTGGCTGTTAATAAAAGTATAGAAAACAAACCCCAACAGAGGCTAATACAAGTCCAAGTAAGATTAAATTGCACTGGCACGGAGTAAAGTTGATTCTTTCTTTAATTCACACTAAAATCACAAAAATAAAAACAACGACATGTGGTTGAGCGCTTTCATCTAACACTGTAGATTTCATCAGAACCACAACACTAAGTAACTACCTCCTTTATATATGCATATCAATTAACATCTTGTTGTAAAAACCATGTGATTAATCTTTTCCATTAATTCATCAGATTCTTAAAGTGCACAGTGCTCGAATTCCCTCAATATATGCCATTCAATGTATATAAGTGTTATTCTAAAATTCCTAATACATTAAAATACTAATAAATAAGAAAAATAAAACCATCCTACATTCATAAATATAATAACCTTACTATACTCTATATGTACGTACTATATTGCATTGTTATTAAAAAAAAAAAAATTTTTTCTTTCTTAAAAATACATATGATTCAATCCTGTATATGTATCTCTA
Source organism: Protopterus annectens (assembly GCF_019279795.1). Lineage (NCBI taxonomy): Eukaryota > Metazoa > Chordata > Ceratodontiformes > Protopteridae > Protopterus > Protopterus annectens. The sequence continues at coordinate 1,019,395,272 of NC_056743.1, forward strand.
TAGGTAACCTGAATTCATAATATACATTGTGTACATTTTGTATTCAGACATTAATAATACCCTAACCCTATGTAATAATTAATTGCATTCTTATATTTTTCTATTTACATGTACCCTTTATAAAATAGCTTTTATAGAAATGTAATCATTTAACCCAGGGTACTCGGATGCATTCAATTTGATTTGCCATCTAGTTTCTTTCTCTAATAATTTTTCCTTTATATTCCCTCCCCTGGGATTAACCTTTACTTGTTCTAAAATTCCAAACTTAAATTTTCTACACTCTTTACTGGCCATACAATGTCTCCATAATGCGTTATTTTCATCTTTTTTCTTTATTCTATAGTAATGCTCATAAATTCTGTTTTTTAGACACCTAGAAGTCATTCCTACATAGTAACATGAACATGTTAAACATACTGCTAAATATATGACATTCTTGGTTCTACAATTCCCTTTCCTAAACCTTACTGTGGTTTTGTAGATGTTGTCCAATGTCACACTGCTATCTTCCATAATAAACTGACACTGTTTGCAAGATCCGCACTTTGTAGTACTACCATCTCTCCTACCCTGATCATCTATCATATTTTTCAACCTACTTTTCAAATTTTGTCCATTTCTGTATACAAATACAGGTCTAGGGCCTAACATTTTATGAATGTTATCATCAGTTTCTATAATATTCCAGTTTTTAGCAATTATGTTTTTATATTTACTTACTGATGGCGCATATTGTATAACACAAGCTCTCCTATATTCCTTATTCACTATATTTACACTTCCTATACCATCATTGTTACCCAAAATAGGTTTATACTTTTTACCCCACTCATATGTGACATAATTTACTGTATCATACACCATCCATTTAGGGTATCCTCTATCTATAAACATAGCGGCTATGTAATTTAATTCCTTTATTACATCTTCATAACTAGAAGTCATCCTCGCCGCTCTAATACATTGCCCTTTAATAATACTTTTTTTCTGATACTGTGGATGGCAACTATTATACTCAAGATAGTCGTTACTAAAAGTGTCCTTTCTATAAAGGTTAGACTTAAACTTCTTTCCCTCTATGGTTACTCTTGTATCCAAGTATGCTATGCTCTTTCTATTCATATTTGTAGTGAACCTTAAATACTCATTTCTACTATTGAGGTACTTGGTAAATTCAAGTAGGTGTTCCTCACTACCTTCCCATATAAAGAACACGTCATCCAAGAATCTGAGATAACTTTTTATATATTTATTCCATTCTGTTCCCAAAATATATTCTTCTTCCCAATTCAATAAGAACAGATTGGCAAACATGGGGGCACATGCACCCATGGCTACCCCCTTGTTTTGCCTATAATATTCACCCTGAAACATGATGAAATTGTTCTTCAACACTACTTCCATGAACACCATGATAACCTTTGTTTTATCCCAAGTTAATTTACTATATTTGCAGATACTTTCTTCAAATCTTTCTAGTCCTTCCTCCTGAGGTATACAAGAAAATAAGTCAACTATGTCAATTGTAACCAAAAGGCAATTGTCACTTATAAGCTCATCTTTAAGTCTAGAAAGAAAATCCCACGAATCGAACTATATGGAATGTAAGCATATATCCCTTTTAACCATCCATCAACTACTTTCCCCATTTCAAAGGTTTTGGAATTGCTTCCAGAAATAATGGGTCTAAATGGAGGTTCCTGGATATTTTTGTGGAACTTGAGTATACCTACTATAGTTCCTAAAATAGGATACTCAATTTTCACATAATTGTACATATTCATGTCAATTCTATTATCTATTAATAAATCTTCTATGATCAAATTAATTTTATGATAAGCTATATTGACTTCATTAAGTGAGGTGACTACATAATTCCCAGAATTTAACAAAATATTCATTATTTTATTGTTGTAATCTTCTGTATAATATAGTACAACCCCACCGCCTTTATCAGGCTTCATTATTCGTATTTTATTGTCCTTTTGTAATTCCTGCAGGATCTTGACTTCATTCCTAGTAAGATTTGTAATATAAGATTTTTTGTTGTTAAAACTTTTATATATTTCCTTTACTACCATCCTTTCGTACGTTGCTAATACATTATTTAATGGAGGTGTATACCTACTGGGTTTCTTGAATATATCCGTACTTGTCATTTCTTTCCCTCCAAAATGTACTGCTAAATTTAACTTTCTTAGATATTTTTTAAAATCTATCACATAATTAACTAAATTGCCATCATTATTTGGTATATATTTCATACCCTTAGCTAATAAACTGAACATGTCCCTATTGACATTCAAACTCGTGTAATTATAAATACTGAATTCTTTCCATCTGTAATGAATGTTACTAAATTTTGTTATTTGTTCTTCATTGTTTCGTGCTGTATAACTAATAGGGATTAACATGTCCTGTTGTATTGTGGGTATCTTTTGTTGAACCCTGTCCCTCTTTCCTGTGCTGGATCTTTTGACCAGTCCTCCTCTAAAAAATTCTGGTTTGTATCTCTTCCTCTCCTCATGTTGTTATACCTGGCTACTCCTCCTTTACCTTGATGCCCTCTGTTTATTTTATATAGTTCTCCAGTATTACCTGTTCTGTCCTTTTTAGACTCAAAATTGTAAGCTATTCCTTTTTCATATTGCATTATGTCACGTTTTAATTTTTTACACTTTCTATCCATTTGCGTATTTATCTGTTTTTCCACCCATGTAAATTGTGCATTAAAACTGGATACATTTTCTTCAAATAGTAAATCAGAAGTAATAATATGATCCATCTCTTCTATTTCTGTCATTAACACACAAATTCTTTTGTCATTACTGGCAATTATATACTTCATAAACGTGTAACCCAAATTTGTCAAACATTTCACAACATTCAGATAATTGCTCATGTTCCATTTGTATACCCATGGGTCTCTTGAAAAACCTGAGCCCCATTGGGACCACTTTTACATCAATACACCTTTTTAAATAAGCGTTATCAAGTTGTAAGGTCTTTAACATTTTTAATTTCTTACCAAACAGAACTATGTAATCCTTAAGCATCATATTTTCGGTGTCATTGCGTTCATTACCCCCATAGGAATAATGTCGCTGGTTGCTCCGTTCAAAATTAAAATTACTGTCCAAAAAATTGTCAAGTGTAAAACGCTTGTCATGATTAACAAACGCAGACTGTTTGTTTATAACAGTACCTTTGTTTCCTTTATTTTGCGCTGTCATGGCGTAAGTCCGCTTGGTACAGTTCTTTTGGGTCTGGCCCGAAATATTGTACTGTTAGTCCTCCGATCCCACCATCTCATTCCGCTCTGTCCTAGCTGCTCGAGCTGTTGGTAGATCCATTAGAGGCCCGTCTTCTTCCTACACCCTTGACTACTTGCGCATTCGGTATCGTACACGCTGTACTTGCAGTTTCCTGTTCCTTCTGAAGTGGCATCCGGTTCCGCGTTTCTCCACTCGCTAATTTTGCATTGGTTTGTGTAACAAGCTCAATTAAACGGGTTAGCTCACCCTTCATTATAGCCATTTCGGACTGTAGCCTATGTATATCATCTCTTCTCGGAGAGAAAATAGAAGGCAGTTCATCCAGGGAATCCATCGGTATATAATCACTAATAACAGAATATGATATACTGGACTGACCAACAAGTAAAGAAAACAAACCCCAACAGAGGCTAATACAAGTCCAAGTAAGATTAAATTGCACTGGCACGGAGTAAAGTTGATTCTTTCTTTAATTCACACTAAAATCACAAAAATAAAAACGACGACATGTGGTTGAGCGCTTTCATCTAACACTGTAGATTTCATCAGAACCACAACACTAAGTAACTACCTCCTTTATATATGCATATCAATTAACATCTTGTTGTAAAAACCATGTGATTAATCTTTTCCATTAATTCATCAGATTCTTAAAGTGCACAGTGCTCGAATTCCCTCAATATATGCCATTCAATGTATATAAGTGTTATTCTATCCGTGCCAGTGCAATTTAATCTTACTTGGACTTGTATTAGCCTCTGTTGGGGTTTGTTTTCTTTACTTGTTGGTCAGTCCAGTATATCATATTCTGTTGTTAATAAAAGTATGTTAATCTTTTTCCTGGTGTTAACTGGATGGAGAGCATAGTTCAGGGATGGGTCTAACCAGATACCTTGGTATTTTAAAAGATGTGGTATTTTCTATGGACGTGTCTTGAAGATCAGTAATGTGCAAGGAGAAGTTATATTAAAAGCTTTTTGTTGTTTCCAAAAGGCAAAGTCTTTATTTTAGTAGAGGTAAGTATTTTTTTTATTAATCCATTATATGAGGGTGAGGAAGTCTGAAGTTTTTTTTTTTTTTTTTGGGGAGTGATAGAGGACTATGTCGTCATCATCAGAGACATAGTGGAAGGTCAACAGGTAGTTTATTGACATAAATAGAGACTATGAAGGGAGCCAGGACTGACCCTTGAGGGGGACACCTTTTTTGGGCATGGAGAGAGAGAGACTGGGTGTTTACACAGAAGTGTTGGTTTGACAGAAGGCTGTGAAATCAGGTAATAGTGCTTTGCTGATTCCTATGTCATGTAGGTGGTGTAATAGAGGTTGCATGATTCACAAGATTGAATGCTTTGGTAAAATCTATAAGAATCGTATCTGTGAATATCCTCTGCTCATAGCTGTTAGGATTTCTTTTGTCAGAGTCCATAGTGCTGTCACAGTGCTACAGCCTGACCAGAATCCAGAAAGGTGTATTGTTTAGTGTATAGGAAATGCTCTATTTAAACAAGACTCATCAGTTTGGGAGTACCACAAAGATCCATACTAGGTAAATGCTCTATTTAAACAAGACTCATCAGTTTGGGAGTACCACAAAGATCCATACTAGGTCGTCTTCCATTTTCTGTCGTCATTGTCAATGATTTAGCCACATACCTTACCCACCTTAACCGAATTATGCATTCTGATGATATTATACTGTTATAATTTATTTTTATTTTATTTTACATTTGTTGACCGAGCTAGTCTAACTGGATATTTGTCCATTTTCAGTAGAGGCCCGGGGAGAAAAGCTCCAGCATGAACAGTAAACAAAGTTAACAACATATAACAAAGACATGTATGAAAACAGTACAGTGGTAGCATTGGTTAAAAGAAATAATATAGTAATATAATTATAGGATAGACATTATGCTAAAAGTTAAACTAAGTAAAACAAAACAGGTATACTAAACACAAAGTGGGTATTGCACAACAGAGTAAAGTATTTATAATTTATCCTCTTACTATGAAAAAAAAAGTAACAAGATTTAGAGGCCTAGGTTGGAGGCCTAAGTTAGGGGAGTGGGGAAAGGGGTATGAGTAGGAGGGGAAAAGATTTCAGTCTGGGTTAGCACAAGGACAAAGCCACTGAGTTTTAAGATGTTCTTTAATATGTTTTTTGAATAGAGAAGTAGAAGCTAGGTTAGATAGTTCAGGAGGGAGCTGATTCCAGTTTTTACCTATAGTGTTTGAGAACAGTGAGTCACCAGCTTTGTTGTTAGATTTAATCAAGGAGACCAGGAGTTTATTGGCAGAACGTAGTGTAGCTAGATTTTTGTAAGGTGAAATCAGATTAGTGAGGATAGGGGTATCATTGGGGTGGTATAGGATCTTTTAAGTGATAAGTAACTGTTGACAGAGTATGTGGTTATGCAATTCTAGCCATCCTAGTTGTTTGAGGTTAAGACAGTGGTGAGTTTTGAAGGGAGTACATGCAATAAATCTAGCTATGCTATTGTAACAGGTAGAAAGTTTGGTGATGTTGTTTTTTGATAGGTTAGTATATATAGCAGAGGCATAGAAAAGGGTAGAGATGAGGTGGGTCTGGGCAATGGTTTTCCTGGCTGAGGGGGTAAGGAAGGGTTTAATTCTATAGAGAGTACCAAGTTTTTTGTTAACAGAATTTATGGTGGCGTTAATATGGTCATCATAATTAAGACGATTGTCAATTGTAACACCTAGTAGGCGGGTGGTAGTATCTGGGGTTATGTTGGTAGCATTGTTAGAGTTTATAGCAAAGAATGGTGTGGATGATTTATGAGTTGGAGTAAAGAGTAGTAGTTTTGTTTTTTTGTTATTAAGGAGGAGGCAATGTTGCATAAACCATTTTTCAACATTTTGGAAAACAGTTTGGGTGAGGGACTGGAGGGAGGCTACGTTCTTAGCAGTACAGATTAAGGTCGAGTCATTTGCATATTGAATGCAGGTGGCTTGAGGTATGTTCAAGTGTAGGTCATTAATAAGGAAAAAAGAAGGGGACCTAAGATTGAGCCTTGCGGGACTCCAATATTTATTGGGAGTAATGAAGACAGATTGTTATCCCAAAGTGCTGCTTGCTGCCCGTTTTGAAGATAACACCTAAACCATTGTAATGCTTGTGGATCAAGAGAATGGTAATTTAGTTTGTCAAGAAGTAAGTTATGGTTAACCATATCAAAGGCTTTTGACAGGTCTATAAATAGTGCAGAGGAAAAGGAGTTATTGTTACGATTTTTATTTATAGAGTCAGTGAAGGATAGAAGGGCAGTCGTCGTGCTGTGGAATGGTCTGAAGCCATGTTGACAGTTGGCTAGTAGGTTATTTTGTAGTAGGTGGTTGAGTAGTTGTTTGTGAATACATTTTTCCATTATCTTAGCTAATGGGTAGAGTAAGGCAATAGGGTGAAAAGTTAGAAAGCTCAATAGAAGATCCACCTTTATGTAGAGGGATTATGTGAGATGCTTTCCATATGGTAGGGATTTTGCCTTCAGAGATAGTCCTGTTAAGTATAGATATGGAGTAGTCTATAGCTTTTGCAGCAATTTGTAGGTATTCAGATGGGAGTCGGTCGGCAGATGGGGTGCAAGGTTTCAGTTTAAGTAGCTTATGAATAAGATTTGTAGGAACAGGTTGTATATGAAAGGTATGAGATGAAGTTTTGGAGGTATTTGGTGGGGAAGCAGTAGATGGAGGTAAAGAACTGGCTAGGGTTTGAATGGCTTCTGTAAAATATTTATTAAAGGCATCAGGGATCTGGTTGGAATTATTGTGGTTGAAGCCTAATGGGGCAGGGAGTAGTCGAATGTTCTGGTTGAAGAAGTTTGTTTATCCCGGACCAGAATTTTTGTGTAGTTTGTTGACTGGTTTGTTGGAGGTGAAGATAAAAGTCTTTTTTGTCTCTAAGAGTATCTTTCTTGGTGGCATTTCTTAACTGTTTAAAGAGGAGGTGATCAGATGGACATTTGGTAGCTCTCCATTTAGCCCATATTTTGTTTCTAAGGATCATTTTTTGCTTAGTTTGTTTTGTTAGCCATGGGGCAGATTTGGTTCTTATCCTAGTAGAGCGATAAGGTGTGTGATAGTCTAGGATTTGAAAAAAGTTAGTGTTGAAGTAGGTCACAGCCTCATCAAGTTCAAGATGGGTCAGTGTGACCAGTCACATGCTTGCAATTCATTCAGGAAACTATCAGGATTAAAGAATTTTTTTGAGCGGGAAGTTTTGAGTTTGAGTAGTTGGGATATGAAATCTTTGTCTAATAGTGCAAGTAAGCATATGGTCACTAATTATATCAGGAAAGGTTCCTGGAGTATAATTGCTAGGGTGGTTATTAATAAGGATCCAGTCAAGAGTATTTTCTTTCCTGTTAGGTTTGTGGATTCTAGTCGGAGTGGTTATTAATTGAGAGAATCCATAGAGATTTATGTGGTTAGTAGGGTTCTGGGAAGTACAGGTTAACCAGTCTATGTTGAAGTCACCAAGTACAATGGTTTCCTGGGGTAGTTGGGTAGAGAGGAAATTAAGTAAGTTTTCAAGAGTATTAGTATTGTTTCCAGGGGGAAGATACATACAAATTAGTTTCAGATTTGGTGTGTAGTGATGGAAGCTCATTATAGAGGGTAACTTGGATATTAGATTTATAGATAAGGGCTATACCCCCGCCTTTTTTGGTTTTGCGGTCACATCTAAGTATGTTATAGCCAGGAGGGGTAATTTCCTGGTCTTATAATCTTGTGGGAACATGAACTCGCTGCAACGAAAACAAGAGTCCAGCTGAAATAAGATTTGTTTAAAGTATTATGTTCCTACCTGTCTGTGTAGAATGATAAAATCTACTTAATCTAAAAAATGATTTTGTAGATTTGAAGTTTGTCTTATTACAGAAGCAACTACAACTTAGAAATGATTTAAAGAAGTGGCTATAACATAAAAAAGTATATTATATTAAGATTTCAGACCTTCCAGCTATAGGGCTGAATAGAATGAAGAAGTCGATTGGTAAGCTTTTTGTTGATGCAATACTCTTTAATTTGTGAGAGAATTAATTGTTTAATGAGGGATTATTTTAAAAATGTCCAATGACATAACTGTATAAAAGTACTCATTCAGATATGCTGCTAATCAACACTAAAATGTCAATATGTTGTTTGGCAGACAGCAAAAGCTTCCAAAAACCCCACAGCTCAAAACTGTAGATACTGAAGGACACCAGTTACTTCTAGTTATGGAGCAAAAATATCTAGAATTTACCCTAGGTCTGACCTTTACACTAACTTAGCATACAGACAATATTATAAACAAGACATTTCGCCAACTAAAACTGTATTATAAGATAACACATCTTACTCGCACAGCACATGCACCTACAATCAAAAATGTGCTAATCCCTAATTTAGGATATGGTCTACCACTGTTGGCTCGCCACTCAAGCTTCTGTACACACAAAACACAAGTGACTATTAAAATCAGCCATTTTGTAGCTGAGCCAGAGAGACAATTACCAGCTACTTAAGATATCAACTGTGACCAAAAAAGCAACATTTCTCCTTAGCTCACAAATCTACAGACTTCTAAAAATGGGTCACTGCCCCACTTAAAATAAATTTACAAATAAAACAGCCTAGCTACACAGCGAGACAGACAAGATGTTTAACTAATGCTCATAAGACCAAGTTTCAGAACCTGCAAAGGTGAAAGTTTTTTTTGTAAACCGAGTCCAACTACTCGAAATCTAGTGATTGCAGAAGTTAGACAACAGAATGTGGTACTTATTTAAAAGGAAATTAAAAGAACTCCCTTTTAACAGCACCAAGTGCTCATTCTTTAGAAATGAAGTCAAACTGATGTTCTTCATTCCACATTGCTGCAGTCCTAACTATTGGGTAGTCCGCTGTCCAGTCGGCCCGAATACCAAAGTATATGGCTGACGTCGGTCAAGGCGCATTAGACTGACGTCAGTACGTCAGGGTACTAATGCGCATGACCGACGTCATATCCTCAGTCTTTTTTGCCGCATGGTCCGATGCAGAAGCAGTTTTGCGAGTGCAGGTTGGCGTTCTGAAAGTTTCTGAAGTCAGAGTTTCAGACCGAATCAAAGTTGGCTAAGTACCCCGTTGGGGAATATTTTGGTTTTCTTGCCTCAGTATTTAACCGGATGTCAGAAAAAGTGAATAACTGTATTTCTTGTGGGAAACAGATACCTCATAGGGATTACCATACTTTGTGTATACCTTGTTTAGGGCCTGAGCACGACGTTGTTGGATGCCGCTCTTGTGCTAGATTTAACAAACGCACTATTAAGAGAAGGTTAGACTGTGCCAGGTTAGTTTTTGGGAAGCGTTGTAATTATAAAATGCCGTCGGATGCTCCGACGCCCGCTTCGGCCAAAAAGCGCAAGGACAAAGCAGCAAAGCCTAGAGTGGTGGAACCGACAGTCCCGGACGTCGGTTCTTTAGAAGGCTCAGTGGAGCCGGAGGTTTTGCCAGGAGTTTCTTTGGAGTCTCAGGGAGAGACTTTACTGTTACAGGATGTGTCCTCTCAGGAAGTAGGCCAGGCTGAAGGGGCTTCTCAGGTGGCTGTTCTTCCCCCTCTTCCTAAGGTGGTTAGGGCCTCCCCTTCTGTTTCCAAGGCTTCTTTAAGAGGCAGGCCTAGTTTAGCTTCAGTGGGGGTTTCTCCGAGTGTGTCAGGGTCTTTGCCTAAGAAGCATATGCTAAAATGGCAGAGGATTTGATTACTATGATTAGAGGTTCTATGCCCCCTCCTGATAAGAGGCCTAGGGTGGAACCTGAGTTTGAGAGTTTTGAGCAATGTTCGGAGGCTTCTGAGTCTTGCTGAAGACTTGCAGGAGTATCCTCCTTATTCTGATTCTGATGTGGATGATTCTACTCCTTCAGCTTAGCCTCCTGAGGATTTTTCATTTTCAGAGACTCTGCATTCCATGAGGAGCATTTTAAATGGGAAGGTCAAGATTTCTCTGATTCCAGGAAGAGGCTTAGGGAATTCTTGTTTTACCCCAGCATAGGCCTTTAGCTATACCTCCTGTTCTGAATGTGGTAGAAGATGTTTTTGCAGAGGCTTCCCTGAATCCTGATTCTTTGCCTCCTGCCCCAGTTAAACCGGATAGGTACTATAGGGTGCCTGAGGCTCATAAGTATCTTTTAAGAGTCCTAGGGCAGACCCGGAAACTGTCTCTCAGGGGCCTAAAGGTGTGAAGGCTTCTGTTGTTAAAAATCCTGTTCCTCCTGATAAAGAGGCAAGGGCTTTGGATAAATGGGGAAAGAAAGTGTATACTTCTTCCACTTTAGCCATGAGGGCGTTGAATTGTCAGTTTCACATGTTAAAATATCAGAATTATCTCCTTTCACAATTGAAGTCTAAGGTGGATGCTCTGGCTGAAGGTATTGAGGGTAAAGAGTTGCAGGATTTAGTTCATGTGTCTGAACAGGTGGGTAAGCATTCCTTGCAGTGTGGTTTTGATGCTGTGCAGGCCTCCTCGAGGGTGGCTGCCACTGGTTCTGTTCTTCGTAGGCACGCCTGGTTGAGAGATCAGAATTTAGCTGAGCATGTTAAGACAAGGATTTTGGATGCTCCTTTACAGTCTGATGTGTTGTTTGGTTCGCCTGTGGAAGCAGTTTTAAAGAAAATGGAGGACAAGGCTAAGTCTATGCAAACTGTTAAGGATTTTTGCAGGTGCAGCCTCCGAAGTTTAGTAGAAATTGGCCTACTAAGGGATGGACATATCCTGCTTATGATTCCCAGTCTAGGGGTAGGTCTAGGCGTGGTAGGGGCAGAGCTCAAGGTTCTTTTAGGCCTAGAACAGGGAGTTCACCTGCTCAGACTTCTGGTGAGGGCAGGGGTCAGTCCTTTCGTAAACAGACCCAATGACCTGCCTTTTCAGCTGCCAGTACATTCTCGCCTGGCAGCACCTTTGGGAGGAAGGCTGTCTCTTTTCAAAGAAAATTGGGATTTAATTACCCAAGACAGATGGGTTCTGGATATCATTCACCACGGTTACAGGTTTTATTTCCATACCTTGCCTCCTTTCAAAGGCATGCCAGACATTCCTCCTCTACAAAGACAAGAGGCTCACAAGCAAATTTCTCTGTTGCTCCAAATAGGGGCCATTCAGCCAGTTCCTGTGCCAGAAAGGGGCCTAGGATTTTATTCTCGCCTGTTCCTAGTACGAAGAAGGGGAACACGTGGAGACCAATTTTGGATTTATCTATCCTCAACACTTATCTGGACATTCCCAAGTTCAAAATGTTGGCGTTACAACAGCTTTTACCTCTGCTGGGCAAAGATCACTGGATGGTAACTTTAGATCTCAAGGAAGCTTACCTTCATGTGCCTATCAGACTAAGTTGCAGGAAGTATCTGCGTTTCGAGCTGGAAATTCTCATTATCAGTTCTCTGCATTGCCCTTTGGCTTATCTACTGCCCAGAGTATTCACAAAGGTTCTGGCTCCAGTGATAGCTTACTTCAGACTAAAAGGAATTCAAATCTATCCTTACTTGGGCGACTGCCTGATTCTGGCTCAAGAAAAGGAAGACCTTTTACAGCATTTGGAATATGTGATAGCAGTGCTAAGATGCCTAGGGTATTCTGTGAGCGAAATAAAGTCCAGTCTAGTACCCTCTCAAGACATGTGCTTTCTGGGTGTGAGACTGAATACAGCAGCCAGATGGCCTTTTAACCCCGGACAAACAAAAGAATCTTTCCAGTTACTTCCATCACCTATCTCTTCAGTCCGGGCTGACTGCAAGGACAGTCCTTCAAGCCTTAGGGTTCATGGCATCTTGTATTCTGGTGCTTCCCAATGCCAAACTGCATATGAGGAAGCTGCAATGGTATCTCCAAAATGTATGGACACAGCACTGCCAGGAATTGGACACTGTCATTCAAATAATACCTTGCATTCAAAAGGAATTTTTGTGGTGGGCTCAGGAATGTCACCTAAACAAGGGACTCTCTGTGACCCGGCCAGAGGCGAGTCAGATTCTAACGACAGATGCCTCAGACATTGCTTGGGGAGCTCATCTAAATGGAAAGTGGATACAAGACAAGTGGCCTGCCAGACTACAGCATCTACATATCAACATGAAAGAGATGTTAGCAGTCCAGTTTGCATTAATGGCTTTCAATAAGTTACTTCTTCCAGGGCAGGTGTTGATTCTAACAGACAACACAACTGTCATGTGGTACATCAACAAACAAGGGGAACACATTCTTACCCGTTGTGCAGGCAAGCAATGATTTTATGGGAGACTGCGCTCAGCTTGCAACTAACTCTTCAGGCAAGGTTTCTGCCAGGAGCACAGAACTCCTTAGCAGATGTGTTAAGCAGACAAATCATGGATCCCCACGAGTGGAAACTGGATCTTCATGTATTTCACAAATTGACAGTGTCATGGGGAACTCCAGACATAGATCTGTTCGCTTCTCCACTAAACCACCAGCTGCCAAAGTTTTGCACAAAGAGGTTTCATCACACAGCTTGGAAAGTGGATGCTCTTTCTTTCAGTTGGAAAAATCTTCATGTGTATGCCTTTCCACCTCTGCCTCTTCTCCCAAAGGTGCTCCTAAAGGTCAGACAAGACAAGCCAAGGATGATTTTAATAGCTCCAGATTGGCCTCGGCAACACTGGCACCCATTACTGAGGAGTCTGGTAAGGAAACCTCCATGGCCTTTACCTTTGATTCCACACCTGTTGTCTCAGAGGGACGGTCACCTGCTCAATGTCAAGCTCCACTCTCTTCATCTAACAGCCTGGCATATTCTGTTTTGAAACACAGCAGGTCTCAACTTCCTCAACAAGTTTTAAATGTGATTATGGAAGCCAGAAGACCTAGTACAAGGAAGGTGTACTCAGAAAAATGGAGGAGATTTTTATTTTGGAGTGCAGCAAACAATTTGGAGATTTCTGAGCCTAATTTGAGTGTGGCTCTTCAATATCTTACTGAGTTATTGGACAAAGGTTTGTCTTTCTCTTCCATTAAGATTCATGCTGCAGCAATTTCAGCTCACTATGATTGTGATCCACCATTGTTTTCGCATCCTTTGTTCAAGCAATTTCTTAGAGGGCAAAGAATATAAGACCCCACGTAGAGCTCCTACTCCTGCTTGGGATCTCAATTTTGTGTTGGAGAAGCTTACTCTACAACCTTTTGAGCCTCGCTACTGCTGACTTGAAATACTTGTCATGGAAGACTGCTTTTTTGTTGGCCATTACTTCTGCAAGAAGGGTTTCTGAGTTGCAGGCCCTGATGGCGGTTGAGCCTTTTTTGATTTTTCATAAGGATAGGGTATCATTACGTACTAATCCTTCCTTTATGCCTAAGGTGGATTCTAGTGTGGCTTTAAACCAAACTATTCATTTGCCTACTTTTTATGCAGATCCCCAAAATAAAGGGAAAAGATTTTGCACACTTTAGATGTACACAGGCAATTGCGTTATTATTTAAGCAGGACTAAGGATTTTAGGCAGTCTCAGCAGTTGTTTGTTTCTTTTGCTTTGAGTTCGCAGGGCAAGCCTGTGTCAAAACAAACTATTTCTAGGTGGATTGGGTTTTGCATTGCATTTTGTTATTCCCATCATGGCAAGGAGATTCCAGCTGGGATTAGGCCTCATTCCACTAGGGCTACTGCCACTTCAACAGCATTTCTAAGGGGTGGCAACTAAGGATATTTTGGAGGCAGCTACTTGGAGTTCAGTGCATACTTTCTCTAAGCATTATCACCTTCCTCTCTACTCTAAGTCTAGGGCTGGTTTTGCCACAGCTATTTTGCAAGGCATGTTGTCAGCTCCTGTTTCCTTATGATTTGCCAGCCTCCCTTACCTCTGCTTTGGGATTCTACCCAATAGTTAGGACTGCAGCAATGTGGAATGAAGAACATAGTACAGTTTTGTACCTACCATAAATGTAGATGTTCGAGGATCCACATTGCTGCAGTCCAATTTACCCTCCCTCCTTCCCCTCTGTGTTTAGGGGTGGTTGTGTAGGTGAGGTTATATTCTGGTACTTTTGTATATATTGTACATATTTTGGTGCAGGTATGTTTGGAGTTTTTGGTATTGGCCTTGTCTTTTTAGGGTCTTCTGACATCTGGGGCAAGAAAAGACTGAGGATATGACGTCGGTCATGCGCATTAGTACCCTGACGTACTGACGTCAGTCTAATGCGCCTTGACCGACGTCAGCCATATACTTTGGTATTCGGGCCAACTGGACAGCGGACTACCCAATAGTTAGGACTGCAGCAATGTGGATCCTCGAACATCTACATTTATGGTAGGTACAAAACTGTACTTTTCCTTTAGCAAAACAATTTTATAATGCTCAGTGTCATCCATTGTGTACATATTTTGCATATTCCTATTTGTTTGTATAATCTCAACATGTGATCTTTCTTTTGCCATTGTTTGTATAAACTCAGAGGTGTCTGTTCCTTTTTATATGTTAAGCAATCTTTATCTGTAATTTTGTAATGCACTACTGTGCCCAGGTTGTGGCTTAAAAGGGCCAGCCAGTTCATGTACCTGGTCAACAAAATGAAATACATAAATAGTTGTTAATATATTGTGTCAGTTGGGAATATAGTAGCTTTGTGTTCCAAGGGTAGGGAGAATGGAGATTTGGGATGTGGCTTGAGATTCTGGAGGAGTTTGGTTGTTTAGAGAGTGGGTTCACCAGTTTTCCATATGTTTGTCATTATGATTTCAGCTAGCAATAGTTTACGAAGTGCTGTGATGAATTCCCTACAGTGGTAAATGAGCCATGGATGAAGGCCATCTGCTCCAGATGGATTTGACCATGCGCATTTCTTCAAGAGCTGGTTTAATATCCTTGGTATTTAACGGTCTAAAGTAAAGTGGTAAAGTGAAACCTTATTTTGTATTATTGTAGGTGATTGGGGCTGCATAGGTGAAGCTTTTGTAAAATGTCAGGTTAAATGCAAACAGGTTGAGAAAATGCAGCATTTCCAGTCGAAATGTTCAACCCAGCAGTGGCTGTGCTTATCTGCCCCTGCATTGTTTTGCATTTGTTTTGGCTGCTAACGTTAACTGTTTGATAGGTTGTTTCATTATTAATTGCTCTTTTTCTTGACAGGTCTTCGAACTAAGCCATTCAGGCGTGCAGATGCGGTGATCAGAAATGGCTGGCGGCGTATCTGAGGGGTGAAGTGTCTGCTCTTTAACTGAACAAGATCTTGAAAATTCACATTTACTTCTCTGTCACCAGCTTCCTGATAAAGTGGCAGCAAAAGCTTTCACTCTCTTAACCAAATAAGGTGATGTTCTTCGTCTTCCCTTGCTGCAGTCCTGACTATTGGGTATAGTCCGCGTCCCAGTCGGCCCGAATACCAGAGTATAAGGCTGACGTCGGTCATGGCGCCTTAGACTGACGTCAGTACGTCAGGGTACTAATGCGCATGACCGACGTCATTTCCTCAGTCTTTTTTGCCGCATGGTCCGATGCAGAAGCAATTTTGCGAGTGCAGGTTGGCGTTCTGAGATTTTCCGAAACCGGAGTTTCAGACCGAGTACAGAGTTGGCTAAGTAACCCGTTGGGAACATTTTGGTTTTTCTTGCCTCAGTATATTACGGATGTCAGAAAAAGTGAATAACTGTATTTCTTGTGGGAAGCAGATACCGCATAGGGATTATCATACATTGTGTATACCTTGTTTAGGGCCTGAACACGGCGTTGTTGGTTGCCGCTCTTGTGCTAGATTTAAAGCGCACTATTAAGAGGAGGCTTGATTGTGCTAGGTTAGTGTTTGGGAAGCGTTGCAATTATACTATGCCGTCGGATGCTCCGGCCTGCTTCATCTAAGAAGCGCAAGGACAAAACAGTGAAGTCTAGGGTGAGGAACCGGCAGTCCCGGACGTCGGTCCTTTAGAAGGCTCAGGAGCCAGAGGTTTTGCCAGGAGTCTCTATGGAGTCTCAGGCAGATACTTTACTGTTACAGGATGTGCCCTCTCAGGAAGTAGGCCAGGCTGAGGGGCTTCTCAGGTAACTGTTCTTCCCTCTCTTCCCAAGGTAGTTAGGGCCTCTCCTTCTGTTTCCAGAGCTTCTTTTAGAGGGGCCAAGTTCAGCTTCTGTAGGGGCTTCTCCTAGCATTTCGGCTCTGTGCCTAAGAAACATATGCTTAAAATGGCTGAAGATTTGATTACTCTGATTAGAGGTTCTATGCCCCACCTGATAAGAGGCCTAGGGTGGAACAGGAGTTTGATAGTTTTGAACAGTGTTCACAGGCTTCAGAGTCTTCTGTGGAAGACTTGCAAGAGTTTCCTGCTTATTCTGATTCTGATGTGGATGATTCCACTCCTTCAGCTTCTCCTCCTGAGGATTTTTCATTTTCAGAGACTCTTCACTCCATGAGGGAGCACTTTAAATGGGAAGGCCAAGATTACTCTGACTCCAGAAAAGGCTTAGGGAATTCTTGTTTTGCCTCAGCATAGGCCCTTAGCTATTCCTCCTGTGTTGAATGTGGTGGAGGATGTTTTTGCAGAGGCTTCTCTGAACCCTGATTCCTTGCCTCCTGCTCCTGTTAAGCCTGATAGGTATTATAGGGTGCCGAAGCTCATAAGTATTTGTTTAAGAGTCCCAGGGCGGACCCAGAAACTGTTTCTCAGGGGCCTAAAGGTGTTAAAGCTTCTGTTGTTAAAAATCCTGTACCCTCTGATAAAGAGGCAAGGGCTTTGGATAGGTGGGGTAAGAAAGTATATACTTCTTCCACTCTAGCCATGAGGCGTTGAATTGTCAATTTCATATGCTGAAATATCAGAATTATCTCCTTTCACAATTGAAATCTAAGGTGGATGCTTTGGCGGAAGGTATTGAGTGTAAAGAATTGCTGGATTTGGTTCATGTGTCTGAACAAGTGGGTAAGCATTCTTTGCAGTGTGGTTTTGATGCTGTTCAGGCCTCCTCGAGGGTGGCTGCTACTAGTTCTGTTCTTCGCAGACATGCATGGTTGAAGGATCAGAATTTAGCTGAGCATGTTAAGACCAGGATTTTGGATGCTCCTTTACAGTCTGATGTTTTGTTTGGACCGCCTGTGGAAGCAGTTTTAAAGAAAATGGAGGACAAAGCTAAGTCTATGCAGACTGTTAAAGATTTTTTGCAGGTGCAGCCTCCAAGTTTAGTAGAAATTGGCCTGCTAAGGGCTGGACATATCCTGCTTATGGTTCCCAGTCTAGGGGTAGATCTAGACGTGGTAGAGGCAGGGCTCAAGGTTCGTTTAGGCCTAGATCAGACAGTTCACCTGCTCAGACTTCTGGTGAGGGCAGGGGTCAGTCCTTTCGTAAGCAGAACCAATGACCTGCCTTTCAGCTGCCAGTGGACTCTCGTCTGGCAGCTCCTTTGGGAGGAAGATTGTCTCTTTTCAAAGAAAATTGGGATTTAATCACTCAAGACAGATGGGTGCTGGATATCATTCATCACGGGTACAGATTTTATTTCCACACAATGCCCCTTTCAAAGGCATGCCAGATGTTCCTCCTCCACAAAGAAAAGAGGCTCTCAAGCAAGTTTCTCAGTTACTCCAGATAGGGGCTATTCAGCCAGTCCCTGTGTCAGAAAGGGGCTTGGATTTTATTCTCGCCTGTTCCTAGTACCAAAGAAGCGGAACACGTGGAGACCAATTTTGGATTTATCTCTCCTCAACACTTATCTGGTCATTCCCAAGTTCAAGATGTTGGCGTTACAGCAACTGTTACCTCTGCTGGGCAAGGATCACTGGATGGTAACTTTGGATCTCAAGGAAGCTTACCTTCATGTGCCCATAAGGCTAAGTTGCAGAAAGTATCTGGTTTCGAACTGGAGATTTTCATTATCAGTTCTCTGCATTGCCCTTTGGCTTATCTACTGCCCAGAGTATTCACAAAGGTTCTGGCTCCAGTGATAGCTTACTTCAGGCTTCAAGGCATTCAAATTTATCCTTACTTGGGCGACTGCCTGATTCTGGCTCAAGAAAAAGAACACCTTCTACAGCATCTGGAATATGTCATAGCAGTGCTAAGATGCCTAGGGTATTCTGTGAACGAAATAAAGTCCAGTCTATTACCCTCTCAAGACATGTGCTTTCTGGGTGTGAGACTGAATACAGCAGCCCAGATGGCCTTTTTAACCCCGGACAAACAACAGAGTCTGTCACTTTACTTCCATCATCTATCTCATCAGTCCGTGCTGACTGCAAGGACAGTCCTTCAAGCATTAGGGTTCATGGCATCTTGTATTCTGGTGCTTCCCAATGCCAAACTGCATATGAGGAAGCTGCAATGGTATCTCAAAATGTATGGACACAGCACTGCCAAGATTTGGACACTGTCATTCAAATAATACCTTGCCTTCAAAAGGAATTCTTGTGGTGGGCTCAGGAATGTCACCTAAACAAGGGACTCTCTGTGACCCGGCCAGAGGCGAGTCAGATTTTAACGACAGATGCCTCGGACACTGCTTGGGAGCTCATCTAAATGGAAAGTGGATACAAGACAAGTGGCCTGCCAGACTACAGCATCTACATATCAACATGAAGGAGATGTTAGCAGTCCAGTTTGCATTGATGGCGTTCAAGGAGTTACTTCTTCCAGGGCAGGTGTTGATTCTGACAGACAACACAACTGTCATGTGGTACATCAACAAGCAAGGGGAACACATTCTTATCCTCTATGCAGGCAAGCAATGATTTTATGGGAGACTGCGTTAAGCCTGCAACTGACTCTTCAGGCAAGGTTTCTGCCAGGAGCACAGAACTCCTAGCAGATGTATTAAGCAGACAAATCATGGATCCCCACAGTGGAAACTGGATCTTCATGTATTTCAGAAATTGACAGTGTCATGGGGAACTCCAGACATAGATCTGTTCGCTTCTCCACTAAACCACCAGCTGCCAAAGTATTGCACAAAGGGGTTTCATCACACAGCTTGGAAAGTGGATGCTCTGTCTTTCAGTTGGAAAAACCTTCATGTCTATGCTTTTCCACCTCTACCTCTTCTTCCAAAGGTATTACTAAAGGTCAGACAGGACAGGCCAAGGATGATTTTGATAGCTCCAGATTGGCCTCGCAACACTGGTACCCACTTCTAAGGAGTCTTGTAAAGAAGCCTCCATGGCCTTTACCTCTGATTCCTCATTTGTTATCTCAGAAGGACGGTCATCTGCTCAATGTCAAGCTTCAATCTCTCCATCTCACAGCTTGGCATATTCTGTGTTGAAACATGGAAGGTCTCAGCTTCCTCAACAAGTTTTAAATGTGATTATGGAAGCTAGAAGGCCTAGTACTAGGAGAGTGTACGAAAAATGGAAGAGATTTTTATTTTGGTGTACAGCAAAGAATTTGGAGATTTCAGAGCCTAATTTGAGTGTGGCTC
The DNA here is from genome assembly GCF_019279795.1 of Protopterus annectens. Lineage (NCBI taxonomy): Eukaryota > Metazoa > Chordata > Ceratodontiformes > Protopteridae > Protopterus > Protopterus annectens. The sequence continues at coordinate 1,019,414,945 of NC_056743.1, forward strand.
TTCAATATCTTACTGAGTTATTGGACAAGGGTTTGTCTTTCTCTTCCATAAAGATTCATGCTGCAGCAATTTCAGCTCACTATGATTGTGAACCACCTTTGTTTCGCATCCTTTGTTCAAGCAGTTTCTTAGAGGGGCAAAGAATATAAGACCCCCGTAGAGCTCCTACTCCTGCTTGGGATCTCAATTTTGTGTTGGAAAAACTTACTCTACAACCTTTTGAGCGCAGCTACTGCTGAATTGAAATATTTGTCATGGAAGGCGGCTTTTCTGTTGGCGATTACTTCTGCAAGAAGGGTGTCTGAGTTGCAGGCCCTTATGGCAGTAGAGCCCTTTGATTTTCCATAAGGACAGGGTATCATTACGCACTAATCCTTCCTTTATGCCTAAGGTGGTTTCTAGTGTGGCTTTAAACCAAACTATTCATTTGCCTACGTTTTTGCAGATCCTCAAAATAAAGGGGAAAAGATTTTGCACACTTTAGATGTACACAGGCAATTGCGTTATTATTTGAGCAGGACTAAAGATTTTAGGCAGTCTCAGCAGTTACTTGTTTCTTTTGCTTTAAGTTCACAGGGCAAACCTGTGTCAAAACAAACTATTTCTAGGTGGATTGGCTTTTGCATTGCATTTTGTTATTCCCATCATGGCAAAGAGGTTCCAGCTGGGATTAGGCCTCATTCCACTAGGGCTACTGCCACTTCAACAGCATTTCTAAGGGGTGGCAACTAAGGATATTCTGGAAGCAGCTACTTGGAGTTCAGTGCATACTTTCTCTAGGCATTATCACCTGCCTATATACTCTAAGTCTAGAGCTGGTTTTGCCACAGCTGTTTTACAAGGCATGTTGTCAGCTCCTGCTACTTTATAATTTGCCAGCCTCCCTTACCTCTGCTTTGGGATTCTACCCAATAGTCAGGACTGCAGCAAGGGAAGGAAGAACATAGTACAGTTTTGTACCTACCATAAATGTAGATGTTCGAGGATTCCCTTGCTGCAGTCCAACCCTCCCTCCTTCCCCTCTGTGTTTCAGGGTGGTTGTGTAGGTGCCTTTACATGCTTATATTTTTTGTATATATATTACTGTATATATTGTGCATGTTTATTGGTGCAGGTTGTTTTTGGGACTTGTCTTTTTGGGTCTTCTGACATCTGGGGCAAGAAAAGACTGAGGAAATGACGTCGGTCATGCGCATTAGTACCCTGACGTACTGGCGTCAGTCTAAGGCGCCATGACCCGGCCTTATACTCTGGTATTCGGGCCGACTGGGACGCGGACTATACCCAATAGTCAGGACTGCAGCAAGGGAATCCTCGAACATCTACATTTATGGTAGGTACAAAACTGTACTTTCTTTGTTACAAAGTGCCTAAAAGTGCAGTATTAATACCAGAAAGTATTTTATTGTTCAATGCTTTATTTTAATTTAAGGTATTTTTATGTTTTTGTGTAAAGTATTTGTTCAGTCATTCCAGTTCTGTCTGTTTAAAAGCAAAGCTGTTAGTTATTTTTTATAAATGTGTTAAACCTGGTATGGCCAAGATGGGCAACTTTACATGTTTCATGGATATGGCCATGGTATTGCCATGGAGAAACAAGATTATTTAACAAGGGTTTCCCTCACCCAAAGAATATAATTCCTATATATTTTAAATGGAGCTGTGTTCTATTCCTTTGACAAGCCACTTAAAGCCTACACTGATATGAGAGCATTTTGAGTGTGAGCGAAATGACGGGAAGTACCAGGCAGATAAATTGGGTGTTTATCATACAGCAACCTGTCCTGCTTATAGAATGGGTGTTTGCCACCTTATGTGTATACACAAGACTTCTGCCTAGTGGGTTGGAGGGGCTTTATGGGATTAAAACATAATTTCTTAGGTACCTAGAGAAACTTGCAGCAGATGTATTTTGATTTTACATTGAATACCTCTTGTATTTGGGTGGAATGCTTCTAGTACAACTGGTAAAATTTGAAGTTTCCATACTCGAGCATGCATATGCCCTTTTGACCCATGCATTGGTATACTTGCACCAGGACTGAATGGTGCCATCCCAGATATTCCCCAGATGTTTATCGTATTATTGTTTGCTGTAGCGGTGCTAACACTTGGGACTTCTGCCGCAGAAAGCCCAATATCCGGCTCATCTTCTAGAATTTTGTACCCCCCCCCCCCCCCCGTAGGCTTGGTAGATACCCTTCTGTCTTGACATCACCATGTCTGTTGTACAAGACAGACATCTGCCCACACCATATTTAGTTAATTTCTTGTCATAGTAAATGAACAGATCAACAAGAGTTACTAAAGCATTGTCAGTCCATTGGTTTGGCCTTGCGTCCAGAATATAGATAAGTACCCATTGTGAAAACACAAGTTATGTCTTATTTTCCTGCATGTTTAAAAGCTCAGAATGTAAAGGTCATAGTTATAAGAAGCAGGTACATTGCAAAAACGTCATAATCAGTGTGTGTTTTACTTGAAGACAGAACAAGAAGTCACCTCCTGTCGGCAATATGCTAAGTTCAACCAGAAGCCTGTCAAGCAGAGAGAAAGTGAGAGAAACAGAAAAGGCTGGACACGTTATCCAAGACCTGTATAACTTCAACCAGGATGTCCATGGGTGTCCTGTAAAGTGCCCTGGAGATAAGAAATCCTAGGAGGCTGACAACATATCTTTGGAGTCCTGTGGCTCAAGGGATCGGGTCATGTGAGGTGTTTTTGCAGCCCTCACTCAATGTTGTTGGACTGAGGCATCTGGTGATGACCTTCAGGAGGTTACCAACTCAGATAGCAGCACATCCTGCTCAGCCAAAAACGTACATTATTTGTTGGTCCAGACACCTCTGTGCTGTCCTCTGGCTCTTACTCCTGTTTTTTGATAACCAAGGTGAGAATGATATTGGAGAAACAAGATTATTTAACAAGGGTTTCCCTCACCGAAAGAATATAATTCCTATATATATTAAATGGAGCTGTGTTCTTGTCGTTTGACAAGCCACTTAAAGCCTACACTGATATGAGGGCATTTTGAGTGTGAGCGAAATGACGGGAAGTACCAGGCAGATAAATTGGATGTTCATCATACAGCAACCTGTCCTGCTTATAGAATGGGTGTTTGCCACCTGATGTGTATACACTAGACTTTTGATTAGCGGGTTGGAGGGACTTTATGAGATTAAAACATAATTTCTTAGGTACCTAGAGAAATTTTCGGAAGAGGTATTTTGATTTTGCATTGAATACCTCTTGTATTTGGGTGGAATGCTTCTAGTACAACTGGTAAAATTTGAAGTTTCCATACTCGAGGCATGCATATGCCCTTTTGGCCCATGCATCGGTATACCTGCACCAGGGCCGAATGGTGCCACCCCAGATATTCCCCAGATGTTTAATGTATTGTTCTTTGCTCTAGTGGTGCTACCACTTGGGACTTCTGCCGCAGAAAGCCCAATATCTGGCTCAGCATCTAGAACTTTGTACCCTTCCCCCCCTGTAGGCTTGGCAGATACCCTTCTGTCTTGACATCACCATGTCTGTTGTATAAGACAACTTGGGACTTCTGCCGCAGAAAGCCCGATATCTGGCTCAACGTCTAGAACTTTCTATCCTTCCCCCCTGTAGGCTTGGCAGATACCCTTCTGTCTTGACATCACCATGTCTGTTTTAGAAGACAGACATCCACCCACACCATATTTAGGTAATTTCTTGTCCTAGCACATGAGCAGATCAACATGAGTTACTAAAGCATTGTCAGTCCATTGGTTTGGCCTTGCGTCCAGAGTATAGATAAGTACCCATTGTGAAAATGCAAGTTATATCTTATTTTCCTGCATGTTTAAAAGCTCAGAATGTAAAGGTAATAGTTATAAGAAGTAGGTACGTTGCAATAACGTCATAAACAGTGTGTCTTTTGCTTGAAAACAGAGCAAGAAGTCACCTCCTGTCCGCACTGTGCCAAGTTCAACCAGAAGCCTGTCAAGCAGAGAGAAACTGAGAGAAACAGAAAAAGCTGCACACCTTATCCAGGACCTGTAGGCTTCAACCAAGATGTCCATGGATGTCCTGTAAAGTGCCCTGGAGATATGAGGAATCCTAGGAGGCTGACAACATATCTTTGGTGTCCTGTGGCTCAAGGGATCAGGTCACGTGAGGTGTTTTTGCAGCCCTCACTCGGTGTTGCTGTACTGAGGCTTCTGGTGATGACCTTCAGGAGGTTGCTACCAACTCAGATGGCAGCACATCCTGCTCAGCCAAAAATGTACATTATTTGTTGGTCCAGACACCTCTGTGCTATCCTTTGGCTCTTACTGGTGTTTTTTGATAACCAAGGTGAGAATATTTCTTTGGTCCTTGCCAACCTGTGATGGGAGACCTCTAGGGTAGTCACCATCCAAAAACAAGACCAAGACATCTGAGGCACAGATGTTTGCCTTAGTGCATCAGCAAGACCTGATGAGACTAGTGAGGACTTTGTGGTATTCCTTAAGAGCCTACAGCTATCCTCTGATTAAGCATCAGTATCACTGTTCTTACTCATAAAAGCAAAAGGTACTCCCTGTCCCCCCCCCCCAAAAAAAAAAAAGAATCAGATTTCTCAGACTCAGATGCAGATGAGCTGACCTTTGCAGACCAAATGTTTTCTCCCTTTGATTGTGAGTCCGGCACTGAGTATACCTTATCCTACTCTTCCCCCTCAGTGGATTTCTCATTTGTCAGTAGAATAAAGGATAACGTTAAGTGGTGGTCTGAGGATGCCCATTAAAGGTGCTGGGAAACTTCTGTGCTTTCCAAGGCTGCACACCTTTGCTGTTACCCCAGTGACTGATGCTTTGGCAGTAGCATTTAACTGCATCTGGCCTGCTGCTCACAGGAAGCCAGTTCACTTTTACAGGGTCCTAGAGTCCTGGAATTCCTTTATAAGAACTCTACTGCTGATCCAGCTGTGGCGCTCATGGTTTCTAGCAAGGGGTCTGCCAGAGCCACAACTACAAGTTTCATTTTCTAATAATTGGAAGAGTAAGATACCTGACCACTTTGTGAGGAAAGTCTAGACCTCTGCTACCCTAGCCTTTAGGGCAATCAGTTGCCACACTGATATGTACCAGAGGACTCTCCTGTCCAAACTGAAGGACAAAACTGAGGAGATAGAGTACATCCTTGTATATCTTGTACAAGTTGACCATGGAGGCATGGTACCTGGCATGGAAGTCAGGCATGGCCCTCAGAGCACCTTACAACCCATCTCAGGAAAGCATCCTGGTGTTTACTTAAGCAGAATGGAGGCAGACCTTCAGGAATGGATGCTGGATGAAAATGCATGTCTAGATTTGGTTCACTGATGACATGCACCAGAAGTACACATTTTTGTTTTGGCAGAAAATGTACAGCTCCAATAATCTTGCAACAAGACACCACCTCCTGCAGGGATGGGGGCAGTAGGTGCCTTCTCAAACTTGGCCTGCCTATTTATGCACGTCTTTCCCTCCAATTCCTCCTCTTTGCTGGGTAATGCAAAAGATAAAGGAGGACTACTCATAGTTGCTTTTTGCAAGAGGCAGCACTGGTTCTCCCTCCTACTGAGACAGATAAGGAAAGAGCCAGTACTGCTGTCTTGTAGTGTAAACCTCTTAATACAAAATAAGGGGTCACTTGTACGCCCTGTACTGAAGACGCAGCTTAAATGATCTAATTCTCATTCCCTTAGTAAACATGTTTTTGGAGGACGTGCTTTGTAACTTAAGGGAGGCTAGGAAACGAAATACAAGGACATCATATCTAGCAAAATGGAAACTATTCTCTCATTAGTGCCAGATGAGGGGTCTAGAGCAGAGTCAGACTTCAGTGTGTACGATCTTCAAGAATCTGTCAGACCATTACAGTTCAGCTTATGCTTTAGTGAAAATGCATGCATCTGCTATTTTAGCCTGCATGCCTCGGGAGCCGCCTCATTATTCTTTGTTACCAGTAAAGTAATTCTCGAAGAGGATCTGCATTTCAGGTCACACAGTAAGGAACCTTCTCTACCACTGGACCTCTACTGTGTCCTACAGAATTTAATTTGCCACCCTTTGAGCCAGCTATTGTACCCTTCAAGTACCCAGCTTTGAAAACTGTTTATACTATTACTTCTGCTAGAATTAATTCAGAAATGCAGGCCATCATGTGCAAATATACCTTTCTGATATTCCAGAAGGCATTAATCCTAGCATGGTGACAAAATTGCCCCTAAGTCAGGCTGCTTGGTTGTCTAAGCACATTCGAGGTATGAACAATTCTTTCCCTTATGTTCTGTGGGGTAGAATTAAATAAAGAGGATTGGGATTTGCATCTCCTCCTGTTACTTCTTCCATGGCAAGACTTGTACTAGGGAATGTCAGGGCCCACTGTACTAGAGCCACACCAGCACTTCTACTTTCCTTAGGAGGTTGAGACCCAGGTCATTTTGGAAACAGCTGTATAGTCATCTGTCCTCATCGTTTCCAAGTATTGTAACCTGGACATTACTTCTAAAGCCAGGGAATGATTTGCCATGAACATCTTGCAGGGACATAGTACTAACAGCTTAGGGCTGATCCACTGGTCCAAAAAGTATGGGAATCTTTCCCAGTGTTTCCACTATTGCAGTAGTGAGCTGTGCAATGAACATAGTACAGTTGTGCTAGGAACTTACCTTGCAGTCAGTAGCATTTCCCACCCACACCTAGTCTTCCTTTCATGTGGGTACCCAATTGCCTTTTTTCTTACTTTCCCTGTCTGTTGACCCCATCCCTTTCCTGGCTAACCTACAACTTAGGTAACTTTATGAGATGTTCGACTTAAGCTGCTACACTGGGGGACACATTCCACCTTGGTGGGTATTGCTCTGGTCTACGACCATTGAAGGCTGGCAGGTTAAGAAAGATGTAAAAATAGTTTAGGCAAACATCCCTGTAATACCACAGGTATGCTTATTCCCAGGTGGGAATGTGCATGTCCAGCCTAGATGGGAACTGTGCAAAGCTGTGGACACTGGGGTGGATGAGGAAGCTTCTGTAACAGAAATTGTGTGTGACCTTATTTCTGCAAATTACTGCTGCCTCCTAAGTACCATCATTCTGTTGTGCCTTTTTGGAGGCATTAGTTGGCCTAAATGTCATCTTCCCCAGAGGTTAGGTGCTTTTTAATGAAACCTGCCAGAAAACCAGTATTTTTTTTTAACTTTATTCATGGTATTACTGCTTCACATACATTACTTATTATGAACAGAGAAAAATCTCAATAGCATGTTCTGTTGCATACATAATTACACATAACGTTTCATCAGAATTCTCTTTCCCCTACATACAGCATATTCGTATACTTTTTATTTCCACAAACCTACTTACTTATAATCAAGTACTAGAACATTATTTTCTATACAATATTCCCAAATGCACAGCTTTTATGAAATTTACTTATGTCTTGAATGTATGTCATCTGTATAACTTTTATTTCCTTTACTAAATCTAGTACTTTTATTTAGTGCTGGTTGAAAAGGCTCTTCCCACTCATAAGAATATTCACCTTTGCTTAACTTTCTCCATTGTTGTAGAGGGGGAGGCAGCCGAACACCAAATAAGACATTCCAGATACCACACCACGTTATTCTGTGCCTCCTCTCCTCAGTTCACATCAAGGTCTTCTTAAAATATTTCTTTATTCATTTCCATGCTCTTCTTCATTCCTCCCATATTGACTAAGATTATCTGAGAAAGGACATGACAGTTTTTTTTTCTTGTGGTGATCCATAATTGCCTGGTTCTGAATACTTTTGAACACTGAGCATTTTAGTGTGCGTACCACTCTTAGAAACTTGGAATCAGTGAGTGTGGCAAGATGATCAACTCCACCTGAAAACTTGGCTGCCAGATTTCAGTGTGGAAATCACAGTGTTAGATATTTCTGGAAAGCCTTTGACTCAAAGTAGAAAAAGTTTTTCCACCAAGGTTGAGAAGTAATTGCCTTCTCCCTCTGCCTATAAATGTACAAGCTTGCCTGCCCCATCTCTAGGAGTTTTTTTTTTTTTTTTCGATTTAGGTCTCATCATGCAGTTAGGTATGTTTCTGAAATGTCAGTGAATGAGCCTAGTGGAAGGCAAGTCATTAAAATAAAGACTGACAAAAGTTTCTGAAGGGGGTATCTGTCATCTCTGCCATCTATTGAAGAAGCCATCTCCCCATTGATGCTTGGATGTAATAATAAGCATACTTTCACATCTACTGTTTAGTTCAGTTGGTTTGGTGACCCATTTTTGAGTCCTAGAAGTCACTGATTCTGGGCGGGCATCACATTACCTCACCAATTTTCTAAGCTCCAGGCTATATACAGAGAGCCTTGCCTTGTCTTCCCTAAGGGTCCAGGTCTCACTCGAGGTGAATCCCCCCCCCCCCTCCCCAATTGGTGTCTGAGATGTCACTTGCCCAATTCATCTGTTTCTCTCTCAAATTTCTATTCGTGAGTGGAAAACAAGGAAGAATGTTTTCCTTACATTTGTTTTCTGCTTGTTACATTTTGGTTTCCATAGGTCCATAAGCGTAGGGATACTGATAAGACGTCTATTTCCTTTGTGGCAGGGATCATGTTGCATTTGGCAAATGACCACTATCCAGATGGGTTGCTGTTTCTTTCTCACCAGAAGAGGTAGTATGTGCTTAGCCATTATAGTGACAGGGTATTTTATCAGGGCTTAGCATCTGGTGCATGTTTTAAGAATGTTACTGCTTCCAGACATTTATTCTTTATTAGCCATCTAGCCTTCATTGCACACTGTTATTGGTGTTATAGACTAGACTTCCATGCAAGACGTAGTGTCCTTTAGGATGGTTGACCTTTAATGCATAATGCTGCAAAGCCCTCCGGCCTTTCAGCCTTTTTACAACACTGTTTACTAAGCCACCTAAGTATTCTTGACTGCAAAGAAACAAGAAATGGGAAACGTGAGTAGTTACCATATCAGTTGACATTTGAGACTGTATGTATTATTACTATATCCCCTCATTTTGCCCTTTGCTTGGAATATACATGTTGCTGCATTGTAGCTGTAACAACACCTGTATTATTTATTTTTACAGTTTCCAACCTCCTATTCAATTAGGGTTTAAGAAACTGCATTCATAGTGGCATGAGCACCCTTTAACCCCATTGCAGAGATATCATGCATGGGCCAGTGGCTGGTGTGTGGATCTTGAATATGGAAGCTCATGAGCTTAAGAAACCTATATGAAAAGGCACAAGAAAGGTTAATCAAAATCTTAAGCCTATATGCATACATACATACATATATATATATATATATATATATATGTGTGTGTGTGTGTATATATCTATATATATATATATATATATATATATATATATATATATATATATATATATAAATAAATAAAACTTCCAACTTTAAAAACATATATGCCTTTTATTAAAACAAAAAAATGAACACCATGAGCTACATTCAGATAGTCTAAACACTTTCTCAGGGGACTTCATCAGACAATGTGATCTAAAAATTGCTCAGTATAAAATTGATCAACTAACCGCAATTACTCAATGAACTAAAGCAAGTAATGAATCCATTAATGCACCACTCCTCCCTCTCCTAAGGAAAACTTTAAAAATGTCCATATTAATGACATGCTTCTGGCATGCTGTTATTCTAACCTGCCATTAATATTCCCTGCAATCTAATATTTCCACTGTGGTTTCTTTCCAGTAAGAAGAAAAATCACGTTCCAACATAGCACATTTAAATTTAAAATTTGTGCAGTAAGTGCAATGTTTCTATAAAACATTCAAAGCATTCCCTGGTCTAAAATCAAACAAATTCTAAGAAATGCGTTGGGACAAACTTCTAGGAAGTCCTCCAGTGTAAAATGCTGCATAGGTAATTCAGCAAACTGCATAAATCAAACTCCTCGAATTGCAAGTAAAAATACCAAGAATCTTAAAATCTGCCCCTCCTTGAACTTCACATCATGTCAATTTGTTTCTGTGATTAAGTACCCCGAGTAGAGAAGAATGCACTTTATACTATGTAGAAGTACTTCATGTTCATATTTTTGAAAAAGGCATAAATTTTATATCACAGTTTTTTGTATTGGATTTAATGACCAATAATTTGAGACTGTCTGTAGTGAGTATTGTCATGTAAATGTCATCTTAATAGTGATATAGCTCCTAAAATACATAGCATCTGAGCTTGGTCATGGTTGTAGACAGAGGTGTAGTCATCCATTCTGTCAGACAGTGCTGCTCTTTCCTTTTAAACCGCGACTAACAGCTTGCAACATTTATAGCAAGCGTTATGCCACATACAGAGCACTTAAGTGCTTCAGTTCTGAGTGCAGGTGCCATACCAGCATTCATTTCTGAATGCCTGTAATGCATTGAAAACTGATTGGCATTAGGTTATCCTACCCCAACCTTGTGTTTCTGATGCGGCTATCCCCATCACCACCCCCTAGCTATGTCTTTGGTTGTAGTTGTCTTCGTAGCTTCAGCTGTACCAGACATTACCAAGGCATTTTATTTCCCACGCCAGGGCACTTTACGCAGTCTCTTACGTTGTGTGATTCTGAAACACTACTTGTTATGAACAGTTCCTTCATGTTAATTTATAGTTAAATTCTTCAGTCTTGCACATTCTTCAGTAGCCTTCTACACGGTGTGCTTTACTGATTACTGACAGTTAATTTTTTGCTTTATACACTGGCATACTATAGAGTATTAGTTGCCATTAAGCCTTGTTGACTTGGAGGTGCTGAAGTGGTCCTTCATAAAGTATCACTCATTTTGCTTTTTTTATTTTTATTTATTTTGACTTTGTAAGTAAGATTGCTTTCAGTCCTATTTCATTGTCCAGCTGGATCCACGTCAAATTTTATTTCTTTGTGCATTTGTGATGTATTTGGATTACCTTTTAAATGACTACATGAAAGAATGTTAATATTTGAAAAAACTGGATGCTTTGAAGTTCACTGCTCCTTTCATTGGCTTTATATAATTATTATCAAGGCTGCCAATAGCCATGGTTTAAAACTAGGAGGCGTTATGGAGAGTCTTATACTTAAATGAAGCCAAGATGGACTTTAATGGCTGTACAATCATTTGATAAAGGAAATATGCACCTTAAACATTTGAAGTCTATTCCCTTACCACATCTCCTTGTAAGTCTGTTTTATGGGAGTGTTCCATACTTTTCTGTATATGCATTACATTAAGTCCTCAGTTGCCATATCTGCTGCTAAATTTAATTTACTTGTAGAAGTTCATGGTGAAATGTTAATGTAAAGCTATAAATGCAGTAGATTGATTCCTATACATTCCTCAGTTCCTCATTAAAGAAGACAAAACAGGGCCAAACCTAGGTTTTAATTTTTGTCTATATGAATTCATTCATTTCCAACTCATTAAAAAGGACCAAAATGAAGTGCCTGGACAAAAAGAGGAGAGCACTCCTTATCCTCAAATTCTGTATAGTAATTTATCTAGGGGATAAGTATTCAGTTTTTTCAAAGAATGGTTAAGGGTATGTGGACTTCAGTACCCTTTCTCATTATTTTATCCACAGTGGCTTGGCCTTTATAGTAATATGCATCTGTATTATAAATGTAAAATACAGTAATTTGTACTTTTTGTGAAATTGTATTTTTAAAGTATGCTTAAATGAAGGACTCAATCTGTACATATTTAAAATTACAGTACTACACACAGTCATGGTGTTCAGTGTGTTTATTGGGTTAGTAAGTTACATGTGTTGAGGGAGTTCACACTGGTGCACTCAATCAGTTTTCTTGTTATTTGGACAACATTTGCTAAACACAGCTGGTCTCTTGTGGAGGTGACCAGTTTTAAGACTTTGAATTATAGAGCTACATACAGATGGCACCACGTGTATATAATTTATTAACTGTTACAATTTGAGAAAAAAAGAAAAAAAAAACATTATTGTGCCTGTGCTCACTTTAAATAGTATTATTTTATAATTTTGTTGCATCCGAAGTAGCATAGTCAGAGCAGCCATTCAGATGTGATTTTCTTGCCCGGTAAAGGTTTTATTTTTTCCTGCAGTGTTTTGTCTTTTTTTTTACAATGGCACATTATTTTGCTTTTCCTTTTCCATATCCCATTACAATCGACTTAAAACGGTATGAGTTTTGACTCTCTGGGACTTTCTGTAGATGTTTGGGATTTTCTCTTCTGCTGTCTATTGTATGACTGTATTTTCTTTCTTATCCCTGTCCTAATGGATGTGCGAGCCTTCTGTCAGTGAATGCCGTGGCGAATGGGCTGCCGGCAGGCATACAGTGTTGTGTTGTGCAGTGGACTAAGAGAATGTGTCTGATCAACCTTCCTGCCAGCTGCACAGTTTAGATCTTGATCCTTTCATTTGCTGTGGAGAAATTCACGTATTGAATTCCTAAGAGGTTCAAGACTTCCAAGTGTCCCTTTGCCCATCAGATTGTGAGCCAGGATCTGTACCAGCATTGACTCAATTGAATTGATTACAAACATGAAATTAAGCTCGTAATCTAAGTGCTGGCAATTTAACTTTACTACTTAGACACTGAGGACAGGAAGAAATTAGAAGCTTGCTTGATATTTGACTTAATTCAGTGTAGTGATGGTTGAGGTTGCCCAGCATAATGATCATCTGAATGATCCCTCATTTGATCTATGGCTTGTACCAGTGTATTCATTGAAAGTAAAGTAGCTGAAGGTTAGACACTGGTCATACTGCCATCTTGGCAAGTCCACTCTTGTTTTCTGCCTCCTTGGCTAACAAGAGGTAAGGCTTATATTTCTTATCTGCCAAGGATGTCGGGTATACGAGATGTGTTCTTGCCTCTTGCAGCCACCTTTTGGGTGGGGGGTATCCTTGGGTGTATATACATACTTGACTTGCAGCTGTAGAATGATCCTTCAAACCTCCCAACAAGGGCTTCATTTTATCACTAAGAAACAGAACACTTTATGATCCAGTGCTGTCTGTTTACATCTGATTCCACTGAAGGTTATCTGGTCTGATCACATCAGACTTCGGCATGGATCTTGAAGCTTTTTTGTTCCATGGCTATGACTCCTCTCCTACCCATAAGTCCCTGGTCTCCACTCTACTGCCACAGATCTTGTTTGCCACGAGAAGTGTTGCATCCGAGGGCTCCTTTATTTTGTGTCCTTTGTGGTACTTTTCCTCCAACTCCTCTTTACCGAGAGAGTTGTACTCTCCCAGGTTTATTATAAAGCTGTGTTTAAAAATTTTCTTGGGTAGCTTAGGTGTGTTTTTTTCTGGTGAGCAAGTCTGTTTAGCAAATAGATTTTTGTAGGTCATAATGAGTATTTTATAGAAGTGTTTAGAATTATTCACCTTAGCATAGTTGTATTTAGTATGTAATTGGTCACATAGATAAGTTTAGTCAACTTAATAATCTGTGAGTGTGTGCATGTGTTTTTGTACCTTTTTCTTCATGGCTGATTGTCAAAGATTTAAAAATTGCACAGTGTGGGGGAATAAGCTGACCCCCCCCCCCAGGACCCACACTCCCTCTGTGTATATTGTTTAGGGACAGCTCATTTGGATGCTGCTTGTCAAGCCTACATTTCCTTCACTGTTCATACCTTACAGGCTCGATGCAAAAAAATGATTGCTGAGGGACTCCTTCCTCCCCAGACAGCATCTGCCATATCTACTAATTCTTTATCCACTTCATCTCCCAGAACCAAGGTCAAGAAATCCAGGGAGAAAACATATGCAGAGAAGGATAAAGAAAAACATAACGAGACGTCAGAAAGAAAAAAAAGGGACTCTGAGAAGTCCTGTAAGAGATCTCTTGATTCTTCCTTGTCTTCGGAATCAGATCCAAAGGTACTGAGGCTATCAGAGCAAACATTCTCATGGAAAGTACATCTCTGACTGTGCCTTGGTTCTAGCTGGACCCAGACTTCACTCTTCTATTCTTAAGGAGAAGTGCTACTTCAGACAACCATTGGTGGCATCATCATTACAGTCTTCAAGAAGTTTGAATAGGATGTCATCGAGAATGATGAGAAAATTTCTCAGGACGCAGATACAGCTTGAGGTTTTCATTACCTTATAGTGAATTTTTGAGACCATCAAAATTAAGTAGTAATAATGACGTCTTGTGGGAAGAACTAAAAAAGATGTGTGTACATTTAAGTAGGGGCTATGATCAATGCATATTGGAGAAGGCTTTAAATAGATTGGTGAATGACAATGAAAGGCAGAAAGGTAAAAATTATAATATTTTGTATAATATGAAGAGCTGGGTAACTACAGCAGAGCTAGTAAGAGAGATGGCTAGAAAGGTGCTTGGTGTGACATCTGGAAAGAGGAAGGAGGACAAGGAGACCTGGTGGTGGCATGAAGAAGAACAGGAGAGTATATAATGAAAGAGGTTGGCAAAGAAGAAGTGAGATTGTCCGAGAGATGAAGAAAGTAGACGAGTATAAGGAGATGAGGTACATGGCAAAGAGAGAGGTGGCGAAGGCTAAGGATAAGGCGTATGAAGAGTTGTATGACAGGTTGGACACTAAGGAGGGAAAAAAAGGACCTGTACCGATTTGGCTAGACAGAGGGACCGAGCTAGTAAAGATGTGCAGCAGGTAAGGGTGATAAAGGATAATGAGGGAAATGTACTCACAAGCGAGGAGAGTGTGTTGAGCAGATGGAGAGAGTACTTTGAGGGGCTGATGAATGAAGAGAATGAGAGAGAGAGAAGGTTGGATGATGTGTGGATAGGAATCATGAAGTGCAGTGGATTAGCAAGGAGGAAGTAAGGATAGCTATGAAGAGGATGAAGAAGGGAAAGGCTGTTGGTCCAGATGACATACCTGTGGAAGCATGGAGGTGTTTAGGTGAAATGGCAGTGGAGTTTTTAACTAGATTGTTTAATGAAATCGTGGAAAGTGAGCTGATGCCTGAGGAATGGAGAAAGTGTTTTGATACCGATTTTTAAGAATAAGGGTGATGTGCAGAGCTTTAGTGACTACAGAGGGATTAAATTGATCAGTCACAGCATGAATTATGGGAAAGAGTAGTGGAAGCTAGGTTAATAAGGAATGTGATGATTAATGATCAGCAGTACAGTTTCATGCCAGGAAAAAGCACTACAGATGTGATGTTTGCTGTGAGTGTGTTGATGGAGAAGTATAGGGAAAGTCAAAAGGAGTTGCATTGTGTCTTTGTGGACTTAGAGAAAGTATATGACAGGGTGCCTAGAGAGGAGTTCTGGTATTATATGAGGAAGTCGGGAATGTCGGAGAAGTGTGTAAGAGTGGTACAGGATATGTACAACTGTAGTGTGACAGTGGTGAGGTCTGTGGTGGGAGTGACAGATGCGTTTAAGGTGGAGGTGGGATTACATCAAGGATCAGCTCTGAGCCCTTTCTTATTTGCAATGGTGATGGACAGGTTGACAGATGACTTCAGATAGGAGTCCCCGTGGACTATGATATTTACAGATGACATTGTGATGTGTAGTGAGAGTAGGGAACAGGTGGAGGAAACCCTGGAGAGGTGGAGATATGCTCTAGAGAGCAGAGTAATGAAGTTCAGCAGGACTAAGACAATATATGTGTGTGAATGAGATGGAGGATAGAGGAATGGTGAGGATGCAGGGAGTAGAGGTGGCGAAGGTGGATGAGTTTAAATACTTGGGATCAACAGTTCAGAGTAATGGTGAGCGTGGAAGAGAGGTGAAGAAGAGAGTACAGGCAGGATGGAGTGGGTGGAGAAGAGTGTCATGAGTAATTTGTGACAGACGAGTACCAGTAAGAGTGAAAGGGACAGTCTACAAGAGGGTAGTGAGACCAGCTATGTTATATGGGTTGGAGACAGTGACATTGACAAAAAGGCAGGAGTCAGAGCTTGATGTGACAGAGTTGAAGATGTTAAGATTTGCACTGGGTGTGACGAGGATGGACAGGATTAGGAATAAGTATATTAGATGGTCATCCCATGTTGGAAGGTTTGGAGACAAAGCCAGAGACACAAGATTACATTGGTTTGGACGTGTGCTGAGGAGGGATGCAGAGTATATTGGGAAAAAGATGCTAAGGATGAAGCTGCCTAGTAACAGGAAAAGAGGAAGGCCTAAGATGAGAATTATGGTTGTGTTGAGAGAGGACATGCAGATGGTTGGTGTGACAGAGCAAGATGCAGAGGACAGGAAGAAATGGAAACCGTTGATCTGCTGTGGTGACCCCTAACGGGAGCAGCTGAAAGAAGAAGAAGAATAAAAGTAATAGGCAAGTTTATTTTTTAACAAGATTTGTTTTCTTTAAAGACAATGTAGGCCTATATGGTAATATATCTTTTAACTTTCTATCTTTCAATATGCATTCCCAATAATATTTAACCACCTTAAATATTTTCTCTGTCATAACATTATATATATTGTACTCACCATAACTAAGCATCTGTGTTGTTCATTTTCATTCTTCAACCTCCACTCCCATTCCAATAATCTTCTGGTGTGATCTGTTGGGCTTTTTAATTGGAACTTATAGTTCCGGGTTTGAGCCCCATTCTTTGAGCTATTCTTCTATTTAACTTATTCATGGGGATCTTATGGCAGTAAACTCAGCCTGAGGTATTGAGGATAGCCTAGGGCATTATGGGTAGAGGGAATAGCTGGAGAGTTGGATCCTAAGTCTGAAGTATGTGGCGGAATCAGATCTGAGGATCAGATCTTGTAACCCATTCCTTGAGGAAGAATGAAAATGGACAGCATAGATGCTTAGCTATGGTGAGTACATACCTTTTAATTTTTATTGGCTTATGCAGGTTGGCCAAAGCTGGTTCCTCAGGCCACTCATCTTACCCTGGATCCCTATGGTGTAGCACTTGCAGATACTATTGACTGGAGGTTAGCCACGTCCTCTGAGGCTTTTGAGGTCCCCTCAGTGGGCAAGAGAGTGCCACTTTTGTTGGCCCTGGGAGGTGGAACAAGGAAGTCTTCCCTGTTTAGTCAGAATGTTATGCCCATCCCTGGAGAAGCTGATGATGTTGCCATTAGCAACTCTGTTGGAATCATTTTTCCTGTTAAAAAGAAATATAAAATGAAACATGCATCTACTTCTGCTCAATTTTTTTCTCAACATGAGTAGTTTACTAGATCTGGCTCAAAAGTCTAATTCAGGCTGTTGAGCCTTCTTGTAAGGTAGTTTCTAGTGAAAGAAAAAGGGATTGCTGTTTTTCCTGAAGATATTCAAGATTCTGAATCTGGACAGGAAGAGGAAGAGACTGTTGCAGGATTTGGTCCTCTGATTTCTGATATAGATTCAGAGGAGAGCACATAATCTGATTCTTCCTGTGAGGGTTTCTCTTTCTCTGAGATTATTTCCAGAATATGTCAGTGTTTCCAGAGAGAGAACACTTAAGTTTCTTGTTTCCTCAGAAAATACCGAGAGCTGCTACAAATGGAATTTCCAGAACCTTCTCCCATTCATCAAGTAATGTTAGCAATGGAAGATGCATCTCTGCCTGCAGTTTTCCTGCTGCCCCTAAAAAGGCAGCTAGATTGAATAAAGTTCATCAGTCTTTTATGTTTTTATGCACTCATTCCCAACCTAGTCCAGCAGCTGTAGATTTAGCTAATCCTACCGCTGCTAAACATTTAGTTAATTCCAATCCTACACTATCTGACAAGGATGGGAAGATTATTGCTGTTTTTTTAAAATACCTTTATTGAATTATCACTTATGGCATAGGCAAACTTACAGTTATGTAAAAGAAGACAAGCCATAGTAACTTGTTCATGGTTACAAACATTATAATCCCATATATTCTTTTGTATAATATAATCTATCCAACTTTAAATAAGTTGGGTCAGTTCCATGCCTACCCTTAAATCTCATTCCTCCTCCAAAATATTTTTCTGCATGTATTGTTCCTGATTTTTTTATTTTGTATATGTAATTTACTAATACCATTTTTTGAAGATCCCATTTGCAGTTCTCATATCTCTGTTACAATATTCACTACTTCAAATACTGTTGGTTTACACTTTGATTTCCATTTTCTCGTAATTGCTTTTTTTTAGCAGCCACCAGAATTTGATTTAATAAGGCCTTACTTATGTCTAGGCAATTCATATCCTGTAACCCAGCTTAAAAAATATATTTCTTTAGTTGTATCCATTTGCTTGTTCATCATTTCTTACACAGTACTGTGTAGGGAATTTTTAAAGTCTGCCAACTCATTACATTCCCAGAACATATGTTCCCAGTTACCTGTTCCTTCCCTATCATACCTCCCAACATTTGCCATGTACCTTGGAAAAATTATTCAGAGTCTGAATGGAGTATAAAAATACCTATGCAAAACACATCCAAGCAAAAAATCTTAAATCTCCTCGACTTCGTTACATATTTGGCAGCCTTGCATATGTTCTGCCATTGTTTCTATGTGAATTGTTTATCCAGTCCGCCCAATCTTTTCTGATTCCTCTGACTCATAGCTATCATGGAATATAATATATGCCCTACTAATTATCCCTTTTTAACATTAGCTTCTGTTCTAGCACAGGTCTTTCACTTATTCCAATATTCCTTTGTCTTTGTACCTTGATATCAATCCCTGATAGAAAAAGCAGTCTCTAGCCTGCATTCTAAATGTCTTCTCGGCCTCTTCCCATTCTGTTACCTTTCCCTGTCTAATTATTTGTTCCCAATTTCCACCATTAAATTCCAAGCCCCTCTTGCCTGTTCTATGTTCTACAAATTGCAGTCATCCTTATTGGCAGAACCTCATTTCTGCATTCCTATATTGGCTTAGTTCTTAGACCACTTTCTGCTTTATGAATATAATGTTATTTATTACCATTATTCTCCTTAAAGATCTGCATCTGAAATCTAACTCTCTCCATATTTCTTGCTTATTTGTCATCTCTTAACTTTGAATTGTAGCTTTCTGTTTGTGTTATGTATAAGAGCATTAACTGTGTAGTTCTAAAATATCCACTCAAATCAGGTAATCCTAAACCACCTTATTCTATTAGAAAGATCAACTTATCTCACTTGACTCTTGCTCTCCACCCCTCCCAGATAAAATCCTTCAACTTTTTAATAATTGCTATCTTCAAATTCTGCCCTGGTTGATAAAAATATGCCTGTCCTATGTATAAAACTGAAGGGTCTGAAAACATTTTTACTACTCGTATCTTGTTATCGATAACAATAGGCAACAGCTTCCAGTTTCTCATTTTTGTCTTCTCTTTTGTTTAGTCTCTTCTCACATATCCTTAGTTGCCATAACAGAATCTTTTTAACACGTACTCGCACTTCATTTTATCATGTCCCCATAAATATGGGTATTGCTGAACCTATTCATGTATGGGTGCATTACAGCTATAGCCTTTATTTTATCTTTATTAATTTTATATCTCCAAAAAACTTGAAAACTGCCTCAAAATGTTCTACAACACTGAGGCCCTTTTCTGATTCTATCGGGTACAAAATAATATCTGTAAATAAAGCTAACTTTTTTTGATTACCATACAAATTACATCCATGAATTTCTGAGTCCTTTATTTTCTTTGCCAGTAGTTCAAAATATAACTCAAATAACAAAGTGGAAAGAGGACACACTGCCTGGTTCTTTTGTTAAGACATAACTTATCAGAAAGGAACCCTCCCACTTTGATTTTTGCCTCTGATCCCTCATATATTCTTGTAAGTAACCTTATTATTGTATCACTGCCCTTTTTTATAAAATCCTGGCTTACTCTGTCAAATGCTTTCTCTGCATCAAAACTACTAGTAACTGCAGGATTTACTTACATCCTGCTTCCCTCTGGATCATCATTGAGCTATTTTCAAATATTTGCCTCCCTCCACAAAAAAACATTGATCCATGTCTATCAATTTTGACATCACCTTCACCATTCATTTTCCTATTGTAGATGTAAACACTGTATAATCATGGTTTAAAATTGAAAAATGTATGTTTGAAGCCTGATCTGATGGATCTTTAGGTAGTGCAGCCACCACAGATTTTTTTCTAGGATGTTGGTGTAATTCCCCTCCTTTTAAAATACTGTTAAAATAAAACTTTGCAGATCTTTATCACTTTCCTCCCTTTTGGCTTCCAAGCTTTCACAGGAATAGATGGTATTCCTATCTGTTGTTCCTGGAGACTTTCTTGCGGATTGGTCATACATCACCATTTTTATCAATTCTCCTCAACTGATAATTGTTGAGCCTCATCTACCTCTGACCTTGGCATATTCAAGTCTTCCATAAATGTTTTCATTTGTGCTTTTTCTTGACTTCCACGTTTCTTTGCTTTGTACAAATTTTCATAATGTTTCTGACATTTTAATAACTTCTGCAGGATCTATGATTATTTTTTTTGTTATAAGCTCCCTAAATTTGGCAACAAGCCTTTCTGATTTTTGTTGCCCAAGTCATTTGTCAAGACCACAAGACTCCAAGAAAAGCAACTATGAAAAAATCTGAGATTCCACAGCTACAGCAGAGAATGTATTAACCAACTAATATGTATGTCAGTGCAAAATTCAATGTCCAAGGTTAAGTGCTTTCACCCAACCACTGTCAGGCTTCTTCAGAACAATTGAAAAGTGCATGAATAGTAATTTAAATACAACCAACAACATTTAATCAACCAATAAATGAACATCAACTAGCTAACCCCTCCCACTTTAAAAAACATATCTACCTTAAATACAATTGTGAGACTTTGTTCAAATCCCTAAACATGTCCCATCAATAAAACACATTCTATACTCTTATAAAGGCATAAAAACATATAATGATAATTTCAAATAGACAATATAAAAATGTTGATGTATATTTTAAGTTTATATGATGGTAATATTATAATATTGTAGTTTTTATGGTTTTTATAACTTGGGCGACCACAACCTGAAGACGCTAATACTGATGTAGTCATTTAAGCCAGGGGTTTTCCTGCATCCAGCTTAATTTGCCATAACAACTCCCTGTATTCTATTTATTAAATGAAGGAAACTTCCAACCTCCACTGAAGGTGCCGCCGAAGACAAAAAGCAGCAACAGAGAAAAAAGACTTCAAAGCACCACCACGGCAGCGATACAGTTCTTCAGCTTCTGGTTTCCCAAATAATCCAATAAAACAAAATATTTATTGACCAAACGAACGTTCAAAACAAGTGGAGTACACAAAAGAACATCAGATGAGTGCTTTCGGCTATTCAGCCTTCTTCAGATCATAAAACGTACTGCTGGTTCAACATTTAAAAAGAAAAACTTGGCCAATCATGTCTTCGTTTCTCACATCCTAATTAACTAAAGACCAATAGTTGTGACTAAAATACAAATTACCCATAGGTTAAAAAAAAAAAAAAACAGGACTAGAGACCAATCAAAACCTCAGAAAATGTTCCATTGATAAAATTCATAGCCAACGAGACAGCAGAATGATAAAAAAAAATCATTGGTTCACAGAGACTACTAAGTAAAATAACTAAACAATGGGCGCAGTCTCTTCACAGTAAGTGTAAACAGTCAAGTAATGGTGCTGTATGCCTATCAATGTAAACACAGTACTTCACATAAAGCATATGCCGATTGCAAAAACCATTTTCCAAACCCTAGTACCAACAAAAATTATGGGGATTATCATATGAAGTGGTGGAGCTATGTCGCAAACTCCCCAAGAGCAATCCAAGCGATCTGATGACATACTCGCTCCTTGAACACCACATGCAAATTCCTTTGATTAAAACATGCAGTTGTCACAAAAATGGTGATTCCATAAATATCCGTGACCATGCCTCTTTTTTGTTTTAAAGTACAAAGGTATAGAATTTATATCAAAGGATAATATATCATGTCTTCATTTCTCACATCCTAATTAACTAAAAGACCAATAGTTATGGCTAAAATACTAGTTACCCATAGGTAAGAAAACAAGATTGGAGACCAATCAAAATATCAGAAAATATTCCATTGATGAAATTCATAGCCAATGGGGCAGCAGAATGATAAAAAAACATCATTGGTTCACAGAGACTACATAAAATAACTAACCAATTGCGCTATCTCTTCACAGTACGTGTAAACAGTCAAAATAATGGTGCTGTATGCCTATCAATGTAAACACAGTACTTCACATAAGACATACACCAATTGCAAAAACTATTTTCCAAACCCTAGTACTAACAAAATTATGGGGATGTCATATAAAGTGGTGGACCTATGATGCGAACTCCCCAAG
This sequence comes from Protopterus annectens, assembly GCF_019279795.1. Classification (NCBI taxonomy): domain Eukaryota; kingdom Metazoa; phylum Chordata; order Ceratodontiformes; family Protopteridae; genus Protopterus; species Protopterus annectens. Next base: position 1,019,437,200 of record NC_056743.1, read on the forward strand.
AGCGATCCAAGCAATCAGATGACATAATCGCTCCTTGGTCACCATGTACAAATTTGCAGTTGTCACAAGAGTGGCAGTTCTATAGATATTCGTGGCCATCTCTCTTTTTAGTTGAGATACAAAAATGTATATCAAGAGAATAGATGTACAAATTGTATGATTGCAAAAACAGCGATTCTGCAAAAACATACGGCCATAGCTCTGTTCATATCAAAATACCAAATGAAAAATGTATACATGAAATATAGGCATAAATGTCTTAGAAACAGTTCTAGGTCCACACAAAAACTCGTCAATAGAATGAACATAAGTAAAACTAATTAATTCCTGGTCAGAGTCTATCGAAGTGATTGAGAGACTTCAGTTAAAACCACAAATGCATCTGTATAAACAAGGGATGCTCCAATGGCATCGGTTCACCACATGAACCAACATCCAATCAAATGACAAAGTCTCAAACCAATCTCTATTTGTTCCTCCAAAGTAACTTCTCCACTATTGGTTTAAAAACGTCATTAGATGGAACTCGCACCCAATCAAACGGTAGAATCTCATTCCAATTACTGTTTGCCCCTTCAGCAAGCATTCACTTTGATTGGCCCTTAGATGGAATGATTAACCAATGGCTGGGGTATCAGCGTTAGCCCCCCTGTCAGCCAGTCTGCAGAATTTAAGTATATATGCAAACATACCCACAGGTAGTCATATGTTATTCCCAACCAACTCAAAAATCGGGCACAGCCAAGCTTATGCAGATCAGGAACACGTATATAAATCAACAAAGTCATCAATGTAATGCAATAACTTCGGCAGACATTCTCTTTTGTGGGCTCTTGATTGAAACAACTAACCAATAACTGCAGTACCAACACTGGCCCCTGGTCAGCCGGTCTGCAGATTTAAATGTATACACAAGCACAACTAAAGAACCAGACACAGTCAAACTGATAGAAATGCATAGATTCATAAAGTCATCCATGCAAAGCAAACACTTCAATTTCTAAGATGGGCTGCATCAAATCAAATGGGGAAAGAGTTGCATACTAATCTTCATTTTTTTCTCTATATTTCTCTAGGACATCCCATCCACTATTGACCCAAGAAGAATCAATTGGTCAAAAGTTATAATAATAATAGCGCTGATTCCTTACAGAGTGAAACATACTGCCAACAGCTAGATGCAAGGTTGGCATATGATCCAGTCAACAGGGAATTACCCTTTTTCGTGGCCAATCCGAATATTAAAGTTACAAAGCAGTCTCTGCTCTTCACCCATTCACTCTCACTATAAACTAGTAAAGCACAATAGCAATTTATTTCCCAGAGAAACCTTCATAAAAGAAAAGGCCATATTAGTGGCCTATAGCGGTCCTTCTGGCTTTCAGTATAGGTTTTAGAGGGACCACAGAGTTTGGACCAGGTTGATGATGGGCTTGTAGATTAACTATCCAACTGATCTCACGTAACTCTGTGAGATTATTGATGTCACCTGATCTGTTTATCATGGCCATCACTTTGAGCTCTTTAAACTTAAAATAATGTGTGGGATTAGCAAGATGATGCACTGCCAGTGCATTATTCATATCTTTGTGTAAGATATCCCTGAGGTGTCTCAGGATTCGATCTTTAAATCTTTGGTTAGTCTTGCCAATATAGAACGCCTCACATTGGCAACATGTTGCTAAATAAATTATATATTTAGTGTTGCAATCCGCAAAACAATTCAATGAATGTACATTTCCTGTTGTGGGATGTATAAAGGAATTAACATTGTCTATATGTGGGAAAGCTTTACATCTACAGCATTTGAACATGCCTTTTCTCTCCGAACATTTTTTGTGGACAAATCCATCCTTGCTACATAGAAGTTTCTTGATGTTTTTCTTCTTAAAAAGAAAGCAGGGGGTATCACCAATTACTATTTTTTTGATCTTGCTGTCTGTAGTTAAAACTGGCCAAAATCTCCTGATGACATCACAAATCTGCGAACTGTCATTACTGTAGGTCAACATACACTTGAGTTGCATCTTATTGACTAGTTGTAGAAACAACTGTGGAGGGAAGGGTTGCTTGAGACGAAAAGTAGGGTCTACCTTTATTCCTCCTGAGTTCTTATGGGTTATTTTTTACGGTCAGATGGCTATCCTTATAACCTCTGCTTCTCAGACTCTCAATGAGATTAACCTGCTCAATTTCAAAATCTTCTCCCTCGGTGCAAAGTCTAGAAGCACGTAGTACTTGATTTTCATAAGTACTGTTAAAGATGTGCTTCGGATACATGCTTTGCCTATGCAAATAGTGACAATTCCATGTTGGTTTTCTGAAGATGTTGGTACTTATTCCTCATGTGGGATGCAGATAAATCTTCACATCTAGAAAATCTACTTCTGTTTTTGAAGACTTTACTTTAAATTCCAAGAAGTCAGTGTTTTGGTTGATATGTTCAACAAAAGAAGTCAATTCATCATTATTCCCCTTCCACAGGATAAAAATATCGTCTACAAAATGGCCATAGTAGAGAAGATGGCCATTCCATGGATTAATTCCACTCAAGATTTCAGCACTTTCCCAGTGGACAAGAACCAGATTCGAATAACTCTTCGCACATGGGGTGCCCATGGCCACTCCCCATGTCTGCAAATAGAAGTCTTCTCCATAAACAAAGATGTTATTTTCTAAGACTAACTCCAATAGATTACATATCAAATTCGGGTTGCTTGCCCACATATAGACGATGTTAATTCCTTTATACATCCCACAACAGGAAAGGTACATTCATTGAATTGTTTTGTGGATTGCAACACTAAACATCTAATTTATTTAGCAACATGTTGCCAATGTGAGGCATTCTATATTGGCAAGACTAACCAAAGATTTAAAGATCGAATCCTGAGACACCTTAGGGATATATTACACAAAGATATGAATAATGCACTGGCAGTGCATCATCTTGCTAATCCCATACATTATTTTAAGTTTAAAGTGCTCAAAGTGATGGCCGTGACAGAGTAGGTGACATCAATAATCTCACGGAGTTACGTGAGATCAGTTGGATAGTTAATCTACAAGCCCATCATCAACCTGGTCTAAACTCTGTGGTCCCTCTAAAACCTAATTGAAAGCCAGAAGGAACGCTATAGGCCACTAATATGGCCTTTTCTTTTATGAAGGTTTCTCTGGGAAATAAATTGCTATTGTGCTTTACTAGTTTATAGTTAGAGTGAATGGGTGAAGAGCAGAGACTGCTTTGTAACTTTAATATTCGGATTGGTCACGAAAAAGGGTAATTCCCTGTTGACTGGATTATATTCCAACCTTGCATCTAGCTGTTGGCAGTATGTTTCACTCTGTAAGGAATCAGCACTATTATTATTATAACTTTTGACCAATTGATTCATCTTGGGTCAATAGAGGATGGGATGTCCTAGAGAAATTTAGAAAAAATGAAGATTAGTATGCAACTCTTTCCCCATTTGATTTGATGCAGCCTGTCTTAGAAACTGAAGTGTTTGCTTTGCATGGATGATTTTGTGAATCTATGCATTTCTATTAGTTTGGCTGTGTCTGGTTCTCTAGTTGTGCTTGTGTATACATTTAATTCTGCAGACCGGCTGACCAGGGGCCAGTGCTGGTACTGCAGTTATTGGTTAGTTGTTTCAATCAAGAGCCCACAAAAGCGAATGTCTGCCGAAGTTATTGCATCGCATTGATGACTTTGTTGATTTATATACGTTTACCTGATCTGCATAAGCTTGGCTGTGCCCAATTTTCGAGTTGGTTGGGAATTATAACATATGACTACCTGTGGGTATGTTTGTATATATACTTAAATTCTGCAGACTGGCTGACAAAGGGCTAACGCTGATACCCCAGCCATTGGTTAATGATTCCATCTAAGGGCCAATCAAAGAGAATGCTTGCTGAAGGGGCAAACTGTAATTGGCACGAGATTCTACCATTTGATTGGGTGTGAGTTCCATCTAATGACTGTTTTGAACCAATAGTGGAGAAGTTACTTTGGAGGAACAGTTAGAGATTGGTTTGAGACTTTGTTGTTTGATTGGATGTGGGTTCATGTGGTGAACAGATGCCATTGAAGCATCCCTTGTTTATACAGACGCCTTTGTGGTTTTAACTGATCACTTCGAGACTCTGACCAGGAATTCATTAGTCTTATGTTCAGTCTGTTGACTAGTTTTTGTGTGGACCTAGAACTGTTTCTAAGACATTTATGCCTATATTTCATGTATACATTTTTCATTTGGTATTTTGATATGAAAAGAGCTATGGCCGTATGTTTTTGCAGAATCACTGTTTTTGCAATCATACAATTCGTACATCTATTCTCTTGATATATATTTTTGTATCTCAACTAAAAAAAGAGATATGGCCACGAATATCTATAAAATTGTCACTCCTGTGACAACTGCAAATTTGTACATGGTGACCAAGGAGTGATTGTCATCTGATCGCTTGGATCGCTCTTGGGGTGTTTGCGTTATAGTTCCGCCACTTTATATGACAATCCCCATAATTTTGTTAGTACTAGGGTTTGGAAAACAGTTTTTGCAGTTGTTCCAAAGCAAAAAGAGAAAGGTGAATACTCCATGGCAATCAAAGCAAACCAGATGAACAACTGCTTCAAATATCCATAAATCCACAACTGCTTGTAAAATAAATGGCCTCTTTATTTATGAAAGTAAGCGCTTTCACGTCTCACTGGACGCTTCATCAGACTTAAAACAAATACTCAAAAACCTATTTAAATATCAAATAACTTTCATAGGAACCAATCAAATGTCTCTCAGCAGAAACTTAATAAAATAAAACAACTTCCTTAAAAGCTCAAGGTCTACCATTATTGCAATCATATTTTCATAAAAGCTTTCACTTGTATATATCTCTCTCTATACCCATCTATTGCTTATCTAAAAAAATATCACTCTAAAACATATTTATCATGAAAAATCCTATTATAAAAAAAACTTATGTATATATATATATATATATATATATATATATATATATATAGAGGAAAAATACATATATATATATATATATATATATATATATATATATATATATATATATGAGAATATGAAAACTAAAATATCACAAAAAAACACATTTTATAGAAATGTAAGAGGGGGGGGGGGGTTACTCAGAAAAAAATTTTAAAAAATATACACATATGACCCTAATATAGTGTTAAAACAATCATATTTAATGCCTCAGAGATTTATCTAGAAGGAATGGTTTTAATGTAAATCTATCATTTAAGCCATGTCCTCTGTCAGCAGACAGCCTAATTATCCATTTTGCTTCTTCTTTTTCAGTATAGTTGCTAATATTCCCTAACCTTTCAGTAGCATATATGAATTCCAAAACCATAAATCTAAAAGTGTGTGTCGTATCATTTTGCAAAACATGGTTGGCTATAGCATTATATTCATTCTCCCTATTGATGGCATATATGTTCTCTAACCCTCTCTCTTAGTGTTCTATTAGTTTTACCAACATAGAAACACTTACATTTATGACATAGAGCTAAATAAACTACATTTCTAGATTTACAATCAGCATAATGACTGAATTCATATTTATAGTTTTTGCAATTGGCATATGTCTTATGTGAAGTACTGTGTTTACATTGATAGGCATACAGCACCATTATTTTGACTGTTTACACATACTGGGAAGAGAGCGCCATTGGTTAGTTATTTTATTTAGTAGTCTCTGTGAACCAATGATGTTTTTTATCATTCTGCTATGAATCATTGGCTATGAATTTCATCAATGGAATATTTTCTGATATTTTGATTGGTCTCCAATCTTGTTTTCTTACCTATGGGTAACTAGTATTTTAGCCATAACTATTGGTCTTTTAGTTAATTAGGATGTGAGAAATGAAGACATGATATATTATCCTTTGATATATATTCTATACCTTTGCATTTTAAAACAAAAAAGAGGCATGGTCATGAATATTTATGGAATCGCCATTTTTGTGACAACTGCATGTTTTAACCAAAGAAATATGCATGTGGTGTTCAAGGAGCGAGTATGTCATCAGATTGCTTGAATTGCTCTTGGGAAGTTCGCGACATAGGTCCGCCACTTCATATGATAATCCCCATAATTTTTGTTAGTACTAGTGTTTGGAAAATGGTTTTTGCAATCGGTGTATGTTTTATGTGAAGTACTGTGTTTACATTGATAGGCATACAGCACCATTACTTGACTGTTTATACTTACTGTGAAGAGATAGTGCCATTGGTTAGTTATTTTACTTAGTAGTCTCTGTGAACCAATGATATTTTTTATCATTCTGCTGCCTCGTTGGCTATGAATTTTATCAATGGAACATTTTCTGATGTTTTGATTGGTCTCTAGTCCTGTTTTTTTTTTTTACCCATGGGTAATTTAGTATTTTAGTCACAACTATTGGTCTTTAGTTAATTAGGATGTGAGAAACGAAGACATGATTGGCCAAGTTTTTTTTTAAATGTTGAACCAGCATTAATTTTTATGATCTGAAGAAGGCTGAATAGCCGAAAGCACTCATCTGAAGTTCTTTTGTGTACGCCACTTTGTTTTGAACGTTTGTTTGGTCAATAAATATTTTGTTTTATTGGATTGTTTATTTGGGATACCAGAAGCTAAAGAACTGTATCGCTGCCGTGGTGGTGCTTTGAAGTCTTTTTTTCTCTGTATTCTACTTATTGGTTGATTAAATGTTGCTGGTTGTATTTAAATTACTATTCATGCACTTTTCAATTGTTCTGAAGAAGCCCAGTAGTGGTTGGGTGAAAGTGCTTAACCTTGGACATTGAATTTTGCACTGTGTTTGTCGTACATATTAGTTGGTTTATAAATTCTCTGCTGTAGCTGTGGAGTCTCGGATTTTTTCTAAGTCATTTGTGTTCTGGAGTTAGCAAAACAGTTACTTAACAGCAATCTTTCTAAACTCATCCATATTATCCAGGTATTCCTTTATTTCCTGTTTAGCATTCTGTATTTGTGGAACAGAAAAAATACACACAGTCAGCGAAAAATACAAAATGAGAACAAAGTTACCAATAAACAACCTCAAACTTGAATCCAAACCGAATGGTTGCTTAAAATTCACAAAGTCCGACAACCAGGTAAAACTCAAAACAGTTTATTCCGCTTATTAAAACCAGAAGTTCAAGCACAGTACACAAGGAAATTTAGTTAAGCGCTTTCACCTAGGTTCAATCCCAGGCTTCCTCAGAACAAAAAAACAAGAGCCATCAATAGGCTTAAATAACAATTCCCCTGTTATGTGACCCTCCCAAATCGCAATTCCTTACCAAAAAACTGTACGTTAATGTGTATGTATATAAAAATGAATAAAAATGTATTTACATGTCACAAAAAATGCTTGTTGAGTTAACCCCACATCTATATTACAATCGATCAAACAGAGACCAAGGACTATGTATAACAATTATTATTCAATCTGTGAAACACTAGCTATGAGTAAAAATATAAAAATATATAAATAAGTTTATTTATTGAGGTTGAGAATAGTCAGTTCATATTGCCTAAATCAACCACTACCACGCCCTTAATGCTAAAATCCAATAAACTATACAATTAAAAGCAAGGAGTCTAAAAAATGTCCTGCACAAAATGGTTCGGTCTAAAAACCGAAACCAGAATTAAGGAAAAGGTGCATAGTATGTATCTATAACCTAGCTGCCCTCATCTTCAGCACACTGCCAATATTGATGTGGTCGTTTAAACCTGGGGCCTTCCCTGTGTCCAATTTTAGTTGCCAAAGCAATTCGCGATATTCTAGTTTTTTGTTTTAGAACAGGTGAAGGTGGACCCCAGGAGCAGGTATTGGGAGACCAAACTAGAATATCACGAATATACATACACATTAACATACATTTTTTTGGTAAGGAATTGCGATTTGGGAGGGTCACATGACGGGGGAATTGTTGTTTAAGCCTATTGATGGCTCTTGTTTTTTTGTTCTGAGGAAGCCTGGGATTGAACCTAGGTGAAAGCGCTTAACTCAATTTCCTTGTGTACTGTGCTTGAACTTCTGGTTTTAATAAGCGGAATAAACTGTTTTGAGTTTTACCTGGTTGCCGGACTTTGTGAATTTTAAGCAACCATTCGGTTTGGATTCAAGTTTGAGGTTGTTTATTGGTAACTCTGTTCTCATTTTGTGTTTTTCATTCTGTATTTGTGCCTCTTTTTTTTCTGAGAGATTTCCCTTAATCTGCAATACTTTAGCATTTGTCAATCCCTCTAAATACTTTTTGTTAGTACTTAACAATATCTTTTTTTCTTTTATTTCTACTTTAACTTTCTATTTTAAGCCCACTTTCATTTTATCCTATTCACTAGCTGTAACTTCTGAAGTACTTTATCTTCATGAATAATCCCAAATAATTTTCACTATCCATTCCTTAAATTCCTCTCTTTTTAACAGGTAGGTGGAGAAGTGTCAGTGTCTTGTTTTTACTTCATTACCCTGCATTTTTATTTTACTTAATATTGGTGCATGATCTGAAATAGTTATTGGATGTGTCAAACCTCTCAAGTAAATGAAATATATTTTTGTCTAGACTAGCACAGTTATTGTACCTTAGAGAATAATATGTAGATACTCTTGAGTTCCTAGTCTGAATTCACATCTTTCATACCAAAAGTTTTCATACATTTGTTCAGAAATCTGCCTTCTCTTGTTATATTTTCCCTTCTAGACCCACCAAACATCCTCACTACTGCAAATCAAATTCCAGTTGTCACCTGTGTGTAATATTCCTTGCTGATCTTAAGCAGTTGTAGGTGGAATATAAATACATGCCAGCTTAATCCTCTTCCCTTGCAAGTAGTCTCTTACTACCACAAATCTGCCCATTAATATCTTTTTTTCCTCTTCAGTCACTATTGGAGTTCCTCTAGCAGTTAATATAAGTACTCTCTTTTGTCCCTGAGATTCTCCTGAATATCTATCCCAGCTGAAATCCTTTCTTTATAAAATTTGCATGCGCAGTTCTTTTCAGATGCATCTCCTGTAGCATTGCTATTTGTGCTCTGCATTTCTTAATATAATTCAACATTTTATTTATTTTTATTTTATTTATTTATTTAATATTTGTTAACTGGGAAAGTCCGACTTAGAGCGATGCCAATTTTCAGTGGAGGCCCGGGGAGAAATGCTCCAGATGCATGTCTTTGTGATGTGGAAGGAAACCATAGCACCCAGAGGGAACCCACTTGAACGCAGGGGGAGGACATGCAGACTCCACACAGAAGGCACCCCAGCTGAGAATCGAACCGGAGAACCTCTTGCTGTGAGGCAACAACGCTACTGCTGCACTGTCTCATTTTCCTTTTTGTCTGTACCTGTGAAACCATTCACATTCCATGATAATGTGGAAGGTGTCACCAGTATGATAAGTTACTGTTCCCACCTTTTATGACAGCTTTTTAAGATGTCTATTTCCAGCTTTTGTCATTCATGTACAGGCTAATGTTTAATGACGGAAAGATTATTGATCGGTATGGGGAGAAACTGTATGACTCTGCAATTTTGATTTTTCAGAATTTTGAAATGTCAGGCTTGTTTGTTGAAGCTGATTCTGACTAATTGTGAAAGTATGAGGGATGTTTTGTCTGCAGGTTCGTCTTGTGTGGAAACAAATCTGCTTTAAATGGTTTAGTTTCTTCTGTCCTACAGGTCACAACTCATTGTTTGCAGTATTTATTATGACTCTGATACTTTGTCCAGGGCAATGGCCACTGGTACTGTTTTGAGGAGGTTTGCATGGCTGCATTCTCAGAACCTCCCTGGTGTGAAAAAGTGACATTTTAAATTCTCCTTTGGATAAAGATTTAGTTTTTGGTCCCTCTGCTGCAGAGGTTATCAAAATTTGTGATGATAGGGATAAGCTGAAATAGGGAATCTTTGAGATTTTCATCCCTTCTTTTCCAAAAATTCTAAGGTATTCTCTAACTCCTCCTCCAGTTTTGGCAAGAAACTTAGTAGTCTAAACAAAATGCTAATAAACAGACATATGTGAGTGTTCAATTTCGCCGTTTGTTCTTACACATGGGTGTCGGAGCCAATCCTCTGCTCCGAGTTGGCCACTTAGCAAAGCTTTGCATCCAGAAGAAGCTTGAGACCAACCTACCTCCCACAATTCCCTCTGCCTTTACCTCAGATCTAGTTTGCCGCTGCAACCGATCGCATCATTTCTACACAGCTCAGACCAACTGGGAAGATAAGATAACTTTTTTCTTGAACCTTTTCTTCAAAAGTTTTAGGATTCTTGACTCTGATATTTATTGTGTGTGTGTGTGTGTGTGGTCTGGTCATCCTTTTTCTATTATATATATAGTATATATATATATATATATATATATATATATATATATATATATATATATATATATAGTTTAGGTTTACCTTAGGGCCTACCCCACTACTGCTAAACTTGGATTTTGATACCTGCAATTTTATTGCTAGTTACTTGATAACCTAATTTGACAGTGTTTGTAATAGTGTACTTACTTTTTCTTACAGAATGTCTGAGAAAGCTAAGTCAGGATTTAAGAGGTGTCAGTGTGGGCAGAAGATGTCTGTCACCGACAACCATAGCTCCTGTGTCTACTGTCTTGGCCCTCTCCACTTACAGGAAGACTGTTCTATCTGTCATTCCTTTAGTGGAAGGGTCATGACAGATAGGCGCAGGAAGCTTATGGACAGAGGTCTTTTGAAGCCTGCCTTCCAGGAGGCTCTTGACAAGTCAGACCAGGCTTCTAGATCCTCGAAGGAGTCAAAGACATCGGAGCCCAGGTCATCGGCTCAGAGTTCTTCGTTTAAGGTTTGTTTACCGGTTCCACAGACTTCGGGGCCGAGTGTCGAACTTCTGTCTGTCACCGAGCCTCGAGTCTTGGAACTGGTGGTGGAGCTTCCACCTCCTGCTCTGTTGAGGTCGGCACCGTCCTCGATTCCTTCGACTTGGTCTTCCAGGCCCCTCTCCGACACCGACGTAGATCGTGTGGTGCAGAAGTTAATGGAGAACACGGCCCTGTCCAAACTCATTGCTGTCTCCTCTCAATTGGTGTTGAGACTCGAAGGCCTTCCTTTATCTCCATCTGATCCTCCTCTGAGGCCTACTCAGCCTTCGGAGCCGGGAGACATTGGTCTGATGATAGTGGAGCCCTTGGTGCCGGAACCGTCCCTTTCTCGGTTGGCACCCTTGACCTCGACTCCATCTGAACCATTACCGGACTCGCGGAGCCGACTATCTATCCTTGGTTTCCGGACCGAGAGTCGAACCGATGTTTCGGTTCCGACTCTCCCCCTTGGCACGGATCACTTCGGCTCCGTCCTCGGGGTCGATGCCCTTGGTTTCCACGTCGGAGATACCTCCACGTTCTTCGGAACCGGGGGATTCCTTGGCTCGGGTTCCAGGGGCCTTCGACCTTATGAGGAAGGTATTGTCTTCTCAGACAACCACTTCAGCAGAAGCAACTTCTCCCTCCCATAAAGGTCCGTTGTCGTCTTCTGCACCCACGACTACACAAAAGCGTCGGGCACCCATGTCTCAGCCACTCCCAGAGGGAGCCCCTTCTTCCTCGGCGGCTTCATCGGATGCCCCCCCCCCGATGACGTCCCGAGAAAAAGATTGTGCAAGAGGAGGCACTTGGATTCTCCACAAGAATCCTTAACATCGGATACTGACTTGGATGAGTCAGAGGGGTCCCCAAAATCACCTACAGAGGATGTCTCTTTTTCTTACATCGTGGAGATCCTGAAACAGAGAGGTGATTGGCAGGCCCTACCCCCTTCTGAGGATGAGTCGGTTCTGCTGAAGGCATTTGGTGCTCGCCCTTCTTCCTCCTGGGTCACTCCGCCCTTTGACGAGTTAATGGAATTGATTGCTCGAAGGGCGTGGGAAACACCTGACAGTGGAACCAGTTCCCAGGAAGCCTAACAAATATATAACTGCCCCTCAGGATAAGTCATATCTCACTAAGGGAGTTCCAGTGGACGCTATGGTGGTGGCAGCTGCCACGAAAAAGGAGATGCCCGAATCTTCCTCGTCTGTTCATCCTCCTAACAGAGACTCTAGAACCATGGACAGATATGAGAAGCGCATTTTCAGTTCAGCGACCTTTTCCATGCGATCGCTGAACTACTTGACACACTTCACAAGATTACAGAGGGATCTAGTCAAGGAGGTGGGAGATGCCCTCCAGGGTAGTACAGATGCTGCTGTCTCGGATAAGGTTACAGCACAGCTCAATACCCTTACATCTATTGTGAACTCGTCCATGAGGCTCATCTCGTATGCGGCCGAAGGATCGAGTAGGGCTGCAGCTTCAGCGATTGCTTTTCGTAGACAATCCTGGATGCGCCTGTGCTTTTTTGCGGAAGCCTTCAAGTCTTCCTTTACTAACGCCCCCTTTGATGGCGCCACTCTTTTTGGCCCCAAAGTAAAGGAGACCCTGACCCGGTGTGAGCAAGAGGGAAAGACTCTGTCTGCTGTCGGAGTCCGTTTTTCTACCCCATCCAGACCGTACCCCAAAGGGCAACGAGGTGGAAAGATGTGGTTTCGTAAACCCCAGAGTTCTTTCCCAGGCACACAGGGTGATGCCCCCTCCAGAGACGGGGGGGCAGAGGTGGAAGGCGCCGCCCTGGCGGCAGAGGGGGTCTGCAAAACCAAGGCGACAGGGATACCATCCCTGGGAAGCCTTTCTAGCACTCCTGAGAGGAGGCCCGACTGTCCTGCTCTGGAGGCAGTCAGGGGATGCTTGGCTTTATACCCTCAGGCCTGGCAAAAACTTACATCAGACAAATGGGTAAAAAGCATTGTTACCAGAGGTTACAAAATTCCTTTTCTATTCCCCCCGTTACCACAAAAAAGATTCCCAGCTGTTCCACCCCATCTGCGAGAACCTGCAGCTATAGAAATCTCAAAGCTGCTAGAAAAAAGTGTCATCCAACCAGTCCCGGCAGACCAAGCAGGATCCGGAACTTACTCAAGGTTCTTTTTAGTTCCAAAGAAGACAGGGGACTGGAGGCCAATTTTGGACCTAAGCAATCTCAATACGTATGTCAAGAAAGAAAAGTTCCGGATGGTCACGCTTCAATCGATCCTTCCGTTCTTACAGAAGGACGACTGGATGTGCTCAATAGATCTCAGGGACGTCTTTCCATTAAGCAGCCATATTTAATTTTTCACCCGGACAGGGTATCATTACGCACCAACCCTTCGTTCCTCCCTAAGGTTTGTTCAGTTAACAACATTAATCAGTCCATTGAGCTTCCCACATTTTTCAAAAAACACTCCAATAAGCTGGAATATATGTTGCACAAGTTGGATGTTCATAGACAACTCAGATTCTACCTAGATACAACTAAAGACCATAGAAAAGCAGACCAACTTTTTATAGCCTTTGCGGACAACAAAAAGGGCATGGCAGTGACGAAGCGTACTCTTTCCAAATGGCTGACTGATTGTATTACCTTCATTTATTCTGCTTCTAATCAGAGTTTGCCCACCAAACCAAAGGGACATTCTACTAGGTCAGTTTCTACATCTTTGGCTCATGCGGCTTGTCTGCCTTTGGACACTATTTGTGCGGCAGCCACTTGGTCTAAACCACATATGTTCATCACTCATTATAAAGTGGACAAGACTTCCAGGGACAGAGCATCTTTTGGTTCCACTGTGCTCAGGAACGTTCTTCCGTGAGTCACTGGGGTAACGGAGCTAGGGACGCTACCCATGTGTAAGAACAAACTGCGAGATTGAACACTCTCACATAAAGAAGTTATGTCCTTACCATAACGTTCCATATGGAGTGTTCATCTCGCCTTTGTTCTTACATTCCCACCCTCCCACTCTCAGGTCTGGAAGAACATTCGGTTTAGAAGTCTGGCCTGTTTGTCTCCCACTAGTGGTCTCTCTGTTGTTCTACTGGCTTGAGCTAGTTACGTTCCTTGTATATACGTAGGTGTTCTTTATAGGGGATTACTTTGTTATTGCTGGATCTGGTATTGTTTCTTGCAAACTAGATCTGAGGTAAAGGCAGAGGGAATTGTGGGAGGTAGGTTGGTCTCGAGCTTCTTCTGGATGCAAAGCTTTGCTAAGCGGCCGACTCGGAGCCGAGGATCAGCTCCGACACCCATGTGTAAGAACAAAAGCGAGATGAACACTCCACATGGAACGTTATGGTAAGGACATAACTTTTTTTTAAGAAGCAGTGGCATGGGGGGGTTTCAAAAAGAATACTCTCTAAAACAAAAGGCAGTCCAAGAAAGTTAGAATGACTATTCAAGGGACTATATCTTCCCCCTTCAACCTTGTCAGTCCTTTGTCCCTTCCAGAAAGTATGAATCTGCACTTCTCTTTGACAACAGATAGTTTCTTACAAATGGGTTCTGAAGATCATTTATCATGGTTACAGATGGCAGTGGAAGAAAAGTCTACCTTTCCAGGGGATAATTCCTCATCCTACAGATGGAACTCCCTTGTACTTAAACATATGTTGTCTCAAGGGGTTAGAGTCATTTCTTCCTTCCCAGTTGGAAAAGGTTTTTATAAAGGATGTTTTTAGTGCCAAAGAAAGAAAATGCTTTGAGACCAGATGTGGAGCTTTCTTTCCTATACCAATTTGTGACTGTACCCAAATGCAAGATGATGTCAGTTCACAACCCTTTACCTCTTATTCCTCAGTTAATTTCCTAGTAACACTAGATGTTATGTAATCCAATCTTGCCTTCATTCTTAACTGTGGGTTCGGAGCCGAACCTCTGCTCCAACTCGGCCATACTCTAGCTCGAAGTCTTCAATTGGCTCGTGACTAAGAGGTATCCCATCATGCAACAGGTTTATTCCCCAGATCTCGTTTGCCGCTCGTTAAGCTCAGACGTGGTCTTGCTTTTGGCCGTGGCTAAGTATATTGTTTATAAAAATTTTATAAACTGTTGACTTGTTGCTCAAAAAGCTATTTTCATAACTCTGTGTGTGTGTGTGTGTGTGGTAGCTGTGTTTTGCTGCCTGTATTTGTTTCTCTGGCTGTTTTTTTGTGCCCTTGTCTGGCTGTTTGGGTATCCCATTCGTTTTCCTTTCCCTACGGGCTAGGCCTGTTTAAGTTAGAGGACCTAGTCCTCCCCATTGTTTCTGTGTGGTCTTGGTTTGGTGCTCCATTCTGTTAGCATTTATTGTTGTGTCTGGCTAGTGGTGCTTCCTGCCTTTGTTTTCCCGGGCTAGGCCCATTTAAGTTAGAGGACCTAGTCCTCCCTGTTGTTTTCCCGCCGGTTTTTGGCTGTTTGAGTTAGAGGCCCTGTTTCTTGTTAGTTGGATCTAGTGTGTGTACGTATTAATTTGTTCCTTTCAGCATGTCCAAGGATCCTAAGGAACACAGGCCTTCAGGTTTTAAAGAATGTGTTGAATGCAGCAATAAAATGTCTTGAACTGATGGGCACTCTGTGTGCATGTACTGTTTGGGGTTCTATTCACCTCCAAGAATCTTGCTTGTTTTGTCATTCCTTCAGTCCCTGTGTGCTACAGGGGAGGAAGAACAAGCTCATTTTGAAAGGACTGCTTAAACACTCCTTTGAGGAAGACTTGGCTAAGTCTTCCAGTGCATTATCCTCTCCAGCTAAAAAGGACAAAAAGACTTCCAAGAAGTGCTCTCCGGCTCCATCTGTTTCTTTGGAGCCGCCAAAGAAAGTTGCTAAAACAGCTTCTCCTCCGTCGGTTCCATTGCCCTCGGTGCTGAAAGAAGTCACTTGACTAAAGCTGTATTGGCTCCCAGCTTTTGGGAGCCGGTCACGGATATTTTGGTTCGGAGCTGGTCTCCAGTTTTTCGACCGGTTCTACTTCACGCAAGTCCCCTTCTGTAGGGAGATCCAGATCTCCTACTTTATCTTCCAGGACCTTTTCCGATGAGGACATTGATAGGGTGATGAAGAAACTGTTTCAGTCATCAGTGTTGGCCAAATTGATTTTGGCTCTGACCCAGTCGGCTCCTGAGCCTACGACCTGTTCGTCCTTTGTTCCTCCTCCAAGCCTCTCTTGGAGCCAGAGTTGTTGGTGCCGTCAGGTCAGTTCCAGTAGCCTCTGCTGGCCTCTCAGTTTCGATTTCCACTCCAACCCCATCGGCTCCATTCACAGGGTCAAGGGTTCACGGTTCTCCAGTCAGACCCGAGGGGGGAGGTCTCAGATTGATCTTCATTGGTTCCGAGCCTTCCTCTCGGTGTTTCAGCCCGAGTGAGCTTGGACCCAACATCGGCTTAGGAACTCATCTCCTTGGCGCCGAGGGCTGCTACTGTTTCATCTTCAGTTAGTCGGCCTTCAGAGCCAGGGGATCAGCGTTTGAGGTTATGAGGAGTGTGCTGGCCAGGTCATCAGCTGCAACCTATGGCACTGATACTCTGCCCCCTCCAACACCGGTGTCAGGTTCGGATCACACTCTATCCATGGGCAGCGGAGACCCTAAGCCTTGGGGTTCCTTCATGAGTGGTTCCCAACTTTCTGATATCTCTCCAGAGTTTTTGCCAGAGGAGCCCGCCAGAAAGAGATTGTGTAAGAGGAAACACCTTGGCTCCCCGTCAGCTTTACCAGAAAGGCTCATCCAGACTCTGCTACACTTTGCTGTGAAAGAAACGTTAGTTTGCTTTTATTTTTTGTATTTTGTATATTTTAAATACTGTAGTTTGTTTTCTTTACCTTTTTTTTACCTGCATTCTGCTTTAACAGCATATTAAAACTTCAAAAGAGACCACAGCTTTCTCTCTCTCTTCTGAGTCGGGCAGAAATTAGAACTGATCAATTAAGGACTCATTCATAAGATAGAAGGGGTCACTTAAGGTTAATCATTTGTTAACGAAGGGGTGGAGCTAGGAACTAAACCTTCTATTTAAGGGGTAAAATAAATCATTTCTGAGCTTTACCAGAAAGGCTCATCCAGACTCTGCTACACTTTGCTGTGAAGGAAAGGTTAGTTTGCTTTTATTTTATTATTTTGTATATTTTAAATACTGTAGTTTGTTTTCTTTACCTTGTGTTTTACCTGCATTCTACTTTAACAGCATATTAAAACTTCAAAAGAGACCATAGTGCTCGCTCTCTTCTGAGTCAGGCAGAAATTAGAACTGATCAATTAAGGACTCATTCATAAGATAGAAGCGGTCACTTAAGGTTAACCATTTGTTAACTAAGGGGTAGAGCTAGGAACTAAACCTTCTTAGGGGTAAAAATAAAACATTTCTGAGCTTTACCAGAAAGGCTCATCCAGACTCTGCTACACTTTGCTGTGAAGGAAAGGTTAGTTTGCTTTTATTTTTTGTATATTTTAAATACTGTATTTCGTTTTCTTTAACTTGTGTTTTACCTGCATTCTGCTTTAACAGCATATTAAAACGTCAAAAGAGACTACAGCTCTCTCTCTCTTCTGAGTCAGGCAGAAATTAGAACTGACCAATTAAGGACTCATTCATAAGATAGAAGGGGTCACTTAAGGTTAATCATTTGTTAACTAAGGGGTGGAGCTAGGAACTAAACCTTCTATTTAAGGGGTAAAATAAAACATTTCTGAGCTTTACCAGAAAGGCTCATCCAGACTCTGCTACACTTTTCTGTGAAGGAAAGGTTAGTTTGCTTTTATTTTTTGTATTTTGTATATTTTAAATACTGTAGTTTGTTTTCTTTACCTTGTGTTTTACCTGCATTCTGCTTTAACAGCATATTAAAACTTCAAAAGAGACCACAGCTCTCTCTCTCTTCTGAGTCGGACAGAAATTAGAACTGATCAATTAAGGATTCATTCATAAGATAGAAGGGGTCACTTAAGGTTAATCATTTGTTAACTAAGGAGTGGAGCTAGGAACTAAACCTTCTATTTAAGGGGTAAAATAAAACATTTCTGAGCTTTACCAGAAAGGCTCATCCAGACTCTGCTACACTTTGCTGTGAAGGAAAGGTTAGTTTGCTTTTATTTTTTGTATTTTGTATATTTTAAATACTGTAGTTTGTTTTGTTTACCTTGTGTTTTGCCTGCGTTCTGCTTTAACAGCATATTAAAACGTCAAAAGAGACCACAGCTCTCTCTCTCTTCTGAGTCGGGCAGAAATTAGAACTGATCAGTTAAGGACTCATTCATAAGATAGAAGGGGTCACTTAAGGTTAATCATTTGTTAACTAAGGGGTGGAGCTAGGAACTAAACCTTCTATTTAAGGGGTAAAATAAAACTTTTCTGAGCTTTACCAGAAAGGCTCATCCAGACTCTGCTACACTTTGCTGTGAAGGAAAGGTTAGTTTGCTTTTATTTTTTGTATATTTTAAATACTGTATTTCGTTTTCTTTACCTTGTGTTTTATTTGCATTCTGCTTTAACAGCATATTAAAACGTCAAAAGAGACCACAGCTCTCTCTCTCTTCTGAGTCAGGCAGAAATCAGAACTGATCAATTAAGGACTCATTCATAAGATAAAAGGGGTCACTTAAGGTTAATCATTTGTTAACTAAGGGGTGGAGTAAGGAACTAAACCTTCTATTTAAGGGGTAAAATAAAGCATTTCTGAGCTTAACCAGAAAGACTCATCCAGACTCTGCTACACTTTGCTGTGAAGGAAAGGTTAGTTTGCTTTTATTTTTTGTATTTTGTATATTTTACATACTGTAGTTTGTTTTCTTTACCTTGTGTTTTACCTGCATTCTGCTTTAACAGCATATTAAAACTTCAAAAGAGACCACAGCTCTCTCTCTCTTCTGAGTCAGGCAGAAATTAGAACTGATCAATTAAGGACTCATTCATAAGATAAAAGGGGTCACTTAAGGTTAATCATTTGTTAACTAAGGGGTGGAGCTAGGAACTAAACCTTCTATTTAAGGGGTAAAATAAAGCATTTCTGAGCTTAACCAGAAAGACTCATCCAGACTCTGCTACACTTTGCTGTGAAGGAAAGGTTAGTTTGCTTTTATTTTTTGTAATTTGTATATTTTACATACTGTAGTTTGTTTTCTTTACCTTGTGTTTTACCTGCATTCTGCTTTAACAGCATATTAAAACTTCAAAAGAGACCACAGCTCTCTCTCTCTTCTGAGTCAGGCAGAAATCAGAACTGATCAATTAAGGACTCATTCATAAGATAAAAGGGGTCACTTAAGGTTAATCATTTGTTAACTAAGGGGTGGAGTAAGGAACTAAACCTTCTATTTAAGGGGTAAAATAAAGCATTTCTGAGCTTAACCAGAAAGACTCATCCAGACTCTGCTACACTTTGCTGTGAAGGAAAGGTTAGTTTGCTTTTATTGTTTGTAATTTGTATATTTTACATACTGTAGTTTGTTTTCTTTACCTTGTGTTTTACCTGCATTCTGCTTTAACAGCATATTAAAACTTCAAAAGAGACCACAGCTCTCTCTCTCTTCTGAGTCAGGCAGAAATCAGAACTGATCAATTAAGGACTCATTCATAAGATAAAAGGGGTCACTTAAGGTTAATCATTTGTTAACTAAGGGGTGGAGTAAGGAACTAAACCTTCTATTTAAGGGGTAAAATAAAGCATTTCTGAGCTTAACCAGAAAGACTCATCCAGACTCTGCTACACTTTGCTGTGAAGGAAAGGTTAGTTTGCTTTTATTTTTTGTAATTTGTATATTTTACATACTGTAGTTTGTTTTCTTTACCTTGTGTTTTACCTGCATTCTGCTTTAACAGCATATTAAAACTTCAAAAGAGACCACAGTTCTCTCTCTCTTCTGAGTCGGGCAAACATTTTTTCCCGCCCTCCCACCCAGTCATAGTTGTCTTGTTAAATACCACTGTCTTTCTAGTTGCCTGCCTCTTATGTTAATCTGACCATATATCTCATTTCCTCTCTACTTTCAGTGGCTTGTGTGAGTAATCACTAAATCAAAAGCCCCTCCCCTTCAACTATTTAAATTTATTGGCCATCCTACTGTATTCCATAGTACCAGAATACAAAAGTGACCACCCCTTTCAACCCATCTTGCTGTTTTAAAAATAGTAACTCTCCACTAAACCTTAACTTTTTAAATAGGTAAAACTTAAGTTACCTACTTTCACATCTACCTTCTCTAGTGCACACTGCAGTGTGCATTTTGTTTCATCTTACTTTTAAGCATCCCTTTGACTAGCACTTTCTCTAATACCTGCTGGAAAGCACTAGGAAGCCTTAAACTGATAACAAGCACTCAACTCTCCTAGTTAATAAGGAGAAATTAATAGTAGGCACTAAACAGCCTATAATTGCAAAGTACTTTGCTAAGGTAAGGGAAAACCGCTCCTGTACTTTACAAAAAAAAAAAAAAAAAGCATCAAACCAGGCATGTCCAAGGGTCAGCTTCCGGTGATTTCTCCTGTCCACCTGGTGAATCTGGGCATACTGGGGCAATGCAGCAATTGCCTCATGTACACAGACAACCCTCTCCTCCTACCACCCAACACTACAACCTGTGAGAGATGCACTTACATAGCCAAAATGGAAGCAAAGCTCTCTCCACCCAAGATTGTGCTAGACAGTCAAGAGGAGAAGGTTAACACCCACACTACACCTCAAGAAACACATAGCCCTTCTAAACCCACACCACCAACACCCACATATAGCAACACTAAATCCACATATGCAGAGTCCTTAACTGTAACCTGCCCAAGCAACAAGGACCTCTGAAGCTGAAACGCAAACAAACACCAATCACAACCAAAGTGTCACATAGTTCAAAACACCTGTGTGCCACCCAGCAACAGCCCCTAAGGCAAGACAATGTACCTGACACTTTAGTCATAGGGGACTCTATAGTCCAGCACACTGATGTCCCTCTCACCAGGTTGAACAAGGAGAAAATTACAGTCAGCTGCCTGTCTGGTGCCAGGATCCGCCACATAACGCATGCACTCAAGTCACTCCACAACAAGTACAAATATGACTCTTGCCATTGTCCATGTTGGAGTGAATGACTTGAGACGTACCTCTGGACTACATGAAAAGTGACATGGATCATGTGGCCCAGGCAGGTATGACCCTAGCCCTGAGTAGCATCCTGCCTTCTCCCAGAATGATACCACAATACAAGGACAAAATGATTGACTTCAACAATTGGCTAAGCTTCTGGTGTCATTCAAAGGGGATCCAGTATCTGTCTGCCTGGGACGACATGATTGACAGACCACGATGCTTTGCCAGAGATGTTCTGCACCTGTCACCTCTGGGATTCAGGTTACTGGCTAAGGCTCTTGCCACCCCTATAGTGCCTTTTTTAGGCAAAGTTCAAAGAACAAAACCACCACCGTAACAGGTACAAGCATGCAAAATCTGAAGGTAATGCTATGCAATGCTAGATGTCTAAACCTCAAAATGCACTCTCTCGAGGCACTCCTAAAAATGGAGAACATCGATATCTGTGCAGTAACTGAGACCTGGCTCAAGGCACCAGAGAGCACCCCTGCAATAACAGGCTACAACTCTTACCACACTTTTCGGCCACCAAAGCAGGACCGAAACCTTAAAGGTGGAGGAGTGTCAATATTCACCAAGGATATTCACACCACCAGGCTAGTTGCCCAACACAATGTGTCTGAAATTCTCCAGGTGCAACTAACACTAGGTAAGACTGCAATCCAAATTGTAGCTTGCTACAGATCCCCCACCATACCATAAGATTCTCAACACACCTTTCTACACATACTGGAAAATATTAAGATAGAACCAAACACCCTAATACTGGGTGATTTTAACTACCCTGCCATTAACTGGGAAAGCTACTCATGTACCAACACCTTTGCCCAACAGTTGTTGAAATTCATAAATTCCATCGCCCTGGATCAACTAATCCATAGTCCCACCAGGGGCTCCAATATCCTAGACCTGGTCATTACTAACATGAGAAATCGATGCTCCACACCTATGGTCACCCCCTCGTTAGTCACGTCTGACCATAAGCTAATCACCCTTAACATCCACATCACATCCCCACCCACCAGTAAGGAAACCTCCATAAAAATCTTCTCTAAAGCCAACTTCATGCTACTCAAGTCAGAAGTGACAAACTTCATGACACCCATGCAGACTGGAGCTGAAAGTTCAACTGCTGAATCCTACACTAAGGCACTGTATGAGCACATCCACTCATGCATAAATCGTGCCATCCCAAATAGAACCAAGATGCTCTCATCCAAAAAAAAAGAAGCCAATCTGGTGGTCCCCTGCCATAAACAAACTTTACAACAAAAGGAAGAAACTGTTGCAGAAAAGAGGAAAATCCCAGGATGCAAAAAACTTCCTTACCAGCCTCAGTAAGAAACTGAGATCCCTCATAAAATCCTCCAAAGCTAGTTCCGAAAATAAAATTGCCAAAGATTCCAAAGACAAGGCATTCTATAACTATGTCAAGAATCTAAATGGCAATGCTCAGATCTGCTCTGAGCTAAAAAAGAATGGCATTAAATATATTGATCCCAAGGATATTGCCAATATCCTGGCAGATCTATTCAGTGCCAACTTCACCCCCTAAATGGCCCATTTCAATACCAGAAGATTGCCAAATTCCGGTAATAATGGCCACACAGGTAAAAAATGCACTCTCCAAAGCTAAGAATACAGCATCCATGGGACCAGATGACATCCCGGGCTGTGTACTACATGAACTACAATATGAACTGGCACCTCACCTAAGTGTCATGTTTAATCATAGCCTCACCTCAGGTTTCGTGCCCACTGAGTGGTGCACAGCTACAGTTATCCCACTCCACAAGGGGGGATCCACCTTGGATCCCGGAAACTACCATCCCATCAGTCTGACAAGCCTTATCTGCAAGGCCATGGAGCATATTATCATGGAACTTATAAACAAAGACATTGGCAACCTTCAAACACTGGACCCCACCCACTTTGGGTTCGTGAAGGGCCGATCTTGTCTCCTGAACTTGATTAATTTCTTCGAATCAGTCTCCAGAGCCATGGACATGGATAAGGTGGTCCACACAGCCTATCTAGACCTTGCCAAGGCCTTTGACACTATCCCCCACTCTGGAATCATAGATAAACTGACTAAGCTGGGCATTAATCCCTACATCACCCAATGGGTTGCTAACTGGCTTACTGATAGAACCCACACTGTAAAAGTAGCTGACTCCAAATCCAGCTCCAGACAAGTGACAAGTGGAGTACCTTAGGGTTCAGTCCTGGGACTGCTCTTGTTTGGCATCTACTTCTCTGAAGTACAGGCCAACACTAAGGGACTCTGGATAACAAAGTTTGCAGATGACTGCAAACTGGGAGCCATTATTGAATCCCCAAATGATGTGGATACTCTACAAAAGGGCCTTACAGAAACAGATGCTTGGTGCCAGAGCCATGGGCTCAAGCTCAATGCCAAGAAATGTATAGTTATCCCCTTTGGGAAAAAACATGTATCCGTGAATTACCATATAGGTGGCAGTACACTAAACACTGAAAGTTTAAGAGACTTAGGGACACAGGTGGACAGTGGTCTCACCTTCAATAACCACATCGCCACAACAGTCAAGAAATCCTTCTATGTGGCACACCTCATCACTAAGGACTTTTCATCCAGAAAAAAGGAGGTCATTGTCCCACTGTACTCATCCCTCATTAGACCCATTATAGAATACAATGCCTCGTTTGGTATGCACCTCTCAAGACATCTGCAACAACTGGAAAGGCCACAGAAGTACCTCACTAAAAGAATCACAGGCCTAAAGCAGATGCCCTATGCTGACCGCCTTAGAAAACTCCAGCTATACTCTGTGGCATATAGTCTACTCAGAGGCGATCTCTGCTTAACATACAAGGCCATGTCAAACCCAGAGCTGTTGGACATGCTACACTTAAAGAAATCCCAATCCCTCAGAGCCACATGCTCCAGGGATCTAAACCTTGTCATCACAATAAACAAAACATGCTGGAGGGATAGGTTCCTCACCCAAAGACTCCCCAGACTCTGGAATAGATTGCTCATACATGTCAAGCAGAGTGCCTCTTTGGTCCTCTTCAAAAGGAACCTTGACGATTGGATGGGAGAAAGGAAATTCACCCCGGGGATCCCGTCAGTCGCCCTGCTAGATAGGGGTCCAGGAAAGTAAATAGTGTGGGAAGAAATATCCAGGGAATTGTTATGGCTAGGCTTGTATAGGCCCTAGGGCTGATAGCCTAGTACCAACCTATGAACCAGATACCAATCTCGAGGAGTCAAAGGGGCCCACCAAGTCATCTTCTGAAGAGATATCTCTTCCAGATATCTGGAGATCTTGAAGCAGAGAGGCAGCTGGCCATCCAAATCCCCTTCTAATGAGGAGTCAGTGTTCCTAAAGGCTTTCAGGTCTCAACCCTCCACCTCTTGAGTTTCTCCCCCTTTTGATGAGTTATTAGATCTTGTCTGTCGAAAGGTGTGCAGAAACTCCTGACACTGTGGAACCGGTCCCAAGGAGACCCAATAAGTTTTTGTCCGCCCCCTCTGACAAGGAGTAAATGCATTCCAGTAGATGCCATGGTGGTGGCAGCGGCCTCCAAAAAGGAACTTGCTTAAACTTCATCTACCGTCCATCCACCTAACAAGGAGTCCCAGGCTATGAACAGATATGGGAAGCATGTGTTTACCTCGGCGACCTTTACACTGTGGTCACTGAACTACTTGACTCATTTTACGAGGCTCCAGGGAGATCTCCTAAAAGAGCTAGGAGATTCTGTACAGGGTAACATTTCTGATGCCGTGGCACAGAAGGGCAGTGAACAGATGTCTATTTTAAATTCCCTTACCAACTCCTCCATGAGGCTGATCTCATATGCAGCCGATGGAGCGATTAGGGCTGCAAGTTCTGGAGTCTCTGTTAGGAGACGCTCCTGGATGCGCCTGTGTAATTTCATGGAGACCTTTCAAGTCTCCGTTCACCAATGCCCCATTTGACGGTTCATCTTTGTTCGGAACCAAGGTGAAGGACACTCTTACTAGGTGCAAGCATGGAGGAAAAACCCTGTCTGCCGTGGGAGTCCGTTTTTCTTTTTGCCTTCTAGACCTTACCCCAAGGGCCAGAAGGGTGGGAAATTGTGGTTCAGGAAGTCGCATATTTTTTTTCAGGGCGCACAAAGTGATTCCCCCTCTGGAGGCAGGGGAGGGGTGGAAATTCAGTTAGACGCCACCCTAGAGGCAGAGGAGTCCCACGTAACCAGGGGGACCATGATTCCTTTCATGGTCCTCCCTACCAGTGCTTCTGAAGGGAGGCCCAACTGTCCATCTCTGGAGCAGGTCGCAGATCGCATTTCTTTATACCCAGAAGCCTGGCAAGAAGTCACCCAAGACAAGTGGGTATTAAATATAATTTCCAGAGGTTATCATATCCCCTTCTCTTCTCCTGCACCGCCATCCAAGATAATCCCAGACATTCCACCCAGTCACAGGGATTCCGTAACTTTAGAAATAAAAAAAAATTGCTTTCAAAGGGAGCCATCCAGCCTGTCCCCACAGACCAAGTAGGATTAGGGACTCACTCCAGATTCTTTTTGGTGCCGAAAAGAACAGGGGACCTGAGACCCATCTTGGATCTCAGCCGATTGAACCTTCATGTACAAAAGTCCAAATTCTGCATGGTCACCTTGCAGTCAATACTCCCTCTGTTAGGGAAAGATGTTTGGATGTGCTCCATTGACCTCAAAGATGCTTATTACCATATCAAGATGGACAGTGCATCGAGAAGTCATTTACGCTTCTGGGTGGGAGCCAGTCATTTTCAGTTTAGCTCTCTGCCCTTTGGTCTCACCACAGCCGCCAGGGTGTTCACCAAATGCATGGCAGTGGTAAAGGCTCACTTGAGACGTCAGGGATTCCTTGGACGACTGGCTCCTTTCTGCCACCACCAGGCATCTACTGTTACAGACCAGGGATGCCACCATTGCACTGTGCCAACGGTTAGGAATTACTCTAAATTGGAAAAAATCTGCCTTGTTGCCCTCACAGCGTGTCGCTTTTATCGGCGCCAAACTAGATATGGTGCTCATGAGGGCCTTCTTACCAGAAGAGAGAATTCAGGCACTACAACAGCAGGTCTACACCTTACTACCATTAAGGAAGGTCAGGGCAAAAGTGGTCCTCAAGCTATTAGGGACCATGGCTGCCACGATCATGCTAGTTCCCCTTGCCAGACTACACATGAGGGTTCTTCAGTGGCTGCTTTTCACCCAATGGTCAATGCAGCATCTCCCACTCTCCCATTTTATTCTGATTACAGACACGTGCAAGCGGGATCTACACTGGTGGCTTCAGGCCAGCAATCTCAATGTGGGCAAGCCCTTTGTCCCATCTTCTCTAGTTGCCACAGTGACCATGGATGCCTCCCAGAACTGGTGGGGGGGGGGGGCATTATCTTGGCAGGACTGTCCAAGGCACGTGGCAGGATCACAAGACCCATTTGCATGTCAATGTCTTGAAGATGAGAGCAGTGCTATTAGAGTTGCAAGCACTTCAGAGCTCTCTCCCTCTAGGGACAATTGCAATCCACTCAGACAACATGTCGGTGGTGTGGTACTTGAACAAACAGGGAGGAAACCAAATCATACCCTCTTTGCAGAGAGGCACTTTGAGTTTGTCAGTGGGTGGTGTCTTCCCAATGCTTTCTAGTCGCAATGCATATACCAGGGAAGTCCAACGTGATTGCTGACAGGCTGAGCAGAGCTATCCTAATACCTCAGGAGTGGTCCCTGAACAATTATGTTGCGGAAGAGATGTTCCACAGATGGGGTCAACCTTGCTGCGATCTATTTGCCAGCCCCCTCAATGCCAAATGCAGCAGCTACTTCACCCTTATCCCCCAGGAGGGGGAGACATCCAAGGATGCTCTGGCCCATGATTGGCCCTCCAGTCTTCTCTATGCCTTCCCACTATTACCTCTGATATCAAAGGTCATTCAGAAAGCACAGTCTTTGGGGAGCAAAATGATCCTCATTGCCCCACACTGGCCTCGTCAGATTTGGTTCCCCTTCCTTCAACCCTGTCTAATGGACAAGCCCTGGATTTTGGACCCAGTTCCAGATCTGCTGACTCATATGTCAGGACAGTTCCATCCCTCCATCCAGACCCTCAGGTTGACAGTTTGGCTGCTCCAGTTCCGCCCTTAGTCAGGCTTCATGATTTTTCCCCGGAAGTGGTCCATATTCTATCATCTTCCCACATGTCTTCTACCAAGAAGATTTATTCCAGTAAGTGGAAGAGATTTTCTGTTTGGGCCCGTGAGAGACATATTGATCCTTATACAGCGCCTATTTCTGCAATATTGGAATTTCTTTCTCAACTGTTAGTCAGGGTTCAGCTGTGGCAACCATTAAAGTGCAATTGGCAGCAATTTCTACCTTTCACATTGCTAATGAGCCCAACCTTATGGCTCATAGGCTTTGTAGGGCTTTTATGAGGGGAACACTGTTACTCTGACCTCCAGTCTTTGATCCAGTGATGCCATGGGACCTCAATTTTGTACTACAGAAGCTCACCTCAACTCCCTTTGAGCCCGCAGCTATGTGTGACAATAAATTCTTGTCATGGAAGACCGTATTCTTGGTAGCCATAACTTCAACTAGGCGAGTCTCTGAACTCTAAGCATTATCGATTAGGCCAGCTTATTTGGTGTTTCACAAAGATAGGGTCTCCTTAAGAACCAACCCTTCTTTTGTTCCAAAGGTTGGCTCTGTTGTCAATATCAACCAATCCATTGAGTTGCCTGTGTTTTTTCCTGAATTCTCCAACAAGGCAGAAGTTTCATCAGCTGGATGTTCACTGACAATTGCGTTTGTTTACACAGGACAAAAGATTTTAGGAAATCAGATCAAATGTTTGTTTCGTTTTCAGACACTAGACTTGGGGTTCTGGTTTCTAAGGTAACCTTGTCTCGCTGGATCTCCGATTGCATCTCATTTATTTATGCTTCCAATGGCAAAGAATTACCCTTTAGTGAAGGCTCATTCTACACGATCTGTGGCTACTTCATCTGTGTTTCAGGCTAGGGTGTCTATGGATAATGATTGTGCTGCAGCAACATGGGCTTCGCCTCATACCTTTATTAGTCACTACAAGTTAGATCTGGTCTCTAGAAGCAGATCTTCCTTTGGTTCCATGGTGCTCAAGAGTAGTTTTCACTGAGCCACCCAAGATCAAGGTGCTACGGACGCTGTCCCACGGGTAAGAATGAAGGCGAGATTGGACTACATAACATCAAGAAGTTATGTACTCACCATAACGTTCATTGTATGTAGTTCATCTCACCATACATTCTTACTAATCCTCCCTCCTTCCCACTCCTGGAGGTATTGTCTCTAGGTGTCAGTAGTCCCTTCTGTTGGGGGGGGTTGTTGTTCTCAGTGTGTATGTGTGTGAGCTTGCAGCAAACAAGATCTGGGGAATAGACCTGTTGCATGATGGGATACCTTTTAGCCACTAGCCAATTGAAGACTTTGAGCTAGAGTATGACCGAGTCAGAGCTGAGGTTTTGCTCTGAACCCATGGGTAAGAATGTAAGGCGAGATGGACTACATACATCAAATGTTATGGTGAGTACCTAACTTCTTGTTTTAAAAGATGTTTATTACATCGCTGTTCATCCAGATTTCAGGATTTCTTAAGGTTTTGTGTGTCTGAATTATAATCTCTCTCCATTACCCTTTGGACTATGTTTACAAAGTGTGTAGCTCCATTTATAGGTCATTACAAGGCTACAGGATATCCACATCATACCTCTCAACTGTCCAGATGTTTGTAGAATGTCCAGAGTTTTGCCTCATATTTTTGGTCCGTTCCTCATAAAATTTGGGGTTTTCTGACAAATCATTGGCATGAGTTGAGGACTTCAAGTGACTACATAATGGCATACACTAGAGTTTCAGACTTCAAATCCCAAATCCATCATAAAATGTATGTTAACACAAATCCTGTAATTCTAACAACTTTTTAAGTTTATAAGAGCAACATTTACTATCTGTCTCTATTTTAGGGCCTTTGTTCCCCCCATTGTGTCAGGCTTTGTCCAGGTTTCTTGCACTAAGAGGTTGAGAGGTATGATCCATATTTACAGTCTGTCTCTATTTTAGGGCCTTTGTCCCCCCATTGTGTCAGGCTTTGTCCAGGTTTCTTGCACTAAGAGGTTGAGAGGTATGATCCACATTTGTCTATATTTAGATGATTTGCTTATCTTTGCAGAGTTTTTTCAAAGTGTCAGGAATCCCTCACTTGGATGAGAGATGTCTTGCAGAAGCTGGGATTTCAAGAGAATATTTGAAAGGTTTTTTTTTTACTCCATCATATAGGATTTGTGTTCTGGAGTGTGTGTTACACCTCAGTTCAAAGATCTTTTCTTCCGCTAGACAAACTAGATCTAGAGCTGTTTGTAGGGCTTTCCTCTCTGGCTTCGGTCACTGCGAAGGATTACTTCATGATTTTGGGTTTCATGACATTTGTGATTCTCATGATACCCTTGGCAAGACTCCACATGAGAAAGATACAGTAGTATATGAAGTCTGTTTTAGTCCCAGCACCTACACCCTTTGTCTTGAATACCAGTTCTGGGATTTATTGGAAGAGAAATCTCTTAGGGGGAGCGGTTTCTGGAGGGATAAAAGTGCAAGATGTGGCAACATCAAAGATAGATGCAAGCATATAAATATAAATGAGATGCTTGCTCTAAACAGGGCATTCATCTTTGGTCTCTTAGATCTCTTCAGGCTATTACACATGATACCACATTCATGGTACATCAACAAGCAAGGGATAACTAGGTCATACCCCTTTTACAGACTAGCCATGCTAGCTTGGGCTATAGCTTCACAAAATAATCACACTCTACAGGCATCAGAGCAAAAGTGTATGGCAGACGAGCTGGGCAGCACAAAGGCAGACCCTCATGAATGGAAATTTGATCGGGGGGGTCTTCCAAGATGTGATCCATCTAAGGGAAGGTCTTCAGGTAGACCTCTTTGCCTCTTCTCTGAACAGTCAGCTGCTAAAATTCTGCTTCAAGACTCCATGCAAGAAGGCATGGAAGACGGATGCTTTTTACTTTCCATGGACAGGAGCATTCCTTTTTGCTTTTCCACCATTTCCATTGATATCCAGGATACTTGTGAAGATTCAGAAAGAACCCCCAAGATCACTCTGGTGACTTACTTCTGGCTAAGGCAACTGTGGTTCTCACTTCTTTTGGAAGTTGTCAGGGGCAATTATCACAAACTGGATCTGTTCACACAAGAGCAGGGGTATTTATTACATCCCGACATCAGTCAATTGACTGCCTGGGTGATAGGGTCTTAATTTATTTTGTTGATAATGTGCAGCAGATACTAATGGAGGCAAAAAAGCCTGCTACTAGAAAATCATGTCAGCAAAATGAAAAGGTTTTCAGGTTGGTACCAGCAACATATCCAGCACCCATTCAAGCCTAGTTGTTCTCTGGTTTTATGACATTTGTGTGAGTTACTATCCTATGACCTTTCTTATTCTTTTATCAAGGTTTATTTATTGGCCATTTTACCATATCTGCTCATGGGTCCTACTCTTTCAATGTAGTCTCATGTCAAAATGCTTTTGAAAGGTGCTTAAGAAGCCTCCAAGTAAACCAATGTTTACTTGGAATCTTAATTTGTGTTAGATAAGCTAACACTTGCTCCACTTGAGCCAGCTAAAGTGGCCGACTTGAGGTTCTTAACACGGAAAACAGTTTTATTGATTGCTTTGACCTCTGCACGAAGGGTATCTGAGTTGCAAGCTCTTATGGTGAGTCAATCCTATCTCATTTTCCATAGGGACAGGGTTTATTTGAGAACTTTTTTATACCCAAAGTGGTATTCAAGTTTATAATTTGGGTACTAATGAAAAGGAGGCTTGTATTGAAGAATGGTTTTAGAGAGGCTCATTACTTTTGAAACTGCTGAGTATTTAAGGATTTTTATGCCCAAGTTAAGCAGGTTTTTTTGGCCTGCCTTAAAATTCATAAAAAGTTGGAAAAGCCCCCTGTTAAACCAATTGTGGCCAGCCAAGGAAGTAAAACTGAGGCGATGGCAATATTTATGGATACATTTTTACAAAAACGACTACGTAAAAGTAAGTCTTTTGCAAAAGATTTTGATTTTAGTAGAATATTAATGAAGTGTAAATAAATAAATGAATCTATGTTATTGGTGACAGAAAATGTCATTATATACAGTTATTCCTAATAATGAAGGGCTTTGAATAGTAAATATTTTCTTCTGGTATTTTTTTCTGATAAACAAGTGAGGCTGCTTACAGAAATGTTGGATGTTGTATTGTCATATAGTTTTAAACAGTGAAATGTATACACACATACATGGAGTTGCGATGGGAGCTGCTATGGCCCCAAGTTTTATGATTGGCTGGGAGAAGCAATATGTTTATAATTCTGAATTTAAGCATGTGGTTGTTGCTAAGCATTTTATTGATGATGCCTTCATTTTATGGAGTGGTGGCATGGAAGAATTGATTAATTTTGTTTCATATTTAAATAGTGTTAAAGATTATTTAAAAGTTACTTTTAATATAGAGATGGATAGTATTAACTTTTTAGACTGTGTTTTATAAATTTATGAACAAGTTAGAATTTTTAAGAAGGAAGTTCTTGAGTTTAATCAGTGTGATTTATTTAATTATTTTTACAGCTTTAAGTTCATTAGGTCTTGTGGTGTTTTTACTTTACGTCAAGCTGTTCATCTCTCTGTTTTCTTTTCTGAACCTGAAAACTGAGAGGGGAAAGGATTCCCCATACCTTAGATGTACACAGACAACTCAGATGCTATCTTGACAGAACTAAATCTTTCAGATCGTTGCATCAATTGTTCATTTTATGTGATGGGAAGAAGGAGCAGCCAGTTTCAAAACAGACGATTTCCAAATGGTTATCTAATGCTGTTATCCTTTGCTATACTCACCATAACAAAACTGTTCCAGACAGGGCAAGGCCCACTCTGCCAGGGCTCTGGCGTCATCTATTGCTTTTTGGAAAAGGTTGGATTCCTGAAGTATTCTACAGGGTGCTACTTGGTCATCTGCACACACTTTAACAAACAACTCTAAGCTTGATTCCTTTTCTTGGTCTAGATCAGGCTTTGCTAGGATCATTCTCATATCAAATGTAGTTAGCTAGGGTTAATCTACCCATATAGCTATGGCTACTGTAGCAGTGATCAATATGGCAAACAGTACAGTTGGATAAGTTAAACTTTACCCTAACAGTAAATGTTCGAATAATCACCACTGCAGTAGCCCCTACCTACCTCCCTCCATCCCCCCGTTATGTTTTAGCATGTGTGGACATTCATTTTTTTTTTGTTGTTCCTAGCTTTGTCCTTTCAGAACTCAGCCTTCCTCTCTCTTTTGGCAGGAAAGCCCTGAAAGGCTTCATGCCCAAACTTATCTTTTAGACAGCTCAGCCTCAGGTGCCCTGAAGCTTTGGAAATGGGCTGGCTGTGGTGTCCTTGGCAGGATATAACCCATAGAGCTATGGCTGCTGCAGCAGTGATCAGTTGAACATCTGTTATGGTAAGTTTATTTACACAAATGTGCTTCCTAAAATTTGGCAAAGGGGGAAGATGTAAGAGTCCTTGTTGAGGATGATAACTCAGGTCCAACAAGGAAGAAAAGTAATACATTATTCCAGTTTTCTGTAAATATTAAGAGATGGTGTTGAAATTCAAATGTTATAGCTGGTTGTATTTAGAATTGTCTTCTCAGATGGTGCCGAGTCATTTATGGAGGCTGAGGCAAGTAAGTTCGCATACAGTACAAGTGGACTAAAAGAAATAACCCTGATCAACCAAGTTCTAGTAATCAGACTACTTCCAGGGCACAGAAGATGCCAGTAAACCTATTTTCGGTTTTTTTCAAAAAAAGGTGATTGAGAGAGAGAGAGAAAGTGAAAGGTGCACAGGAGCTAAATGGGTAGCTCAGATCTTCACTAATGTCAAACCAGCTGATAGAGATGAGTGAGGCCGAAGCAACAGAAGTTGATTAGAAGGAAACTGCAGCTTTCAGTGGTGTGGGAGAACTGCAAAATAAATTCTATCAAGTGTATCTGAAAGAGTTCTTTTTAATTTTTTAATGTAAAGTATAAACATTAAGGTTGACTGAGCTGCAATTTTTTTTTTACTGGGAGGTGAAAGTTGCATTTAGTTGAATATTAATGTATGAGTAGAAGTTGCTAGACAATAAGTGTAGTACAAGAAACAGTTACTGGAAAGATTAAAGGTGTCCAGAGAAATGGATTTATGAAGCAGAAGTGAGAGGAGGATCAAATTAAGGTGTTGGGAGTGCAGGAGAGTTATGTTAATGGACAATGTAAAAATGAAGTGATACTAGCAAACAGTGTGAACCTATAAAAAAAATTCTTAAAACGAGCAGTCTGTGCATGCAGTATGTGTAACAATAAAAAATATGAAAATGGAAGCAGTTGTCCTAGTGGAATCCACTTTTGTCAGTGTTTTATTTCATTCAACAGCAGCTTGCTAGGCTGAAAGCATGCATTTATAAGGAGGGTGCAACTTGTAAAACACACCAGTTCTCTTTGTGAAAATAGTGGAACCCGTGCTGAGGTGAACACTGGATGTTCTTCATGTTTCACTGCTGCAGTCATCACCTGTGTCTATCCCTGCTGTGGTAACACACCAGTTCTCTGTGAAAATAGTGGAACCCGTACTCAGGTGAACACTGGATGTTCTTCATGTTTCATCACACTTGGGTTATCTGCCTGCAGGTAGCCCTCAGTCTCAGTCGGCCCAAATACCAGAGACTTAGTATTTCTGCGTCAGTTGCTGTCACTCCAGGACTGACGTCAGGTCATCAGGGGTATAAAAATAGGCAGCTGACACCATTATATCAGTCTTTCTTGCCGAGGAGCCCGAAGCAGAAGCAGTTTGCACAAGTGCCAGTCGGCCGCTATTTGAGTTTTCATTTCCAAATTGAATCATCCTGAAGTCTTCTAAAGCTAAGTACCCTGTTGGGGATCCTTTTTTCTTGCTCTAACCGATGTCAGAAAAAGTTAACAATTGTCTCACCAGTGGAAAACAAATACCACACCGAGATTTCCATTCTTCTTTGACTACGGAACCTGCGGATGTCTCTACCTTGGATGGGTCCGGAGTTGCTGAGCAGGCACTGGCTTCTGAGGAAGCTCTTCCCATTACCTATAGTTGACACACACCAACAACCTCTTTCACGTCTTCAGTTTTGTCTAAAACTACTGAGTTTCTAAGGCCAAAAGTACGAGCTTTGCCTAAAAAAATGACAACCCAATCTCAAGCACCTGCTTCCTTGCCACAATCTCAAATGCTTAAAATGGCAGAATAACTGATCATGCTGATTAGGGGAAGCCAGCCTTCCCCTGATAAGAGAAAAAGGGACTTCGCCCCAGCAGCTTTAACTGACCAAGAGTCCGACTTTGATGTTTCTGAATATGAAGACATGCCTTTATCTGCTTATCAATATTCAGATGCAGAGAAATCTATTCCCTCTGCTTCCCCACCAGAGGATTTTTCTTTTGGTGAAACTCTTCATACTTTAAGAGAGCATTTCTACTGGGAAGGCCAGGATTTTCCTCAGTCCAAAAAGAGACTCAGAGAATTTTTAGATTTGCCACAACATAGACCCTTAGCTATCCCTCCTGTTCTGGATGTTGTGGATGATGTCTTTATGGAATCCAGTCTGACTCCTGATACTTTACCCCCTCTCCAAGGAAACCAGTCAGGTACTACAGAGTTCCTGACTGTCACATATTTCTTTTCAAAAATCGTACTGCTGACCCAGAGGTAATTTCCCAAGGCCCTAAAGGTGTAAAGGCAACTACATCTAAGAATCCCACCCCTTTGTCAGGGATTCCCGAGCTTTAGACAGATGAGGTAAAAATGTATATACCTCTGCAACTCTAGCCATTAGGGCATTGAATTGCCAGTTTCACATGCCGAAATACCAGCAACATATTAGGGAACTTATTTAGCAAAAATTATCTACCTTTATAGACTGTGCAGAAAATAAAAAAATTACAGGAGCTTATGCATTCTGCAAACCAAGTCAGCAAGCATACCTTGCAATGTGGGCTTGACCCCCTAGAAGCATCTTGCAGGGCAGCAGTCACTGGATGTTCTTCGTTCCACATTGCTGCAGTCCTTACTATTGGGTAGTCCGCTGTCCAGTCGGCCCGAATACCAGAGTATATGGCTGACGTCGGTCAGGGTGCATTAGACTGACGTCAGTACGTCAGGGTACTAATGCGCATGACCGACGTCATATCCTCAGTCTTTTTTGCCGCATGGTCCGATGCAGAAGCAGTTTTGCGAGTGCAGGTTGGCGTTCTGAAATATTTCCGAAACCGGAGTTTCAGACCGAATCAGAAGTTGGCTAAGTACCCCGTTGGGGAACATTTTGGTTTTTTCTTGCCTCAGTATTTAACCGGATGTCAGAAAAAGTGAATAACTGTATTTCTTGTGGGAAACAAATACCTCATAGGGATTACCATACCTTGTGTATACCTTGTTTAGGGCCTGAGCACGACGTTGTTGGATGCCGCTCTTGTGCTAGGTTTAACAAACGCACTATTAAGAGGAGGTTAGACTGTGCCAGGTTAGTGTTTGGGAAGCGTTGCAATTATAAAATGCCGTCGGATGCTCCGACGCCCGCTTCGTCCAAGAAGCGCAAGGACAAAACAGCGAAGCCTAGGGTAGATGAACCGGCAGTCCCGGACGTCGGTTCTTTAGAAGGCTCAGTGGAGCCAGAGGTTTTGCCAGGAGTTTCTATGGAGTCTCAGGCAGAAACTTTACTGTTACAGGATGTGCCTTCTCAGGAGGTAGGCCAGGCTGAGGGGCTTCTCAGGTAACTGTTCTTCCCTCTCTTCCCAAGGTAGTTAGAGCCTCTCCTTCTGTTGCCAAAACTTCTTTGAGAGGTAGGCCAAGTTCAGCTTCAGTGGGGGCTTCTCCTAGCATTTCGGGTTCTGTACCTAAGAAACATATGCTTAAAATGGCAGAAGATTTGATTACTATGATTAGAGGTTCTATGCCCCCTCCTGATAAGAGGCCTAGGGTGGAACCGGAGTTTGATAGTTTTGAACAGTGTTCAGAGGCTTCTGAGTCTTCTGCGGAAGATTTGCTGGAGTATCCTCCTTATTCTGATTCTGATGTGGATGATTCCACTCCTACAGCTTCTCCTCCTGAGGATTTCTCATTTTCAGAGACTCTGCATTCCATGAGGGAGCACTTTAAATGGGAAGGCCAGGATTACTCTGATTCCAGGAAAAGGCTTAGGGAATTCTTGTATTTACCCCAGCATAGGCCCTTAGCTATACCTCCTGTGTTGAATGTGGTGGAAGATGTTTTTGCAGAGGCTTCCCTGAACCCTGACTCTTTGCCTCCTGCTCCTGTTAAACCTGATAGGTACTATAGGGTGCCCGAAGCTCATAAGTATTTGTTTAAGAGTCCTAGGGCGGACCCAGAAACTGTTTCTCAGGGGCCTAAAGGTGTTAAGGCCTCTGTGGTTAGAAATCCTGTTCCCACTGATAAAGAGGCAAGGGCTTTGGATAGGAGGGGAAAGAAAGTGTATACTTCTTCCACTCTAGCCATGAGAGCGTTGAATTGTCAGTTTCACATGCTAAAATATCAAAATTATCTCCTTTCACAATTGAAATCTAAGGTGGATGCTTTGGCGGAAGGTATTGAGTGTAAAGAGTTGCTGGATTTGGTTCATGTGTCTGAACAAGTGGGTAAGCATTCTTTGCAATGTGGTTTTGATGCTGTACAGGCCTCCTCGAGGGTGGCTGCCACTAGTTCTGTTCTTCGCAGGCATGCCTGGTTGAGGGATCAGAATTTAGCTGAGCATGTTAAGACAAGGATTTTGGATGCTCCTTTACAGTCTGATGTGTTGTTTGGTTCGCCTGTGGAAGCAGTTTTAAAGAAAATGGAGGACAAAGCTAAGTCTATGCAAACTGTTAAAGATTTTTACAGGTGCAGCCACGAAGTTTAGTAGAAATTGGCCTGCTAAGGGGTGGACATATCCTGCTTATGATTCCCAGTCTAGGGGTAGGTCTAGACGTGGTAGGGGCAGAGCTCAAGGTTCTTTTAGGCCTAGAACAGGGAGTTCACCTGCTCAGACTTCTGGTGAGGGCAGGGGTCAGTCCTTTCGTAAACAGACCCAATGACCTGCCTTTTCAGCTGCCAGTAGATTCTCGTCTGGCAGCTCCTTTGGGAGGAAGACTGTCTCTTTTCAAAGAAAATTGGGATTTAATTACTCAAGACAGCTGGGTGTTGGATATCATTCACCACGGTTACAGGTTTTATTTCCATACATTGCGCCCTCTGAAAGGCATCCCGGACGTTCCTCCTCCACAAAGAAAAGAGGCTCACAAGCAAATTTCTCAGTTACTCCAGATGGGGCCATTCAGCCAGTCCCTGTATCAGAAAGGGGCCTAGGATTTTATTCTCGCCTGTTCCTAGTACCAAAGAAGGGGAACACGTGGAGACCAATTTTGGATTTATCTCTCCTCAACACTTATCTGGACATTCCCAAGTTCAAGATGTTGACGTTACAACAGCTTTTACCTCTGCTGGGCAAAGATCACTGGATGGTAACTTTAGATCTCAAGGAAGCTTACCTTCATGTGCCTATAAGGCTAAGTTGCAGGAAGTATCTGCGGTTTCGAGCTGGAAATTCTCATTATCAGTTCTCTGCATTGCCCTTTGGCTTATCTACTGCCCAGAGTATTCACAAAGGTTCTGGCTCCAGTGATAGCTTACTTCAGGCTACAAGGATTTCAAATCTATCCTTACTTGGACGACTGCCTGATTCTGGCTCAAGAAAAGGAAGACCTTCTACAGCATCTGGAATATGTTATAGCAGTGCTAAGATGCCTAGGGTATTCTGTGAACGAAATAAAGTCCAGTCTAGTACCCTCTCAAGACATGTGCTTTCTGGGTGTGAGACTGAATACAGCAGCCCAGAAGGCCTTTTTAACCCCGGACAAACAAAAGAGTCTATCACTTTACTTCCATCAACTATCTCATCAGTCCGTGCTGACTGCAAGGACAGTCCTTCAAGCATTAGGGTTCATGGCATCTTGTATTCTGGTGCTTCCCAATGCCAAACTGCATATGAGGAAGCTACAATGGTATCTCAAAATGTATGGACACAGCACTGCCAGGATTTGGACACTGTCATTCAAATAATACCTTGCCTTCAAAAGAATTTTTGTGGTGGGCTCAGGAATGTCACCTAAACAAGGGACTCTCTGTGACCCGGCCAGAGGCGAGTCAGATTTTAACGACAGATGCCTCGGACATTGCTTGGGGAGCTCATCTAAATGGAAAGTGGATACAAGACAAGTGGCCTGCCAGACTACAGCATCTACATATCAACATGAAGGAGATGTTAGCAGTCCAGTTTGCATTAATGGCTTTCAAGGAGTTACTTCTTCCAGGGCAGGTGTTGATTCTAACAGACAACACAACTGTCATGTGGTACATCAACAAGCAAGGGGGAACACATTCTTATCCTCTATGCAGGCAAGCAATGATTTTATGGGAGACTGCGCTAAGCTTGCAACTCACTCTTCAGGCAAGGTTTCTGCCAGGAGCACAGAACTCCTTAGCAGATGTGTTAAGCAGACAAATCATGGATCCCCACGAGTGGAAACTGGATCTTCATGTATTTCAGAAATTGACAGTGTCATGGGGAACTCCAGACATAGATCTGTTCGCTTCTCCACTAAACCACCAGCTGCCAAAGTTTTGCACAAAGGGGTTTCATCACACAGCTTGGAAAGTGGATGCTCTGTCTTTCAGTTGGAAAAACCTTCATGTGTATGCCTTTCCACCTCTGCCTCTTCTTCCAAAGGTGCTATTAAAAGTCAGACAAGACAAGCCAAGGATGATTTTGACAGCTCCAGATTGGCCTCGGCAACACTGGTACCCACTACTAAGGAGTCTGGTAAGGAAGCCTCCATGGCCTTTACCTTTGATTCCTCATCTGTTATCTCAGAAGGACGGTCATCTGCTCAATGTCAAGCTTCACTCTCCATCTAACAGCCTGGCATATTCTGTGTTGAAACACAGCAGGTCTCAACTTCCTCAACAAGTTTTAAATGTGATTATGGAAGCTAGAAGACCTAGTACAAGGAAAGTGTACGCAGAAAAATGGAAGAGATTTTTATTTTGGAGTACAGCAAAGAATTTGGAGATTTCTGAGCCTAATTTGAGTGTGGCTCTTCAATACCTTACTGAGTTATTGGACAAAGGTTTGTCCTTCTCTTCCATTAAGATTCATGCTGCAGCAATTTCAGCTCACTATGATTGTGACCCACCATTGTTTTGCATCCTTTGTTCAAGCAGTTTCTTAGAGGGGCAAAGAATATAAGACCCCCGTAGAGCTCCTACTCCTGCTTGGGATCTCAATTTTGTGTTGGAAAAACTTACTCTACAACCTTTTGAGCCTGCGGCTACTGCTGAATTGAAATACTTGTCATGGAAGACTGCTTTTCTGTTGGCTATTACTTCTGCAAGAAGGGTGTCTGAGTTGCAGGCCCTTATGGCAGTAGAGCCCTTTTGATTTTCCATAAGGATAGGGTATCATTACGTACTAATCCTTCCTTTATGCCTAAGGTGGTTTCTAGTGTGGCTTTAAACCAAACTATTCATTTGCCTACTTTTATGCAGACCCCCAAAATAAAGGGGAAAAGATTTTGCACACTTTAGATGTACACAGGCAATTGCGTTATTATTTAAGCAGGACTAAGGATTTTAGGCAGTCTCAGCAGTTGTTTGTTTCTTTTGCTTTGAGTTCAGGGCAAGCCTGTGTCAAAACAAACTATTTCTAGGTGGATTGGGTTTTGCATTGCATTTTGTTATTCCCATCATGGCAAGGAGATTCCAGCTGGGATTAGGCCTCATTCCACTAGGGCTACTGCCACTTCAACAGCATTTCTAAGGGGTGGCAACTAAGGATATTTTGGAGGCAGCTACTTGGAGTTCAGTGCATACTTTCTCTAAGCATTATCACCTTCCTATCTACTCTAAGTCTAGGGCTGGTTTTGCCACAGCTGTTTTGCAAGGCATGTTGTCAGCTCCTACTTCTTTATGATTTGCCAGCCTCCCTTACCTCTGCTTTGGGATTCTACCCAATAGTAAGGACTGCAGCAATGTGGAGCGAAGAACATAGTACAGTTTTGTACCTACCATAAATGTAGATGTTCGAGGATCCACATTGCTGCAGTCCAATTTACCCTCCCTCCTTCCCCTCTGTGTTTAGGGGTGGTTGTGTAGGTGAGGTTATATGTTGATATTTTTGTATATATTTTTGTATATTTTGTACATATTTTTGGTGCAGGTATTTTGGGCCTTGTCTTTTTAGGGTCTTCTGACATCTGGGGCAAGAAAAGACTGAGGATATGACGTCGGTCATGCGCATTAGTACCCTGACGTACTGACGTCAGTCTAATGCGCCCTGACCGACGTCAGCCATATACTCTGGTATTCGGGCCGACTGGACAGCGGACTACCCAATAGTAAGGACTGCAGCAATGTGGATCCTCGAACATCTACATTTATGGTAGGTACAAAACTGTACTTTCTGTACTGAGAAGGCATGATTGGCTTAAGGAACAGACCATGTCAAATCAAAATTACTAGACGTCCCTTTGAATAAAGAGTTTATTTGGCACCAAAGCAGAAGAGTTCCAAAAAAAGATGGAAGAAAAAGCTAAGTCTATGCAGACAGTCAAATATTTTTTGCAGGTGCAGCCTCCAAGATTCTATAGGCATTGCCCCTCAAAACATTGGACCTTTCCATCCCTCTCAAGGCCATCTCAAACTAGACCCAGTGGAACAGACCTCCCAGATTACAGTCTCAGGGTATGCAGAGATCTAAGCAATGGAGTACCTCCACTTCTAAAACAGGGAGTGCTAAGCCACCCCCTTACAGAAAGAATTCACAATGGACTTGTCAAACCCACTCCTCAACTCTGCCCAATTGCTCTGGCCTCTAGGAGGAAAACTTGCCCACCATGCAAAAAAATGGACTTCTATCACCAAAGACCGATGGGTCCTCAACATTGTATCCCAGGGGTACACATTTTACTTCCTCACACTGCCAACCCCAAAAGGGTTCCCAGACCTTCCTCCATACCAGTGGGCAGAGGCACAAAACCAAGTTCAATCCCTGTTCTCCATAAGGGCAATTCCAAATGATCCTGCATAACAGATAGGTCAAGGGTTTTATTCCAGACTTTTCCTTGAACCCAAAAAAGAGGGCCCTTGGCACCCAATCCTAGATCTTTCCATTCTAAGCACCTTCCTGGTGGTACCAAAATTCAAAATGCTTACCCTTCAGCAGCTTCTTCCTATGCTGTCTAAAGAGGCCTGGCTAGTCACCCTAGACCTAAAAGAAGCCTATCTGCGCATACCTATCAGAGAATCATGCAGGAAATGTCTATGTTTCAGGGCTGGATCTATGCATTATTAGTTCTCTGCACTTCCCTTTGGCTTATCCACTGCTCCCAGAGTCTTCACAAAATGCCTGGCTCCAGCCATTGCCTATTGCAGACAGAGAAACATTCAAATATACCCTTACATGGATGGTTGCCTGATTCAGGCAGACAGGAAAAGTTGATGCAGCACCTGACATTTGTAAAGAGCCGTCTAACCTCCCTAGGGTACACTATCAATGAAAAGAAATCAAAACTAGTACCCAGTCAAAAGATTGTATTCCTGGGAGAAAGCTTGGACACAGCCTCCCAGATGGCATTTCTTACTCCAGAAAAACAAGACTAACAGGCTACTTCACTCAAATGGCCACCATAAACCAGCTATCTGCAATGAAAATCCTTAAGGCTATAGGGTTCATGGCGTCTTGCTTTCCACTAATTCCATATGCCAGACTGCATATGAGGAAACTTCAATGGTACTTAAAAAGTCTTTGGTGCCAGCATTCTCAGGACCTGGAAACCACCATACCTATCATACCTTGTCTAAGGACAGAGTTTCTTTGGTGGGCAGCAGCATGCAACCACAACAAGGGGCTTCCATTTACACAACCCCACGCCACCCAGACCCTAACCACAGACGCATCAGACTATGCCTGGGGAGGCACATCTGGGAGACAAGTGCATTCAGGGCCACTGGACCCCAAGTCAGA
Source organism: Protopterus annectens (assembly GCF_019279795.1). Lineage (NCBI taxonomy): Eukaryota > Metazoa > Chordata > Ceratodontiformes > Protopteridae > Protopterus > Protopterus annectens. The sequence continues at coordinate 1,019,479,395 of NC_056743.1, forward strand.
TTCATCGGCACATCAACCAAAAAGATGCTAGCTGATGTTCTTCGTGTTTCACTGTTGCAGTCATCACACTTGGGTTATCTGCCTGCAGGTAGCCCTCAGTCGGCCCAAATACCAGAGACTTTGTATTTCTGTGTCGGATGCTGTCACTTCTTCCATGATATCAGGTCGTCAGGGGTATAAAAGCAGGCAGCCGACGCCATCACATCAGCTTTTCTTGCCGAGGAGGAGCCAGAAGCAGTTTGCAAGTGCCGGTCGGCCGCTACCTGAATTTTTCGTTTTTGAGTTGAATAACAGGACAACTGCTGATAAAAACAGACAACACCACAGTTATGTTGTACATCAACAAGCAGGGGGGAACCCATTCTTACACACTCTGCAGGTTAGCCATGGCCCTGTGGAATATGGCCTTGGACAATGAAGTTAATCTACAAGCTCAGTTCTTGCCAGGCAAAAAATAATTCACTGGCAGACGACTTAAGCAGAAATGTCCTAGATCCACACAAGTTGCAATTAAATCCCAGCACTTTCAGCCTGTTACCCCAGAAGTGGGGGATACCAGAGGTAGACCTTTTTGCCTCCCAGTACAATCACCAGATCAGCAAATTCTGCACCAGGACACACCACACAGCAGAGCATGGAAAGTGGATGCCCTATTCTTCCAGTGGGTAAACCTCTCAATTTATGCCTCCCCCCCCTCTGCCTCTTCATTCAAAAATTACTACTCAAGATAAGACAGGACAGACCAAGGGCAATCCTGATTGCTCCAGACTGTCCATGCCAGCACTGGTACCCACTACTGTGCAGCCTGTCACCAGTGCCACCATGACATCTACCTCAGATCCCAACCCTCCTCAGGATGGACAGATCCTGTGTCTGCAACTGCAAACCTTGAACCTTGCAGCCTGGCTTATTCCTTGAATTCTCTTCCAGTGGCCAGCCTAAGCAAGCAGGTACTGGACGTCTTTCTGGAAACTAGAAGACCTAGTACAAGGAAATCCTATGCTGATAAGTGGAAAAAGTGTATTGTTCCTGGATGCAATCTAAGGGCGCAGACACTGCTCTGCCCTCCTTACCTCTAATCCTGGATTACCTAGCAGATCTACTCCACAGAGGCCTTTCCTTCTTTTCCGTTAAGATCCATGCCTTTGCCATCGCGGTTCATTACAACACTTAACCACCTCTCTTCTCTCACCCTCTCATCAAACAATTCCTGAGAAGAGCCAACAATTTAAGGCCACCAAAGAGAGCACCCACCCCAGCTTAGGACCTTAACTTTGTACTGGAAAAGCTCACGCTCCCCCCTTTTGAACCTGCAGCATCAGCAGAGTTAAAATTCCTCTCTTGGAAAGCAGTCTTGCTTCTGACCATCACTTCAGCTAGAATAGTGTCTGAGCTACAAGCGCTTATGGCTATGGAACCCTTCATTATTTTTCATGCTGACAGGGTCTCCCTCAGAACTAACCCTACTTTGATGCCTAAAGTGGTGTCCAGTGTAGCTCTCAACCAAGCTATCCATTTGCCAACCTTCTTTCCCAATCCTCAGAATAAAGAGGAAAGGATCCTGCACTTTTTAGACATGCACAGACAGCCCAGATTCTACCTTGACAGGACTGAGCTCTTCAGAAAATCTGACCAGCTACTACTCAGCTTTGCACCTGGAGCAGAGGGCAAGGCCATATCTAAACAAACTATTTGCAAATGGAGTGCACACTGTATCCATTTCTGTTACAAACATCATGGGAAACCAACCCCTCAGGGGGTAACACATTCTACCAGGGCAACCTCTACAGTATTCCTCAGGGGAGCCCCTACCAGGGACATTCTGGAAGCTGCTACCTGGAGTTCTGGTCATACCTTCACCAAGCATTACCACCTGCCTATCTTTTCCAAATCCAGGGCAGGTTTTGCTACAACAGTCATGCAGGGCATACTAGCCAGCCCCATCTCTTCTTGACTGCTTCCACCCATTCTTCAGCTTTGGGAATCAACCGAAGTGTGATGACTGCAGCAGTGAAACACCTAGAACATAGTACAGTTGTGTACACTTACCATAAATGTAGATGTCCGAGTGTATTCACTGTTGCAGTCCTGGTTTTCCCACACTCCAGCCCCCATCTCTCTCTCTCTCTTTCTCTACTTCACTAAATGTATTACTCACCCCTTACAAGGGCTATTGGTATTTACTTTTTACTGGTGGTGTTTTTTCCACTATAACATAGTTCTCTATTTGGGGGCTCCTGACATTTGGGGAAAGAAAAACTGATGTAATGGCATCGGCTGCCTGTTTTTATACCCCTGATGACCTGACATCAGTCCTGGAGCGACAGCAACCGACGCAGAAATACTAAGTCCCTGGTATTCAGGCCGACTGAGCCTGAGGGCTACCTGCAGGCAGATAATCCAAGTGTGATGACTGCAACAGTGAATACACTCTTAACATCTACATTTATGGTAAGTGTACACAGCTGTACTTTGACATGTGTTCTAAGGAATTTGATCCTGGAAAGTGAGTCTACGAGACTGAGAGATCAGATTCACTTGGTCTTTTATCCAAGACTTGGGGAGATGTGTAACTAGCTTTTTGTCAAAAAAGGAAAGAGAAATAATTGTTTCATTTCTTTGTAAATATTTCAGTTGCACTTATAGTGACCTGTGTGGTGATACTACTTTGTACTTTTCTGCTCGGTTCCATGTTGTTCTTCTTTCAGCTTTTCCTGGTTAGGGGTCGCCACAGCAGAACTCCGGTTCACTAATGATTGGCAGTAGATTTTTACGGTGCAGAAGTGCCAGCCCGATGCCCAACCTTCAACGAAGGCACGCCCATTCACGCATGTCTTTCGAATGCCACTCGACCACGGGGAGGACATGCAGGCTCCACACAGAAGGCGCTCCAGATGAGAATCAAATGGCAGAACCTCTTGCTGTGAAGCGACAAAGCTACCACTGCACCACCATGGCTTACTGCTCTGTTCCATATTTTAGCCAAAAAAAGTTGTATGTTTGCATTTCTTAGTTTATTCTGGGACCTTAGTCGTTCATTTTAATTAGCAGTTGTGGGAAGATTGTGTTTTGCATTATTCTGCAGTTCTATTTCTGCAAGTAGAATTACTTGTAAAAGCTATCCGTTTATAATTTTAACCCTGCTGAGCCATAGTCTTGCAGTTTATTTTACAGCTGCGGCAGGACTGTGTACTAAGCTACTACATATTTCAGCCTTAGTAATTTATTACTGCATTTTTTCCATAAACAGTGTTAACAGGTAAGTTTCTGGTGCCTTAAACTGTTGGTAGTTAAATAGTGAGAGAATTGTCTCTGCTCCAGTGCTTTTTTATTCTACTTATCATTTGCCTGCTTAAAATTGCATTTTGTGTCTTCCCCATCCCACACCAACACATTAAGCAAACGTTTCTGAAAGCGCTCCAGTATTACCTTGATTTTAATTGGATGTCTAGCTAGTTAGCTTGCTTGTTCCTTGAAAAATTTTCCCAAATTTTCTAACCTTCCCACCCCTTTGCTGTGGTGGTTTTATAAGGCTGTGTCTCCGGCCTCCACCCCTTATTGTAATCTGATTTCCAAAGTCTCTCCATCCCCTTTTTAATTGTTATACAAGCTATATATGTACTCTTCTCACCCATTGTTTCCTATAGATTCATGATAGACTGCCCACCCAGCAAACCATTATTGCTGTTCAGTAAACCTGCTTTACTACATATTGTCTCCTGCTTACTTTCCTAAAACTTAGCAAAACGGAGTCCTAGCAGGCATTCTAGAAGTGTATTACTGGTATGCCGTGGTATCTAAGCAAAGTTAAGTACCTTTGATTGCCAAATTGCACTTGTTATTTTGTGTGGCTGCTACTGTTTACTGCCTTTGTATGTATTTCACTGAACTTCTTGTAAAAAAAAAAAAAAAAAAAAAAAAAACGCTCTTCCTTTCACTGTTACTGCTGTGAGACTGTCTTGAAATTGTCTTCAGCAAGGGATTTCCAGATAGTTTAATTGGTATGTGGTAGCATTGCATTTGTGGGTGTCTTCTGTTGTGTTTTTACATTAGGAAGACTGGGTTTATTCATCTTGTGGCAGGAGTTTGCTTGATCTGTCTGACTTGGAGAAATACACAGAAGAGCTTGTAGTGCAGTCATTTTATTGGCCAGAAGCTCATTAGTTAGTTTTCTGTTTTTTTTTTCTGTGCTGCTGTAAAGTTGGCTTGTTTGCATGGGTTAGCAGTGCTGTGTACAGTAGCAAACACCTAAAAAGCAAATTTTCCCTATAAAACTGTCCATAAAACTATACCTTGTAAAGCATCAAGATAGATCACAAATACCTTGTGCTCCAACAAGCTTAGAGCAGCTAATTGGGTGTCAAGTGGCAATTTATTTATTTGATTGACTGATTGCATTTGTTTACTGGGAAAGTCCACCGGGCCTGAAATGAGCCCATTTTTAGTGGAGGTCCTGGGAGAAAAGCTCAACATTTAATTACATATAAGTAGATTTTACACAATACACAGTATATAAAACAGTAGTAGTACATTAAAATAAAATAACCACATAGAATAATTTGATAACGTGGAATAAATTTGATAACCGTGAAGAATGGTTTACAACCATGATGTGAATGTAGGAATAGAAAAAGTGTAACTATTTAAGTAAAATTATTAGAAGTGAGAAGAAATTAACTTAAAGGGTACAAATGAGACAGAAGACCTGAGGTAGGGATAACGCAGGCTAAAGTGACAGCAGAAGGAGTGTAGTAGAGAGAAGGGGAAGATAGAGTAGTGATTGAGTGGAGAAGAGTAAGGATTCTGAGAGGGAGTCAGGTTTTGGGGTTGTCTGTTTGGGGTGCAGGTGCATATCCAGTGTGAGGAAAGATGAAGTCTGAGAGATTTTTTAAAGGAAGTAGGATTATTGATAGTCCTGAGTGAAGGAGGGAGATATTTCCATAGCTTGAAGACAGTAAAAGAATATAGCATTTGGCCGGCTGAGAGCTTAGGTGTATGAATGTTCACTAGCATTTTGTTTTCAGACCTAAGGTGTCGATTAGGATGGTACATGGTTAAAATAGAGGAGAGGGATGAGTTTGAGTGGTAGTTAGTTGTAGATCATTAGCAGACCAGAGTTCCACTGTGGCGACCCCTTGCTGGGAAAAGCTGAAAGGCATTAGTTTTAGTTGTAGATATGTGAGGTGGTGGGGGAATTCAGGCCAATTTAGATGATGCAGAGAGGGGGGTATTCAAGCCAATTTAGATGATGCAGAGAGGAACAGTGGTGGATGGAAAATTTAGCATCTGTAACAAATTTGACAACTTTGTTGTAGCATGAGTCTTAGTTTTCAGGGAGGACTGAATATTGGTGAGGATGAGGGCACCATATAAAGATTGTTGGAAGTAGGAATGATAAGACGAGAGCCTTTTTAGCAGAGACATTAAGTTAGTTGTGCCTATAAAGGACTCCTAACTTTTGAATTTTTTTTTTTAATGTTACTCTAGATATGAAGGTCAAAGGTTAAGTTATCAATGATGACACCAAGCAATTTGGTACTTGGAATGACTTCAGTAATGGTATTATTTTGAGAACAGAGAGAGAATTCAGACTTGTCAATCTGGTTGGATTTTTTTGGGGAAAATATTGTGTAGTTTTGTTGCGGTTGAGGGCAAGATGGTTCTGTGACATCCAGGTTTCAGTTCAGTTAAATTCTTTTTGGGTTAGCTTCTGTAGTACAGAGGCAGATTTAGAAGCGCAGATGATAGAATCATCTGCGTATTGGATAACAGTACTGTGGGTAAGAGTAGTGTGGAAGTAATTGATCAATATACTGAATAGAAGGGGACCCTCTATTAGTATGATGAAAGAGGAGGAGTGCTGCCAAATAGTAGATTTTTGCCTGTTGCTGAGATAGTTAGAAAACCAGTGAAGGGTGGGGGAGAGATGCCAAGCTTGGAGAGTTTAGTAAACAGAAGGGAGTGGGAAACTGTGTCAAATGCCTTTGATGGATCAAGAAAGAGTGCAGAGACTAAGCAGCCATCATCGTGAGCTCTTTTTACTGTGTCCAGGAAGGAAATGAGGGCAGTATTAGTGTTATGTCCTGGCCTAAAACCTTGTTGAGTGGAGGAAAGGAGTTTGTGTTTAACCAGGTGACTAAGGAGCTGAGTGTGAATGCACTTCTCTAGTATTTTTGAGATGGGGAAAGAATAACGATAGGTCGGAAGTTTGAGATGTCAGAGTTGTTGCCATCTTTATGAAGTAGAACATATGCTTTTTTCCAGATATCAGGTATACATGATTCCTGAATGGACTTATTGATGAGAATGTTGATGGGGTATGTTATGGAGGAGGCTGATAGTTGTAAGAATTCTGCAGGTAAGTTATCTGGGGCATTGGTATATCATTTTAGTTTATGAAGAAGTTTTTGTATGGTTGAGGTAGGTATGGGAGAGAGTGAGAAAGCAGGTATTGGGGTAGATGGGGGTATGTACTAGTGGAGGTTTTAGCAGGTCTGTGTTGATTGGTAGGAAGGTGGTAGTAAGCTTAGCAATGGTGTCTATAAAATGAGTTGCAGAGTGAGACTAAGTCAGAGGGTGTTTTCTCTGGGTTTGGGCATGGATTATAGTTGGTTCCTGGATGGAGTAGGGAGTTCTCCCCAAAATTTCTTGGGGTTTTGTTTGTTGATTTTGGGGGGTTTGGAAGTATTATTTTTTTGTTTTTGAGAACTAATCATTTAGCCTGATTGCGAAGTTCTTTATATTGCATGAGGTTGGAAGAAGTTTTATTTTTCAGCCAGGCTTTCCAGGCTTTGTCCCTAGAGGGCATGATTTACTTTGTGGACTTGGCAAGCCATTTAGCATGTTTTGTCTTGACTCTTTTTAATGGGAGAGGGGCACGACTATTTAGGATCCTAAGAAATGTGGAATTGAAGAATTCCACACCTTCATTAAGTGGGAGACATTTTAGTGAACTCCAGTTAGTATTATGCAAAATGTCATTAAAAGTATTTGGGGAGAAGTGGGATAAATCTCGGGTGTGTCTATATTGTATGTTTGGTATAGTGGTGGGCTTGCGTATTATGAATGCTGGAGAGTGGTCACTTGTACTGTTTGGGATTTTACCAGAGGAGGAGATCTTATTTGGGTCAGAAACCATGATCCAATCCAGGATTAAACCTTTGCTGTTGTTATTATCAGGTTTAGTAATTTCAGAAATTAGCTGAGTATAGATGTGAAGGTTAATGTCTGAAGAGGGGTTGTTATTGGAGATATCTAACCAGTTAATGTTAATGTCACCTAGGATTGTTTCATTTTTTTATATTGTTGGTTGTCCAGGCAAGAATGTCTTCAAGAATAGGAATATTTTTGCCTGGGGGAATATATATGACTATGATGCAAAGGTTTTCACACTCAGAGTTTTAAGAACGTAACAAGTAATCCTGTGGTGGAAAAGAGGAGAGTAGGCTTTGAATATGAAATCACTGTAAAGGTGCTTGGATATAATAAGGCAATGCATCTGCCTTTTTTATGAAGTCTATCTGTTCTAAGGCATGAGTAGTTTGGGGTAGAAATTCAGAATCCTTTATATACGGTTTTAGCCAGGTCTCAGTTATGGCTGTAAAGTCTGGTTTATGTTGACTTAACTGTGCATGCAGATGAGGGATTTTTATTTCTTATGCTTTGAATATTGATGGTGAAATTTAGGGATTTTGTGGAGTTAGGGGTATTAAGGGGAAGGAGAAGGGCCAAGGTTTGGGTGTATGTCACCAAACTGGACTAGGTTAAGATGAGCAGGAAAAGTAGTTGGATGGAGCTTCTTTTCTTGGGTTTCTAAAATAATTATGGACCAAGTTACAAGGAAGGATATGTTGTGGAGAGAAGGATTGTCAGTTTCTTTTGTAAAATCAGTGGCATACAGACTAGAGCAGATTGTGGAGTAGGTGGAGAGGGTGGCATTATGGGTAGATGTAGATGTGGGTTTGGGAGGTATAAAGGTTGGGTGAAGTGGTGGGAGTCTTTGAAGGAGAGGGAGGTAAACAGTGAAAATAAGGAGAAAGATGTTGAATATGAGAGGCATTACTGGGGGGTATAGAGTATAATAAGGGATGGGTGAGTTTAGTAGAGTAATTGTGAGGATTGATTGCTAGAGGAGGAGAGGTGGGGTTACGCTGGTGTATGGGTAGCGGTAAAGGGTTATGGTTTAAAGGCAGGTATGGATGGTGGGGATAGACCTAAGGGAAAGGTGTGGAAGTAAGAAGTGGGGTAATTTAGGTTTTGGTGATGTGGAAGGATAGAGGAGGTGGAGTATATGGGGGCTATGAACAGAGGGTTGGACTGATGGATGGTAGGCTGATTGGGAGGAGTGTGGAGGAGGAGGAGGTGATTGGGGGATGGACGGGTAGGTGGGGCAAGGTTAGATGTAAATGTAATTGAAGTGGGGATGGGTGGGAATGGGGGTAGGAAAGTGGAGTGTTGCCCGAGCATAGCAAGGGTGAATGGAGCAGGGCTAACTAAGCTGAAAGAGGCAAGGGTGCCAAAAAAAAACAAGAACAGCACTTGAATTGCTGTTCTTGGGTACGTTTAAGCCTGTTCGAGCAGAAAAATCAAGTTTAATGGCGGGCAGTTGCTTAGTAATGCAATGTACCTAACTGGGTTAAGGCAGCTGTGGAAACTGGAGAAAAAAACTTTGTAAATGTATTTCTGTATTTCTTTTAGTTTGTTCATTTCATTTGGTTTAGGTACAAGTTAATATAATTTGTAATGTACTGCCATCTCGTGACAAAAAGGGGAACAACTTCAAATAATCTTTAATGCCTAAACATGAATGGGGAAAAAACGAACGGGAGTAGGGCAAGGACCATGTGAGTGTGCAAGCCACAAACAATACAAAAATACAGTAAAGAGTAACTGAGAACTGTGGGCTAGCACCTACACTTTGAGCTTGGGAAAGGTCGTCCTTGTTGACTTTAGGGAGGGTTTCATGGGAATCCACAGAAATGCAGTCCAAAGAAGTTGGGATAGAGCAGCAAGAAAAGAAGGGCATCCCATTTTAATACGGATGTATGACCAAGCTGTAAAAAAAAAAGAAAAAGTAAAAACCACTGGTCAGAATAATATTGGATAAATAGGAGCACAAAATGAGCTTGGGATTAAGCAAGATACTTGTAGAAGAGAGTAGGTTAAAAATATAGTTGCTCAAGGAGGAGAAACGGGTATGCTAATAAGAAAAACTGCCAGTGACAAATAGGAAGGACAGAGCAGTTTGAGCTAATAAACAAGGTCAAACAGCATTAGATAACCATACGTATGCAACAAAATACTAGCAAAAAAAAAACAGTACAACAATAAGACAGTGTTTTTCACATGCACCTTCCTGTACTGATGGGAAAAATAGCTCCTGAGGGGGATAGTTACATTCCAAAGCACAAAAGCAGACAGTACACTGTACCTAATTAATAGTAATGATTCTGTAATCACCTAAGCATGACATAAGCTATAGCAGCAGCTGGAAGTACAAGATAGGCATAGTTGATACAAAAGAAAGAATAAACATACAGATTTAGTAAAATTCATTATTGTGCAAACATTAAAGTTAGTAGAATTTGGTACACTTTAGCATAATCTTTACTAGTAAAGCACCCTTAATAGCTTTCTAACCCCAATACACCACCCCTTGTACCTCACCAATTGAAGGACTAGACAGTATGGATATGCAATTTCCTAATTTCTCTGTAGCCAGCTTGGTGGATATGGGTATCTTGAGATAATATAGCAATCGTTTCTTGTTTACTGACAACCACTTAACCCTTAAAGAAGTAGACACAATATGCGAGAGGTGTACTTACACAAAACACTGGAGACAAAACTGTCGCATACAAGTGCACATCAAGTTGTCAAAACTTCACACACAACAGCCAGGTAGACTAACGTATGCTGTGGCCCTTATAAGCAATCTTCCTAAACAACAAAGATCACAGAGACCGCCAGTTGTCAAAGCTATGCCTCAGAAGGCCAAAAGGCACTTAGAAAAAAACACCACACATACTGTCACTCTCAGTGGAGCCACAAACACTAAACCCCTAAGGCAAACAAACACACTTCCCAGGACTCTCGTCATAGGGGACTCCATTGTAAGATATACTGATGTCCCTCTAACCATGCTGAACAAAGAAGTGTTATTTGCTTTTCTGGAGCCAGAACTGCCAAGTGATGCACACACACAAGTCATTACATCACAGTTACCAGTATGATTTCATCATAGTCCATGTAGGTGTAAATGACCTGTGAGGTATCTCCCACGGAGCTTTCAGACTACGTGTGTCAGGCTAGTATGAACCTAGCATTGAGTGCATATTACCATCACTGAAGATAATGCCACAGCGTGAGCAAAAAATGATTAATTTCAACAACTGCTTTTCTGGTGTCATTCTAAGAGGATCCAGTATTTTCAGCTTGGGAGGACATGGTTAGCTGGCCATGTTGCCTTGCCAAGGCTGGTCTGCACTTTTCCCCTCTAGGCTTTCAAATACTAGCTAAAACTTTATCCACCCCATATTGCCTTTCTTAGCAATGCCAGACTGACAAGCCTTCTGACAGCAAAATCAACTCAGCTGAACCTCAAGGTGTTACTGGTCAGTGTCAGGAGCTTAAATAAAATGCTACACTCCCTTCAAGCTCCCCTCACACTCCAATATTGACATCTGTGCAGTTACTGAGACATGGTATAAAAGGGAAGAGAATACCCCAGCAATGCAAGGTTTCAGTGCCTTCCACACTTTTAGACCAGTAGTTGCACAGACAAGGGCTAAAGGTGGAGGTGACTCGGTGTACATCAGTGACAAGCATACCTCTAGGATAGTCAAACAAGATGATATGCTGGAGTTCCACCATGTGCAGACTACCATAGACAAAATTCCATACCTTATCCCAGCCAGCTCTAGGTCACCTTCCATGTCCTAAGAAGCTCACAATGCATACTTGGACCTACTGGAGACACTTTCTATCCAAGCTAACATCCTACTTATGGCAGACTTTAATTACCCCTCTCTAAACTGGAAATCCTACACTGCCTCAAATCTACAGGCACAGAGATTCCTGGACTTTGTAAGTTCAAACACCCTTGACCAAATAGTGAATACTCCCACTAGAGGCTCCAACATACTGGATCTCGTGCTCACAGATATGGTACAGTCCTACACCCTTCCCAATGTTTTGTCCTCCCTGATAAGGTCTGACCATAAAGCTGTCTCCTTTGAAATCAAAATCAACTACATAATCCCATTAGAACTAGTAACAGTTATGAACTATTCCAAGGCAAATTACCTTTTATCAAGTGATGGATTGTCAAAATTCAATACCCCTCCAAACCCAGAGATCACTACAGCCTATGCTGAATTGCATTCAGAAATTCTGTACAACCATGTCAGTGGCTACATGTAGAGGGTGCTGTACCTACCAGAAGTAATCCCAGGACTAGCCCCAGAAACAAACCACCCTGCTGGCATTCCAAACTAAACAGGATATACGACAGAGAAAAAAGATGGCAAAGATCAAGAAGGGTAATTCCCATAAAGATAAAAACTATCTCATCAAAATAAATAGGCAACTAGGAGGTCTAATTAGGTCAAGAAAAGATGACTTTAAGGTTAAGATAGCCTCCCAGGTGAAAGATAACCATTAAGCCCCAAACCTCGATGGTTGCACACACCAATGTGCTGAATTGGTGGTTATTGGTGCCACATTCACTGAGCCTTGCAATGTAGCAAAACCTGTTAGTGGACAAATTCATTTCCAGCTTTATCCCTCAGTCTCCCCCCAAAAATAGCATCAAACATAACCCCTCTAACTATAAGGAGCATGTAGTGGTTGCACTCAAAGCCAAAAACACAGCCTCAGTGAGCCCCAGTAACATCCTAGGGTGCCTCCTGAGCAGTCTAAAGTATGACTTATTGGGACGCTTGGAGTCATTATTTAACTATAGCAAAAACTCCAGGAAAAACCCAGCTAAGCTCAAGTTTTCACTGTCTGATACCTTAAACATCCTGTTGTGGAGACCCATGGGATACAGGCAGATGACATGACCCCTTAACATAGCTCTCAACCTTCCATCGCCAAAATGAGGAACACTCGCCTTCATAATGTGGAACAAATGGGCAAAATGTGGAACACAAACTAATGGCTTACTAACAACTTCAACCATGAAGGTCATAGGATGGTTAAAATATGCTGGCTTTACTTATAAAGAAGATCCTTTAATTAATATGATTCATTTCTATTTACCAAGGATTTCACTTAAAAAAAATTCCTAACACTGAATGTGCGACAGACTCTTTCAGTGTGGAACTTTGAGGAACTTCGAGGAACATGAACTTTTTAAGACCCCAAATGAGGTATGTTCCTCATAATGAGGTACACTTGAGAGGTATGGCCCCTTAAGGACAGTGTTTCAACTATATGGTTTCTGAATTCCCATGACTTTTTTTACTTATGTCTTTCTTATTAATTTCAGGCAAATTAAGCCAAACCTAAATTCTGTGGACATGCATGTTTTGGCCTTTTTTATTGACCTCATCAGAACATAAATTTATATTTTGGCTATAATTCAGAAACACAGGGTCTTTATACCTAGATAGTGCCCATAAAGATTAAGGTACCTGCAAAATATCCTAACTAACTTACAAACCAAAAGGTGAATAGGACACACAGACAAACCAATCAGTAAAACCTGCAAGAAAAAACAGCCAAGCTAGAATTTTCACTGTGATACCTTAAACCTCCTATTGTGGAGTCCCATGGGATATATGCAAATGACCCCTGAAGGACATCAAGTGTTTCAGCTACATGGCTTCTGATTGTCCACAACTTTTTAAGTCTTTATGGTTACATTCAAGCAAGTAAAGCAAAATTGCACTAGCTGTGGACATGCATATTTCAGCCTTTTTTATTGACCTCATCAGCACAGCACAAGTGGATAGTGTTATACTTCAGAAACACAGGGTCTTTAAACCCAGTTGATGCCCATAAAGATTACGGTGCCTGCAAAATATCCCAACTAATATCCAAACCAATGCATGTTTGCTAAGAATGGTCTGTGCCTGTCCACTGTAGGCTTTCAAATACTGGCTAAAATCTTGTCCAGCCCCATAGTAACTTTTTGAGGCATTGCTAACCTGACAAACCATCTGACATAGTAAAATCAACCCAAGAAAATCTAAAGGTATTCCTGCTTAATGCCAGAAGTCCAAACAAGGAACTCCTGTAAGTTCTTCTCACCCTAGAGAATGTAAACATTTATGCAGTTACTGAGCCATGGTTCAAAGCCACCTGAGATCAACTTGGCTTTGCAGTGCTGTAATGCCTTTCACACATTTAGGCCAATTACTGCACAGGAAGAGATAGAAAGTGGAGTTGTCTGAACTTATATCAGAAACAAACACACCTCAAGGCTGGTCAAACAGCATAGTAGTGCTTCAGCTTCTCCATGTCCAAATTACCATAGGCAAAGTCCCCATACCATATTATATATATATATATATATATATATATATACAGATATATATATATATATATATATATATATATATATATATACAGATATATATATATATATATATATATATATACAGATAGATATAGATTTTATTTATATACATATATATATATATATATATATATATATATATATATATATATATATATATATATATATATATATATATATATATAGTTCGAATGTGGCTTCATCATCTTTCTAGCCTGCCCAGTTTGGTCAATAGTGGTACAAGATCGCTCTTATTACTTAGTTGGGGAATTTGCCCTTTCCTCAGTATCATGCAGTATGTGAACTGGTATATATGATTAGTGGGGGTGTGGAAGTTCTAGAGGAAAAAACTTTTTTTTTTCTTTGCACATTCCAAGGTATGTCTGGAAGCATGTGCTGTGGTACTTCTTTTTTTCAATTTTGTTTGGGCATTGTTTTTCTTATCAGTGTTTTGCCATTTTGTGTAAATTTGTTAGTTCCATTTCTATATCTACAGGTATGTTCTTGAAGGAGATATTCCTTGGACTGTATTCCATTGAATGGTTACATGAAATTTTGCTAAAGCAGTTATTAAAATAAAATCATTTATGCTGTTTGCAGTCCAGATTCCAGTATTCTATGCTGCAAAAGCAATTGTCATTACACTGTTTAATGATTTAATCTTTTTGTTTGCAAAGGAACTTAGCATAGCACACAATATGTAGAGGATATCCACTTTATTATTGTTCAAGACTGAATATGAGTGGATTCATTTAGAATTAAAGGAAACTTTTTTTTTTTTTTATCTGATGATGTCCATTTTCATTCATTCCTTAGCAGTTGGGTTTGGGTCCAACTTGCCTGTTACTTTAACTCATGGTCACTAGGAAACTCTCATCCTCCTCCCTTACCCATAGTGCACCATCCCCTAACATACCTCAGATCTCATTTGCTGCTTTTGTGTTTGGACATGGTCACTTTGAGCTCTCGAGCTTGTGGGTGTGTAGAGAAGATAAATCATTTTTGGCTTTTTCCATACCTGATATTTCTTGATATCTTTAGTAGCCACCTTCCCTACACTTTTTTTGTGTAGTCTTACCATAGTTGGTAAGTTTGTTCTCTCTACACTACTATGTATTCTTTAATACCATTGTTGGTATTTTTCTATTTCTTCATTCTTCCTTTCTTTTTCCTTAACTATTTAAAAAAAACTTTGTATTCAGAGTTGACTGTCTGAAAAGGGTCCATCTGGTTTTACAAAGTGCCAGAAATGTGGCCACAAGTTACCACTTTCTGACACATACACCTTATGCATGCATTGTTTGGGCCCAGAGCATTTGAATGCTGACTGTTCCATTTCTAAGGCTTTCAATCCCCAGGCCATCAAGGATAGGAAAATAAGCTTATTTTGAAGGGGCTACTACCTCCTCCTTTTTTAGATGTTATTTTTGGGACTCAACTCACCAAACTGAAGTTAAAGAGCCTTCTGTCAAGCCTTTGGGTATTTCCAGATCCTCTAATCCTTTGTCAGATCCTACTAAAGAGCCACCAAGGAAAACACACAGAAAGTTGGATCTGAGGACTGCTCCTACCCAGCTGGTGTCTGAGTCACAATTATCATCTTAGAATCCTAGCCTCTCGGATCTGAAGCCTTTACCAAAGACGTGATATTCTCCTTCCATTGACCTGAAACCCTCTCGAGTAACTTCCACATTCCTAGAATCCCACTGGCACTCCAGATCTCCATCAGTGGCATTGTACCATTCTTCCAGAAGTCTGATTGAGGCTAATGTGGGCAGGATGATCAGGAAGTTTCTCTTGGCACAGATACAGATACAAGTTCTCCTGACTCCTACCCTTTCAAGTCAGTAAGCCTTGGTTTGCACTACTCCACCAATCTCATCTCCTCAAATCTGACCTATCATTTGGAGGCCTTGGATCCAAGTCTCCTGGGACCATTGGATCCAAAGATCTTAGTATCTTAGATTCTGAGACATTCTCCGAGTGCACCGGCTCCAATTTTGTATCAAGACTATTCTTGGAGCTGAGGCATCCCTGTCGGATCTGAGACATCAGAGTAGACTCTGAAGCTGTCTGAGCCATCTCTGCCCCTTGGAGCTTTGGCACTGGAAAGCTCTGCTCAGGCCTCTGCCTCGGGTGGATTGTCTTTGGGGCAGGGGGAGCTGATGGGTCAGAAGCTTGGCTTCTTGGCTCTGTCAACTTCCTTTACCCTGGGGGTATTCTGAGTTCAAGGTGTTGGGTCCACTTCTGCAGGATGGATGGTTCCTCTCCCGTCAGATCTGCCTTGTTTATCCCATATGTCTCTACTTCTTCAGCCTTGTCATTCCACTCCAGAGGGACAGCCAGCCCAAAGTCTCCATGCTCCCCAGCAGGATGGTACTATTTCTTCCTATGCTTCTCCGGAGCATCCCACAAAAGAAGTCCCTATAAGAGGAAGTGCAAGAGGAGACAGACTCCCATCAGGAGTCTGTCACCTAAGATACTTATTTCAATGAAGGGAAGAGTCCCCAAGATCACTAACTGAAGACGTCTCAGTGGGAGACATCCTTGAAAAGCAAAAGGGTGGTCAGTCTAAAAATATTCCTTCCCAGGAGGAATTGGTATTCCTGGAGGCTTTTGGGTCTGGACTGTCCACCTCCTGGATGATTCCACCTTCCAGCAAGCTCATTGACTTGGTCTCTAGGCAGGCACAAAGAAACCAGACACAGTTGAGCTGATCCCCAAAAGATGATCAGATTCTGGCACCACCTACAGGACATGAGTTTTGGTGCAAGGGAGTACCTGTAGATGTCATGGTCGTAGCGGCGGCAACCAAGAAAGAATTCATGGAGCAGAGTTCTACTGTCTATCCCCCTAACAGGGAGTCATGGGCATTGGACTGATTTGGGAAGCATGTGCATGTTTCAGCGACCTTTGCCTCAGATCGCTGAACTACTTAGCATACTTTGCAAGACTACAAAGGGATCTGATAAGGGGAATTTTCAAAATCCCTTTCTGGGAGCAGTACTGCTGAGACTCAGGCTCCTGTGGCCTTGCAATTGACTACCCTACAGTTAATTTCTAACTCCTCCATGAGGCTTACCTTGCATGTAGCTGAAGTACCTCAAGGGCTGCGGGTTCAGGAATTTCCATTAGGAGCCATCCCTGGATGCACTTGTGTGACCTTGCAGAGCCCTTCAAGTCTTCATTCATCCATGCTCCTTTTGATGGAAGCTCTTTGTTTGCCTCAAAGATAAAGGGGGTACACTACAGGTGTGAGCAAGATGGAAAGACCATCTCTGCAGTGGGAGTATGTTTTCCAGTCCCTCAAAGGACCTTTTCAGGGAATCAGCAAGGAGGTCAATAAATGTGGTTCAGGAAGTCCCAGGGTCCTTTCCAAGATCCATGTGAAGATAGTTCCTCAGAGGCAGAGGGAGGAACTCGAATGGGAGATGCCATCCATGTGGCAGAGGAGGCTCGCAAAACCAAGGGTCTAAAGATTCCTTGTTTGACAGACCCTACCAGCTCTCCTGAAAGGAGGCCTGATTGGCCTCCTCTAGAGGCAATAGGGGGATATTTATCCCTGCACCAGGGAGCCTGGCTAGACCTTACAAAAGATACACTGGTGCAGAGTATTATTTCCAGAGGTTATATAATTCCATTTTCCCTACCACCACTACCTGTTTGCATATTTCTCGATGTTCCACCCAGTTAGAGGAAAGTACCAGCACTAGAAATTCAAAAACTGCTAGAAAAAATTCATCCAAGACGTCCTACCAGACCAGATAGAATCTGGAACTTACTCAAGATTCATTTTATTGCTAAAGAAAACAGGGGACTGGAGACTGAACAAATCAGTTCAGCACACCAAGTTTTGGATGGTCATGCTTCAGTCCATTCTTCCCCTTTTTGTGCAAGGGCAACTGGATGTGCTGGATAGACCTTCAGGACGCATATTATCACATAAAAATGGAGGCAATCCAGAAGGTACCTAAGCTTCAGGCTGGGAGTTGGTCATTACTCGTTCAGAGCATTGCTGTTTGGCCTCACCATAGCCCCCAGGGTGTTCATGAAATGCATGGCAGTAGTAACAGCTCACTTAAGACTGCAGAGATTCTAGGTTTTTCCTTACTGGCTCATTACCACCCTGACCAGGCATCTACTGACAACAGCATGAGACCCAAGTACTCCAGACTTGCTCCCATCTGGGAATTGCCATAAATTACAGCAAATAGAATAGTTACAGACATTGGAGTTCATAGAAAAGATTTTCAAAAGAGTATCGGTGACTGCTTTGCTTCCTGTCTCGAGTACTGACCACCAGGTTTGAGATCAGAATGATAATTCACAATTCCACAGTCTCAGCCTGATTGACCCTACAAGCCTTGGGATCAATGCCTGCGGTGATAGTTTAGGTCCTCTAGCAAGATTTCATATGAGAATTCTTCAGTGGATGTTAGCAACACAATGGTCTATTCTTTATCAGCACATGCCCACCTGATACTTACCCAAGCATGCAAAAGATACCTTTGGTAGTGGATTTGGTCAGATCAGGTACTGCAAGGCCATCTCTTCATTCTCCCTCAGCCCAAGGTCATAGTGACCACTGATGCTTCCAAAATTGGGTGGAGGGCACTTCCTGGGGAAAACAGTCCAAGGAATGTGGTCCCCTAAAAAGGCTAACATATCAATGTCCTGGAATGAGAGCAGTGCACTTAGCATTGCAGGCCTCCCAAGACTCTTCCCCTTTTCGGGACATTTGTGATTCAGAAAGAAAATGTCAGTGGTCTGGTACTTCAGCAAACAAGGAGCAACCAGGTCTTACCCCTTGTATTTAGAAGCTCTACGAGTCTGGCAATGGGAGATCTAATCCATCTTATTTCTGAGAGCAACGCACATTCTGGAGAAGTCCAACATGATAGTAGACAAATTGAGCAGGCCCATTCTACTACCTCATGAGTGGTGTCTCAACATCGAAGTAGCAGAAATGATTTTCACCAGTGGGGCCAGCCTTGCTGTGACCTGTTTGCATCTCCCCTAAACAAGTGCAGAATTATCTTTGCTCTAATCCCCCCCCCCCGCTGGGGGAATCAACCAAGAGATGCTTTATTACATGATTGGCCCCAAGTCACCTCTTGTATATCAACCAATTCCCTTGATCCCCAAATTTTTGCAGAACGTTTTCTGGTTGAAGAGCAAAGTCATCCTCATTGCACCTTACTGGCCTCAGCAGATTTGGTTCCCCTTTCTTTGGCCTCATCTAATGTGGATTCTGAATATGATTCCAGACCTCCTGTCTCACCCAACAGACATTATTCATCCAGATATCTCAAACCTGAAACTGACAGCCTGGTTTCTCCACTTTTGTTAATAGCTAGGCAAGAAATGCTGTCTTTCCAGTCATATACTTTTGTCCTCTCTCAAAGCCTCCACAAGAAAACGTTACAGAAGTAAATGGAAAAGATTTGTTTTTTGGACATAAAGCAAATTGACCCCTTTTCAACTCTGGTATATAGGGTCCTTGAATTTCTGGCTACACTTTTTAGTGAAGGAGTTGGCTATTAGAGTTCAACTAGTGGCCATCTCTAATTTTCAGGTAGGAATTGAAAACTCCACTCTGGCTTCATCAAAACTTTGTAATGCCTTTTTGAAAGGTATTCTTCTTTTGATGCCTCCTTATAAAGACCCAATTCCTCCTTGTGACTTAAATTTGGTACTGCAGACTTTAATTCATTCCCCTTTTGAACCAGCAGCAAAATGGGATCTAAAGTTTTTGATCTGAAAAACTATATTCTTAGTAGGGATCACCACTGGAGGATATCAGACCTCCAAGCATTATCTTCTAATCCTCCCAACCTGATTTATCATGGGGATAGGGTGGTATTATGGACCAATCCTTCTTTCCTTCCTAAGGTGGTGTCAGAATCCAACATCAACCAGTCTATTAATCTGCCAGTTTTCTTTCCAAAATTTGCAAACAGAGATGAATATATGTTATACTTATTGGATGTTCATAGACAATTAAGTTTCTGTTTACATAGAACAAAGGACATCAGGAAAAAACACATCAACTGTTTGTTTCCTTTGCGGATTCTAAATTGTGTAAGACAGTTGCAAAAGTAACTCCGGCTAGATGGCTTACAGATTGTATATCATTTGTCTGTACTTACCAAAACCCTTTAAGGCCTATTCAACCAGGTCCATGGCAACATCTTCAGTATTTTTATCTAGGGTTTCCATGGATGATATATGTATGGCTGCAATTTGGGATAATCCTCATACTTTTACTACTGATTAAAAATTAGATCTGGTCTCAAGGGGAAGAGCAGCCTTTGGCTCAACTGTGCTCAGGAATATCCTTCCTTAGGGTCTCCCGGGGATTTTAGGTAGCTGGAGACTCTGTCCCAACTGTTGAGGAATGAATGAAAATTGACATCAGGTAAAACGTTATGCACTCACCATAATGTTCTATCTGTGTTGTCCATTTTCATTCTTCAACTCCCCTACCATGAACCCCCCTACCTTTTTCATCCAATGATTTCAGGAAGAGCAACAGCTTAGAAGGAGATCACAGTCCCTTATGTTGAACTCCAGATTTGGTTTCTTCTACCAGGATAATGCATGTAATGTTTGAGTAGGTAAAGCAGCAAGCAAGATCTGATGTATATTGGGGGATGGTACGTTATGGGTAAAGGAGGAGCTTCAGAGTTTCCTAGTGGCACGAGCTAAAATAACGGCCAAGTCAGATCTGAAGGTCTGATCTGAACCCAACTGTTGAGGAAGAATGAAAATGGACAACACAGATGGAATGTTATGGTGAGTACAATAACTTCTTTTTAGTTGGAATAAGGTAAGCCTTAAAGGAAGTCATTATCTAAGAATAAAATAACTTTTAAAAGGATTGTAGTCTAGAAACTATTTTCAGACAATATACCATTTTTGTAATCACTTAGATTTGGATCATATTTTGCCTTTTATCAGTTTTGACTTCTGCTTTAGCCAAGTGATATGTCTTTTATTTTGGTGAGGCTTTTCTCTCCCAGAGTTCAGCTGAGACTGAAATATTTCCCATATCTCCAGCATATCAAAAAAATAAATAAATAAAAATTAGGTTTGCTTTATAAATTAGACCCAATATTTGGGATCCTACTTAACAGGACAGTGATTAGGTTCATCCTTCTTTATGTTTTTCTTCTCTAAAGCTGTTGCACTTGGAGTATGCTTGCCCTATATCATTTCTCATGGTGTTGTAATGCACTGTCCTAGCAGAGCACACCTAGGCATTTGAACTGCCATATTTCTCACATTCACACGTTTAGATCTTGATCTTGACTTGTCATAAAAAGTTCCTGCCTTTGATGCCGAAGGCATTAAGCCTTCAGTGTTTTGTTATGGCTACCACTTAATGTAACAAGAACTACACCAATATTGTCTCTACTACACTGTGAAAGAGTACTGCAAGTGCCAACAGCTCACTTTTACTAACCATAGGCACTTAGAAAATCCAGGCCTGTCTTGCTACTTAGGGTGATGGTAGTTAGAAGTGCCCAGAGTGGTGATCAGCATGGAAAACCTGCACATAACCATGTTGTTTCCAGAGCAATGTCAAATGCCAAAGAAACAGGGGATAGACCTTGGCCATGCCCTTCCTGGAATTAAGACCATTTTGCATATGGTCATTTAATGTGTGTATTGCAGCCTCACCCTTTAATAAGGTAGGGCAAAAACATACATTTTGAGTGCAGCCTTGACTGATACATTGGGACTGTTTCCCCATCTTGTAGACACCAGTTTAAATATATATATATATATATATATATATATATATATTTAAAAATTGAGAAAACAGACTGAAGAAAATTATCAATTAAAACAAAAAAGACTTCAATGGCAACTGGTCAAGAAAAAAGAGGCAACACACAAAACAGATGGTTTTAAGTGCTTTCCTTCTGTACACATCCTGGAACTTTATCATAAAACAAAAAGTTTATCACAGTGCAGAGTTAAAGCTAGATAAAGGTAATAAAAAACGAAACAAACAGCATCTCCAGTCCCACAAAAAGAAGCCCCATACATATTCAACCATGGGAGGGGTTATTCCAAACTAAACAGCGATTAAATAGCTCACTAATTAACTTAGAACAAGATCTAAAGCTAAGGCAGCATATTGTAAATAAAAAATCAAAAGCAAACTGAAAATCTGAATGGAAAGCAACACAGCAAAAAGTCATGGAGATATGCATGAACACATCAGTGGTAATATATAAATCAGTAGTGTAAAAGTTAATCTTGCCATCACAAGACGCATTTTAAATTCAAACTGTCATTCAATCCGGGAGCACTGAGTGCTCCCATCTTAAGCTGCCATTTCAGTTTTTGTACTTCCAGTAAAGTAGTATAATCACCGAAGAATAATTCTACAGTTTGAATTTAAAATGCGTCTTGCGATGGCAAGATTAACTTTTACAGTACTAATTTTTATATTACAAAATTCAGAATGAAACGCTGTACAGCAGTGGCCAATGAAGTAAAGTTCTCTTGGAGAATAGGTGGTGTGGTTAAATGATATAAAACTTAAAAGTGCAACATATATATAAAAAAACTTGCATACATTTCCAGTACTTAAATTAAATGCACTTACAAGATATTCACGCTGTGAATGCAGTTATACCATAGCGAAATGATGGCTCCAAAGTATCTAGTCTTATGGTGGCTTCAAAGTATCCAATCTTTTTGGTCTGATATACAAAGTATCCACACTGAAGATGTAGTAGCTGCTATGTGACTGTGATGAACTGTGATAAGAGCTTAACCAGTCTAACAGATCAAATGAAAGCTGCTAGTTTTAATGGCAGTTAAAATCCTTTTATTGTAGGAAAAGTTAAAATCTTCATGTCAGGTTAAAGTCTTGATGTAGAATAAAACAGTCCCTATGTATTCCAAACGATAAGCGCTTTTGGTATCTTCTTCAGATCGTAGAGACTGGGACTGGAAGTTCTTTTTATAGTGCTTGCTTCCTTTACTGTTGAGACAATCGTTCAATCATCACACTGTCAATCAGCTGTTTAAACGCACCAATCCTCTTTCCTCTCAGCTGGGGGTGTTCCACTTGAGTCATCATTTCACTATGGTATAACTGCATTCACAGCGTGAATATCTTGTAAGTGCATTTAATTTAAGTACTGGAAATGTATGCAAGTTTTTTGCTATATATGTTGCACTTTTAAGTTTTATATCATTTAACCACACTGCCTGTTCTCCAAGAAAACTTAATTGGCCATTGTTGTACAGCATTTCATTTTGAATTTTGTTTTTGCTTGTTACTGATAGCTGTACTTTAGCATTAGGAGGTACCCTTTCTTTTTCATAATTTTTATATTACCGACTGTGTCATGCATATTTCCAGGACTTTTTGCTGTGTTGCTTTCCATTCAGATTTTCACTTTGCTTTTGATTTTTTATTTACAATATGTTGCCTTAACTTTAGATCTTGTTAGAAGTTAAAACTTAAAACTTCAACAAACTAGGAAAATAACAAAAAAGGCGAGCTGGCTGTTAACACTCCATACCTTTTATTGTAAGCACTTTCGTCAAATCAAATGCCTCAACTTCTTCAGACAACTCAACACAACACAAGTACTCATTATATAATGCACATCTGTTAATTAATTAAAACCGATTAAGACAATTATCTCATTAATTAAATATAAATGTATACTTGTACCAAAATATAAAAATTTTTCTTACCTAACAATCCTATAAAAGTTTAAAAACCTTAGTTTTTCACGTAATTATTGTCATGTTGCTTTACAACTGTATATATAAAAAAAACAAAATATATACATACAATATATACTGTGGATACATCTTAAACTCATTGTTGAAAATTGAACTGAGGAACATAAAGAATTTCCGATAAACATGCAACCCTTTAAATAACCCAGTGTAAATAAAGTATGTGAAAAAACATCAGCTTATAAGTGAAGATACAATATATCTGGTCAAATTTTATCATGACATATGCAAAACCAGAAATGTTCACAACTACATTTTCACCTAGAGAGTGCCTTGAGTTTTAATATGCATTTAATTGAGGCATATTCATTCAAGCCTGGTGGTATATGAGCGGAAGCGTGAATTTGCCACATGAGTTCACATTCTTCTAATTTAAGTTCCCATGGGCCTCCCCTCTTACTATATTTGACTTGCTGCAAAACTGTGAAGAATAACCTATCTGTAGGATTATCCAAAATGTGCTTAGCCAAAGCATTTATAGTTGTTTTCCTGTGTATGTTATATTGGTGTTCATAGATCCTCTGAGTCTCCTTTCAGTTTTACCAATATAGTATGATTTACATTGTTCACATAGTGCCACATAAACTACCCCTTTGGAATCACAGTTAAATTTCCCTTTTACCACATAGGTTCCATCTCTAATGGAAAACGTATTACCTGTTTTTATAAATTTACATTGCTGGCAACATACGCATTTTCTCATGCCATTAATTCCTTTGCATTCATCCCTCTGTCTCTCTAAAAGACTTTTCAGGATAGGCCCGCTCCTATAAGTAAAACATGGGGCTATCTCTAGTGTTTTGTTCAGACTATCCTCCAAGATTATAGCCCAGTTCTTGACTACAATATCCTCAATACTTCTAGCAGCCATAGAATAGGTAATCAGGAAACTGTTACCTAAGTTATTCATATGTACAGCCCTCTGACTAGATTCTACAATGACTGGATACTGTATTTCCCCATATCCTTTCTGTACTGTAGGTCTAAAATGCCCAGAGGTCCTCTTAGCATTAATTCCTTGAAAAATATGTTCAAGAAAGCATTCTGGATAGCATCTTTAAAAACATGTTTTTTAATAATTCACATTCTATTAGAGGTGCTGCGGTAGCGTTGTCACCTCACAGTAAGACGCTGACCGGTTTGACTCTCAGCTAGAGCGTCTTCTGCGGGGAGACATGCGTGAATGGGCGTACCTTCGTTGAAGGTTGTGCGTTAGGGCTGGCAACTCAGCGTGTAAAAATCAACTGCTAATCATTAGCGGACCGGAGTTCTGCTGTGGTGACCCCTAACTGGGAAAAGCTGAAAGACACAACAACAACATTCTATTAGATAATCACTGTCAGAGGAGATAATTCTAGCCGCCCTTACCACCTGCCCTTTTCTGGGTGACTGCTTGTGAAATGTAAAAATGCATTTGAGTAGGTGGGTTTCTGATATATAATAGTCTTATACCTACTATTCGCTCTATCTTTAAGTAACTGTACATCCATGAAATTAATAGAATCCGATCCTACTTGGAAGGTGAATTCTAGAAGGTCAGTGTTAACAGCCAGCTCGTCTTTTTGTGTTATCTTGTTCTAAGTTAATTAATGAGCTATTTTATTGCTGATTAGTTTGGAATAACCCCTCCCATAGTTGAATATGTATGGGGTTTCCTTTTGTGGGACTGGAGATGCTGTTTGTTTCATTTTTTATTACCTTCATCTAGCTTTTTTAACTCTGCACTGTTAAACTTTTTGTTTTCTGACGAAGTTCCAGGACGTGTACAGAATGAAAGCACTTAAAACCATCTGTTTGTGCGTTGCCACTTCTTTCTTGACCAGTTGCCATGCCATTGAAGTCTTGTTTTTTGTTTTAATAAATATATATAATATATATATATATATATATATATATATATATATATATATATATATATATACACACACACACACACACACACACACACACGTCAGTTAAGAAACCAAATGTTTTACTTACTTTAAAACTCTGGCCTTCTCACTGTAGCCAGCTTGTCAACCCTATGCTTCTGCAAGTCTTCATACATGTGAAAGCACTGCTGACCTGAGTGAGTTGTACCTGTCAGGTTGATAGGTGGTCGCTCAGCTCCCACCAGATATCATTCTTTTTCCATGTGCCACAGGGTCCACAGTGAAACGTTTACAAAGGGGAGCCAGGTGTAGGACTTTTTTTCCAACTACTTCAGGAAACGTGTAAAGCACTGGTGGCACAACAAGAAATGTGCTATGACATTGTTAGGTTTCAGAGCACTGCCACAGAGAGTCAGCTGGCAATGGTCAGAGTCCTCCAGTGTGTGTGTAATGATTTCCAGCATTACTTCAAAGTGGTGGAGAGCAGGGATAATCCCATGTTCACACTGATGTGTAGTATAATGTGTAGTATGGTGGCACATCAAGCATCAGTGGCCACCTACATTCATACACTATTTAGGAAATACCAGAGTAAATCTGGAGTTGATCTTGCAAGAGGCAGGGGACAGGATACTGTCTGGACATGTTGGGGGAGAGCACATGATATTACCATTGCTTCTCAAGACAGTATTGTCAGTAGTCACAGTGAACATTCACAACACATTTCACACAGGCCATGTCAGTGGTCATCTATACCCAGCAGAACCTCGTGTTCGAGGTCATGATCACAGTCATGCAGCAGTGTCAGGTCAGTGACATCAGGATCCCCTGCATCAAATAGGTCATGACATCAGACCAACTCACCTTACAGTTCTCATAGTAGCCCCTCCTTCAAATCAGTTGCACCATCACTTGGCCTCTCAATAAAAAATGTATATGACTCATTTGATCTTGAACTATTGTAAATTAGATTCATTGACTCTGCTTTCTGTTTAGTTAAAATAGGGGAGGGGGGCTGGTGTGAGGAGGTTGCATATATATTAATTTAATTCCTGTAAAACTAGTAGGTACACCATGAGTGAATATTTGCCAAAAAATGCTATACGGCTTATTCCTTCAGGTGACCGTCACCTAAAAGATCAGAGTAGTAATGAACAAACATTTTCAGGCAAAATATATCCTAATGAAATGACACCTTAAAATAAGCATTCTGCCATGTAAACTTACAATGCTGTTACTACACCCTCCCCATTGCACAAATGATGAAAGTTTCTGAAGTCAGAATTTATTTTGTATGACACTATAAAATTAGTCTCTGCAGTACAAGTGAATAAAGTAAGGAGACATGGCATATATAAATGAAAGCATTCTATATATTTACAATGTGTTACCTTATGAAGTATTTTGCTGCTGTTGGTATTGCTTACTGTTCCATACTTAAGTAATCATTAAAGGAGACTTTATTCATTACAGCATGCAAAATGTTAAATTATTTCCTATTTGATGCCTTTCAGCACCACTGAACAGGAATCAGTGAGCACTCAGGCATGTCGACAGCACTGAGTATTATTCAAACAGATGAAATATTTTCAGTTGAAAGAGAATATCAAATGAACAGTGACAGCAGACCATGCAGCACGCAGCATAACCCACAGATATCACTGCTTGCATCGCAAGAATGGAAACACTAACATGAATGTCATGGTCTATAGTTCTGGACAAAATGATACCTCCTTACCTGTGCAGCAGCATGCCATGCACAAATCTGCTGCGTGGAGTCCCTTACTGCTGCTTGCAGCTGGTCATCAGTAGCCATAGTGGGATGTGAACTGGGAGCTGCAGTGACAGCATGAGTCACTTCACCACCAGACTGGTGTATGATCATATTATGCAGAATGCAACTTACAGCAACTGGGTCATACTGAAGAGCAGCCTGACTCATCCAGGCACCTGAAATGGCTCTTAAGGAAGCCAAAGACCCTTTCACTGCAGTATTTGTCTGGGCCAGTTTTGTGTTATATGTCTCCCCTGCATCTCAACTTTGATTTTTCATTGGAGTCATGAGCCATGGGCTGCAGTGGATATTCAGCATTATCCAGAAGGGGGATAAAACAGGAAGAAAAAACATTATTATACAGCAATGCAGTTTAACATGAATAGCTACTTAAATACCATACAAAAATGTATATCTATATATATTTTATTTTTACACTTGCCAACAAGATGACTGTTGGGCATCCTATCATGCAGGAAGAGCAGGTAGAATGAGCTAGCATGCCAGAAATGGGAATCACGTGCACTGCCAGGATTCTGGACAGAGACATTGGTGATGCAACCCCATCCATTGCACACTACCTGGCAGTTGAAAGAATGGCAGCCCTTCCTATTGTGGTACTGCTCCCTCTGTGGACCAGGATGAGCCCTGATTGCAACATGGGTAAAATCTATCTCACCATGTACCCGAGGGAGACATGCCAACCCATAAAATGCGGACACAGTCCTGGCTTGGCCCTGAAGTGATACCGCAAAATAGATGAACTGATCCACACATACTAAGAGTACATCCAGGAACTACTGCAGAAGCCTGTGAGGTCCCCAACATGTCCCCAGTCTGTCTCTGAAAGGCCACTGGAGCAAGTATAGTGAGAGAGATACATACTTTGGTGTCCACAGGAATAGGAAGTCCATGCATTCTTCCATTACAAACATACCCACTAAGACAACTGTAATGTCCCTGTCCACTTTGAACCTAGTATTTCCTGATTATCAAAAGTTATGAGTAATCCTTTGCTTATTTTTTCATGTTCTTGGAGGGCAAGCTTGGGCATAAGTGGTTTTGACCCAACCAAGATAAGCAAGTCAGACCCAGAAATAGCAACGCTCGCCGCAATTGATAGCATTTTCACCATTTAAAACTTGGATAAGAGGTAGCAATGCTTTCTTTTATATAGTGCATCTGTGACCAGTGCAGAAAAGCAGGAAAACTTGACTTTGAATCACAAATGGTGCAAATCATTCTTCATCATCATATGAAGATTTACATCACTCCTCAATTCCATCTCATTATGTCTACATTTACAAAAGCACATTTGAGGTCAGTATGCATTGGCATAAATGGTCTCTATGACTCGCAGCTCAGCTGCACTCGTTCGCACATGCATTATAAAACCTAAATGCATTTGCTTAAATGACTGTGAATACAAGCCTTAGTGGAGCAAGCTTTAGACTTTTTCAGATAACTGCCTGTGCTAGAATCTAGAAAATAGAGATGACAGTGGGCACAGTGCTGCATATTACAAACCTTTCCTTGTGGCTCTGCTGCTGATGGAGTCGCTCATGTGGTGGGTATAGGTGTCATGATGAGAAGTCATGCTAGGCTCTGACTTTGCAGATAACTTTAAGGCATGTTTCATAAATGCCCCTTATGATAGTACACCCTTATTTAGTCCTTCAGTGAAACAGTGAAGGAAAAATTGCTGAGGTGTGAAAAGGATGGAAAGACACTGTCTACTACAGATGTCAAAATTGAGACCTTGTAAGATCTCACAACAGGAATCAAAAGGGGACCAAATCATTATGGTTTAGAAAACCCAAGTGTCAGCTATTTGGCTGCACCTCACTTGGGTGGTCTTGGTAGAAGTGGCCCTCTTAATGAACACCAACAGAGAAGTCAAGGTGGTGTACAGAATCCAGGATTCAGTGGGCGTTTGCATGCAAACAGTACCAGCATCCTCAAAGGCCTGCTTGATTGTCCACTTCTGGAGGCAGTCAGGGCAACTTATCTCTCCACTCATCTCCATGGATGGCCAATCACACAGGACTCTTGGGTGAGAAAGAGAATATCCAAAAGCTATTGTACACTTTTCCCATTCACCACCCCTAAACCCAGCCATTTCCAGATGCTCCACCTCAACAACAAAAAGCAGCCAAAAGAGGAATTCTCCTCTTAAGAAGAGGAGCTATCCAGTACATCCAACCAAACAAGAGATCATCACATGAAGCAGAGTTCCTTCTTAACCCTGTTCAAGTGTAACTTGGACAAGTTGGATGAGGAACAGGAAATTCACCCCTGATGTGGCACTTTTGTCTCTAATGGACACAGACTGTAAATGGTTAATCTCCCAGGCCTCTGCTTACACTTATCAAGGGTACAAGAACTTGTCAGAGATTTGGGATGCATGGCTAAGCATAAAAAGTCACTTGTGGTCGTTACCCTAGTACATGCCTATGAACCTGTAAGATGGACAGGAGTCTAAGATTATTTTTAGTACCAAAGAAGAACCAGGAACTTGGGCTAATAGTAGAATTCAGTGGCCTAAATCTTCACAAAAGAACCCCTTCAGAATGGTGACTGTACAGTCAATTTTGCTTTGCTGAAAGCACATTACTGGTTGTGTTCATCAGATCTTCAAAATGCCTACCTCCATATCAAGATAGCAAAGACATCCAGGAGAATTCTGCACTTCCAGTTAGGAGCAATCCAAGGGTCAAGTTCAGAGACCAGCCCTTTGTCTTATACCAGCCACCCAGGTATTCATCCAGTATAATCCAGTAGTTGCAGCCCACCTAAGACTAAGAGGGACCCTTGTGCTCCTGTGTTTGGATGACAGGCTCCTCACTGCTATGACTAAAGTATTTCTGCTTGAAGCCAGAGACTACTTGTTACAGCTCTGCCTAACCTAACCTAGGGTATCTCTGTAAACTATGAAAAAAAACCGTCTTAACCCAAAGTAGTTCATTTTATTTTTTGGATGCCATCTGGGCACTAATAATTGCACAGTAAGCCTGCCTCCAGAGAGAATCAAGGCACTCAAAGCCTCAGCCCAAGGTCCTCTAAATCAGTTGTCTCCATTAGCACTCCCTAGTACTCCAGGAACCCTGATTGATGGTCTCAACTATAGTTATGCTCTCTACACATGCTTCTATCTGTGAATTCTTTAGTAGCTGTTCGAGTCCAGTGGTCTCTGTTTCTAGATCTCCCTGTGACTCCCATAATCATTCAGTTGTGCAAGGCTCATTTGATGTCTTTGCTTACCTCTCCCACAATCTTAGCAGGTGGCTGTTCCTCCTCACTCAGGGACAATGATCACTATGTGCACCTCCTCCCTGGGGTGGGGGCATTTCAAGTGGAGTACTGACCAAGGGACATGGAATCATACAGATGCCAGTCTTCATGTAAATGTTCTGGAAATGAGAGCAGTCCTCCTGGCATTGCAGGAATTTCAGGACCTTCTACCTCCAGGAGTGATTTCTATTCAAACAGATATGTCAGTGATATCATACTTGAACAAGCAAGGAGGAACCAGATACCATCTTACTTTGCTGAGAGGCAGTGACGGCTTGGCATTGGGAGATTGCTTCACATCATTTTCTCATCACAGCACCCATTCCAAAGAAAGATCTTGTGAATAGGCACAACAGGAGTATTTAAATATCTCAGTGGTCTGTTAATTCAGAGATAGCACATCAAAGTTTCCTCTGCTGGGACTACCTTGCTGGAGTTTTTGCATCCCCATCCACCACCAAGTGCATTGTACTGATCCCCCTCAGGGACAGTCCATAAGAGCTGCTGTAGTCAGTGGCCCACTAGATTTCTTATGCTTTCCCCTTACTTTAATTTCCAGGATTTTGCAGAAAGCCATAGCATGAAAAAACACTGTAATTCTCATTGCTCCATGTTGGCCATGACAAATTTGGTTTTCCTTTCTCAGGCCTCACTTAAACCACCAGTGGCTTCTAGATCCCCATCCAGCTCTAATACCGCACCTCTTCATTCATTCTCACCTAGACTTACTGAATCTAAAATTAGTTTCTCCAGTTCCCGTGATGATTAAAGACCCTTCCTTGGGTGAGAGTGTAGTTCACATTCTTTCTGCATCTCAGAAAGAATCTACTCACAATATACAAGAGCAAATGGAAATGTTTCTTTTTATGGATAATGAACAGGACATTGATCCCTTCTCAGCATCAGTTTGTGAAATCCTTCAAGTTCTTTCAGTCTTGTTCAGTAAAGTTTAATTTTGCACTGCAAACAAGGTTCAGCTGTTTTTTAGATCCAATTTCCATAATAGTACTGAGTTTCTTTCTGTTGCTTCCTGCAAATTGTGTAGGCCTTTCTGAAAGGAATGTTTCTTTTATGACCTCCTAGTAAAGACCTGGTTCCACCTTGGGACTTCAGTTTTATATTAGAAGCCTTGACGTAAACCCTATTTGGGGCACATGCTCAGCATAGCTGAAATTTCTCTCCTGTAAAACTCAGTTTTTGTTTTTATCTACTAAGAGTTTCAGAACTACATAACTTTTCTCCCTCTGTACTAATCTCTCTCTCTCCCCTAAATTGTATCAGAGATTAATCTGAATAAAAACAATAACCAAATAGCCGGTACCTGTGTCCCAAAAATAATAAATTCCAAATAGTAACAGAAAAACTGACTCAGGTAAGGCTGAAGATTCCAGAATAAAATGATGGTTTATTGTAACAGCAACTAACACAAGTGCTTTCGCAAAATAGCTTAATCAGGTGTATTAAACAACTCAAAACTGATACCCTTATATAACAAGTAATGAATCACATGATAAATACCCGCCAATCACAAACCACAGATCATTAAACAACAGTTAGTTCATCAAAGACTCTAATAAACTTGTTATAAAGTGATAAAACATAATATGCTAAACAATGCTTATGTGATTATCATGGACACTAAAGCAATAAAACAAAACAAAAATAATGCAAATCATCTATGGAGAGGTCTAGATTTCAATTTAGGTCTTAAAGGGACATGTTCATTCAACCCATGCCTTGCATCTCCTCGGAGCCTAACAATCCACTTAGCTTCTAATTCTTCAGTACAATTATGTACATCTCCTCCTCTCGAGTGTGCAAAAATTGTACCTATGGCAAGAAATTTGAAGACCTGTGCGGAGCTAGTATTGATGACATGCTTAGCTAACGTATTAGTTCTGCTTCTCTTGTTTATATGATAAACATGTTTTCGGATCGTCTCCTTAAAAGCCCTATTTGTCTTTCCTGTGAAGAACTTCCTACACTCCTGACAATGTGCTAAGCATACTATATGTTCACTTTCACAAGTAGCACTTACTTTAAATGTATAATTCTTAAGTTGATCTGGATGAAAAAATTCTCAGCTACTATCTATATATGTACAAAATGAACACCTACCACAGAGTTTAGTCCCCCTCTCATCCTGTACAGTTAAAGTTGCTCTAGGATGACATAATCTTTTTAGAGATTTCTTATTCCCAAAAAGAAATCTAGGTTTAGATTCTATCAATTGAGTGATATCTTTATCCATAACAAGATATCCCAATGTCTACGTATAATTTCAATATAGTCAGACACATTATTGATATAACTAAGTGATACCTTCAGTTTGTCATAGCTGTTCTTAGGTACTAATCTCTGACTACGACCATCTAAAAAATACGGTTTAACTACAGTGTCCCTCAGTTCAATAACATCTAAAGCATTCCTAGTAATCATATTTTCACTGTAACCCCTGTCCTTTAACTCTAGCTTGGCAATCTCCATCTGTTTACAAAAATCTTCATTTCTCACATTAAATATGGAAGCACTAAATAACTGGTTACTCACAGCATTCTTAAAAACGTGGGGAGGGTACATACTTTCCTTTTTCAATAAATGGTTCACGACAACTTTTTCTAAAAAGAGTAGTATAAATATTATTTTATCTACTTTAACAGTTGCATCTAAAAAATTTTTTTCACATCTTGAAATAGTCGATGTGAACTTAAGAAATCCTGTGCTGGAATTCAGATATGCTTCAAATTCTTCAAATTGATTTAAAGTACCACCCCACACAATAAAGAGGTCATCCACGAATCTGCTGTAAAACAATACATACTGCTGATATGGACCTGCCAACACATACTCTTTCTCCCAAGCTACAAGGACAGCATTGGCATAGCTATTGGCACAAGTGCCCATAGCTATGCCATTGCCTTGTCTGTAAATGTTATTACCAAACATAAATACATTGTGTTCCAACACTATGTCTTATAATCTACTCAATAACTCTATTTTCTCAATGGAGTAATCAGAATGATAGTTTAAGAACTGCTTGGTATAACTGATACCTTCCTCCTTGGGTATTATGGTAAATAGAGAAACTACGTCCATTGTAATCAAGAGAAAAGCACTATATGTATTAACTCCTGTAAAATTATATAAATCATTCAAAAATTGTTCTGTATCCCATAGGACATGACCCACTGTATTCAAAATAGGTCTCCAAACATTTTTATAAATATATTGAGGTGGATTCAGCACACCAGTTGTATTATTTTTGTTTTGTTTTATTGCTTTTATTAGTGACCATGATAATCACTCAAGCATTTTTTAGCATAATTATGTTTTATCACTTTATGACAAGTTTTAGTCTTTGATGAAGTAACTGTTGTTTAATAATCCATGGTTTGTGATTGGGGTGTATTTATCTTGTGATTCATTACTTGTTATATAGGGGTATCACTTTTGAGTTGTTTTATACACCTGAAGAAGCTATTGAGCAAAAGTGCTCATGTTAGTTGCTGTTACAATAAACCATCATTTTATCCTGGAATCTTCAGCCTTACCTGAGACAGTTTTTCTGTTACTATTTAAAGATTAATTTGAACCAGCCCATTTTCTTTCTTAACTGTACTAAATGTGGAGAGTGCATTCTTCACATCCTGGACATCTGTAGATAATTGATATTCTTTCTTCATAGGACAAAAATGCTCAGGAAAGGTAGTAGATTGTTTATCTCCTTTGCTGCAGTAAGACTGGGGTAAAAGTGACTAAGGTATCCTTATCCATATGGTTATCTGGTTGATTTTCCATAATCTTTACTTCAGTGAACAAATCTCTTGTGTCAAACCCAAAGCTCATTCTACAGGACCATTTGCTACTTCTGCCTTTTTTTAAATAGAAATTCCACTGATGTTCTTCATGTTTCACTGTTGCAGTCATCACATTTGGGTTATCTGCCTGCAGGTAGCCCACAGCCGGCTTGAGTCTTCGGATGTCTGCGTCAGATGCTGTTGCTTCTTCCATGATGTCAGGTTATCAGGCGTATAAAACATGCAGCCGATGCCATTACATCAGTCTTTCTTGCCATGCGGTGCCCAAAGCAGAAGCAGTTCACAAGTGTCGGTCGGCTGCCTCCTGAAATTTTCATTTTCACGTTTCAGACCCGAAGTCTTCAGTAAAGATAAGTACCCCGTTGGGGATCCTTTTTTCTTGCTTTATCTGATGTCAGGAAAAGTTAACAATTGTCTTGCCTGTGGAAAGCAAATACCTCATAGAGATTTTCATTCTTACTGTATCCTTTGTTTAGGCCCAGACCACGACGTCCCTTGCTGTCGGTTTTTTGCCTTGTTCAACACCCAAACTATTTGTCGTCGGGCTATTTTTGTAGCCAAATACTTTTGTTCTCGATCTCCATACTCAGAAATGGCTTCATTAAGCCATTCGGCTACCGATCTTCCGAAAAAAACGTAAGGATAAAGATAGAGACAGACCGCATAGGTCCAAAACTGCCAACGACGCTTCCGTTAAGCTAGTCGCCAGTCTGCCGGTACTTAGGCGCTTTCACAGCCCCTGATACCTGCTACTACAGATTCACAGGCCCCTACTGAGACCCATTCTGCTGCGAGATGCTTTTTCGACTATGGAATCTGTGGATGTCTCCACCTTGGATTGGTCCAGAGCCGCTTTGCAGGCACCGGCTTCTGAGGGTGTATTCAGGCCTACAGACTTTTATATTAAACCGACGCCATTGCTTCCATCTAGAAGTACCGAATTCCTTAGGCCAAAACCTCGCACTACGCCTAGAAAACCAATGACCAAATTGCAGACTCAGGCCCATATGCCTCAAAAACAAATGCTTAGAATGGCTGAAGACCTTATTACCTTAATTAGGGGAAGCCAGTCTTTCCCCTCTAAGAGACCTAGAACTGATTTTCTTTCTGATGCTTCTGATCAGGAATATGGTATCTCTGCTCCTTCTGATTACCAGGATTTGCCCTTATCTACTTATGAGGATTCTGATGCAGAGGATTCCATTCCCTCTGCATCTCCTCCAGAAGAGTTTTCTTTTGGTGAATCCTTGCATACCCTTAGGGAGCATTTCCGCTGGGAAAGCCAGGACTATTCTGAGTTCAAAAAGAGACTTAGGGAATTCTTACTCCTGCCTCAACACAGGCCTTTAGCTATACCTCCTGTTCTGGACATTGTAGATGATGCTTTCTTGGAATCTAGCCTTACCCCAGACACTTTACCTCCAGCTCCCAGAAAACCTGATGGGTACTACAGAGTACCTGACTCTCACAAGTTCCTCTTCAAGAATCCTACTACGGATCCAGTGACCATTTTCCGAGGACCAAAAGACATTAAGGCTACTGCTGCCAAAAATTCTACCCTTTCTGATGGAGATTCTAGAGCCTTCGACAGATGGGGTAAGAAGGTATACACTTCTGCTACTTTGGCCATTAGGGCTTTAAATTGCCAGTTTCATATGTTAAAGTATCAGCAGCATTTTATGGGACTACTTAAACAGAAAATTATTTTGATTCCTGACTGTGCTGAACACAAAGACTTGCAAGATTTAATGCATTCTGCAGAACAAGTTGGTAAACATACTTTGCAGTGTGGTTTTGACTCTTTAGAAGCATCTTGCAGGACTGCTGTCACTGGGTCTGTACTTAGAAGGCATGCCTGGCTTAAGGAACAAAACTTGCCAGATCATGTTAAAGCTAAATTACTGGATGCTCCCTTAAACTAAGACCGCCTTTTTGGCAACAAAGCAGAAGTCATCCTCAAAAGGATGGAGGAAAAAGCTAAATCTATGCAAACTAAAGATTTCCTACAAGTACAGCCTCCCAGATTCAGTAGGCATTGGCCTTCAAAGAACTGGAACTTTCCAGTACCTTCCAGGCCTTCTCAGTCCAAACCCAGGAACAGCAGACCACCAAGACTTCAGTCTCAGGCTACACACAGATCTAAGCAGTGAGTAGTAAGCCACCCCCTACAGAAAAATGGCACAATGACTTAACCTTAACCCTTCCAAGCCCTGCTCAACTACTTGCTCCCTTAGGAGGAAAGCTCACCCTGCATGCAAGAAACTGGGAACTCGTTACCCAGGACAAATGGGTTTTAAACATAGTTTCCCAAGGATACAGATTCCACTTCCACACACTACCAACCCCAAGTGGTTGGCCAGACCTCCCCCCAAATCAATGGGCAGAGGCCAAACAGCAGGTTCTCTCTCTTCTCAGTATCAAAGCTATTCAACCTGTCCCAGCAGAACAAAGGGGGGACAAGGTTTTTATTCAAAACTTTTTCTGGTTCCCAGAAAAGACAATAACTGGCATCCCATCCTGGACCTCTCTATTCTCAACACCTTTCTGGTGGTTCCAAAATTCAAAATGCTAACTCAACAGCTTTTTCTCATGCTGGCCAAGGATGCCTGACTGGCAACCCTAGACTTAAAGGAAGCTTATCTGCACATCCCAATAAGAGAATCCTGCAGAGATGGTACCTACGTTTCAGGGTGGGCTCCATGCACTTCCAGTTCTCTACACTTTCCTTTGGCATAGCTACTGCATCCACAGTATTCACAAAGTGTCTAGCTCTAGCCATTGCATTTTGCAGAGAAATATTCAAATGTACATATACGTGGACGATTGCCTGATTCAGCCAGAAAGCCAGGACTTGCTATTACAACACCTGGCATTCGTAAATAAACTTCTAACCTCACTGTAGTACACCATCAACGAAATGAAATCTCACCTAGTATCCTGCCAACAGATTGTATTCCTGGGAGCAAGCTTGAATACAACTTCCCAGATGGCATTCCTCACTCCAGAGAAATAAGTTTGACAACCTACTTCAAACTATTGGCCACAAAAACCCAGCTATCTGCAAGGAAAATACTGCAAGCTCTGGGGTTCATGGCCTCTTGCATTCTGCTAATTCCATATGCAAGACTGCATATGAAGAAACTCCAGTGGTATCTAAAAAACCTATGGTATCAACATTCTCAGGACCTGGAAGCAATGATTCCTATCATTCCTTGTCTAAGGACAGAGTTTCTTTGGTGGGCAGAGGCCTGCTACCACAAGGGACTCCCTTTCACTCTACCCCCTGCCACCCAAACCCTAATAACAGACGTATCAGACTATGCATGGGGGGCTCACATGGCACGGCAGTGCATTCAGGGCAAATGGAACCCGAGACAGATGCACCTGCATATCAGTCAAAAAGAAATGTTAGCTGTACAGAATGCTTTGACAGCCTTCAAAGACCATACTCTTCCAGGACAACTATTGGTAAAGAAAGACAACACCACAGTTATGTGGTACATAAACAAGCAGGGGGGAACCCACTCCTACCCTCAATGCAGACTAGCCATGGCTCTGTGGAATACAGCCTTGAGCTACCAAGTACACCTACAAGCACAATTCCTGACAGGCAAACTAAATTCACTGGCAGATGACTTAAGCAGAAATCTCATGGACCCACATAAATGGAAACTAGAACCCAAAATATTCAACCTCTTGAGGAACAAATGGGGGACTCCAGAGGTAGACCTGTTTGCCTCCCCTCAGAACTACCAATTGAACAAATACTGCACAAGAACTCCCCACAGTCAAGCTTGGAAAGTGGATGCCCTGTCCTTTACCTGGGAAAGCCTCCTCAGTTTATGCCTTTCCCCCTTTGCCTCTCCTCTCAAAGTTTCTACTAAAGATCAAACAGGACAAGCCAAGGACAATACTGATTGCAACAGACTGGCCACGCCAGCACTGGTACCCCCTCTTGCGCAGTATGACACCTCTACAACCATGGCACCTGCCTCAGACTCCTTCCCTGGTGTCCCAGCAGGCGGGCCAGATTCTGCACCCTCAGCTACAAACCCTGAACCTTGCAGCCTGGCTAATTCCTTGAGCTCTCCTTTAGCATCCCTCAGTAAGCAGGTGCTGGATGTCATTCTGGAGGCAAGGAGGCCTAGTACTAGAAAATACTATGCTGAAAGGTGGAAAAGATACTGTTCCTGGAGCCAGACTCAGGTGAGGGGCACAACAGCGCCCAGCTTACCTCATATTCTAGAGTACTTAACAGAAATGCTGCACAAGGGCCTATCTTTCTCATCAATTAAAATTCATGCCTCTGCCATTTCAGCACATTATAATGCTGAGCCCAACCCTCTTCTCTCACACCTTGCTAAAACAATTCCTTAGAGGAGCCAAAAACTTAAGAACCCCCCCAGGAGAGCTCCCACTCCAGCCTGGGACGTTAACTTTGTATTGGAAAACTCGCTCTTTTCCCCTCTTTGAGCCAGCTGCAACACCAGAGTTGAAATTCCTTTCTTGGAAAACAGCCTTTCTCCTAGCCATCACTTCAGCAAGAAGAGTGTCTGAATTACAGGCCCTCATGGCAGTGGAACCCTTCACTATTTTTTATGCGGACAGGGTTTCCCTCAGGACTAATCCTTCCTTTATGCCCAAGGTGGTGTCTACTGTGGCCCTAAATCAGTCCATTCATTTGCCTACTTTTTTCCCTAATCCACAAAACAAAGGGGAACTAATACTGTACTCTCTGGACATGCACAGACAACTTAGATTATTTTTGGACAGGACTAAGCCTCTCAGAAAAGCTGAACACCTGCTAGTTGCCTTTGCTGCAGGGGCAGAGGGGAAGGCCATTTCAAAGCAAACCATTTCCAAATGGATAGCCTATTGCATTAATTTCTGCTACAAGCACCATGGAAAACCTAACCCACGGGGGATAAGATCACATTCCACCAGGGCTGCATCTCTACCTCTACGGCATTTCTCAGAGGAGTCCCCTACCAGCGACATCCTGGAAGCTGCTACTTGGAGCTCTGTACATACCTTCACCAAGCATTACCACCTGCCTATATTTTCTAAATCCAGAGCTGGATTTGCCACAGCAGTCTTGCAGGGCTTAATAGCTGGCCCTAATGCTCTTTAACTACCTCCTCCTTTCCTTAGCTTTGGGAGTCAACCCAAATGTGATGACTGCAACAGTGAAACACGAAGAACATAGTGCAGTTGTGTACACTTACCATAAATGTTGCAGTTCTGGTTACCCTCCCTCCAGCCCCCTGACTTCTCTTGGCTCTACCTTTCCTTCTTGTTTGGTATATTTCTTTTTCTTGTGTATTTGCTTTTTGATGGGGGTGTACCATACCATATAATTGCTTCCTATTGTGGGGGGCACCTGACATCTGAGGCAAGAAAAACTGATGTAATGGCATCGGCTGCATGTTTTATATCCCCTGACGACCTGATGTCATGGAAGAAGCGACAGCATTCAATGCAGAAATCCGAAGACTCTGGTATTCAGGCTGGCTGAGGGCTACCTGCAGGCAAATAACCCATATGCGATGACTGCAACAGTGAATACACTTGAACATCCACATTTATGGTAAGTGTACACAACTGTACTTTCCACTGTGGATGAAGTTTGTGTTGCAGCATTATGGTCTGTGTTGCACACTTTCTTCATAGGATGGATATAATGTCTGTCTTTTTGTAGCAGAAATCCTAAAAGCCATCTTGTCATGATACTACCCAGGCAGCAGATATCTTGAGATTTTGACCTTTCAGTCTGATCAGACAGGATGAGCAGCATGTAAAAGTTATGCACTTGCCATAACTTAGATTATTTTGTGATAATATGTCTGATAAAACATCCATCCCTACAACCCCCCTTTCCAAAGTGACTTTTTACAGAGGACCTAGAGACCTAGCAGACTGTCTGGAAGCTCCTCTGCCCATCTTTCCTACGTTACTCACAGGAGGCATGAATCATGACCTCTGTTAGTCAGCGAACATGATGCGAGAGTTAGTCAGTACCCGGGGGGGGGGGGTTAAAGAAGGGAAAGATTTTAAAGGAGCTCAAGGCTTGGAGCACCAGTATTACCAGATCTGATTCAATAAGCAGCTTGGAATCCATCAGTTATATCAAATGAACTAGAATGAAAGGAACCAGCATTATAGTAATTTCATTCATTTTCCTACCTTTTCCAAATCTAAGCTCAAGGATGAGATGTTTAGGACTTTATCTTCACTATTGACAGTGAGTTACAATGTGACCTGCTGTAGTTTTGCTTCTGCTGATATGTCTAGATAGTAGGCTCTTTTATATGCTCATACAGGATAGCCTAGTGTAGATTGTCCCCATCAAGAAGGAGCTTGGGCCATCTATCCTGAATACCCCATTCTAAGGCAAGGATTTAGTTCAGCAATCTTCACCGGAACTGATGGATGAACTTTTTAACGGAAGGCAAAACCATCACCACTGTTCCGGATCTCTGTGAGCCCCCCTCCCCTTCTTCCATGTCTAGGCCTAGCCTGTCACCAAAAGTATACAAGTGTTTTCTTTACTTTTAGACATAAGTGCTGCATCATTTTATCCCATTTTGTTTTATCCCACTGGTGCTGACTTTAAGCACTGCCATGGTTGCACCTCATGATCCCTACTCTGCAGCTGCCATGCTTTTGCAGGTTCCATGTTGTAACCCGCACTTGGAGGATCTCCTACTTGGGAGAGTACTGCACTGCAGAGGACTGGCTAAGCAACGCACCATCATACTGCAGCTGTTGAGGGATTTTCACTAGCCTAATCCCAGGTCCTTACTGATGCATTTGTGTGTGGTAGGCAGGCCATGACATGTAGCATAAGGTTGTGCCTGG
Organism: Protopterus annectens; assembly: GCF_019279795.1. Taxonomy (NCBI): domain Eukaryota; kingdom Metazoa; phylum Chordata; order Ceratodontiformes; family Protopteridae; genus Protopterus; species Protopterus annectens. The sequence goes on from NC_056743.1 coordinate 1,019,520,303, forward strand.
CTCATTACAGGTGATGCATTTTTAGAAGTGTCTGTTCTTATAAACAGGCCCATCAACAGACTATACAAAGCTCAAATTATTGATGAGATAGACGCTGCAGTTATTAGTGGTAGGTCTGATTCACAAATCTTTTTTTGAAAGGCTTAGGGTTCACTATGAAGAAATGTTGCAGTCTTGGAAGTAGGTCCTCTATTTCATCACATCTTTTCCAGAAGAAACAAAAAGTGTATGTAAAATTGTAAAATCCAACTGGGAAAAAGCTATTCTCTTCAATCTAATGTAAAATGTAGGTGTTGAACCAAAAGTTTTTAGAATGCATATAATATCAAGACCATAATAGAGAGCTCATTAGATATTTTTGTCACTCGCAATGGAAAAATGTCATAATGTGGGATGTGCAGTCAATGTAGGCATGTTTATCACACACCAGTGTCTTGCTTAAAAACTATTAGAGGACAATCCCTTGGCCTGGTAGATGCAGTGGCAATACCAGGTCAGCAGTATACCTTGCACGATGTCTTTCCTGTGGTGCATATTAAGTAAGGACAATGGAGCATTCCCTTAAAGGATTTATGAGCAAGTTTCAGATATTAACAAGGGGAATGTTAACCGTGCACTATTTAAGCATTCACTTATTTGTCCAAGTTATAAGAAGTTTGTGTTTTTTTTTTAGCTATTAGCAAGATGAATCTCTCTTAAAGGGGACGTCCCTAGAAATGCAAACTTCAAAAAGAACTGTTGTGGCAAATTAGACTCAGTACCACAAAGTTTCTATGAATCAGTGACAATTTTTCTGTACTGCCAGTGTTGACGCTAAGTGTATTGGAATGCTAATATGTAGCTATATATATATATATATATATATATATATATATATATATATATATATGGGTCCCTATGAGTTGATCGACAACTCAAAACAGCGACAGTGACTTCACCGACAAGTCATATCGCAAGACACGGAGGTTTACCGAGTAACGGATGCAAATCCGGTACTCATGCCTACCATGGTTGCATGACACTGCCACACTTAACAAACCATGTTAGGCATGAGTAGCGAATTTGCATCCGTTACTCGGTAAACCTCCGTGTTTTGCAATGTCGGCGATGTGACTTGTCGGTGAAGTCACTGTCGCTGTTTTGAGTTGTCGATCAACTCATAGGGACCCATATATATATATATATATATATATATATATATAGAGAGAGAGAGAGAGATGTATATAGATTAGGTATAGATGTAGATATATGCATATACAATGGTACATATACTGTATCATTTGTGTTTTGTCACTTTAAACTTTTGTGCACGCCAGTTTTATTTGCTGATTTTCATTAGCTAATGCTGATCACATGATTGATTCTTAATGTTAAAGCCAGTTTGAAAATGGGTTTAGCAGTTTTGATAAAGTCCATTAGGTGTTGTAGGATGAAAGTCCTCAACTATTTTGTAGTAAAATATGTCTTTTTGTTAAGATAAGTGGTGAAACTCCTTTGGTTATTAGAGTTTTTTTTGTCCTTCAGTACCCTGGCTGTGGATCTTTTGCTACTTTGTTGGTTGGTTGTCTTCCCAAGGTATGTTTTCTATTCCTAGAAGAACTTCACTATCAGGAGACCTCAGTTTACTTGTAAGTTAGTTTAGCTGGTACACAGAGGTTACCAGTAGTGAGTCTTACAACAGTAATAATGGTCTAGCAGAAGTCTTACTGGTTGTGAGATAATGTTTTGATATCACAGGGGTACAGGCTACAGCCCTGCCCACTCAAGTGTTTCCAAAATTGTCAGCAAATGTAAGGATTTTAACACTTGGTTGAATTTTGTTCCACAAATTGATACTGATGGTAGCAACAGTATCAATAAAACTGCTGCTTAATAACTTAAGACTTTTTAATCCAGATTTACCCAGTGCCACTCTCTATTGCATAATGATTCTTTTTTGAGGGAAAATATAGCCAACAAGAGTGTGTCAGAAGGATTCAGAATTTAGAAATTTCTGAATGGCTTTGAAGTGTCTTCCCAACTATACAGAGAATTCATTGTTTTTTTTTTTTTTTTGATAGGACTGGCTTTGAACTCATTTGTCTTCTTGGGTGCAATACTAGGAAGTTACAGTTTAGCAGAAGAAATAAAAAAAAAACTGAATGAGTCTGTTAAAGACTTGGCATTTGAGTTGCACCAAATGCAGTAAACGTTATTGTTTTCTAATGTTGACAATACATGCAAAAGTATCTTTGAAAGGAAGTCTAAAAAAAATTGAGACAAACTTCACTATGAAGACAATTGTGCATATCGTAATTTGACTAAAAATCACCCCTTTGGGTACCAGTTAAAAAAGAAAAATACTGGTAATTCTCACATTGGTTTGGAAGCTCTTAATTCCATTCGGTGAGCACAAAAAATATTTAGAGAATCCACCCTTTAAGGCAGTCCCAATGCCCTGTCAGTCAGTCAAATTAACTCTGCACCCACCCTGCAGTGAACAGTGACCCCACATTTTCAACAGTAGAAGTGGGGGAGCACACTATGGTCAATCAGTACAGTTCCAGTGATGCACCCAAAGATGACAGTGATTCTTGATACTGAGTTTAATATTTTCAACTACAGTAATATTTGGTGAAAAAAATATACTGGAATATTTGAGAGATTTTTTTCTTTTATTCCATCCACCAAGGCAGATCTTACTTCTACTCTTATTGACCTCAAGATTTATGCATGTAAGTTGAATCTTCAGTTAACTTTTTAACAACCAGATAGTTGAGCACAACAGATAAACTATATTCAAAAAGTCTAGCTGCATTCACTTTTGCATCCTAACATCAGCATATATGAGGCATTGTGTGAAGCAGACATTAGAAAATTTTGTAGTAGTACAAATGTAAGGACATATTTCAGAATTTTTCTTTAGCTAAATGTGTGGACTTTTCTTGGGCTTTTATGACATATCTAAGAACAGAAACATCAGACTGATGAAATCAGGCAAGGGTGATTGTTAAGTCATAAGATCACTTAACAAAAGTGTTCAGCATGCTGAATGACATAAATATTTACTCCAGTGTATCCATGAATGAAATAGGCATTGCTTTTGGCAATATTAATTTAACTCTTAGACTTATTGTTCCAACAAATTATACAAGATCTGCGTCGGTTTTTGCATGTATGTAACCAGGTTTTACCCTCACAATTTGGAATACCCAAGATCCACACTGACTTGAATGATTCATGGCTGTGGCCCACAGTTTCTTCAGCATAGTTTCATCACTGAACCACATGCTTTTTTTGTTGGTCATAAACTTAAGAATATTTTGGGTTTGCATCCTGATAGTAAATGACTTGTGGCATTTTTTGGCATTCCTTTCCAAGATGGAATTTTCTGACAGGTTGTTGTTAGTTACAGCTGATATCAAACGTTTGTACGCATTTATTCATCACAGTGAAAAGTATGTTTAACCTGGTCCCATATCATTATATCATATCCAAGTATGATCTGATCCCAAAATCATATGCCCCTAATTCTGAACTGCAGTATATATATATATATATATCTTCGCATTACTGTCTGGTGTCCACTTCTTCCAATGCCTTATGTCTTTTATAGGAATTTCCATTCCCCTGCTTTCTAGTATGTCCCAGACATCCCTATTTGGTGACCTTTTCACATCTTTGTCATATTCCAAGACTATCTCTTTCCATTTCTACTCATAATTTACATTTTGAAGTGGAATAATCTAAGCCTTGTAGCAATGTAGTAGTCTTCTGTATTCGAAATCCCCTTGTTCTTTGGCGAATATAAGTTTCCACCCATTGCATCTTCTGTTTTTTGTTTTCCTAAAAGAAGCTTGCTTAATTCCCTTGTTATCTTGGTCCAGATGTGGTCTTCAAGTTTGTAGTAATATGCTTGCCCCAAATATAGAATTAGTTGCACTAGACATTTTAACAGTCTGCCTTTTATTGTCATCTTCCATGTATAACTTTTTCGATTTCCTAATATATGCATATTTTTTGCACAAGTTCATCCCACTTTTCTTTAGCAGCCTGCTCAAATCATCCCTCAACCAGACCCCTAAGTATTTAACTCTGTTGTGCCCCCAAAGGTAGAGGTAATCCTGTAACAGTTCCCTTGTAGGCGCATAATTCATTACAGTTGTCTTTATTTTAATTATATTTATATATCCTGATAAGCCCCCAAATTCCTGAATCATGTCAAATACTCTATTAATTCCAGTCATCTGTGAGTAAATTTATGATGTTATGTTGTCCTATCTTGCCTTAATTCTTGCTGGTTGGGTTCGGAAATCTCCTCCTGTAAGGTTATATATGCTAATAATAGGAGCCACAGTTCACGACCACTTCAAAAGTACAAATACATTTATTTTTTTAAAAAAATAAAAATGAACCACAAAGGTTTAAATACACATTTCATACAGGTTAAGCGCTTTCATTTGCTAACTGCAGACTTCATCAGAACACTTCTCCCTATACGTATAGTAGTAGTAAAAGTGGAATAGCTTATTTAGATACTTACATATCTAGTGGGGTTGGCAAATTTAAATTAGGCTATATAGAAAGAACATATTTAGTAATTCATATTTAGAATGTACAAGTTGGCACCCTGTAAGTCAAAAGAGGAACATTTTGAAGGGTCAGTGTATTAGAGCTTCCAGAATGACATCAGAATTTATTGAGTTGGAAAAGGAGCTAAAATGCATTGTCAATTTATTTGAGGAAAGGGGGTATCCTAGAAATATAATAAATGATGTAACTGCATATGTATTAAAAGAATGGGGAAAATACAATCCCCTCATAGGTACAGGTTTGGAGAAGGTAGAGTGCGTTGTAGGGAAGGACACAAATATTAAATATAATAGAGCATGTATAGCAGAGTATAGCCCATATGCAGAGGATGTAAAGAGAATTATCCAACACAATTGGAATATCTTGAAAAGTGATGAAATGGTATACAGTAAGGTGGCTACTGCACCATGTTATGTGTATAAGATAGGGTATAACTTAGAGTAGATTTGAAAGCGGAAGTATAGGGTTTATTCATGATACAAAGGATGACTATATTAGGAGATGTGGTCAGTGTCAGCTTTGTAAAGAAATTATAGAAGAAAAAACTATTGAACTAGGGGATGTAAATCATACCAACATAAAATTTAGGAAGGGCAATTTTTTTCCCAGCATGTCATATATTTAGCTGTGTGTGTGACCTGCCCGAGTTTTCATATGGGAAAGACAGACAGTTGAGGAACAGGATATATGACCATACATATTGTATCAGAAAAAAAAGATTGTAGCAATGCTTTAAGTGGGTACATACAGGCATATGACGAGAGCCATTCCTTCAAGTTTGGGATATTGGAACAGGCCAAAATTAACAATAGGGGTGGCAATATTAAGGTAAAACTGGGAGAAATGGAAGTAAAATGGCAATTAACGCTAAATGCAGCCAAAGCACCGGGACTGAATGACCATATACCAACAAAGCCCATACTAAATGCTAGGGTGTGAAATAATGTTTATTAGTGCATTTTCAAACACATACACCTGTATATGGGTAGTGGAGAAATAGGGTCAATGGGTATTATGTTGCATGAATAAATAGTACATAAGAAATGTATGTAACTTCATTGTAGGGTACATTTCACAGTGATAAGTTTATATATAAAGTAAAAAAATAATTTGTGTGGAAAAGAAGCTATATTGTAGAAGTATAGAAATTCCATATTTATGGTGAGGTCATGAAATTATATCACTTAGTAATGCAGGGAATAAGATGTTAAACCTGATTTAAAAGTGTGGTGTAGGCAGCTATCGGGGAACTGCTGGTGTTAATGAATATTCATAAGGTCTTGCATTATGCAGAGAAGTGATGATTGAGAGTACATTCCCATTGGTGTAAAAATTTTAAATTGAATTATATAAGATGGAATTGGTAAGGGAGAAGTGTTCTGATGAAGTCTGTAGTTAGCAGGTGAAAGCACTTAACCTGTATGAAATGTGTATTTAAACCTTTGTTCGTTTTTATTTATTTTTTTAAGAAATAAATGTATTTGTACTTTTGAAGTGGTTGTGAACTGTGACTCATATTAGTAGTGTATATAACCTTACAAGAGGAGATTTCTTAGTTGAATATATGCTTTTTTGCTTTTTAAATTGGTTGGGTTCAGAGCCGATCCTTGGCTCCGACTCAGCCGCATAGCAAAGCTCGAGAACTAAAACAGGCTCGAGGCTACCTCCTATCCCAAGATGCTTAGTGACTGTTCCCCAGATCTTGTTTGCCGCTTGAAGCATCGGGATTGTCTTTGCTGTCTGAGGCTAATTATTACTTTTTATAATCTTATTATCCTCTCTGATCTGCCTTTTGATACAAAAACTATTAGCAGGGGTTGTTAATATATTCCTCTTTGTGTGTTATTGCTTGTGTAGTATCTTTCCCTAATTGGTATGTTGTTTTGACCATTTTTTCCCCTCCTCTCTTTCAGGCCTTTCCCCTTTAAAGGATCCGCTTAAATTAGAGTCTCATTTTCGCTTTCAGCCCATTTTTTCTTAGAGGGCTTCCTTTCTATCCCTTGGAGTCACCGTTGAAGTTAGAGGCATCTCCTCGGGTTGGAGGAGACTGTTGTTTAAATTAGAGACTTCTCTTCCAACCTAGTTTCCCCTCCTCATTAAAAAAAAGAGAACATTTCTCTTTGCTTTTGTGACTGACTGTGTTATTACATTATTTACTTCAAGAGTTGTTTAGCCTAACATATTGTCCACTAAGGAAACAAAACAGTCTGGGTTTAAAAAGTGCGATCCATACACCCAGAAAATGTCTTTAACCGGCAGACACACGAGTTGTGTTTACTGTTTAGGGGCAGTCCATCTGCACGACTCCTGCTCCATATGTCATGGTTTCAGTGTGAGGGTCATGCAGGAAAGAAAGAATAAACTTATTCTAAGAGGTTTACTGAAAGGGCCCTTTGATTTAACGGTAGAAGGTAATCAGACCTTCAAATATGACAAACCAAAAAAGTCAGCTTCGTCAGCTCTAGCTTCTGAGCTGTCAAGCAGCCATGATAAACAAGTATCTTCAGAACTGAAAATTGTCATTTCCGACAAACCTGATCTCCCCCTTGGTTCCATCTGAATCCTTGCACCATCGTGGAGCCAGTAAAGGAGTCGGTCACCAATATTGGAGCCAGTACTCTCGGTGCCACAGTTTCCATTGCTACAGTGCATGACAGGTAGTCACAAGTCATCTACCCACTCCTCTCGGTCCTCCAGAAGTTTATCAGATGACGACATGGAGCAGGTGGTGAAGAGGTTGCTGTGGACTTCGACCTTGGCTAAAATTCTTTCAAGCCCAGCCTATCTGAATGTGGAGCTGACCGTTGAATCTCAGATACCACCCATTCCTCCTCCGACTCGGACGAGTTTGGAGCCAGTGTGTCAGGAAGTCGTTGTGCTGGAACCGTTGGAGCCAGTAATCATCCCCAATATCTCGGTTCTGATGTTTGCTGCAATCTCGTCGATGCTGTCTTCAATCAAGGGATCTGGGAGCTGACACTCCCTGACTGGCTCCGGGGGGGGGGGGTCGAGTCGGACCCTTGTAGAAGCCAACTCTCCTTCTCGGTGCTTTGGCACAGGTGAGTCCGGTGCCCACATCAGCCTCAGAGCCATTCTCCTTGGTCCCGGGGAGATCTCCCAGTTCCTCGGGACCGGAGTCTCTCTCAGCCCAAATAGCGGTGCCTTCGAGGTGATGAAGAATGTGCTTTCCACTGAGTCTGCTCCAACTTCGGCTCCAGCCACTCTTCCCCCTAAAGGGCCAGCGTCTACTTCTATGCCATCCCTCCATCACCCCCACATTAGAGTCAGTGCCACAGGAACCCCCTCTTCGACACCTCCCCGGAACATCCCCCCAAGGAGGTCCCTCGAAAGAGACAGTGTAAGAGGAAACGCACAGACTCCCCTGAGTCTGTCACTTCTGATACCAATTTAGAGGGCTCAGAAGGGTCCCCTCAGTCACCATCTGAGGATGTCTCCTTCTCAGACATCCTAGAGATCCTTAAACAGAGCGGTGGTTGGAAAACCCTGTCCTCTTCTGAGGATGAATCAGTATACCTGAAGGCATTTGGCTCTCACCCATCCACCTCTTGGGTGTCCACCCTTTGATCAGCTCCTAGCTGTGGTAAGTCAGAAGTTGTGGGGCTTTCCAGAATCAGTGGAGCCTGTTCCAAGGAGGCCCAACAAATTCATTACGGCCCCGGAAGATGGACAGTATTTGACAAAGGGAGTTCCAGTAGATACGATGGTGGCGGCTGCCACTAAGGAGGAGTTAGCTGAAACTTCTGCATCTGTCCACCCACCAAACAAGGAGTCTCAAACGATGGACAGATACTGGAAGGTGTATGTTTTCTTCATCAGCCTTTACCCTACAGTCGCTGAATTACTTATCACATTTTACTTGACTCCAGAGGGATCTCCTAAAGAGCTAGGAGATACCCTACAAGGTGCTACAGCTCAGGGCATGTCAGACAAGATAAGTTCTCAGCTTGCGACCTTAACCTCTATTACGAACTGCTCCATGCGCCTCATCTCCTATGCGGCCGATGGAGCAAGCAGGGCAACAGGCACAGGATAGGTTCTTAGGAGACATTCCTGGATGCACCTTTGTGACTTTACTGAACCCTTCAAGTCTTTCTTTACTGACGCCCCATTCAATGCCTCGTCATTGTTCGGGCCAAAAGTAAAGGAGACTCTCACCAGGAGCGAACAAGATGGTAAGACTCTATCTGCTGTAGAAGTGTGTTTCTCCACCACTACCAGACCTTATCCCAAAGGTCAGAAGAGTGGAAAAATGTGGTTCCAAAAGCCCAAAGGAGCCTTGTCAGATGCTCATGGTGATGTTTCCCCCAGGGGGCAGAGGGGGAAATAATGGAATACGCCATCCACGCAGCAGAGGGGGTCCGCAGAACCAGGGTGACAGAGATGCATTCTCTGGTTGGCCCTTCTAGCACTCCTGAAAGGAGGGCCCACCTGTCCGCCTCTGGAGGCAGTCGGGGAATGCGATCACTGTACCCAGAAGCCTGGCTACAATTGACTCAAGACAAATGGGTACAGTCCATTATATCCAGGGGATACAACATTCCTTTCCACTGTCCACCCCATCCACCAAAGTCTATCCCAGACATTCCACCTGGTCAAAGGGATCAAGCAACCGTAGAAATTCAAAGGTTGCTAGAAAAAAAGTGTCATCCAAGAAGTCCCCACAGACCAAATCAGATCTGGAATTTCCTCAAGGTTTTTTTAGTTCCAAAAAAGAGAAGGGACTGGAGACCAGTATTGGATCTCAGCAGACTCAACAAGTCAGTAAAGAAAGTGAAGTTCCAGATGGTAACACAGCAGTCTATACTCCCTGTTCTGGGACAAGACAATTGGATGTGCTCCTTAGATGTTCAGGATGCGTACTACCATATAAAGATGGACAGGTGATCCAGAAGATACCTACACTTCCGCCGGGAGCCAGTCATTATCAGTTCAGAGCTCTGCCCTTTGGTCTCACTACAGCCCTCAGAGTGTTTACCAAATGCATTGCAGTAGTAGTCGCGGCTCACCTGAAGCGTCAAGGATTCCAGGTGTTTCCATACTTAGATGACTGGCTGCTGACATCCATTACCAAGCATCTACTAATCAGAGCGAGGGACGCCACCATCTATCTCTGCTCAGACCTGGGAATTACCATAAACATAGAAGAATCTGCCTTGTTGCCATAAGAGTGTATTACCTTTATAGGGGCAGAATTAAACACATATGACATGGTAGCAAAATTGCCTCGAGAGAATACAAACTCTATGTGGTCAAGTGTCTATCCTACTCAAGAAGAGAAAGGTACAAGCAAAATTTTTCCTCAAGGTCTTAGGTTCAGTGGCAGCATGACATGTCTACACATGCGGATTTTACAGTGGCTACTCTTCGCCCAATGGTCCATGCAGGAGTTAACCCATGTCACGCAAGATTCTGATTATGGATGCTTGCAAGAGGGATTTACTATGGTGGCTTCAGTCCACTCAAGTAACGATAGACAGACCATTTGTTCTTCCCCAGCCTGTCGCTACAGTGATCACAGACATGTCCCAGATAGGGGGGGGGCATTATCTGGGACAGACTGTCCAAGAGGTTTGGAAAGATCACGAGTACCACTTGCACATCAATGTCCTATAGATGCGGGCGGTGCTTCTGGCGTTGCGAGCATTTCAGAGCTCTCTTCCCATAGGGACTATTGTGATTCAAACAGACTATGTTGGTGGTATGGTACATCAACAAATGGGGGAACCAGATCCTATCCCCTATGCCGAGAGGCCCAGAGAGTTTGGCAATGGGCAATTTCTTCTCATCGCTTTGACAGCAACGCACATCCTGGGGAAATCCAACATAATAGCAGACAGACTAGAAGAGTAATTCTCATGCCTCACGAGTGGTCCCTCAATCAGGAAGTTGTGGATCAAATCTTTCACAAATCGGACCAACCTTGCTACGACCTCTTTGCCATGCCTTTCAGTGCCAAATGCAGCAACTATTTTGCCCTCATTTCCCCTCTGAGAGAGTCACCGAGGGATGCACTCGTTCACGATTGGCCCCCGGGACTTATTATGCCTTCCCCCCATTTCCATTAATTTCAAAGGTTATTCAGAAAGCCAGATTGTTGAGTTGCAGGATAATTTTCATTGCTCCATACTGGCCTCATCTGATATGGTTCCCTTTTCTTTGGCCCCACCTTCAAGAGGAGCCGTGGATCCTAGACCCAATGCTGGATCTTCTGATGCATCAGTCAGGAATGCTCCACCCCACTCTTCAGAGCCTCAAGCTGACAGCTTGATTACTCCACTTCCAATCATAGCCAAGCTTCCTGAATTATCCCCTGCAGTACGGCACATTTTGTTTTCCTCGCACAAGAAGATGACTAGGAAATTGTATGCAAGCAAATGGAAGAGGTTCTCTTGTTGGGCGGACAAAAGGCACATAGATCCTTTTACAGCCCCTATACCTGCAATTTTGGAATTTCTAATGGAAATCTTCAATCAAGGGGCAGCAGCAGCTACAATATGAGTACAATTAGCCGCCATATGAAATTTATCATGTGGAACACATCAGATCTAATGTAATGTCCCACAGATTATGCAAAGCCTTCCTTAGGAGTACATTTCTATTAAGGCCACATGAGTACCTCCTCCACCATGGGACCTAAATTTAGTATCATCATCCTTGATTCTTCCACCCTTCGAACCAGCATCCTCTTGTTCACTAAAATTTTTATCTTGGAAAACGATCTTTTTAACCGCCATTACTTCTGCTAGGAGGGTCTCCGAATTGCAAGTTCTGTCTATTCGCCCTCCATATTTGATTTTTCAGAGACAGAGTTTCCCCTCAGAACAAATCCTTCCTTTTTAACAAACATCTGTTCTGAAGCTAATTTGAACCAATCTATTGAATTACCTGTATTTTTTCCTAATTATGGTAACAAGGCAGAATACAAGCTCCACGAATTGGATATGCATAGACAGTTGCGCTTTTATTTGCATATGACCAAAGAATTAAGAAAATCAGATCAATTATTTGTTTCCTATTCTGAGAACAAAAGAGGCATGGCAGTTTCAAAAGTTACTTTGTCTAAATGGCTTATTGAGACCATCACCTATGTCTATAGCTCTCACAGTAAAGAACTGTCAGGAAAAATTAAAGGACAGTCGACTAGAGCAATGTCAACTTCCATTGCCTTTCAATCTAGTCTTCCATTGGATTCAATTTGTGCTGTTGCCACATGGGTCAATCCTCACACCTTTATCACTCATTACAAACTTGATGTGGCCTCCCGGAACAGGGCATCCTTTGTTCCACTGTTTTGAAGAGCTTATTCCATTGAGCCCACCCAAGAAAGAAGGTGCTGGGGGACACTGTCCCACCCAGCAAGAATGAAGGTGAGATGGGACAACATAACATCAAGAAGTTATGTACTCACCATAACGTTCCATGTTTGTTGTCCATGATCTCACCTTCGTTCTTGCATCCCACCCATCCATCCCACTTCCTGGAGGATCTAGAGGAGATTATAGATTGGCAAGATATGGTCAGATTCCCTTCTTGCCTATCACCTTACTTTAGTGATTAGTTCTCAAACGAGATCTGGGGAACAGCCGCTAGGCATTTTGGGATAGGAGGTAGCCTCAAGGCAGTTGAAGTTATTGAGCATTGGTTTGCGGCCGAGTCGTAGCCGATGATCGGCTCCTAACCCAACCAGTAAGAATGAAGGCGAGATTCTGGACAACAAACATGGAACGTTATGGTGAGTACATAACTTCTTTTTTTGTGCATAGCCTAATTGAGAGCTACTAATATCTGACTGCTAAATATGTCTGGCCAAAGGATCCAAGTATAAAGTAGAGTAACATGAAGAGGGGGAGTTCTTTCCTAGTCTTTCTAATCAGATAGATTGGATTAATCTTCCCATCAATTTTATTCTAGCTTGAACCTTCATATATCTTCCTGAGTACATTTAACCACCCACATGTGACTCCAGATGCCACAAGTACCAACTACAAAAATTTCAGCTTGCTCTATTAAATGCTTTTTCAGCATCTAAGCTCGACAACGTCAAAGGTTTGGTAAGGACTGCAACACTGGTGCATAGCGTTAATGTTCTGCTTGTATAGTCAAATGTTTGCCAATTTCTTGTGAACCCACATTGGTCCCAATGTAGTGTTCTTTTTAGAATGTCTGCTAATCTGTGTACTAATATTGCTGCAAATACCCTGTAATCTAATCATGAGTTAATTAAAACAGAAATTGATCTACAAGAGCTGGGGTCCATAAGGTCGTTTACCTTCCTGTTTATAATTACCAGAATCGCCTTCTGCTAGGAAAGAGGAGACTTACCCCTTTTTCAGTATGTCATTAAACATATTTTGCACAACTCAGTCATCTTTTCCTTGCTATCTGCCATATCTCTGTCAGGATGCCATTCATCCCAGGGATATTGCCAATTTTTTGACAAGCTGTAGCAACCTTAATTTCCTGTTCTTGAATTTCAGCAAAGAGGTGGTCCCCTCTTCCCTGTTTTATTACAGTAAATTTAGCCCCTCTAGGTATCCTTGTATACTTTCACCCATTTTTGTTTCTAATATACCCCCATGTACAGCATTTTATAATATACAGATAATATTGCAGCAGTCAAGTTTGACTTTATCTCCAGTTGTCACCTTATGGGTTTCTAATTTTAGTCATTTGCCTTTCCATCTTTTGCAGTCTCTGCCTTTCTGCCAGTAATTTTGTGGATCAGAGGCAGAAGTCAAAGATCATCTGCCTTTCTGCTGATGCTCTAGCTTGGATAATATAGCTTAAATGTTCAGTAAGGGTTATTCTGTCTAGCTTTATTTGTTCATCCCATTGATCTGCCTGATCCCTGATTCTTTGTGTGTGTAGTTCCCTAATCAGCTCAAACATTTTTTTTTTCTGACAGCCTTCCGATATTTCAGTTACCCTCTCTATAATATGATACTTAATTTGAAATTTACATACATCCCAGTTTAGTGGTAAATTTGTTGTAATTGAGGCCTGTTTTCTGCATAACTTTTCTGTTACTTGTCTTGTCCATTAAGCAGTGCCTTTTTTAGAGAAAGTGTGTAGGTAAATGCCAATGATTCCCTTCAAAGGGGCTTAATTATTTCTACATTGAAATTTGCAATGCTGAATGATCTGGCATGTTATATGTATAACACTGTTCCAGTGTTTACCTGAGAAGTATGTTTATGCAGTATTTCCATTATCTGTTTCCATTAAGTAACATAGGGCAAAATGTTTAGATAGTTTTTAAGATGTATCCCTTCTACTGGAATTTTATACCTCCTAGGCTGACTCTGCACATCTTGCTTTTGACATGTTTCGGTCACCAGCTACTAATTACAGCTCTTTGTGAAAAGTTATCTGTTTTATATCTTTATTTTTATTTTGACACAAGGTATATTGATGTCAATGTGATACTACCTTGCCAGGGCCCCTTAACTGTCACATATCTAACTAGTTTATCTACTGTGTCTTCGTGAATGTTAACACTTAAATTTTCTTAATAATTAAAAATACCCCTCTCTTCCTATCTTTCAAATCCTATATAATATCCTTCCCTATCACTCATCCTTATTATTGTGCTCACACTGATTTAAATGTTTGTTGCAACATCCCCACATGCACATTATATTTATGTATTTATATGAGGAAGTGTTTAGCTTTCTTTTTCCCTTACAGGCCATCAACATTCCAGCTGAGATGATACAGTGACATAACATAGGCAAAATCCAGTACCACTTCCTTGCAAGTGATAGGTAAGCCCCTCTATGACCCAAAAAACACGTACCTTGCATTTAAACTTATTGAAAACACTCACCATCCAACCCAATGTCATATTCATGGGTGACTTTAATGACCCCACTTTTAACTGGGAATACTATACGATACAAAATGTACAGGCACAGAGATTCCTGGATTTTGTAAACACAAATTCCCTGGACCAGATTGTCAATACACCAACTAGAGGTGCAACCATACTGGATCTGGTCCTCACAAATATGGAAGAGTGCTGCACACCCCCTAGTGTAATGTTTTCTCTGGTAAGGTCAGACCACAAAATGGTCTCCTTTGAAGTGTAAAAATAAAACCTGGAACCCCAGCTAACCCTGAAATATTCAGGAACTACTCTAAGGGTAACTTCATACTATTGATAGCCTGGCAAAATTTTCAAGCACCCATAAACCCTAAGAACACTGCTGCCTACACAGAGCTGCATAGAAACCCAATACAGGCACATTATAGCTACATAGAGGTAACTGTTCCCACAAGGAAGAAGTACAGAACTAACTTCAACAAGACACTCTGGTGGAATCACAACATCAGTAGGCTGTATAACAGAAGAAACAACATCATGGCAAAATTTAAAGGGTGCAGCACCCAGCAGGAAAAAAGCAGTCTTATCAGACTAAACAAACAACTCAAGGACAAATAACGTCTACCAAAGCCACATTTGAGGTAAATTTGGCCTCCCAGGCCAAGGACAACCACAGGCCATTCTTTAACTATGTCTGCAACCTCGAAGGAAATGCACAATTGTGTGCAGAGCTTATTGTAAATGGATTCACCTATACTGACCTAGAAGATGTAGCAAACCTACTGGCCAAGAAATTCAGCTCCAACTTTTACCCCTCTCTCCCTCATTCAACCTTCCTTTAGGAAATATCAAATATAACTCCCCTTGATATCACTAGGGAGCAGGTCCTTAATGCTTTCTCTGAGGCCACTGCATCAGTGGGCCCAGACAATATCCCAGGATGCCTTCTAAATAGCATGAAACATGGCCTATCACTTTCTCAGGAATTGGTATTTAACTGTGGCCTAAAAACAGGCTTCATGCCTCATGAATGGAGAACAGCAACAGTCATCCCTCTGCATAAAGGAGAGTCCTCTACAGACCCACAAATCTCAAAAGTCTGGTATGCAAAGCCATTGAAATAATCATCATGGAAATGATAAATAATGATATAGGAAACCTTCAGGTATTGGACCCAACCCTGTTTGATTTCATCAAGGGCAGATCACTTCTACTCATCCTGGTGAACTTCTCTGAGAATGTCACAAAATCAATGGATGAGGGCAAAATGATTCACACTGCCTACCTTGACCTAGCCAAGGCATTTGACACATTAACCCTCTCGGGTATTGTTGACTAACTTAGAGGTTAGGTGTGAACCCCTATGTCTCCCAATGGGTAACTAGCTGGCTGGCTCACCAACAGGACCCAGAAAGTTAGAATTGAAGAGCTTACCTCTACAAAGAGGCCAGTCACACATGGAGTCCCTCGGGGATTGGTCCTGGAACCTCTCCTTTTTGCCATTTACTTCTCTGAAGTCAAAGCCAATGTCAGTGGCCTCTGGCAGATGATTGCAAATTAGGAGCTTTCATTGAGTCACTAAATGCCAAGAAATGCATATTAACCTTCAGGAAGTCATTCACCCTTGGCCACTCATACTGACAACACATCCCATCCCTAAGAGTTGATACAGTAGTCATAGATTTGGGGACATACATGCACAGTAATCTGGCCTTTGACCATCATGTGTCTACAGTAGTGTGAAAATCATTCTATGCTGTGTAACATATAAACAAAGTTATGACATCTGGGTCCAAGGAAGTCATTGTTGCACTGTATTCGACATTCATCAGATCTATCATTGAGTGCAGTGCCCCCTTTGGTATGTACATAACCAGGCATATCCAACAAATGGAACATCCACAGAGGTTCCTCACTAAAAGAATATAGTGCACAAGTAACATATCCTGTGCAGACCACCTCAAAGCCCAATCCCTGTATTTTGTCTCCTACAGGCTATTGAGGGGAAATTTATACCTGGCATACAAATCATTGTCAGACACCACTCTGATGGACCTCCTGCATGTCTGCAAAACAAGCAGCACTATAATTACCCATTCTAAAGACTTAAACCTTACCTGTGATATAAATAGGACCTGCTGGAGAGCCAGGTATGTATTCCAGAGACTACCCCTTCTCTGGAACAGCCCCCCCCACCAATCCATGCAAAGCATAGTTACTCCCTAATCCAATTCAAGTGTAACTTGGACAGTTGGAAGGGGAACAGAAAAGTCATCCCTGGTTTGGCATCTATGTCTCTAATGGACACAGGCAGCCTTTAAATTGTTCATCTCTCAGGCCCTTGCTTGTAAATGTTTTACCACCTAAGTCCCTGTTTACACTTATCAAGGTTACCAGAACTTGTCACAGATTTGGGATGTATGGCTTGGCTGAGAAAGGCCCTTGTGGTTGTTAGCCTAGTAAACATCTATGAACCTGTATAATATGCTAAGAAGTATCCTCTCTATACTCACCTTTTTCTGAGTCTTCAAGCACGATAACATGTCATAGTTTTTAGGTAACCACCACCCATAACATTGCTTAGAAACACATGCATGCAGATCTCCACCTCCTGACATAGTGTGCATAGTTACTGTTTTGTAAGTCTCCCCACCCAACTTGTACCACAACCATAAAATAAAACTGTATACAAAGAAAGCAGTGTCCTGCAATGTGCTGATCAAACTAAACACTCTTGAATGGTGCACTTTCATGTGAGTAAACCCTGAACAAAATCTCTGCATCTAAATGTGACGTCCCTCCCCTGGACCAGTAATTAAGGAGTCTCAGTCATCACCACTGGCACTGGTAGGGAATGTTCATATAGAACAAAAATGGATACACACAGTATTTTCAGATGCAGCCCTCTGCATCAAGCACAATTTCCCTTAAGAGCACACAGTCCTGGGGCTGGAGTTCCTCCTCCATGCCCTAAATAAGAATTCACCTTTCTCTCTGCAGAAACCAGTGCTCTGTCTCTCTTTTCCAAGTAGCTGACACACACACATGCGAAAGGCTGGCACAGATTTACCAGCTATACCCCCTCTCCCCATACTGTAAGGTAGATTTACTGCCACCGACCAGCTACTTTAAGGCTGTTACCAGGGCACCCAATTACTCTTAGTAAAATTAATTCTATTCAAATGGTAATGTTTGCAAGCCAAGCATCAAGACTTTCAGGAGCATGAAGCCCACAGTGTCACCAAATAAGTGCAATTCTTTCAAAAGTTAAACTGTTTCCAACAGCAGTGAACTGTATAGATATATTTAATAATGAATATTGAATAGAAAACATGAAAATACTGAATATTTATTTACAATTAACACCAGAGTTTCAGTTCACAGGAAATATAAAAACACAGATGGAAAGACTCAGACAGGTACAGAAAAACAATACTTTTAGTTATATTCAAACAACAGCAAACAAGATGTATATATATAAACAACAAAGACTATCAGTGAGTCCCAGCTCTACCTTCCAATAAAATTTATTTCGTTGAACAGTTCCTTCTCTAGCGCCTCGGCCAACAGCCTTTACAGAGTAAAACAGTAAAACTCATAAAACACTTGCAATATATACAAAAAAACCAAGTAATCAATCAATTACATAATTAAACTATCAAATCACATAGCTTAAATATATTTAAAGTCATAGTCTTAAACAAGACATTGCCAGTTACATTCTCTGTTCATTCCATGTGGATGCAAAGTCCCAAATTTCATAATCAAAATGCATTCCTTTTGTCTTAACATATTTTTTGCCTATCAACATCATTATAATATAATGGAACATGTTCCAGAACAGACACTTTTATATTCTCAATATTTCCATGGTGCACTGAGTTAAAATGTTCAGCAATAGGACTAGTAATTTTATTATTTTTAACATCTCTAATATGTTCTTTTTATCCTATCTGCTAGCATTCTTTTGTTTCTCCAATATAATATTTGTTACAATCACAGAATATGACATACACAACACCTTTGCTCATACATGTATATTTGCCTTTTGTAACAAAAATTTTGCCATTTATTTTATTCACTTCATTTACAACATGTTTACATATAGCACATTTTCCACAAGGGAATGTTCCCAAATTCTTCACAACATTTAATTCATTAGTACAAGGCTTTTTATAAATGCTGTGTATCAGAAAGTCCTGTATATTTTTCCCCTTTCTATATGATGTCATTAATTTTATATTTTTCAGTGATGTTATATCTTTTTAATAAAATTCCAATATTCCATAATGATTTTATTACCAATCATAGAGAAGTTAGTGTACTTTGTAACAAAAACATTCTCTCCTGTTCAGTCCCATATTTATTGCTCCTTTGATAGTTATTTTGTCTAGTAGTGCCCTTACTCTGTTTAAAGGCTCTATGCAAGCTATTTTCTACATCATCTGGGTTATACCCTCTATTTTAAATATCTCAGCCACTTTATAGGCCTCCCTAAAAGCCATATTAATATCAGAATTGAGTCTTTTTATTCTCAAAAATTCCCCATAGGGATGGCTGACAACGTATGGGGGATGGCAACTATCTCCCCACATTTTCCAGCTTATTTCATCAAATTTTCTATGAATACTAGTATATATGGGAAAGCCATTATTGCCCCTAAGCGAAATATCCAAGAAATTAACCTGATTTCCTTTTGTATGTCACTAAATTTTATACCAAATCTGTTATTATTTAATTCATCAATGAAATTATCTGATGTCTCCCAATCCCCATGACAAATGAAAATTAGGTCATCAATAAATCTAAAATACCTTAGAACATTATTTTGAAAGAAAGGCAACCTATAAAGATGTTCATTTTCAAATAGCCCCATAAACAGGTTAGCATAGGCTGGTGCAAACGCTGCCCCCATAGCAGTACCTGTAACTTGTCTATAAACAGTGCCATTAAATTCAAAAAATTATTTTTCAAGCAGAATTCCACCAGTTCCAGGACATAATATGTTTTAGGACTATCATTCAAAAAGAATTTTATAGCTTCCAAGCCCAAAATATGGGAAATATTAGTGTAGAGACTCTCTACATCCACCGTAATAAAATACATATTTTCACCCCAATATATATCTTTTATTTTCCTTAGAAAATCATATGAATCTTGTATATAAGAAGGTAACAACAGAACTTTCTTTATCAATATTTCATGTAACATGATGCAAAGATTATAAGTAAAATATCCAAAAGCTGACACAATAGGCCGACCAGGTGGTCGGTTCAGATCTTTATGAATTTTAGGTAAGCAAAAGAATTTTGCAATTTTTCTGTTCTTTACATTTATTTTTCTATTTATATCCATTTGACTTAGATAGTGTAATCTCACACCTTTCTGTAATAATTTTTCAAAATCCTTTTCTGCTTGACATAGCTGATTAATGTTAGTTTTACAATATACATTGTTGTTATCTAGATGTTGCATACACATACTATAATAATCATGAGAATTTAATATAACTAATTTTCCCCTTTGTCTGCTTGTTTAAAGACTATATTACAGTTTTACTCAGTTGTTGCAACTTTTCCCATTCCAATTTTGTTAGATTATAAGTATGCTTTTTATTCATAAAGCCCTCTATTTCCTTTTCTAACATTGTATTCAGTAGAGATTCAAAACGTACTATATTAGAATTTTTACATGGAGGTAAAAAATAGTTATTATCTTTAAGCATATGTGTATTTAATAAGTCATAAGCATTGTTTTCATCTTCACTACCGATGCACATGAATAAAAACTTTCTTCACTTTCTGTTTCACTATCTAATGAAAGTAAAACATCACAGTTAGTATCTAACTCAGTTGCTTTATTTAATCTAAAGAAGTGTTCCTTTAAATGCATTTTTCGGCATAGTTGGAACAATTCAGTTTTAACCTCATACTTTTAGGTAAGCATGTGGGTACAAATTTTAAACCCTTCTCTAAAACAGACATTTCTATCTTGTCTAGTTTATAACTGGACAAGTTAACAACATAATTACTATGTAAGTTATGTCCATCTACCTTTCTTATGTTGTCCATCGCCCGAGTCTCTCTGGCGTTCTGGATTGTTCCAGCCCCTTTTCCTGGTATTGGTATAATGTCCATTCGATTCTGAGTAGGTTTTATGAAATGCTTCTGGGTTTGCTGCAACTGGCAGTCTAGGAAAAGTTTCTCTGTCATCTTCTTCCCATGAAGACCCTCCACTTTCACCAGACAGGAAGTTCTTACTGGCATATTTTTCTGAAGCAGGATTTCCTTTTTGAAAAGAGACACTCTTTCTCCTGTTTCTTTGAAAGCTAGGGAATACAAACGCCCTCTTGTGGTCATAGTCTCTAATGTCTCTAGTTAATTTAGATTTTTTTCTTTCTACCAGATCTTTTCATAACTATTTAATTTGGTGTTAATGCCTGAGAGGAAATTCTCTAATGTAGAATTTGATGTAATATTTACCAGTTGTTCACAAACTTGTTTAGTTTCAACTACAAGTTTGTCTTTTTCATATTGTCTCTTTCAATTAAAATTGACACCCATTCTAAACTGCACCGATGTGCAGCTGCTATCCATCGTTCATGAAATTTAACTTCTACTTCATTAGTAAGGTCAAATGGTGTTGATGGATTCTTAATAGACCTTAACCCTCTAGGTGTTATATCCAGTTCAATATATCTTTCAAGACTGCCAATATTATAGAAAGTAGATGTTTCTTTAAAAATCAATCTTTCAAGTTTAGAACACAAGTCCTGTACATCTGGATTATCTGAAATAATGTTCTTTTGCCTACCATAGCAAAATGATTGGTAGTAGTTCTCTTCCTGGAATTTTCCCATTTCTTTATAATACCAAAGCCTGAGTCTCCTGTAGCTTCTGGTACTGCATTCTTTATCATTGATGTACCAGTGTCATTAGGCAAATTACTGGAGCGGTTGCTATTTTCTCCATTCGATTAAACATCTCCATACCAGTCTCTCTAAATATTCTAGGAAAGGAGCACATGGACTCACTTGTCATATTCAAACAACAGCAAACAAGATGTATATATATAAACAACAAAGACTATCAGTGAGTCCCAGCTCTACCTTCCAATAAAATTTATTTAGTTGAACAGTTCCTTCTCTAGCCTCGGCCAACAGCCTTTACAGAGTAAAACAGTAAAACTCATAAAACACTTGCAATATATACAAAAACCAAGTAATCAATCAATTACATAATTAAACTATCAAATCACATAGCTTAAATATATTTAAAGTCATAGTCTTAAACAAGACATTGCCAGTTACATTCTCTGTTCATTCCATGTGGATGCAAAGTCCCAAATTTCATAATCAAAATGCATTCCTTTTGTCTTAACATATTTTTTGCCTATCAACATCATTATAATATAATGGAACATGTTCCAGAACAGACACTTTTATATTCTCAATATTTCCATGGTGCACTGAGTTAAAATGTTCAGCAATAGGACTAGTAATTTTATTATTTTAACATCTCTAATATGTTCTTTTATCCTATCTGCTAGCATTCTTTTGTTTCTCCAATATAATATTTGTTACAATCACAGAATATGACATACACAACACCTTTGCTCATACATGTATATTTGCCTTTTGTAACAAAAATTTTGCCATTTATTTTATTCACTTCATTTACAACATGTTTACATATAGCACATTTTCCACAAGGGAATGTTCCCAAATTCTTCACAACATTTAATTCATTAGTACAAGGCTTTTTATAAATGCTGTGTATCAGAAAGTCCTGTATATTTTTCCCTTTCTATATGATGTCATTAATTTTATATTTTTCAGTGATGTTATATCTTTTTAATAAAATTCCAATATTCCATAATGATTTTATTACCAATCATAGAGAAGTTAGTGTACTTTGTAACAAAAAACATTCTCTCCTGTTCAGTCCCATATTTATTGCTCCTTTGATAGTTATTTTGTCTAGTAGTGCCCTTACTCTGTTTAAAGGCTCTATGCAAGCTATTTTCTACATCATCTGGGTTATACCCTCTATTTTTAAATATCTCAGCCACTTTATAGGCCTCCCTAAAAGCCATATTAATATCAGAATTGAGTCTTTTTATTCTCAAAAATTCCCCATAGGGGATGGCTGACAACGTATGGGGGGGATGGCAACTATCTCCCCACATTTTCCAGCTTATTTCATCAAATTTTCTATGAATACTAGTATATATGGGAAAGCCATTATTGCCCCTAAGCGAAATATCCAAGAAATTAACCTGATTTCCCTTTTGTATGTCACTAAATTTTATACCAAATCTGTTATTATTTAATTCATCAATGAAATTATCTGATGTCTCCCAATCCCCATGACAAATGAAAATTAGGTCATCAATAAATCTAAAATACCTTAGAACATTATTTTGAAAGAAAGGCAACCTATAAAGATGTTCATTACTTTTAGTTAATCTCACTTTTTTCCTAACTGACTGAAGAATTACAATTTCCTGGTTACTTACTAAAGCAAGGCAAGATGATGTAGATGAGTATCTTTGTTGTCAGTTCCAATAACAGAGTGCCAAGTGTCACTATCACATCTTTCACTAATATCTAAAATAATTTCAGTGCCGGCTATAGAATGACATCACATCTGGTCACCTGATTCTATGGTTTCCACTCTGCCACCTTGACTAAAAGCTGAACCATAATCTAGCACAGATGTCACTATATACACCCAGAGCTTTACTAAGGCAACTGATGACTGTAAAACAATTCTAATACTTTCATTTATTTGTAGAGACTAACCAGCAATTCTCTCTCTCCCCAGGGTTGCAATTAGTTTACCACTAAGGACAATAAGAGCATGATTCCAGACCAGACATTTAGTTTCTGACTGCAGTCAGGCCGGTGAGATAATATCTTTATGGCCTAAACCAAGTTATTTAATTTCAAATTATTTTTTTTAAGGTAAGCTGGGCTGAGTTTAGCCCCTTCCCTTCCAGCATCCTCTGCTAACATATACATTTCAGCAGGTATCACAATACAGCCCGACATACATATATATTTATTTTCTGTCCAGCAGGATCCACCGTTGATGCATTTTTAACACAAACATCTGTACAAATCAGTTTGGTATACAAATGACATAAAATTCTTTACAAAACTCTAGCTAGCTATGCCGGCATATGTTACACATGCACTGACCTACTCTCTCCGCTATAGCTGGCACTACCTCACATTATCACATCTCTCCCCCTCTTTGAAGACTCCAGCTAGTTTCTCAACTGACCCTGGAAAAACGTTTGAGAGAAATGAGCCTGTCTGAGAATACATTAACCCATACCCTGTCTTGAGATCCCATCTGCATTGGCATTTCTGACCTCACTACAGTACTGCACTAGGTGGGTGTATCCAGGTTTTCCAGTGAACATGTCCCTAGACTTGTGTGACAATGCACAGATTTCTCAAACCTGGGTAGGGGATGGCCGCTGGGACATTGCTACCCCTTCCACTGAGGTGTCAGTGTAAGCCTCACTGAGATCATCAGCCACCAAATCCTCCCTCAGACTCCTCTTGCCACCCACTGCAAATACTTAGCACAAGGACCTCCCTATAATGGTAAGGCTCCATCATGTTAACATGATAGTTTGTGCCCTTCTATCCTGCCTAGCAGTTCTACCATGTAGTTAACACTACTGACCTTCCTCACTGTTATGAAGGATCCTTCACAAGCTGCCTGCAGTTTATGTCTGACGGAATGAGGACCAAAACCTGCTATCCTACAGCATACTCTCGGGCTCCAGCATTCCTGTCCTACCAGACCTTGAACTGCTGTTGGGCTCCTGCCAGTTTCTCCTGAGTCAAGCCTGTGCCTTGTTCTGAGGTTTAGGACATATTCTACAACAGACTCCTTGTGGGATTCATATTCTCTCCCACTCATCATGAATCAAATCCAAGGACCCCTCACCTTGTGCCCATACAGTAACCCAAAGGGTGAAAAACCTGTGGATTCTTGGGGTACATCTCGGTATGCAAACAGCAGATGGGGAAAATATTTGTCCCACTGTCTCTTAAACTGGTCTGCAAATGCCCTTAGCATGGTCTTTAGTGTAGAGTTTAACCTCTTCACAAGACCATTTCTCTGGGGATGGTAGGGGGTGGTCTTTAAGTGCTTCACTCCTCAGCACTCCCACAGACAAGCCAGCAGGTTTGACATGAAATTGGCACCTCCTTCAGTCAGTATTTCTCTTGTGAAACCTGTCCTGCTAAAAATTTCTAATGAAGCATTTGCCACCTTCTCCGCCTAGATGGAGGACAGAGCCACTACCTCAGGGTATCTAGTAGCATATTCTACTACCACTAGGATATATTTTCTTCCCTGTGGAACTTGGGGTATTCAGAGGTCCCACAATATCCATAGGTACCCTTTGAAATGACTCCTCAGTCACAAGCAAAAGCATCAAAGGAGCTTTGACCTTGTCTCCTGTATTGCCTACTTTCTGGCACTGCTCACAGATCCTGCAGTGCCCTGTTACATCCCTTATAATTCCAGGCTAATAAAAGTATTGCATAATATGCCTCTTGGTATGCTTTATGCCCACATGACCTGCAAAAGGAATGTCATGGGCTATGGCTAGAAGTACCAGACAGTAGACTCTGGGCACTACCAACTACTGTATTACCTCACCCTCTAGCCCTCCCTCAGGGGTCCACTCTCTACAGTAACCCTTTGTTCCAGTATACAGACTCCCCTTTTCCTTAAGAATCAGGTGCCTCCTTAGCTACCTCTCTCAAGCCTCTTAGCACAGTGTCTGAGAGCTGTGCCTGTCTCAACTCTACTTTTGTGACCCTTCCCAGCTCCCCTTCCACAGGGAGTCTGATATCCTCTAACAGCAGTGCCCCACTGTCAGCCTGGGTACTACCACTGCCATTGTAATCACCCTGTCCCAGGGAACACCAGTACCTACCAGCAGCTGTGGCTCACCTTCAGGCTCACTGCTAACAGGGTAGCTCCCTCCCTGAAATAGCCACCTCACCAGCCCTGGTTGTAGGTCTGGGGTCTGTCTGAGTCTCCCCCAGGCTACCAGCCCCACATGCTTGTCTCCAAGCCTGACTGTGTGTAACTACATGCATACAAGGTACTACATTATCAAAATCATTCCCTATTAAGACATCTGCAGGGATATCTTCAAATACACCTACTTGCTTTCTTCCTCTCCCACACTCCTAGTCAAGATGTACCTTGACCAAAGGTATTTAGAATGGGATCTCTCCTAAAGCTCTGCCCAATCAAGTACTTCTCCTCGTTAACCACTGCAGGATTCACAATGGTTATGTTAGAGGCTGTGTTGCTATTAGCAGTGGCCTGTTTTCCACCCACTAATATAGGATACAAACTCCGGTGATAGTTTGGTACTCCTGTTTTTTCCAGACAGTGTACCAATGGGATACTGTTATTCCAACTTGCTCTCTCCGCCATCTTTTGTCCCCCCCCCCCCACCTTGCTTCAGTGGACATTTGAATGCTACATGGCCTCTTTGGTTATATTTAAAACATTTAAACCTTGAGCCTGGCCATGTACCTGAACTACTGGCTTCCCCTGTTACTAGTGGACTCTGTTGGGGTGGGTTAGGCTGCCCACCATAGGTTCCCTTGTATCCTTGTGCAGCACTGGGCATCCCATTCTTGTGCAATGGTGCTTGCTTGCTAAATAGAGATGCCCTTTTCTCCCCAGCTCATCTCCAGAGTTACACTCCTGGTCTGCCAACCAGATTCTCATGTCCTCTGGCAAAGTGCTAAGAGCTTGTTCCCTCATCAAAAGGTCTGCCAGCTTTTCCAAAGTGGTGACCTGACACCCACTCACCCACCTATGAAAATAAGTGCTTAGCTCAGCAATTTAATTTCATACACTTTCATCTGCCCTGCATCTATGCTCATGAAATTTTTTTCTGTAAACTTCAGGTGTTAACTTAAAACATTCCAATAAACATTGTTTAACCTTGTCATAATTCAACATCAAGCAATTTAGAAAAGGCAGTTACAGCTTTAATATGGAGTTAAGGGGGTCAGTAACCGTACCCAGAGCCCTTGGTCAACATCATATTGTCTACATACGCTTTCAAATATATGAATAAAACTATAAAAACTATCACAATCTTTCTAATGTGAAAGAAATGTACTGACCTTTATTGCTTTTGGGATTTGGTTATTTCCTTTCCCATTACCTCCATTTTCCTGTTGCATGTCCCTCTCGTGTTGACACTGCTTCTCCTTTTCTTCTTTCATTTTCTTTGGCCTCCAAACACTGTAGTTTAAAATTTTCTTTGGCCTCCAAATGCCGCAGTCTCTCTGCCAATTTGAATTCCAAACTTTTGACCTTTAGTTCAAGTCTCTAACTCCAGACAGGTTTTTAAATCCTCTGAGGAAAAGGTGAATTGTCCTGTTGCTGAGGGTTGCACATCCCCGTTGCCAGGTAAAAATACCAGTCACCTGGTTGTCTTCCTGGTGGCTGGTCCATGCTGCAGCTGCGATTAAGGCTGAAATCATTCCCTCTTTAGTCAGATTGGTATGCACCAGTCCTTTGGGTTTGCAACTGGTTCACTGTCAGCTTGCCATAATCCTTTGTTGGCATATTTGCTTGCTTTCCCTGCCTAAACTAAGCTAACAAAAATAAATAAAACTGTTGTGAAAAATGAAATTCTGTATGTTTACCTTGTGGTTACTGAGAGTACACACCCATTTAATGACAACTGCTTACAGGCTGCAGAAGTTCAATTAAATTCCACACCACACCACTGCTCATCAATATATGATGTCCCTCCTCTGGATCAGTAATCAAGGAGACTCCATCCTCACCACTGACACCAGTGGGGAATGTTCAGTTAGAACAAAAATAGATATACACAGTATTTTCAGATACAGCTCTCTGCACCAAGCACAATTTCCCTTAAGAGCACACAAGGAGTACATCCATTCCTGGGGCTGGACGTCCTCCTCCAGACCCCAAGTAAGGCTTCACCTTTCTCTACAGAAACTAGTGCTCTGTGTCCCTGTTCCAAGTAGATGACACACACGGTTTGAGATTTGATTTTCACAACACACACACCTGGGAAAGGCTGTCACAGATATACCAGGTATTCCCCCTCTGCCCATACTATAAGGTAAACCTCATTGCCACCAGACAGCTACTTTAAAGCTCTTACTAGGGTTCTCTTACTAAAATTAATACTATACAAATGGGGTAATGTTTGCAAGCCAAGCATCAAGACTTTGAGGAGCATTGAAGCCCACAGTGTCACTAAATAAATGCAATTCTCTCAAAGGTTAAACTATTTTCTAAGACCAGCCACAATTAAAGTGATATATTTATTTAATAATAATTCTGTAGAAAACATGAAAATGCTGAATATCTGTTTATAATAACCACCAAAGTTTCAGTTTGCAGGAAATATAAAAAAATACCACAGATGGAAAGACTCAGGTACAAAAAAATAATAATTTTAGCTAATCTCACTATTTTCCTAACTGACTAAAGAATTACAATTCTCTGGTTACTTACTAAAGCAAGGCAAGATGAAGTAGATGAGTGTCTGTTGTCAGTTCCAATAACAGAGTATTGAGTATCACTATCACACCTCTCACTAATATCTAATATACTTTCAGTCCTTGCTATAGAATGACATCACATGTTGGTCAACTGATTGTGGTTCCCATACTAGCCCCCTGACTGGAAGCTGAGCCAGAATCTAGCACAGGTGTGTCACAATACACCACTAGAGTTTTACTAAGGCATCTGGAGAATGTAAAACAATCCCAGTACTTTCATCCTTGTAGAGATTAACCAGCCATTTTCTGGCACCCCAGTGTAGCAATTAGTTCACCACTATAGGCAGTAAGAGAAGGATCCCAGACCAGACATTGCATCTCTGGATGCAGTCAGGCCTTTGAGATAAAATATTTTATTGTCTAAACCAAGTCATTACATTTCAAACTATTTTTCTTAAGGTAAGCTAGGCTGAGCTTAACCCCTTCCCTTCCAGCATCCTCTGTTAACATATATACATTTCAGCAGTTACCACAATACAGCCTGACATACATGTATATTTCTTTTCTGTCCAGCAGGTTCCAGTGTTGATGCATTTTTTTAACACAAGTAGCTTTACAAACACATTTTTAACACAAGCATCTGTACAAATCAGTTTGATATACAAATGACAAAATTATTTACAAAACTCCAGCTAGCTGTGCTGGCATATGTTACACATGCACTGCCCTACACAGTCTCTGGCATAGCTGGCACTACCTCACATCGTCACACTAAGTATCTTTCTGTGCTAGAGTGAAAGTGTTCATGTTAAGCAAGTTACAGGCATTCAAATGCAAGGCTAACAAAATTAGACTAATAAACCATCTTAGTGAGCTATTTTTGCCCTTAATGCCACAGCATTAGTGGTCATACTTGTATGCCATCTGAATAATGAACAAACTTCTTTAGGCAACTGAACTGTTATGCTTAATACCAACTTGTCTAGTGTTCAGTGCTGCCCCATTTACTATACTCAGTTCTAGTTAGACATTTACTTATCAGCATCTCCTCACATCCTTTTTTTGTTGAACCAATTAAACAGCTCCCTAAGTCAAAAGTAATTCCTCTAAATTAGATCTTATGGTAAAGTGTCAAGCAAATAGCCTAAGGCAGTGGTGCACAACGTCTGGCCCCCAGGGTCAAATCCAGCCCTCAATGCAATACCATCCAGCCCCCAGAGACTAAACAAAAATTAAAAAAAAAAGTGAAAAAAATGATATGCCTTACTCCAGTAACGCAAACTTTCCAGCACATGCTTACTTACCTAAATGACTGCAGTTGTACACACCTATAATTTTAGCTGTGGAAGTAACTTCTTTGTTGTTTTTAACTTGTCTGCAAGAGTTTGTAATTCATGACTGCAAGCCAGAATGAAGTTAAATGCAAAGTTGATGTAGAAAACGGGCAATTTCATGACTGCTGTCTTAGGTAAAAATACCAGTCATCTGTACCTATTGTTAACTCGTAATGACTTACTATGTTTTGAGGTGGCCCGCAGATGCATTAAGAATTCGTGTAGTGGCCCTCCCCACAAAAAGGCTGTGCACCACTGCCCTAAGTTGCATGTGCATAAAATTCCCAAGTACGTGGAATAATGTATTCATATGTTTATACCCCTCCTTTAATCCTCCTTAGGTGAGCAGTGACAGCCTAGTAATAGTCACCTTATATTTGTTTAAAATATTACCTTAAGTTTCCTAATCTGTTACTAATTCCATGGGTGGGAAAAGTGCAGTTGCATCAATACTACAACAAAAATTAAAAAAAAAAAAAGAAAGAAGAAAAGAGGAACAATCATAGTTAAAGAAACTGAACATGGTCCAGTCTTGCCTATCAGAAAAATCAGTTATTTTGCATCTTTTAATTCCAACTGCTTACATTGCAAGGATCCGTTGAACATAGGATCCCCTACACAACGCTGACATTCCAGAATGCTGACACCATATGATCGACATTCAGAATGCCGACATTGTGATAAGTCCACAGAAAAGGAAAAGGAAATTTCCTTTCAACTGCTAGCAGGGTGGCTATGCCCCCTGCACCCCCGTGGGGGGATCTGCCCCCACACCCTCGTAACTTTAATATACCAACTCTGAGATTGCACTACAATGCAGGAATGGAAATCTTTCCATTCTGCACTATAGTGAGATGCCAGTTCCGCATTATCGGCATTCTGAATGTCAATCATATGGTGTCAGCCATATGGGTGTCGGCATTCTGGAATGTCAGCAAACTGAAGGGGACCCTGAACATATAAGTGGTTCAACAAATTGTTTTATTGATTTGATTGCGTGTTTTGCTCATATTCTGTCTTATGTTAGACCGTGATCATTGACTTTCTTGGATTACTCCTTTATTTCTCTTATCTTTTGCTGCATCTTCCTTTAGAACATTAGCAATGGCCTCTGCAGCATCCTTTCCTTTAGATTATTTGAGAAGTTTGTGTATAGATCATCTATGGTCCCCAGAGTTGCCGCCTCCTCCTCCTGTCGGCCTTAATTAAATTATTCTGTTTTCAAGCTATTCCACTGCATGATTCAGATCTGTATAGAATTTAAGTCATAGAGGGAAAAACACTTTCAGGAGGGCCAGGTATAAGGGCTTGAAAAAAAGGTTTGTTTCTTTGTACCTTTTTATTGTCAGTATAAAGGGATTTTTTCTGCCTCATGTAAGATAATAACTGTCCACATACACTCTGGCTTCTCCAGCTTTCGGAATAGCATCCTTTCTCCAAAGAATGAAGTGGATTTCCAATTTCTGTTGAAAGGTTTAAAATTTTACAAGGATCAGTTTGGGTAGCCTCATGTTTCTGGCTTTGTGAATGTATACCTTGTGGGCCCTCTGTTTTATTTGGTCAGCTGGTATATCTATCAAGGCACTAAGGCATTTTGCCATGAATTCATTGTAATCTGCACCTTCCACCTGTTCCGGAAGTGGAGTGAACCTTAAATTGTCTTTTTCTAAGTCTACCTTTACACTCGGACAGTTTTTATTCCTCGTCTTGTTTCTTGACCATTTTTCCTCCATATCTTGATCCACATGTTGGAGTTCCACACGCTCACCTGAAGGTTTAATCAGAGTTTCTTCCATGTCTGTCAGCCTAGTATTTGCTGCAGTGTAGTCCAGTAGTAAGGCACTTATTCTGAAAATTTCAGATTATATTTAGCTGATCTTATCTTCAATCAAAATCTTAAATGGGCACTCTATGGCAGTTATATCCCTTGATGAATTGTGCTGATAGTTCAACTTTCTTGTTTTCATACTGGATAAATTTGTATAACCAGTAATGGTATCAATGAAGTTGCCAGTATTTTTAACAGTTTTTACCACTCTCTCAACATTGAGGTCTGTATCAATCCAACATTTTAGACAGGAACGTTTGTTTAAATACTTCTATTACAACATAGATACTTAACTGGTAGTTTCCTGAATATTAATACCTAATAAAATATGCACTCTAATTTTGAAATCTTTTCATCCTTTTTTTGATTGCCTCCTTTAAATTTTGTTCCAACGTTTACCGTGGATTTAATACCATAATTATTCCACATTGTAAACTTCTATTTTCTTCTATTTTATTTGCATACATTGTCCATATTTATAACCTTTTTTTCACTATACTGATTCTGTTCTCCTTTTTCTTTTTTTTCTTATACCAGTTTTAGCATTTGACCACACCTCATCGAGTTTCATTTTAATAACCTGGCTATTGTTTTTCATTCATTACAATTCACAATACTTAACATCCCATAAAAATGTACAAGGAAGCAAGAAAAAAAGTGTCTTGACAAGGCCAACTTTATTATATGTCACCCCTCTTTTGATCTGATTAAGTTGGAACCCCAAATCACATTTAACTCTGGAATCCACATTCTAACTCTCTATGGAAAATTAATACAGAATCCTAATAATTCAATTTCCCCAAAATTACTGTGTTAACTAAATAATCCTTTTTCTTAAAATTCAGCCTAAAAATCTTTGTATTTTGCTTATTTCTTGTTCCATTATTTCCCATTACTACTTCATTGTATCATAATGACCCAAAGCAATGCTCAATACTTCAGATTGTCTTCTCTCAAAGTATACACTTGTACTCCTTGTAATTTCACTGAATCTTTTACTTTTTCTTTTGATCAGTTTTTAAGTTCACATTACTTAATCTTCCCAATATTTTCACTGTCTTCACAATCCAGAAGATATTTTTGTGACTAAAACAAACCGTCCACATAAAAAATAACTAATGGCAAGTTTACCTTCTCCCTTATATACACACTTACTTCCTCTAGTGTATTATTCATATTTCTTAATATTGCATTTTTTATTAAAGCAGATAAAATACTACTTAGTGGGCATTCCTGTCTCATTCCCCTTTTAATTTCAGTGATACTACTGCCACTGTTTTCATAAACTGATCTTACTACCTTTATAATCTCTTCATTTATTTTAGATGCTCTTAAACAAGAGAGGACCTAGGACTGATCCCTGTGGAATACCACTTGTAACTGGTCAGTAGTCTGATTTGGAGTCTGCTATTTTCACAGTGTGGGTTCTATCAGTGAGCCAGTTGGCAACCCATCTTATGACATAGGAGTTTATGCCTAGTTTAGTGAGTCTATCTATGATTCCTGAGTGAGCAATGGTGTTGAAGGCCTTGGCAAGATATAGGTAGTCTGTGTGAACTACCTTGCCCTCGTCCACAGCTCTGGTGACAGACTCGAAGAAGTCTATCAGGTTGAGTAGGCATGATCTACCTTTCACAAACCCAAACTGAATGGGGTCCAGAGTTTGGATATTCCCTATGTCCTTATTTATAAGGTCCATGATGGTGCATTCCATAGCATTGCATATCAGACTGGTCATACTAATGGGGCGGTAGTTCCCAGGGTTTGTAGTCACTCCCCTTTGCAGAGTGGGATGACCATAGCTGTGTGCCCTTCAGTAGGAACAAAGCCTGAAACAAGGCTGTGATTGAATAGGGTACTCTGGTGTGGTGCCAGTTAACTTTATAATTCATGTAGAACATATCCAGGGATATTATCAGGTCCCATGGAAGCTGTATTTTTGGTTTTGGACAGTGCGGTTTTTACCTGTGTAGCTGTGATAATAGGGACTTGGCATTCCTCGGGTATTGTGATAGGCCCTTTAGGGGGTGAAAGGGGGGTAAAGTATACACTGAACCTGTCTGCCAATATGGTTCTGTATATGTATTGCCATTGTGCTGTAACAAAGAGCAGATCTGAGTATTGCCATGTAGATTCCTGTCATAACTATAGAATGCCTTGTTGGATGTCTTTAGAATCTGCAATTTTGTTTTAATAGCTAGCTTTAGAGGATTTGATGATGAATCTCAGTTTTTTTGCTGAGGCTAACAAGGGATTTTTTTCCAGTCCTGGGAATTCACCTTTTTCTGCAACAGTTTTTTCCTTTTGTTGTAGAGTTTGTTTATCATGGGGGACCACCAGATTGTTTTCCTTTTTTTGGAGGAGATCATCTTGGTTCTGTTTGGCATGGCCCATTCCATGCACTTGTGCATGTGCTCATACAGTGCATTGGTGTATGATTCAGCAGTCATGCATCTATTTTCTATTTGCATGGGTGTCGTGAAGTTAGCCACCTCTGTTTTTAGAAGCCCAACCTGGATTGCAGTTTTACACCACCGCCTTAGTGCTTCGGTCCAGGTTTAGGGGCCGAAAGGTGTGGTATGAATTGTAGCCTGCTAGTGCTGGGGTGCTCTCCGGAGCCTTGAATCAGATTTCGGTCACTGCACAGATGTCGTTGTTCTTCATTTTAAGGAGTGCTTTGAGCGAGTGCATTTTGAGATTTAGACTTTTAGCATTGAGTAGCATAAGCCTCAGATTTAATTTGCTTTTAGCTGTTATAGTGGTAATTTTGTCGTCAGGACATTGCCTAAACAAAAGGCACTATAGGAGTGGCAAGAGCCTTGGCCAGTATCCGGAATCCCTGGGGTGACAGGTGCAGGTCATCTCTGGAGAAGCATCGAGGTTCGTCGAGCATGTCATCCCAGGCAGACAGATACTGGATCCCCTTAGAATGATACCAGAAACTTAGTCAATTGTTGAAGTCAATCATTTTCTGCTTGTACTGTGGTATTCTGGGTGACTGTAGGATGCTACTCAGAGCTAGCGCCATACTTGCCTGGGCTACAAGGTCTGAGAGCTCCTCTGTCTCTTTTCATGTAGTCCAGGGAGGTACCTCTCGGGTCATTCACACCAACATGGACAATGACAGCGTCATGTTTGTACCTGTTGTGGAGTGACCTAAGTGCGTGCATTATGTGGCGGATGCTGGCACCTGACAGGCAGCTGACCGTAACTTTCTACTTATTCAACCTAGTGAGTGGGACATTAGTGTGCCTTACTATTGAGTCACCTATGACTAGTGTATTGGGTAAGTTGTTTTGCCTTATGGGCTTTGGTCAAGTAGCACACTGTTTAGGTGAGCTTGTGTGTCTCATGGTTTGTGCTGGGATGTGGTGGTGGTGTGTGTTTCTGCCTCTGAGGTCTCTGTTTGGGCAGATTTTTATTGAGAGCCTCCGTGAAAGTAAGTGTGTGTTTTGTGTTACTATGTGAGGGTTGTGGTGGTGTAAGTTCTGGAGGGCTGTGTGTTGAATGCATGATCCTTATAAAATTGTGTAATCTGTATTCATTAAAGTAATGTCCCTAATTTTTTTTCACAATTTATCTCCCTTTTTCCATATTAATCTCACTAGTCCTTCACATGTCTTTTCATTAAAAAAAAAAAATCTTTCCATTCATTAAACACACATGCTACAACTTTTTTGAACATCCATATCTGTATAAAATGTATAATCTAGTTCATCAGAACCTGGTGCACTCCTATCATTAACACTTCTTTACACCTCCATAACATATTCTACAAATGTTTATTATTTAATTCCTCATTTTCCTTCTCATTAATCAAGTCCACCTTCAATTCTACATTTTTTGACCATATTTTCATAATATTGCCTTTTTTAAATAATCTTAGCAGTTTTTAATTTTCTTTGTCATCTAACTAATCTTCATTCCAGCATCATGTACTACTACTAGTTACTTTTACCAAGAAGCACTCTCTCTTCCTCTTTAGTGCCCTGTACTGAATATTGTTGTACTTTCAATAAACTTTTGTTTCCTTATTCTCCTCATATATTTATTTATTGTACATTTGTTGACCAGAAGGTCCAGCCGAACACAAAACCCCCTTTTCTGTGAAGACCCATGGAGAAAAACACCAGTACATGCAGTGCAATCAAAATCTTTTAAGATGTATATTGTTGACAATGTCAAGCAAAAACAATTAAAACTTAATTATACAATGTCAAAATAAATAAGTTTGTAATTATACATACAGTAGTAAGGTTGTTTATACTAATTATTAACTGTACAGATATAGTTAGATAAATAAGTGTGCAGTAGGACAGATGCTACAATGCAGGGTATAGAGTTGTTTACAAAGTGTGGAAAGCAAAAGGGTGATTTCATTATGAGATGTAAATGCAATGAGTGGTAAAAGAGAGTTGAGAGGCATAGGTAAAAGGTGGGGTGAGTGACAACATAGTGATAGTTGGTAACAGAGTAGAGGAGAGCAGAGGTATAGTAGAAGAGGAGGAAGAAAGCAGAGATCCTATACATATCCTGGAGCTGTACAATTACAGAGCCACGCTGTTGACAGGTGTTCTCTTAGATGTGTTTTGAGTGCCTGATATTTTCAAGAAGCATGACAGCATATGGGAGGGCATTCCAGGGGGTAGCTGCAAAGTTTGAGTATAAAGAGGCCCCTGATGTATTTTGGACTTTAATGATGGAGAGGAGACATTTGTTTTTAGAGTGAAGGGCTTTGGTAGGGTGGTAGTGTTGAAGCATGCTAGTTACTTATCAGAGTAGCATATCAGAGTATGAATTAGTAGTAGCTGACTATAGTGGAGGGGAGGTGGGAGTTCTGCCAGTTTAGTTGTTTAAGGGCAGAACAGTGATGAGTTGAAAGGGGAGATTTGCAACAAAGCATGCTATTTTTTGAAGCAGTGTTCCAGCTTTGTGTGGAAGTTTATAGGTTAGTAAAGAGTGGGGAGACATAAAGTAGGGTAGGTAGGATGCAGACTTTAAACATGACTTCTCTACGTTTGTCTGTTAGGTAGGGTTTTATGCTATATAAGAGGACTAGCTTTTGGTATTTTTATAAGAGTTTGGAAGTGCAGGTCAAATTTCATGTCATCAATGGTGACAACACAAGTTTGGTGTTAGGGACTTGCTCAGTCAGTGTTATTTAATGAAGTGATTTTGACAAGTTTGCTTTTCCAAAAATATTTTAGGGGTGAAAAATAATAGTTTTGATTTTTTTAGGGTTAAGTAGGAGTTGTAAGCCACAATGCTATGGATGTAAAGGATTCTTCAGTAAGTTCTTGAAGTTTTTGTAAGTTGCAGGCAGATGAGTGTAAAGACATCTGCTTTACTCTGTGAGTGGTATGCTTGGAAGCAAAGTGTAGATCATTTATAAATAACCTAAAATAGGAGAGGTTAAAGTTTGGAGCCCTGTGGCATTCCTACAGTAATGGGTAGAAATGAGTATTCTTGCTGCCATTTGACTGCTTGGAATCAGTTAGCTGTGAAACCAGGAGGGGGGAGACCTAAGGAAGAGAGTTTTAGTAATAGTTTACGGTGAGAAATGCTTTAAACAGGTCTAGGAATAAGGAAGATACAATATTTTCAGTGTTTCTGTTTTTATTAATGGTACTGGCAAAATGAAGAAGGGCAGTAGTGGTGCTATGTTTGGGATGAAAGCCATGTGGTATGGAGGAGAGAAGATTGTTTATGGTTAAGTATTCCAGTAATTGGAAGTGAATACATTTTTATAATATTTCCGACAATGGTCACAGAATGGCAATTGGACTGAAGATGGAGTAGGCAACAGAGGTTTCTCCTTTATGAAGAGGAAATTGGTATGCCTTTTTCCAAATGGCTGGAACATGAGACTCTAGAACTGATACATGTATTAGTATAGATATTGTATATGACAGAGCTTCAGCAGCAATTGTTAGAAATTCAGAAAGAAGGTGGTCTGCAGCAGAAATTGTAATTCTTAGTTTTAAGAGATATTTTCTTATGGTGGAGGTAGGGACAGGTTAAAGTGAGAACTGGGCTTTCATGGGGTGATGTGGATTGGTTTGTGACAGAGTTGTCTTTGATTTGTGAGGCTACAGCTTAAAGGAAGTATCTGTTAAAGTTAATAGTGACTGTTGATAAATGGTCTTTGGCCTGGGTTTAGTAGATTTTGGACTGATGACCAGAATTTTTAGGATTATTTTGGTGTGCCTGCTGTAACTTAAAGTAATCAAGTTTTTCTCATGCTTTATACTGTGTTTGGTTCTGTTATCTGTCTGTAGTGTAGAAGTTTTTCCTTGGATTTGTTGGTGTGCCATGTATTCTGAGCCTTGTCTCTAAGCACCATTAGTTACCTACTGTTTTTAGATAGCCATGTTTTTTATTGTTTAGCTCTTTCTCCTGATGGGAACACATTTGTGCAGTATATTGGTAAAGGTTTTGTTAAATTTGAGGTTGGCTTCATCTAGAGCAAGATGTTTTAACACATTCCAGTTGTATTGCTTGAGTGTGGTGATAACATTGTATACATTAAAATTGGATAGGTTATACACATTCTTGGATGAGTGATGTTTTACCGGATTGCATACAAGCCTGTTAGCAAAACTGGGCAGGTGGTCACTTATGTTGTCGAATAGTGTGCCATAGTTAGATATTACTAGTTTTATTTAAGAAAATCCGGTCTAGAGTTGAAGCCTTAGAAGAGTGCTTGTTATATCTTGGTGTATTTATGAGCTGAGAGAAACCATGCAGGTTAGTACTGGTAGTGGGGGTATGTGATACAGTTTGGGCCCAGTCTGTGTTAAGGTCCCCAAGGATGATGGTTTCTTGGGGGTATATTGGTAGATGCCCAGGATAGTATGTCCTCTGTTGTGCTCATGATATTATCACAGAGAATATATAAGGCTGTAATAGGTCCATAGGTTGATACTAGGCTATCTGCCCTAGGGCATTTATAAGCCTAGCCAGAGTTTGTTTGGCTTTCGCCACCCTTTTAGATTAGTTGACTGTGCCTCTGTATAGTAGGTAACAGACGAGCCCTTTGAAGGTTAGTTTACTGTGCCTCTGTCTAGTAGGGACACAGAAGAGATCCCAGGGGTAAACCTACAATCTCCTATCCACTCATCAAGATTTCTCTTGAAGAGGGTCATTGAGGGGCTCTGCCTAACATGGATTGGGATTTTGTTCCAGAGTGAGGGGAGCCTCTGGGATATGAATTTGTCCCTCCAGCATGTCGTATTTATTTCTGTGCTGAGGTTCAAGTCCCTGGAGCGTGTAGCTCTAAGCAATTTGGATTTCCTGGGGTGGAGCATGTCCATTAATTCTGGTTTGGACATGGCTTTATACATCAGGCACAGATCGCCTCTGAGTAGGCGGTAAGCAGCTGAGTAGAGCTGGAGTTTCTTTAGCCTAACTGCGTAGGGCATCTGTTTGAGTCCCTTGATCCTCTTGGTGAGGTACTTTTGGAGTCTTTCCAGTTGCGGCAGGTGTCTGGTAAGGTACATCCCAAATGGGGCATTGTATTCAATTATGGGCCTGATGAGTAGAGGGGCACAATGACCTCTCTTGATCTAGATGTGAACCCTTTCGTGATAAGGTGGACTATATAGAAGGTCTTTCTAACCACTTTGACAACGTGATTGTCAAAGGAGAGATTGCTATCTACTTGGGTCCCCAAATCCCTAATTACTTCTTCCGTACTTAATGGATTACCACCTATGTGGTAATTTGTGGGCACTTTGTTTTTCCCAAAGGGGATGACTATTCACTTTTTGGCATTTAGCTTTAGGCCATGGCTCTGGCACCAGTTATCCGTCTCTGTGAGACCCTTTTGGAGGATGCTTGTGTAAGTCGGCGAGTCGATTATGGCACCCAGTTTGCAGTCATCTGCGAACTTGGTCAGCCATAGTCCTCCCGTGTTAGCCTGTACCTCAGAGAAATATATACCGAACAAGAGAGGTCCCAGGACTGAGCCTTGTGGGATGCCACTTGTAACTGGTTTAGAGTCTGACATGGAACCTGCAATTCTGACCATGTGGGTTCTATCCCTGAGCCAGTTTGCAACCCATCTTGTGACATGGGGGGGGGGGTTTGATATTTAAGCTGGTGAGCTTATTTATGATACCCGAGTGGGGTATTGTGTCGAAGGCTTTTGCGAGGTCCAGGTAGGCTGTGTGAACTACCTTCCCTTCATCTATGGCCTTCTTGTGACATGGGGGGTTGATATTTAAGCTGGTGAGCTTATTTATGATACCCGAGTGGGGTATTGTGTCAAAGGCTTTTGCGAGGTCCAGGTAGGCTGTGTGAACTACCTTCCCTTCATCTATGGCCTTGGTGACTGTTTCAAAGAAGTCAACCAGGTTCAAGAGGCAAGATCTGCCCTTAAAGCCGAATTGGGTAGGATCCAGTGTTTGGAGGTTCCCAATGTCTTTGAGTTTCATGATGATACGCTCTATAGCTTTGCAGACCAGGCTAGTCAGGCTTATAGGGCGATAGTTTCCGGGCCCGTTGTGGCACCACCTTTGTGGAGTGGGACCACTGTTGCTGTATGCCATTCCTTGGGTACATAACCTGTAGTAAGGCTGAGATTGAACAGTGACTTTATGTGAGGGTTCAGTTCTTCTTGGAGCTCATGTAAAACGCAGCCTGGGACACCATCCGGTCCCACTGATGCTGTGTTTTTTGCTTTGGAGTGGGCAGCTCTCACCTGTGCATCTGTGATGTCAGGGAGGCTACACTCTGTTGGGATAGACATTTGCTCTTTTGGGGGGAAGGGAGGGGAGACGTTTGCACCGAACCTGTCTGCCAGGATGTTGGCAATGTCTGTGGGTTCAATGCATTTTTTGTCATTTTGCACTAACTCAGAGCATATCTGGGAGTTGCCACCCAGGTTCCTGACATAACTAAAGAAGGCCTTGTGATTATCTTTAGCGTTTTGTGCAATTTATCTTTCGAAGCTGGCCTTAGATGATTTTATGAGGGATCGTAGTTTCTTGCTAGTACTGATCAGAGATGCCTTCCCTTTTTGGGATTTTGCTCTATCATGTAGTGGCTTCCTCCTTCTGTTGTATAGCTTATTTATGGCTGGGGTCCACCAGACAAGTCTCCTGCCTTTGGAGGAGTGAGTCTTGGTTTTATTTGGGATAGCACGATCCATGCATTCCTGTAGGTGTCCATAGAATGTGTTTGTAAAGGATTCTGCGGTTTGGGCTGTATTTTCCACTGGCCCGGGGGCTTTGAAGGATTCCATCTTGGTTTTAAGAAGTGTGAAGTTTGCTTTTGAGAAGTTCTTCACCGTGGTTTCCTTGGCTGGGGGTGGGAACGGGATATGGTTGTCCAGTGAGATTAATTTATAATTAGAGAAATATATACCGAACAAGAGAGATCCCAGGACTGAGCCTTGTGGGACGCCACTTGTAACTGGTTTTAGAGTCTGACATGGCACCTGCAATTCTGACCATGTGGGTTCTATCCCTGAGCCAGTTTGCAACCCATCTTGTGATATGGGGGGTTGATATTTAAGCTGGTGAGCTTATTTATGATGCCTGAGTGGGGTATTGTGTCGAAGGCTTTTGTGAGGTCCAGGTAGGCTGTGTGAACTACCTTCCCTTCATCTATGGCCTTGGTGACTGTTTCAAAGAAGTCGACCAGGTTCAAGAGGCAAGATCTGCCCTTAAAGCCGAATTT
Source organism: Protopterus annectens (assembly GCF_019279795.1). Taxonomy (NCBI): domain Eukaryota; kingdom Metazoa; phylum Chordata; order Ceratodontiformes; family Protopteridae; genus Protopterus; species Protopterus annectens. Next base: position 1,019,561,105 of record NC_056743.1, read on the forward strand.
GGGTAGGATCCAGTGTTTGGAGGTTCCCAATGTCTTTGTTTATGAGTTTCATGATGATACGCTCCATAGCTTTGCAGACCAGGCTAGTCAGGCTTATAGGGCGATAGTTTCTGTCTGCCAGGATGTTGGCAATGTCTGTGGGTTCAGTGCATTTTTTGTCATTTTGCACTAACTCAGAGCATATCTGGGAGTTGCCACCCAGGTTCCTGACATAACTAAAGAAGGCCTTGTGATTATCTTTAGCGTTTTGTGCAATTTATCTTTCGAAGCTGGCCTTAGATGATTTTATGAGGGATCGTAGTTTCTTGCTAGTACTGATCAGAGATGCCTTCCCTTTTTGGGATTTTGCTCTATCATGTAGTAGCTTTCTCCTTCTGTTGTATAGCTTATTTATGGCTGGGGTCCACCAGACAAGTCTCCTGCCTTTGGAGGAGTGAGTCTTGGTTTTATTTGGGATAGCACGATCCATGCATTCCTGTAGGTGTCCATAGAATGTGTTTGTAAAGGATTCTGCAGTTTGGGCCGTATTTTCCACTGGCCCGGGGGCTTTGAAGGATTCCAGCTTGGTTTTAAGAAGTGTGAAGTTTGCTTTTGAGAAGTTCTTCACAGTGGTTTCCTTGGCTGGGGTGGGGACGGGATATGGATGTCCAGTGAGATTAATTTATAATCAGATCTTACCAATGAGGGGTATACCTCTGGTATGGAACATAGAGTCCCCATGTTGGTGATCAGGTCCAATATGTTTTCCCCTCTTGTGGGAGTGGTGACCAGTTGTTCCATAGCATTTGAGTTTATAAATTCTAGGAACCGTTGGGCGAGGGTGTTGGGGCTTGAGTAGTGCTCCCAGTCTATGTTTGGGTAGTTGAAGTCATCCAATATGATGGTGTTTGAAGAGACCTTCATATTCTCCAGTGTTCTCAGGAAAGCTGAGTGGGATTCCTGAGTTTGGGAGGGTGGTCTGTAGCAGGCTACAAACTGAAAGGCAGTTTTGCCCACTGTTAGTTGCACATGGATGGTCTCCGATGCTTCGTGCAGTGCCACTAACCTGGAGGTGTGGGTGTCTTTGATGAATATGGATACCTCCCCCTCCTTTTGTGGTTCGGTCTGAGTTTTGGGGCTGAAAAGCATGGTATGAGGTATAACCTGGTAGTGCTGGGGTGCTCTCGGGAGCCTTGAACTAGGTTTCTGTTACTGCACAGATATCGATATTCTCCATACTGAGGAGAGCCTCGAGTGCGTGCATCTTGAGGTTTAGACTTCTGGCATTGAGCAGCATTACCCTTAGTTTCTTTTTCCTTGTGTTGTCTATGGAGGTGGGTTTGTCTTTTGAGCCTTGCCTAAAAAAGGCACTATGGGGGTGGCAAGAGCCTTAGCCAATATTCAAAAGCCCAGGAGTGACAGGTGCAAGCCGTCCCTAGCAAAGCAATGTGGCTTGTCGAGCATGTCATCCCAGGCTGACAGACACTGGATCCCCTTTGAATGACACCAATACTTTAGCCAATTGTTAAAATTGATCATTTTGTATTTATACTGTGGCATCATTCTTGGTGAGGGTAAGATGCTACTCAAGGTCAGGGTCATACCGGCCTGGGCTACATGATCAGAGAGCTCCTCTGTCTCTCTTCATGTAGTCCAGGGAGGTACGTCTCAGGTCATTCACACCAGCATGGACAATCATGGAGTCATAGTTGTACTTGGTTTGGAGTGACCTGAGTGCTTGTGTTATGTGGCGGATCCTGCCACCCAACAGGCAGCTTATAGTGACTTTCTCCTTGTTCAGCCTGGTGAGTGGGACGTCTGTGTCTGACAATAGAGTCACCTATTATAAGTTTATTAGGTGTGTTGTTTAACCTTAAGGGCTGTGACTGTGTGGCACACTCACTTTGTGAACTATGTGATACTTGGGTATTGTTGTGGGGTAGCGGTTGCTTGGATGTCTGCTTTGGAGGTCTCTGCTGCTTGGGCAGATTTTTATTTAGAGCCTCTGAGTATGTTTTTGTGTGTTTGTGTTTGGTTTGCTGTTGCAATAGGTCTATGTGAGACTGGATTTGTGGTGTGTGTGGTTACCTTCTCCTCCTGACTGACTGCGCCAGTACTGGGTTGAGAGAGCTCAGCCTCCAGTCTGGCTATATAGTTGCATCTCTCACATATATTTGAGCTTGTTGGGAGGAGGAGAGGGTGGTCTGTGTTCATAAGGCAGTTGTAACATTGCCTCAAGATTCACAGACTCACCAGCTGGACTGGAGAGTAAACCCGAAACTGACTTTTGGACATGCCAGAATAGTATAAGGAACTACTTTTTGACTGATCAAAAAGGACCAATAGGGAGCCAAGTACTTAAAGGGAGTATAAGAAGGTGTAGTGCTTTAGTTTATTAGTGCTTACTTATAAGATTATTTATACGAGCAACTGCAGGGCTTTAGAATGAAAATAGAGTGCTTACTTTGAGATTTAGAACAGTTCTAAGAAGAGTTTAGCTTGAGTAGGGTAATACAAACTTCTGCATTACTGAGTAAGGGATACTTTTTTCTGATAAAGGGATATGTTCGAGTAGTTTAGGTATATAATAGCTATACCATTTGCTTTTTTTGGATATACAGTCTGCTCAAAGGATACTATATCCTGGTGGAAGAATTTCAGTGTAATTGATTATGGGTTTTAGCCACTTTTCTGTGATAGTGAGGATGTCAGGCTTTTAATGAGATATGAAAACATGCAGTTCTGTTACTTCATTAGCTTTAGAAGCATCTGTAACAATTATAAATTTTACACTTGTTTTACCCAAGTTGCAGGAGTGAAATGTTACATTATTAATAGTTACATGTGCCATTATGGGACAGGCTGTAATGGTTAGACTTTGGTTGGTGTGAATGTCACCACATAGATGCAAACTGGGCAGGGATAGTTGGAATATACAGTGCCACGTGGTTTTAAATTTGTTAATTTGTGAATAGTTTGCAGGATGGATTAGTTACTTTTAATGTACATTTGTTTGAAAAGATGGATTTGTGATAGGTTGTGAGCTGTACAGAGTAATTGCAATTGAGAACAATGGACTGAGCACTGGGCATAAGGCTGGTGTTGAGAGGTTTATGATGGTTGTGTGTGCTGGAAAGAGGAGAGAAGAGAGATGAATTGTAGTACTTTGAGTAGCATGTGAGTTATTATGCGAGTGTTCATTTAGGAAAACTGTAAACAGGTTAGTGATAGGCTGGTTGTGGGTTGGGTAAAGTGGGAGGGGTTTTCAAGTTGCATCTGTAGATGAAATCCAGCTGATACACAGAAGCAAGGTAGGAAATGGTTAGTGGATGCCTAAAAGAAGGGCAGGAGTGTGTATTGTAAGTTGTTACATGATTGGAAGAAATGTGGTGGGTGGCGAATAGCATACAGTAAGTGTATATGATCTTGGGTTGGTGGAAATTGGGGGTAGGATAGGGGAGTGGAATGAGCCTGAGGGTAGCGGGTAAGATAGGGAAGTGGAGTGAGCCTGAGGGTAGCGGGCTCAACCAATCAGGTATTTCCCCCCCTCCCCACAGATGGTTCTCCACCAAAAATAATAAGGCTGAATATTTAGGGATACAAATACAAGGTATTTGAACTCTTAACTGCTTGAGGTGAGTCACAGCATTTCATTTTCTTATAATAGGCTTTATTTGCTTTCTCCAGAGAAATTTTGCACTGATAAAGAAAAATCTGCTAAAGTGTTAATTTAGCTTCAATTAATGCAGTATGAGACCTGTGGATAGGGGGAGCCCTTCCAGTAAATTCAACAGCATCAATAGAGTACAGCTTCCTAAGGCAATGCAGCAATTCTGTTATGTTATCAGGCACTCAGTTAATCCTTAAAGAAGATAACATGGTATGCGAGAGATGTAAATATACAACTTCCTTTGAGGGAAGAATCCCATATACAAGCGATGTTGTCAGGAATATCCACAATACATCCCCAACACACACTGCTCACGACACACACAGAGATTGTCTTATGCTGAGCTGTTCAAAAGAAGCTGTTCCAAATCTCAAGGACCGCCAAAGCCACCTAATGGCAACACTGCTCCTCAGTAATCACGAAAGCACACCAACAGCAAACTTCTCACATAAGCCTACATCCAGTGGTTCCTCAACAGCAAAGCCCATAACACAAGTATATAATTTACCTAATATTCTTGTTACTGGGGACTCCATTGTGCAACCAACACAAAGAGGCTCTACTCACCAGGTTTGACAAGAAGATAATGTTTAGTTGCCTATCCCAAGCCAGGATCCACAATATCATTCACACATTCAAGTTAATGAACCACAGATGCCAATATGATTCTGTCATAGTCCATGTGGGAGTAAAGACCTGTGATATACTTCACTGGACTATATGAAGAGACCTAATGGATCTCTTGAAGTATGTGTCAGAGATAGGTATGAACCATGCATTGAGCAGCATCTTACCTTCACCAAGGATGATGCCACAGTATGAACATAAAATGATTAATTTTAATAATTAGCTAAGTGTCTGGTATCACTCCAGGAGTATCCAATATCTATCAGCATGGGAGGACATCATCAGAAGACCACATTGCTTTGCCTAGGATGGGCTGCACTTGTCCCCCTAGGCTTTTGGATATTGCCTAAAACCTTATCCATTCCCTTAGAGCCTTTTTAAGGCATTGATAAAAAGATTAAACTACCAACATAGTGCAAATATCTACAAGCAACCTTAAGGTGTTTCTGCTCAATGCCTGGATCTTTAAAAAAAAAAAATCCACACCCTTCAAGACTGCCTCAGTCTGGATAAAGTAGAGATCTGTGCCATGACCAAGACTTGGGTTAGTTATCAAAAGTAAACAAAAAACAGATGACATGAAATCCTATGCTTGAGTTTATTTACAGTCTTGCCCACATAGAATGCATCACATTCATTGCACTGTGCCCTTTAAATTACTTTTGTAGTGTTAGTCACCCCATGCACTAGTCTTAATGATTTTCTTTAAATAAGGGTAATAAAAACGATCACCCTGCTGTATAAATATACAAAATGTACAATTAGTTTCACATCTTTGAGTGTTTCTCTCATATGGTCAGGTCCCTTGCCTGATAAAAAGTATATTATATATTTAGAAAGCTTGTGAGGAAACTATTACTCTATTTTTGAATTACTTGGATCGCTTGTCTGTGTACTTAATAAAGGATTTTTGACTGGAAACAGACTGCCTACCTTTCTTGGATTACTTTTGAATACTTAGTAATTCTGTACAATTTTATATATATATATATATATATATAT